>NC_089256.1:68816918-70016918 GCF_963930625.1 Muntiacus reevesi
CAGCTTCAGAGTGGGAGAAAGTAATAGCAAATGAAACAACTAACAAAGAATTAATTTCAAAAATTTACAAGCAGCTCATGTAGCTCAATACCAGAAAAATAAGTGACCCAATCAAAAAATGGGCCAAAGAACTAAACAGACATTTCTCCAGAGAAGACTTACAGATGGCTAACAAACACATGGAAAGATGCTCAACATCACTCATTATCAGAGAAATGCAAATCAATTCCAAATGAGGTACCATCTCACAACAGTCAGAATGGCTGCCATCAAAAAGTCTACAAGCAATAAGTGCTGGAGAGGGTGTGGAGAAAAGGGAACCCTCTTACACTGTTGGTGGGAATGCAAACTAGAACAGCAACTATGGTGAACAGTGTGGAGATTCCTTAAAAAACTGGAAATAGAACTGCCATACAACCCAGCCATCCCACTCTTGGGCGTACACACTGAGGAAACCAGAATTGAAAGAGATATGTGCACCCCAATATTCACTGCAGTACTGTATACAATAGCTAGCACGTGAAAGCAGCAACCTAGATGTCCATCAGCAGATGAATGGATAAGAAAGCTGTGGTACATGGGATACATGATGGGATATTACTCAGCTATTAAAAAGAACACATTTGAGTCAGTTCTAATGAGGGGATGAAACTGGAGCCTATTATACAGAGTAAAGTAAGTCAGAAAGAAACACACAAATACAGTATATTAACACATATATATGGAATTCAGAAAGATGGTAACGATGACCTTATATGCAGACAGCAAAAAAGACACAGATATAAAGAACAGACTTTTGGACTCTGTGGGAGAAGGTGAAGGTGGGATGATTTGAGCAAATAGCATTGAAACATGTATATTACCATATGTGAAATAGATCACCAGTCCAAGTCTGAAGCATGAAACAGGGTGCTCAAAACCAGTGCACTGGGACAATTCAGAGGGATGGAAAAGGGACAAAAGTGGGAGGGGGATTCGGGTTGGGGGAACATATGTACACCCATGGCTGATTCATGTCAATGTATGGCAAAAACTACCACAAATTATCAAGTAATTAGCCTCCTAATAAAATAAATTGAATTAATTTAAAAAAAAGAAAAAAATGCTAATACATGGGTGACACTTGGAATAGTGAACAGAACGTAGCTCATCATGTTCCATGTATTGATCACTACACTATCATCTCCACCATCAACATTTCCTTTTTAATATATCTACAGTGTAAGTGGAACACAATCAGAAAGAAATATAATTTAGAAGGATCTATGGTTAGTAATCACTGGTTAATAAGATTATTTTTTCTTTTGCAAATCTCTAGAAATTTTATAATCAGAGCATTATTATCATTCAAAGTATAATTTATCCTTCTGGAAAATACTGCTGCTGCTGCTGCTAAGTCGCTTCAGTCATGTCCGACTCTGTGCGACCCCATAGATGGCAGCCCACCAGGCTCTCCCGTCCCTGGGATTCTCCAAGCAAGAACACTGGAGTGGGTTGCCATTTCCTTCTCCAATGCATGAAAGTGAAAAGTGAAAGTGAAGTCGGTCAGTCGTGTCTGACTCTTAGTGACCCCATGGACTGCAGTCTACCAGGCTCCTCCGTCCATGGAATTTTCCAGGCAAGAGTACTGGAGTGGGGTGCCATTGTCTTCTCCGTCTGGAAAATACTAGGGATACTCAAACTAGCTGTGAAACATACTATCACAGAAAATCCACTGTAATCTATAAATGAGAAAGTGATTATATTTCACTTTGAAAAGTTTATTATAATTTACAATATCCAACTTTATCATCTGCTTTATTTACCAAACTACTTATTTAGTAAGAAAGCTATGACAAACCTAGACAACTTATTAAAAAGCAAAGACATCACTTTGCTGACAAAAGTTTTATAGTCAAAGTTATGGTTTTTCCAGTAGTTATGTGCAGATGTGCGAGTTGGACCATAAAAATGGTTGAACTCTGAAGAACTGATGCTTTCAAACTGTGGTGCTGGTGAAAGGTTCCTTGGACTGCTAGGGGGTCAAGTCAGTCAATCTTAAATGAAATCAACCCTAAATATTCATTGGAAGTACTGATGCTGAAGCTTCAATCCTTTGGCCACCTGATGCAAAGAGCAGACTCACTGGGAAAGACTCTAAAGCTGGGAAAGATTGAGGGCAGGAGGAGAAGTGGGTGACAGAGGATGAGGTGGCTGGATGGTATCATTGACTCAATGGACATGAGTTTGAGCAAACTCTGGGAGATACTCAAGGACAGGGAAGCCTGGACTGCTCAGTCTAGTTGGATACAACTGGGCGACTGAACGACAAAGCCAGTAGGCATCCTTACCTCAAACTTGCATCGTTTTGCCTGTTGCCTTTGGAGATTTTCAACTTAAATATGGAAATGTAATCCTGACAGAATTTTACTTCACTTAAGTTTCTATATTTTAACTTAGCCACTGAACAACAACCACAGAAAATTCATAATCTATAAATGAGAAAGTGATTATGTTTCACTTGGAAAATTTTAGTATAATATCCAAATTTACCATTTGCTTTATTTACCAAACTATTTATTTGGTGATTATCTACTTTATTTACCAAATTACATTTATTTACTTCAGACTGCTTGTTACTATTTTTATAGATTCACTTTTCTACAATATAGATATCAAGGTGCCAATTTTCTACTATATAGGAGCTTATGATAGCTTCATTAGAGAAAATTTTTCTCTGGCATAGAGCAAAACACTTACCTAGAATGAGATTCAGACTCTGGCTCTGCCAACTCATAACTTTGTAACTTAGACAATTTACTTGAACTCTTTAGATTTTATTTCCTCATATGAAGTAAGAATAATAAAGGTTTAAATGCCATGTGATAGGGTGGATTTTTCTTTGTTTTGACAATATTTTGCTATATAGATATAGCCACTGATACTATGGGATTGGCCAAAAAGTTTGTTCATATTTTTTTGGTAAGACCTTATGGAAAAATCCAAATGAAGTTTTGGCCAATCCAAATGAAGTTTGATGCTTTCAATTTTGTTTTCTGGAGACCTAATAAATTCTCATGCTTGGGCTCCCTATCAGCATTCTATTCAGCTATGGTCCAGCAAACACACAGGTATTATACTTAGCTTATTGATATTTATATTGATTTTCTGGAGATCTTTTCTTTTTGATTTTGTTATGCTTCCCCAAAGACATTACATATTCAGCTTATATATATATATATATATATATATATAATATCAGACAAGATAAATAAAATGTAGATTAAAAGTAACCAACTAAAAATAAGGAATGCTCTTTTTTAAAATAAATTCTTGAAGTGGCTATGCATTGATTTTTAAAATGTCAATTTTCAAACTATTTTTGTGTTTGTACTTTCAAATACTATTTTTTCTTTATCTCCACCCTCTTCTGGGACTTTTTTGGGGTAGATATCAAATTTATGCAAATTATTATAACTGCTTTATTATATCTATTCTCTCTTCATCTCTCAGTACTATATTCTAGATTAATGCCTCAGTGCTGACCTCCAATTCATTAATTCTTTCTACAACAGGGTCTAGTCAAATGCAAAATCTACTGGACTTTTAAAATTTCAAGGCTATATTTTTATTCTCAAATTTCATCAGTGCTATTTTCCTGTTAGTTTACATTAATCCATTTCTTTCTTGAATTTAGAATAAACATATATATGATAAATGTAAATAATAATTTTTCAATAGAGAATTTGTGTTCTAGATGTTTTTCACCTGGTTTTTCTTATAATCAGAAATTCTGAAATTAGGAAATGTATTCCTCCTCATTTGGATTTTGTATTTCTAGGTTGAAGTTTACTTAAGTGACATGTTTTGATTTTATTTTTCTCTCTTTGTTGATTTATTTTTGTCCAATGATATTATAGTTGTTGCCACATAAACCTGACCTGTAGTTATGGCATTTTAGCACATTTGTTCCATAAAGTTGTTGGAAAAATCAATATTGGACTCAATCTCAAAGCTAACAGATAATTTGGTTCAGTTACTAACTTCTTCAGGTGTATGGCTTATAGAAAGCTATAACTACAGGTGAAAATGACAACAGAGTTTTATTTTATTTTTTTTAAACATAATTTAACTCGAAACAGAGTTCCACATCAGGCTTTGTCTTCAAACATTAAGTCAGGGTTTGATCCCTTACAATAGTTCCATCTTCAGTTATTTACACCTCATGGGTGATGCACACTAAACTCCTCATTGCCAATGCAAAGAAATTTGCTTTTTTAGTTTAGAAAACTATTTCATATTTTATCTGATGTTGTGTGTTTGGAATAAAGGAATCAAAAATGAAAGCTAAGCCACTGTGAACAAAAATACTGGGTACTTTTGCAACATTTCTTTTAGAATCATCTAAGAAAACAGACAAATACATGATATAACCTTGAAACTTTATAATAAAAACTCATACACATTTTGAGCAAGAAAATATCTTATTATGGATTACTTAATTTATTATAGTATTAAATATATTTAAATTCTAATATTTAGAAAGTATAAAAGTGATTTGAACCAATTTTCCACTAAAATTAGAAATACTCTGAAGAATGTATAAAGGAGATTTCTGAGTCATGACATATTTCTAAGCTTTAAACTGAAAGATAGTGACTTTACATATCCAGAGAAACTTATACTTATTTTGTAAATATTTGTTATCCATTTAAAAATATTATTCATTATTCTCAAATCTATTGAGATATAACATACTAACAGTGTAAAGCAGATGATAAAACCAAGAATAAGAATAAATTTAGATAAGGATTATAAAGGATGTTCTTTATTGAACAGTCACTGATACATGCATATTATATGATTCTTGCATAGAGAAGTTTAAGCTAAAGTGTAAAGAACTTGGTTCTGGAATCCAAAAGTCCTGGAAGTGAATCCAGGCTTTGATATTCAGTAGCTGTGTGACCTTGGCTCAGAAATGTGGCAATTTTCAATCTAAGTTTCCTTATTTGTAATATGGGGATACTGGTTATATCTACTTAAATGAGTATAATAATGTCTAAACAGGATCAAGTGTGTGAAACACAGAACACTGGCATAAGATTAGACAAAATATTATTTTGACAAATGAAGTAAATTAATATACAATTTGCTATCCTTTAACGTGGTGGAAACCTCTACTGGCATTTACATTTCTGAGTGTTAATACACATACATCTCTCTCTCACTGGCCTAGACCAGGAGCTGTTCAAAAAAAGGAGATTTTTGGATCTCCATGGCCCCAGAGTCTAGAACAGGTAAATAAATGAAGAGAAAGCACATTTCTTTAGAGAGCCCTCAAACAGAAAACAAAATGTATTCACAAAAACAATGACATTTTCTATGCAGCCAAAACTACCATAGCACATTTTTTAGTGTAACAGTGAAAGGTATTTTAAAGATACCTGCTATCCAAAAGTCTACAAGCAATAAATGCTGGAGAGGGTGTGGAGAAAAGGGAACCCTCTTACACTGTTGGTGGGAATGCAAACTAGTACAGCCACTATGGAAAACAGTGTGGAGATTTCTTAAAAAACTGGAAATAGAACTGCCATATGACCCAGCAATACCACTTCTGGGCATACACACTGAGGAATCCAGATCTGAAAGAGACACGTGCACCCCAATGTTCATCGCAGCACTGTTTATAATAGCCAGGACATGGAAGCAACCTAGATGCCCATCAGCAGATGAATGGATAAGGAAGCTGTGGTACATATACACCATGGAATATTACTCAGCCGTTAAAAAGAATTCATTTGAATCAGTTCTAATGAGATGGATGAAACTGGAGCCCATTATACAGAGTGAAGTAAGCCAGAAAGATAAAGAACATTACAGTATACTAACACATATATACGGAATTTAGATAGATGGTGGCGATAACCCTATATGCAAAACAGAAAAAGAGACACAGAAATACAGAACAGACTTTTGAACTCTGGGGGAGAACGTGAGGGTGGGATGTTTTGAAAGAACAGCATGTATATTATCTATGGTGAAACGGACCACCAGCCCAGGTGGGATACATGAGTCAGGTGCTCGGGCCTGGTGCACTGGGAGGACCCTGAGGAGTCGGGTGGGGAGGGAGGTGGGAGGGGGGATCGGGATGGGGAATACATGTAACTATATGGCTGATTCATGTCAATGTATGACAAAACCCACTGAAATGTTGTAAAGTGATTGGCCTCCAACTAATAAAATAATATTTAAAAAAAAAAAAAAAGATACCCAACTATCAAAAGATCATGGCTTTCCTGAAATGAGGTGTTAGGGTTAAAATACTTTTGAACCAATAATATGTCAAAGCAATTACTATAAACCTCAGGTCACTTCTGGGCTCTTCAAAGTGCTCAAAGATTTGGTACAGGTGATGAAAATTTTATCCAAAGGTAAGGAGAATCTTTTCTTCTCACCATTTTCTTTTCCCTTTTCAGGCAGGTGAAGAGTTGTGTGAAATTATCCTATTTTTGTCACCTTCTCTCTATCAATTGACTATACTGTACAATCTTCAGTTGTCTGAACTCAAGTTCCAAATTCTATTTCTGCTTATTTGTTATACTCTTCACTGAAAATCTTTGCTCAAATTGGGTTTCAGAAAGGCAGGACATAGGCAATTTTCAGGGTAAGAAAATCGCTAGTAAATACAGCCTTCCCTCACTTCTTAGGCAAGACAGTTGCTGATGTTAATGGAGTTAGTTTGCTTCTCATGGGTAAAATGGATTTTGTATTGATTGGTTTGACACAGAATATGGTATTCTAATTAAGATTGCTAAAAAGAACTATAGAATTAAACCCTGAGTTAAAACAAGCTGTGATGAAAATGGCATACAGATATGTATATTCTTCTAAAATTCACAAGCAATTCCACACTATGGACAATGTTTCTAGTTCATTCTCAATAAGACTATCCAGAGGAATGAAAGTGGGCTTTAGATTATAAAAATCACATTTTACTGCTATATTTTTCTGACTTTAGAATCATTTGTTCATCAGGCATTAGCCTACCTCAAATCTTACCCCCTTTTCTAAAAGAAATGTGTTTTACCAGGTGCATTCCTCCAAAAACAGCTACACAGACCTATAGAAGTAGACAGAGCACACGTCTCTCTTAGAACTGACTAGAAAGATCCCCTGTTGTGCTCTCTTCTGTTAAATGATAGGGTTGTAATCATACAGACCATATTACTGGCTCGAGGGGCAGGGGGAGGTAATAAACCACTCTTTTTCTATTGAACTTATTTGTATTTTGTCAAATATCAAGTATTAGCTGAATATTGTGTTCCCCACTAAAAGAAACTTTTTTATACTTCCAAAGATTAAAAAAAAAAATACATTTTGAAGGGATCGAAAATCAAATACAAAACCTAACTTACCTAGGTGAGAGACACACCTTAATTGAAACTGCAACAATGCTGTAACTTTGTTGGTTAGGGGCTGGGCTACCAGGTTCTAACACTTTGAACCTTCCAAATTCCCCAGGAAATTCCTATGAGGCTGTTTTTCAGTCAAGTCTAATTTAACTATGAATATATAGAGACAGCTGAAGACTGGCTTGCCTACTCAGGTAGAGACCTGAGGCAATTATTAGAGTTATTCAAGCAGAAAAATTTCCTACCGAGGAAGAGATAATATTTGCTTGAACTATTCAGATTGGCCATCTATAATAATTAAATTCATTAACTCACTCCTTCACTTTGCCTAGGAAGACACAGTCTTATTGCTATTAAAAATATACACACAAAGCATCTCAAATACTTTTAAGTGAGTTTGCAAAACACTTCATTGATTACTTGTAAATAAGTTCACAGGTTTAATGTAATACCCAGAGAATTAGATGAGGGAGTTCCCAGATGGGTCAGTAAAGATGGGAGAAAGAAGAATAAACCATAACAACACCTTTCTTGGTTTTCTAAGATCTATATCCCTATCCTAGCAACTTGCTGTAGGTGAAGCTTTTACTTACACACACACACACACACACACACACACACACACTCACTATTATACCATTCATCAGCTACCAGAAATACATATTCAAAATTCAACACATTTTAATGATTTAGTAATTATGATAATAAAGCCAGTGATCCTTCAACTTTAAAGGCAATGAGCAGGCTTCTTCAAACATAAAAGAATTTACAGACCAAAGTACTGATAAACCCTTTCTAAAACAATAAAAGGACCTTATTTATTTCCATTAGTTTCTAGTCCAGTATTTCCAGTTCTTGTCTTGCTATTGTTCAGTTAAGGCTACCTCCAAGCCCCCTCAAGTCTTCCATGTTGCCACAGCCACTCCCAGGGAGTCATTGCACTCAGTTCTCTCCAGTTTCTTCCTCACCAACCAAACCAGTGATAACGTGTTTGCCTACTCAGATGACCAAGATTACAGGCAGTATATATGGCTTGATGAACCATGATTAGGAGGCAGTTAGGGAAAGCATTTTGTTTAAAAAAAAAAAAAGTGAGGAAATACCCCAAGTACAAGTAAGAGAAACCCAAGTAAGATAGTAGGCACGGAGAGAGGGCATCAGAGGACAGACAGACTGAAACCACAATCAGAAAACTAGCCAATCTGATCACATGGACCACAGCCATGTCTAACTCAATGAAACTAAGCCATGCCATGTGGGGCCACCCAAGACAGACAGATCATGGTGGAGAGGTCTGACAAAATGTGGTCCACTGGAGAAGGGAATGGCAAACCACTTCAGTATTCTTGCCTTGAGAACCCCATGAACAGTATGAAAGAGCAAAAAGATGCAATTTTTTTCATCTTTCAATGAAGACCTACAAGGTCTTCTAGAACTAACACCCCAAAAAAGATGTCCTTTTCATTATAGGGAACTGGAATGCAAAAGTAGGAAGTCAAGAAACACCTGGAGTAACAGGCAAATTTGACCTTGGAGTACAGAATGAAGCAGGGCAAAGGCTAATAGAGTTTTGCCAAGAGAACGCACTGGTCGTAGCAAACACCCTCTTCCAACAATATAAGAGAAAACTCTACACATGGATATCACCAGATAGCCAACACCAAAATCAGATTGATTACATTCTTTTCAGCCAAAGATGAAAGCTCTTGTCAGCAAATACAAGACCAGGAGCTGACTGTGGCTCAGATCATGAACTCCTTATTGCCAAAATCAGACTTAAATTGAAGAAAGTGGGGAAAACCACTAGGCCATTCAGGTATGACCTAAATCAAATCCCTTATGATTATACAGTGGAAGTGAGAGATAGATTTAAGGGACTAGATCTGATAGACAGAGTGCCTGATGAACTATGGACAGAGGTTCGTGACATTGTACAGGAGACAGGGATCAAGACCCTCCCCAAGAAAAAGAAATGCAAAAAGGCAAAATGGCTGTCTGATGAAGCCTTACAAATAGCTGTGAAAAGAAGAGAAGTGAGAAGCAAAGGAGAAAGGGAAAGATATAAGTATATGAATGCAGACTTCAAAAGAATAGCCAGGAGAGACAGGAAAGCCTTCCTCAGTAATCAATGCAAAGAAATAGAGGAAAACAACAGAATGGAAAGACTAGAGATCTCTTCAAGAAAATTAGAGTTACCAAGGGAATATTTCATGCAAAGATGGGTTTGATAAAGGACAGAAATAGTATGGACCTAATAGGAGCAGAAGATATTAAGAAGAGCTGGGAAGAATACACAGAAGAACTGTACAAAAAGATCTCCATGACCCAGATAATCATGATGGTGTGATCACTCACATTCACCTAGAGCCAGACATCCTGGAATGTGAAGTCAAGTGGGCCTTAGAAAGCATCACTATGGACAAAGCTGGTGGAGGTGACGGAATTCCAGTTGAGCTATTTCAAATCCTGAAAGATGATGCTGTGAAAGTGCTGCACTCAATATGTCAGCAAACTTGGAAAACTCAGCAGGGGTCACAGACTGGAAAAGGTCAGTTTTCATTCCAATCCCAAAGAAAGACAATGCCAAAGAATGCTCAAACTACCACACAATTGCAGTCATCTCACATGCTAGTGAAGTAATGCTCAAAATCCTCCAAGCCAGGCTTCAGCAATATGTGAACCATGAACTTCCAGATGTTCAAGCTGGTTTTAGAAAAGGCAGAGGAACCAGAGATCAAATTGCCAACATCCACTGGATCTTCACAAAAGCAAGAGAGTTCCAGAAAAACATCTATTTCTGCTTTATTGACTATGTCAAAGCCTTCAACTGTGTGGATCACAATAAATTGTGGAAAACTCTGAAAGGGAATACCAGACCAATTGACCTGCCTCTTGAGAAACCTGTATGCAGATCAGGAAGCAACAGTTAGAACTGAACATGGAACAACAGACTGGTTCCAAATAGGAAAAGGCTGTATATTGTCACCTTGCTTATTTAACTTATATGCAGAGTACATCATGAGAAACGCTGGTCTGGATGAAGCACAAGCTGGAACCAAGATTGCCAGGAGAAATATCAATAACCTCAGATATGCAGATGACACCCCCCAATGGCAAAAAATGAAGAACTTAAGAGCCTCTTGATGAAAGTGAAAGAAGACAGTGAAAAAGCTGACTTTAAGTTCAACATTCAGAAAACTAAGATCATGGCATCCAGTCCCATTACTTCATGGGAAACAGATGGGAAATAGTGGAAAGAGTGGCTGACTTTATTTTTCGGGGCTCCAAAATCACTGCAGATTGTGATTGCATCCACGAAATTAAAAGACGCTTACTCCTTGGAAGAAAAGTTATGACTAACCTAGACAGCATATTAAAAAGGAGAGACATTACTTTGTCAACAAAGGCTTGTCTATTCAAGGCTATGGTTTTTTAGTAGTCATGTATAGATGTGAGATTTGGACTATAAAGAAACCTGAGTACCAAAGAATTGATGCTTCTGAACTATGGTGTTAGAGAAGGCTCTGAGAATCCTTCCGACTGCAAGGAGATTCAGCCAGTCCAACCTAAAGGAGATCAGGCCTGGGTGTTCATTGGAAGGACTGATGTTGAAGCTGAAACTCCAATACTTTGAGCATCTGATGTGAAGAAGTGACTCATTTAAAAAGACCCTGATGTTGGGAAAGATTGAGGGCAGGAGGAGAAGGGGACAACAGAAGATGGGATGGTTGGATGGCATCACTGACTCAATGGACATGGGTTTGGGTGAACCTGGAAGTTGGTGATGGACAGGGAGGCCTGCCGTGCTGTGGTTCATGTGGTCACAAAGATTCAGACACGACTGAGTGACTGAACTGAACTGAGGGAGAGCTTCTATCTGGAAATAAATATAGAAACTCTGGAGAGAAACAGATTAAAAAGAACAGGAATTTTTATGAGATGCCTAAATTTGAGAAGAATTGTGAGCAAGAGCATATTAATTTGGCCACCAATAGCACAATATGTGGAGAACGCAATGGCACCCCACTCCAGTAATCTTGCCTGGAGAATCCCATGGATGGAGAAGCCTGATGGGCTGGCGTCTATGCTGTCGCACAGAGTCAGCCACGACTGAAATGACAGCAGCAGCAGCAGCAGCAGCACAATAGGTGGAAGCATACTGCAGAAGTGAGGAAATTGCAGTTAGAGGTAATAATTGTCCAAGTCAATGTGTTAGTTGTTTAGTCGTGTCTGACTCTTTGTGACCCTATGGGCTGTATGCTCTGTCTAAGGGATTTCCCAGGCAAGAATACTGGAGTGGGTTGCCATTCCCTTCTCCAGGGGATCTCCCCAATCTAGGGATTTAACTGGCGTCCCCTGCACTGGAAGGTGGATTCTTCACCATTTGATCCAACAGAGAAATCCAATAACTGCCCAAAGCCAGTTCTGAATTTCTCTGAGGCAAACTACCGTGTACATGTCTTAGATGGAATTATAAGACAACACTTTACTGAACCCCTGTTGTTCAAACTCAAGGGTCGTCAGCTGCTCTGAATAGGTTGGATATAATTGGACAAGCTCAAATGGATTCAAGTAAACTTCTTATGTACTGCCTACCATCATCCTCATTGATCATCATCTTGCTGCTGCATCAAATCAGAAAGTGGCCAACAGTAAACCAAGCAGCTGGTGAATATTATACAACCTATTGCTTATAGTCTACTTGCATCTTTGGTGATCCTCACAAGGGCATTTGGAGAGAGGTCTGGAAATCTTTATTGCAACTCCAAGAAAACTAACTGATATTTAGTGTATGAGAAAAATCAAACTAAGGACAACAACCTACATTTCTTGATGAAGCATATGGAATGCTTGATGTGGGCTTTTACCCCATATAAGATTATGTATTGTTAGGATCTGATAGGCAAGCCCTAGTACAGAATCCAACTTGGCCAAAAAAGTAAGACTGCTTCCTGAAGACTGCCTGACTCATTTTATTCATATAAATACTAGTCCACTAGAATAAAAACCACAATATTCTTCAGATTGTGGGTGTATATAATAACACATGCAAGGAAGAAAATCTTAATGGAAACCAATGGAAGAGAACTTGAGAGAGAAAGAAGATAAAACTATTGTTTTTGTTGAAACCAAAGATATGATGAGCATATCTGACTACAGGGAAGAGAGTGGCCTGTCTTGAGTATTCCTGATGACAAGACTTCCTAATGATCATGACTGGGTCCTAAATTTTCAAACATGGATAAGTTCCTATTCTGATTGGTCCAGATAGGAATTTCAGAGGATTGGATGTGGAAGATGTGAAAGTTTTCATCAATAATAACTATGCAACTCCTTGGACGGAGAAGGCAATGGCACCCCGCTCCAGTACTCTTGCCTGGAAAATCCCATGGACGGAGAAGACTGGTAGGCTGCATTCCATGGGGTCTCGAAGAGTCGGACACGACTGAGCGACTTCACTTTCACTTTTCACTTTCATGCATTGGAGAAGGAAATGGCAACCCACTCCAGTGTTCTTGCCTGGAGAATCCCAGGGGCGGGGGAGCCTGGTGGGCTGCCGTCTATGGGGTCGCACAGAGTTGGACACAACTGAAGCAACTTAGCAGCAGCCGTAGCAACTCCTTGGAGGGTTATATTCCTCTAACTGGAAGAGTGACTCAGTACTAAAACGCTTTCTTCACATCTAATCATATAAAGGAAGTAAGTGACCTTATATCTGCTTCATGAAGCCAGTCAAGCAAATGATCCCAAGTTGCTTCAGTTGATCAAAGACAGAGGTTCATGTCATTCTAAGGACAGAGGAACAGGCCCAATGGCAAAATGGAATATTTCAAATATGTACATTATAACTGATAGGCATATGCATATGCTACTAACTATGGCTGCACCTTGATTGGTATCTAGTGCCAATAGGATAGTTTCAATAAGGCTTTGAAAGTATATTTAGATGTCTATTGTCCATAACTGCTCTTTATATTGTCATATAAAATATTTATTTTAAAAAGCAGAAATGACTGCAACATAGCAGTTTTTATTTTAAAAACCAGAAATGACTGCAACATAGCCGTATTTTAATTCACTTTTTTGCTATTTAAGTGGGAAATATCTCTACATTCCTGAAACACATTTAGTGGGTTTTTTGTACTAGAAAATACAGGTTGTACTTCTATAAAAGTTAGTGTATAGTACTGTAAAATACAAGAATTCAATGCAATACCAAATTTAAAAAAAATTGAAGACTGAATTGTGATATATATATAAAATGTCATGTGAAAATGTGTTTAAATTTAAATGACCTACATTTTTAAACTATAAAATAAATAGCCAACTAAATAAGAATACTCAAAATACTCAAAAAACACTCAGAAATAAAGCAACTATAGTGATAAAACTGGTATTAAGCATTAACCTTGATTGCTTTTTTTTTAATTTAAATGGATTCAATGCTTAACCATTTCAATTAAAAAAGCTAGAAATTACTATTAAAATAAAATATAGTCTTGATAGTATAAATAACAAAGAATAAATAAGTATTAGCAATCAAGGTTCAGGACTCAGCAGTAAGGTGTAATAACTATAACACCTTATAAGCAGAAATTTACTGGATGTCATTTTAAGTTTAAACAGGTAATAAAAAGAGCACAATGAATTCAAGATCTCAGATTTTTTCAGGATCTTTTTTTATTCCATACATAGTAGAGCTCCTTCAGAATCTAATATATCTTATGAGTGAGTGAGTAACAGTTGCTCAGTCGTGTCCAACTCTTGACCCCAAGGACTATACAATCCATGGAATTCTCCAGGCCAAAATACTGGAGTGGGTAGTGTTTCCCTTCTCTAGGAGATCTTCCCAACCCAGAAATAGAACTGGTGTCTCCCACATTGCAGGCAGATTCTTTACCAGCAGAGCTACCAGGGGAGCCCCAATATATATTATATTGAAACAAAATTAAATGTATACTTTTCTTAATATTGCAATTAAATAATTATTTAATTAAAATACATCTATTCACCTCCATTCATTCAGCTCTGTCTTCCAACTGTATATATGCATTAAGAAACTATTAAAATAATATTTATAAGATATTAACAATGGTTATTGAGAAAGTGGGATTTGGGTTAACTTTTAACAATTTTAATCTTTATATCTCTCTGTATTGATTCAAATTATTATACAGTTGACTCTTGAATAACCTGGGGATTAGAGACGCCAACCATCTAAGCAGTTCAAAGTTGTTTACAACTTTAGTCAGCCCTCCACATCTATGGTTCCTCCTCCATCTGAGGTTGCTCTGCATCCAAGGGTCTGTGTCCTTAGTTCAACCAAATTGGAATCATGTAATACTCTAGTATTTACTATTGAAAAAAACAAAAACTCCATGTACGAGTGGACCCACTCAGTTCAAACCCATGTTGTTCAGTGTCAATTGTAGTAAGAATCTTTCAGAAGGTATTTTTGCAACACTGGTTTCCATGAGAAGAGGAACTGGGTGATTGGGGTACATGGATACAAGGAAACTATTCCCAATCTACCCCTTCATAATGTTAGATTTTAATCTTGTGAATATCTTAGCAATTGATAAAAACAAGTTAATCTTATTTTAGTGATTTTATCAAATTTAGACAGACAGAGGATTTAAAAAGTTAAACATAAAGCTCTCAACAAAACTTATGATAACATAAATCCTCAAGACCTAGAAATGTGTAGAGAGTTTGTTTTTCATGAATATTATATAGTTATCCATCTCCAACCACTTTGAAGATTATGCTCTGATTTCCCTTTTACTCAGGAGGCAAAGCATCTTCCAGTTCAAAATAAAATGGTTTTGTAACATGAAGATGCTGTAAATTGTTTAAAGAGCTATGTAAAAGTTTTATTCTTAGAAAAATTATAATTTAGTCTGCCTGCTAAAGGTATACTTGTTGTGGGCAACACAGAGTTAGAAGGTGATGACAGAAGTGAGTCAGCTGGACACAGAACAGACAATAAAGAAGTATTAAAAGAAAAGCAACTATATAAGATATTCACATTCAATATAAAAACTTAAACATATTCCCACAAGACTCGTTAATACTCATAAAATAACCACGGCTTGAAGTACCAAATTAACACATAACTGAGATCTAAGGAGGATGACTCTCTAAGTTTGAATCTTAGAATTTTAACAAAATAATATGTAAATAAAATAGTTTATATATCTCAGAGTAGCTTTATACATTACATTTTATATAAATTTTAAAAATGCTTCAAGTCCATTAGCAGATTTATAAAATCTAGTACAGTCATAAACCATGGCAATAAATCCTAAATTAGAAATAGTTTTGACTTACAAATATTTTGTGTGCACTTTAAGGATAAAAGTGACATATTCATACATCAGTGTTTTTTGGACGCAAGTCATTTTGAGTTGATAAGCCCTACTCTCTCATTTCAGTTCAAAGCTCTGATTTATGAATCCTAACTGATTCTTTCGTCTATTGCTAGTTCAGTCTTTTGAAGTTCAGATTTTATTATGAGCTAAATAAGAGGTTAGGCAATATTTTCCCTATCTTTATTCTGAAGAAAAAGAAAAAAAAATCCACTCTACTTCTTTTGATCAGGTACCAAGAGTAAGCAGTCTTATTCAGCAAGATTTTCATTTAAAAGCACCAATAGATTATTTTTCTCCATAGAACCCACAGGATAAAGGGGGGCTTCCCACTATTGAGAAGATATTCCTACAGAAGAAAAACAAAATAAAGGCAGAATCTGTATTTATGCATCGTATTCATTATGGCGCTTATAATTTAGTCAGGTGGCTCAGGCAGTAAAGTGTCTGCCTGCAATGCGGGAGACCTGGGTTCAATCCCTGGGTTGGGAAGATCCGCTGGAGAAGGAAATGGCAACCCACTCCAGTACTCTTGCCTGGAAAATCCCAAGGATGGAGGAGCCTGGCAGGCTACAGTCCGTGGGGTCGCAGAGTCGGACACGACTGAGCCTTTTCACTTTCTAATATTCGTGAATGGAGTTAAGAAGGAAACATGTTTCTGACAGTTTCAAACAAGCACCATAAAGAAGCCAGCACAATTTCTAAAAATGATTTAACTGACTCATGTTCAAGTCCTAATTCAGCAACATTTCCCTCCCTCAGAAATTCCTGTTCCACCAGCTTCAGTAATTAAAGTCATGTGTAAATTCTGAAATATCAGTGTTCTAAACATGGAAAAATGTGACCTCTTTCAGTAACATTTTAATAAAAGAAATCATAGATTAAAACCTTAGCATTGCTAGACATTGTACTAGAAATGAAAAAAAAATACAATTTCATGAGAAATGATCTAAGAATAGATTTTTGCATTGTAATAATATTATAATACAATAATAAACTGAAATAATTTAATCTCCCTAATCATTAATATTTTCAATGATTTATTCCAGAAAAAAATGAGAGAAAAACATTTTTTAAAAACTAGTAAAATCACTCCCATTCTGGTTGAAATCTTAAAGTAGGTTGAATTTTGGAGACACAATTTTCTCTTTAAAAATTAAAAAAAAATAGTAACTTTATATAATTTGAATTTTTCTAGTAAGAAATTCTCTAAAGTAATTGTAAAATAATTTAGCTATTTATTCCTAGCAAGTTCAAAACCTTTTAGAGTCTTCTCTAAAATGGTTTGTAAAATTGGGATACAAATCTCCAAGGATAGGCTCATGTAAGATTCCAATGATTAACTCCTTTGAACAAACAAGAAACCAAACCAAAATAGCTAAGATTCTCTCAAACTGGAATCTAAATATATGTGATATTTCTTCATTATCTCAATGTAAAACAATAGATATCTCATGTTAATAATTACTTTTGACAACAGATTCCAGGATATCGGAAATTATCATTAAGAGATTAGATAGCAGATGTTAACAACTTAAACTAAAAACCATTAAATAAATTCATGCAAAAAATAGTATTATTGGGCAAGCATAAGCTTTTTTCTTTAATTAATTTAAAAGCTTATGCAGTAAACATATTTCAGGGATTTCAGAAAATAGTTCAGAGCAAATTTACCTTCCAAAAAATGGAATTAATATTTTACAGAAACTTAAAATATAAATGAAAGGGAAAAAATGCTCAAATTATTATTTTCATTTCCTCAATAAAACTTAAAATTCACAGGTATTAAAATGTGAGTCACTGTTACAAATTGATTCTTTTCTTTAAAACAAAAATATAATGCTTTCCCAGGAGACATATTTAAAACATTTTTCTATATTTTAATTTTTAATTGTTTTTACAACTAGAGACCATTCATTTCTCATGAGATCAAAATAAACTAGTTTTCATATGAATCAGAAATATTCAAAATTGCTCTTTAATTGTGTTTAATGCCCCAGTGATCTGAAATTAACATGCCTTTTAAGTTTGTTTTTATTTATAATGTTCTTCAAGCATAAGACTTTAAAATAGCAATGTTTATAAAGAAACATTTTCCAAAAATGTTGGACAACTTTGTATGTATATCCTAAAGTGCCATGGGTCAAGAACCATCAGAGGTGTCTCCATTTTTCCATTAAACAAAGCTTTTGTGTTTTGCAAGATTTTTAAAATTTTGTTAATGGAGAACAAATATATGAATATAAAATCTCCTTGAATGTGTTGCTAGTTTTGATTAAAACAAAAAATATAATTTTAAAAGTCAATTTAATGAAGTTAATTTAGTTAGTCTTAAACTTCACCTCCTAATCTTTATGTCAGTCATTGACTGACTTATACTTGTTACTTTGAAGTGGTTGTTGCTGATTGTCCCAGTTATGATTATCAGCATAGACTCTGGGGTCAGATTATCTGGGTTTAAATCCTAACTTTGCCACTTGCTGGCTCTGTCATCCTGGTCTAGTTACTACCTTCCAGACTATGCCTCTCTTTCTTCATCTATAAAATGGTGATGACAATGAGAGCTTACTTCACAAAGTTGTTAAAGGAAATGAAGCGATACACAGTAAACAGTGCCTAGTACATGGTAAGCTCTACATAAGTGTTTAATTTTATTATTTCATTTTTATATATTATTATGAAATTATCATCAAGCACTGAGAAGGATTTCTGATAAAACAAACTAGTCTCCATTATTCAAATGAATGATGTGCTTAACTGTTATCACCTGAGAAATTATGCATTTATCTCATACCACTACTAATCAAAAAAACATTTTACATTTTCTTCTTTGAAGGTAGCTTTGGAGTCATTCCAAAAACAAGTAAGAAAATTATCTCATTACTGCTAGTGCTGCAAACAGTATCTCCTAAACTGATCATCCAATGTAGTCATCAGACATGAACTTAAAAATATTCATGTTAAAAACAATAACAAAACTTGAGTTTACTGGATATTTTATATGCCAAGTATGTTCCAGTTATAGTTTCATTTGATTAATTTTGACCAATTTGAAATGTTCAAAATGGACATTCTGAAAGCTTTGGAGGTTATTTCAACATAAAAAGCCACAAAAGCTTTTGCATTATGATACAACTCATGTCGAGGTGACCACTGGGGCTAAGAAAAGCATAACTCTCTGGATGGCACACATTATCATATTTTGGTTAAAATAGATTGTTACATGATTTCAAAGTCATCAGTCAATAAGTATTTTTAATTAACAAGTAATTCCTAACTAGCAATGAATAAAAAACAAAAATAACCCATAGTTTAGGCTACACTTATCTTATTTAATTGCTTCAGGGATTTAGAAAAGCATGAGGGAATATGTGGCAATAAGATATGCTTTGGTTGTAATGACTCTCAGTGGACTGTAATAATCTGTTCTCTTAAATCTTTGGTTAAGTCTCCCAAAGTAAAAAAAATTAAGCCTCTTTTACCCATTGGTTAAATGGAGGTTATACTCACCAGAAATAATGAATATAAAACACAGTATGTCCTGCCTAGTACATCATAATATATAATAAATGCTATTGATAAATGTTGGCTATTAACGGTCATAAAATTTGCATCTGAAAAAAAAAAAAAGAATATCAAAAAGCAAAGACTTTTTTTACAAGACCTTCTTGGTCTTTATTCATTATTCCAAGTGGAAAACTGAGGCAATGTAGTAGTTTTGTCAAAAGAAAAAAATATCATCTTTGTGTACAAATGCTACTGTCATTGCTATCAAGGAAAAACCTGATGAGGAAAAATCAATTGTTGCAAAGAAGACAGCAGTGGTGAGAAAAAGACAGAAATCTTATTAAGATTTGTATATAGAAATAAACAATATAAAGTTATAGGAATGGCTTGAAATAACATTTTCTGCCCTCACTAATGTCTCCTTGTATGTATGACTGCTGTTATTTATTCTTTGGTCACTTAAACAAGACCAAAAGTCATTCACATGTAGTGAATGCTATTCTTAAGGTTATCATAATAGAGAAGACAATAGCTCATAAAAAAAGATTTGTGGCCATGGCATAAAACTTATCAAATGCCACAATGGTTCTCTGATAGCTACATAAGCCAAACTTAAAGAATATTATAGCATTTTAGTAACTCTAGCAGCAGCAAAATTTCATTATAAGAATAAAGGTGCTAAAATGACTAAGGTAATCAGTTTTTTCTATCTCTCTGGGCAAATATTAGAATAATATGCTCCAACCAGAGGTCATGAAATAGTTAATCTGAAGAGAGGGTAATTTTTACCAGTTGAAGGATAGCATAGTATTAAACCAATGCAATTACTGCAATCTTGTGATGCTGTGAAATGATGGGTGGTCTTTCCACAGTGCAAGCTGGACATTCCAGTATGCAGCGAATGTCCAACAATTATTCAAAGCACAAATGAGCTGTGCTAATACGAATCATCTTTAAATAGACACCAACATAGATTTCAAGGTTATCAAAACCAATAAATCCAACACTTCAAATAGATCCTCTAGTGTTGCCTCATGACAGACTCACAGGTAGAAGGAAAAATACATCCTCAAGTCTAACTTCAACATTTTGTATCTGAAAAAACAGATATTTGGGGTTATGTGAGCACTGAGGACACCATTAGTGAAAACCAAGTCATACATTTTCTAACTTGAAGTGCAGTATCGTTCTGGCTGCTAAATCTGAAACTACTTACAGAAAATGTATGATATTGGATCTTTGTGACCTGCAGTCTCTGTGCTTGCATCCATAACAATAGCATTGATGGTCTAGGAAATTAAGAGGTTGATACCTCAGCAATAGAGCAAAATCCCATACTTTCTGTCTCATCTCCGAATTCAGGCAAACAATAAATTGTTCTCTAGTTCACAAACAAGAACATCTATTGAACTGCTAAACAATGTGACAAATTGGACCTTTCTTCATATGTTCATTTTCTGAAGTATTGGATTTTGAAGTATCTGACCCAGAGAAATTAAATCAATTTAACCCCTTCAGATTTCCCCCCTCTTACTTGCCAACACAGACATAAGTTTCAAAAATCTTTATGTAAATTTGAAAATGTTTACATACCTTGGAAATATTTGAAAAATTAGGGTTAGGAGTTGGAAAATAGATCAGTTAACTCAATCGCTTTCATTTTAATTAGATGCTAGTATATTTCAGAACTTATTAGTATTATTGGGGCTTCCCAGGTGGTGCTAGTGGTAAAGAACCCACTGCCAATGGAGGAGACAAAAGAGACGCTGGTTCGATCCCTGGGTTGGGAGGATCTCCTGGAGAAGGAAATGGCAACCCACTCCAATATTCTTGCCTAGAGAATCTCATGGACAGAGAAGCCTGGTGGGCTACAGTCCATAGGGTCAATCAGAAATATCAGTAACCTCAAATATGCAGATGACACCACCCTTATGGCAGAAAGCAAATAGGAACTAAAGAGCTTCTTGATGAAAGTGAAAGAGGAGAGTGAAAAAACTGGCTTAAAACTCAACATTTAAAAAACTAAGATCATGACATCCGAACCCATCACTTCATGGCAAATAGATGAGGAAACAATGGAAACAGTGACAAATTTTATTTTCCTGGACTCCAAAATCACTGCAGATGGTGACTGCAGCCATGAAATTAAGAGACACTTGCTCCTTGGAAGAAAAACTATGACTAATCTAGACAGAGTATTAAAAAGCAGAGACATTAGTTTGCCAACAAAGGTCCCTACGGTTAAAGCTATGGTTTTTCTAGTAGCCATGTACGGATGTGAAAGTTGGACCATAAAGAAAACTGAGTGCCGAAGAAATGATGCTTTTGAACTGTGGTGTTGGAGAAGACTGTTGAGAGTCCCTTGGATTGCAAAGAGATGAAACTATTCAATCCTGAAGGAAGTCAGTCCTGAATATTCATTGGAAGGACTGAAGCTGAAGCTCCAATACTTTGACCACCTGATGTGAAGAACTGACTCATTTGAAAAGACCCTGATGCTGGGAAATATTGAGGGCAGGAGGAGAAGGGAGAAACAGACAATGAGATGGTTGAATGGCATCACCAACTCAATGGACATGAGTTTGAGCAAGCTCCAGGAGTTAGTGATGGACAGGGAAGCCTGGCGTGCTGCAGTCCATAGGGTCACAAAGAGACAGACATGACTGAGTGACTGACTGATGGTACATGGTACATAAAAATGATGCCTTTCATTTAAATTTCAAACCAGGTTTTCTTGTTAGATTGGTGCCTGGATGTGCACAGGCACAAGTGCCTGGCACTTGAAAGAACCACCTCTCATCTCCTGGTTAGAACTGTTTGTTCAGAAAATGTTTCAGTTTCTGAGACTGAAAATTTGAAACAAAGGAACAAAGTTTTCTATTTGTAAACTGTTTCTGGGCATTTAAGACTTAACCCTAACTTATAATTCTAACTTAAAAGATTTCCAAGATTTTTAAGAATTTCTATAAATTTACATTTTTATGATGGGAAATTATAAATTAAATCCATAAAAAGTTAGTTTGAATTCATGAGATATATATGTATTCAAAAAGATATAAACTTTCAAATTAACTTGAGTGTTGACAAATAGTTGATTTAAAATATGGACCTCTATGCTCTATGACGCCTTGCATGTAATTTTGATTACACCCTTTTCACTTTCTTATTGTAAGTTTCAAATTCCACTGAGTTTATATCATGAACTTTGATGGATGAGCTAGACTGTTGTGTCTGTCTGAGCAGGTGTGAGATAAATTGCTGGGCAGGCTATGATCTTTGGGCAAATTACTCTCCTTGACTACAATATATATCGATGAGATGTGTCAGTGTTCATATACACACTTGTCAGTTGCATTACCCAGGTGATGAAAATACAAGTTAAGGGACCATCAGAATGAAGGGGGAGAAATTCACTATGTCATAGGAAATTAGTAAAAGAACCATCACCTTAAACTAGAAATATAATGAGGTAGAGCCTTTGGTAGGTTTTGATAGGGGAAAAATTCAAACCACTTAGTCAAGTGTAAGTAATTCTACTTTTTCATCTCCATCCAAATTTAGTTTCACTTAATACAAATGAAAGTGAACATGACAATAATTTAGGGTGTTTTTAGTGGGAAGGAGCAGGTAAAAGATTTATAATTTTAATTCAATAAACTTAGCCATTCATTCAAACTAAAAACTGTTTTATTGTTTTGTGTTTAATATGAAGAAAAATCATTGATTCATTAGCCCTATTAATGAGATCTTTAGAAATAATTAATATTTTATTCAGAATCCTTTCAGCAGATGTATCATCTTTGCATTAGGAGTAAGGCACTGCCCCAGGCACTGAGGATTAATGTATAAAATTTTAAAAAAGGATCTTCCTTAATGAAGCTTGCTTTGTATAAAATAGTTCATGCTTGATGAAAGCATGAATTAACCTTGGATTCAAGATACAGAATATCAGACATGCCATACACAAAATTTATCTATATCAAAGAAAAAAGGAAATTTCATGAAGAAGCCAGATGATTCCCAATAATTTTGTGTTTTAGCACACTAACTCCTAACTGATACCATTATATTCCCTAAAACTTAAAGAAATTCCTAATTCTAACATTACTCAAAAAGTAGCATAAGATATGTATGCCTATTGCCATGCTTGATAATCTGTGCTCCTATCATATAGATAGATAGATAATATTAAAAATTCCATTTTGTTCTGATAATTATGCCAATTTCTTATATCACAAATGTTATAGAAAACTATGATATTATTTGGCATTACTTGTCTTGGTGATAATTAAGAATAATATAACTGTTCCTGTTATGCAAATAACCCCAAAATGAAGACACAAAACCTTTTGGAAGATTTTCAAAAGGTCTCATATAGTATCATGATAATATTTTTAGTTACTACAAGATTAATATTGTATGTTGTCTTGATCCAGGTAGACCCTACTCATAGTCTTAATTTGTGTTCAGCAGTATCCAGCTGGAAAGTGAATTTAGTTTCCTTGGAAACATGCTGACGTACAGAAAATTAAAAGACAAGGAACCCACAAGCTAAATATAGAAATCTAGCTCCTATTGGTTCGATATTTGAGTGGGATACAGTAATGTCAAGATCAAAGTAAATTTTATAGAATTATGAATTCAGACTTCCCTGGTAGCTCAGTTGCAAGGAATCCATGGGCCAATGCAGGAGACATGGGTTGGATACCTGACCTGGGAAGATCCTACATGCCACAGAGCCACTAAGCCTGTGAACCACAACTATTAAGACTGTGCTCTGGAGCCCAGAAGGCACAACTAATGAGCCCATGTTTTACAGCTCTTGAAGCTTGTGCACCCTAGAGCCCATGATCCACAACAAGAGAAACCACTGTAATAAGAAGCTGTGCACTGCAACTAGAGTAGCCCCCACTCACTGCAACTAGAGAAAAGCCTGAACAGCAATGAAGATCCAGCAGAGTCAAAAAACAACTAAAATTTTTTTTAAAGTTTATAATGAATTCTTCTATTTTTAAGTGTCTTAAGCTTCTAAGCAAGACTTTATTAACTGAATAAATTGAACAGTGAATTTAATCAATTTAATTGTACACAGTTGAAGGTCTGCTATTGTATTAATTACAACATATTGAACTTATCAGTGAGATCTACTGATGTCTATACAATTTTCTCTACAGTGATCCAACATTCCAATAGCTACAAAAATAAGCAATGGGAAATCAGAGAAATTTGAGAAAGTGTGAAATAGATTAACTGTTGCTAATAACCAAGAATTAATACTTTATTAAGTATACTTGTACCATGTGTAAGGGATAAGATGGTCTGGTTTTAAAAATCTAAACAAAACAATGAATTTTCCTTAAAGTGCTATTATGATCTGATAACCCATAAAGAAAAGTCACATACTCACTGAGAAATATTAATTTTCCCATTGGTTTTTCTTTTCATGGTCAAATTTTGGGGGGATAAAAATATTAAGTCTCTGTAAGTAAATATATGTGCATGCATGCTAAGGCACTTCAGTCATGTTCAACTCTTGGCAGCCCTATCAACTGTACCCAGCCATGCTCCTCTGTTCATGGGATTCTTCAGGTAAGAATACTGTAGTGGGTTGCCATGCCCTTCTCCAGGATATCTTCCTGACCCAGGGATTGAAACAGCATCTCTTATGTCTCCTGCATTGGCAGGCAAGATCTTTACCACTAGTGCCACCTGGGAAGCTATATATATATATATATATATATATATATATATATATGTATATATATATATATGTGTGTGTGTGTGTGTGTGTGTGTGTGTGTATATATATATGTATATGTATAGTTTATTATGTGTGAGGCATATGATCTTCAAAATAACCATAGTTGTTAGATATTATTATCATCAACTTACAGATAATGCAACAAGGATTTTGAGAGCTTAACTAAATTTCTCAAAGTGGCACAGTTTCTTAATAGTGAACCTAGGATTAAAAATCAATCTGCATCCAGAGCATTATCATCCACATCCTTCAGCCCCACACCATTCAGCCTTAGTTTTGTAAATCTAGGCTGTCTCAAATAAAATGTGTGTGTGTGTGTATTGGGTGTGGAGGAATAGAATTTCTTTTAAGCACATGCCTGCATGTTCAGACATGTCAAATTCTTTGTGACCCCATGGACTGTAGCCTGCCAGGCCTCTCTGGGATTCTCCAGGCAAGAATACTGGAATAGCTTGCCATTTCCTCTTCCAGGAAACTGACCCAGAGATTGAACCTGCATCTCCTGCATTGGCAGGTGGATTCTTTATCAATGAGCCATAGGAGAAGCCCTTAAACAGAATAAGGAAAATGATAATCCCTTTGAAAAATAATTATTGTAAGATATTCTTGGAAATATTGCTTTAGCAATTTTGAAGTTAAAAGGAGGCAGAAATGCAACTCTACTTTATTTATTTATTTTCTTTTTTTTCCCATTTATTTTTATTAGTTGGAGGCTAATTACTTTAAAATATTGTAGTGGTTTTTGCCATACATTGACATGAATCAGCCCCCCTATGGATTTACATGTATTCCCCATCCCGATCTCCCCTCCCGCCTCCCTCTCTATCCCATCCCTCTGGGTCTTCCCAGTGCACCAACCCCGGGCACTTGTCTCATGCATCCAACCTGGGCTGGTGATCTCTTTCACCCTTGATAATATACATGTTTCGATGCTGTTTTCTCTAAACATCCCACCCTCACCTTCAAACAATACCATTCACCATTGCAACAAAAAGAATAAAATACTTAGGAGTATATCTACCTAAAGAAACAAAAGACCTATACATGGAAAACTATAAAACACTGATGAAAGAAATCAAAGAGGACACAAACAGATGGAGAAATATACCGTGTGCATGGATTGGAAGAATCAATATTGTCAAAATGGCTATACTACCCAAAGCAATCTATAGATTCAATGCAATCCCTATCAAGCTACCAACGGTATTTTTCACAGAACTAGAACAAATAATTTCACAATTTGTATGGAAATACAAAAAAACCTTGAATAGCCAAAGTAATCTTGAGAAAGAAGAATGGAACTGGAAGAATCAACCTGCCTCACTTCAGACTCTACTACAAAGCCACAGTCATCAAGACAGTATGGCACTGGCACAAAGACAGAAATATAGATCAATGGAACAGAATAGAAAGCCCAGAGATAAACCCATGTACCTACGGACACCTTATCTTTGACAAAGAAGGCAAGAATATACAATGGAAAAAAGACAATCTCTTTAACAAGTGGTGCAGGGAAAACTGGTCAACCACTTGTAAAAGAATGAAACTAGAACACTTTCTAACACCATACACAAAAATAAACTCAAAATGGATTAAAGATCTAAATGTAAGACCAGAAACTATAAAACTCCTAGAGGAGAGCATAGACAAATCACTCTCCGACATAAATCACAGCTGGATACTCTATGACCCACCTCCCAGAATATTGGAAATAAAAGCAAAAATAAACAAATGGGATCTAATGAAACTTAACAGCTTTTGCACAACAAAGGAAACTATAAGCAAGGTGAAAAGACAGCCCTCAGAATGGGAGAAAATAATAGCAAATGAAGAAACAGACAAAGGATTAATCTCAAAAATATACAAGCAACTCCTGAAGCTCAATTCCAGAAAAATAAATGACCCAATCAAAAAATGGGCAACTCTACTTTAAAAATAATAATGTGCTTAATTCAAATTACAATGAATCTTCAAAATCAAACATTTATACATTTTCTAATGTCTGTATTCTACTTTTGCATACTAGAAATTATATATATCTAAACAAATTATGAAATCATAAGAAACATTTCTGAGTTTAGAAAACTTCTGATTGTTGCCTCCTGTTTTGCAAAGAAAAAGCAAAACTATCATACTCAGCTACTATACTGTTGCATATTTTACCTATTAATCTCCAACACTTTCTAGTTTTTCTCAGTACCAATTAACCACAATCCCTACTTGAACAGAAGAAAGCAAGATAAGGAAGTATCAGAGTGTCAATCTAAAAAGTTATATATCATTCTTAAGGACTAGTAAGTAAGTTTATCAGATTGTTTCCCCTCAAATCAATAATTTTTTTTTCCTTTAGAGTAATTAGCTGCATTTTTGGAAGTCCTATGAAAATCTGAAGAGATGCATTAAGGGTCCTCTCATTAAGTCACATAACCCACAGCAACTCATGCATTTGGATTATATAATCTATAGCAACAGCAGCAAGTATGGAATGCATATATGAAAAACATCTCTGAGGTTATCACGACATGACAGAAGGTTAATTTCACTCAGTTGAGCAGTCCAACTATAGAGATTTATTTTAAAATCCAGAATCCTGAAATGTTTATGATTAATCACTTACCTCCAAAGAATTACAAATTTTATCCTTGAGTAATAAGAGAAAAACTATATATACTTAGCATATAAATATACCAATCATATGTCTCTTTCAAATAAAAAGATACATGTTTTTAAAAATTATGATTGTTTTCCTCCTCAATACTTATTGAATTCTCTGGCAGAGATTTGAACCTGACAACATCATTAAAGAAGAAAATTCTAAAGCGCTAATTACAATAAGTAAATGAATATTCCTTTCTGACATCACTTTCTCCTTTCATCCAAAGCTCAATCACTATCAACTTAGGAAACATTACTCTGTTTAGAGGAAATCCTGATAATTCATTTTAATACCTTCATTCTGAAAACTAGGCAAATATTATTTAAAAAAAATAGCAAAATAAAAATTCTATGATTTACCAAAAATGGAAGGCTATTTATACATTTCTCTGACATTCGTCTCATATTTGAAGACCTACAGTTGACTTTAGTTCATAATCTACAGTGGTTAAATATCAAATAGTTTGTTAAGATTCCATTATTATTTATTCACTTAAATAACTATGCAAATAGCATGTTCATAAAATGTTGTTGCTTAGTCACTAGGCCTTATCAGACTCTTTTGCAACACCATGGACTGTAGCTCATCAGGCTCTGCTGTCCATGAGATTTCCCAGGCAAGAATACTGGAGTTGGTTGCCATTTTCTTCTCTAGGGAATCTTCCCTACCCAGGGATCGAACTAGTGCCTCTTGTATCTCCTGCATTGGCAGGCAGATTCTTTATCACTGAGCCACCTGGCAAGCCCCATGTTCATAAATACAGTGCCCTTTAATGAGACACAGTGTTTTGGAAATCTTAGGCAAGTTAGAATGACGAAATAAAAGGGGACTTGAATTCCACCGGTTGGGGGGAAATGCTGGCATTCTGAGGTAGATATCTTTGAACTTCTACCCATATACCTTTGAATAGAGAAATTATGCCAGCGTCTGATTTTGGCAGGCCATCAGAGAATGGCATAATCTAATTTTGGATTAATCTAATTAATTATTAGATTATCACTAGCAACTAATTTTGGCAGGAAACAAAACAGATGATAGTCAAACTCTCAAATGGCTATTACCCCTAAAAAAAACACCCTTATGTGATATTTTTTTGGTTGAGAAGGCATGGTATACAGCACAATTAATAGTATGCCAGAGTCAAAGTCAGTGCTTTGGAAGGTCAAACTCAGATGGAGAATTAACTAGCCTTGCAACGTTAGCCAGATGAGCCATTTTCAAACCCTATATTTCAGACCCCGTCAATGCAGGAGACTACGAGACAAAGGTTCGATCCCTGGGTCTAAAAGATCCCCTGGAGAAGGTCATAGCAACCCACTCCAGTATTCCTGCCAGGAGAATCCTATGGACAGAGGAGCCTGGCGGGCTACAGTCCCCAGGGTTGCAGGGTTGGACACAACTGAAGCGACATAGCACTCATGCACATAGGTAAATTAGGTAGTTGAAATGGACAATTTCTAAAGGCCCTTTCAATGGACATAGAACATCAGTAGCAAGACATTAACCAGCTATAAATTTAAACATCTCTAGAAGTCATTAGCCAAACCTCAAAAAGAGAAAATAGGAAAATAATGATAGTCCAAAGCAATATGTTAATATGATCTGACACTTTAAGGTACTTTAAAATGACTTTTTTTTTTTTTTTTACATACCACTGAAGTGCCGTTTGTTTCATAATACTGAACTGTGAAATACTGCTATATACTGTTGGGTAAGAGGAAATCTCCCTTGCTCATGTTTCATTGATCTCTAAAAATGATTTTCAAAAACAGATTTTTCTCAGCACACACAAAGAACATAGCATAAAACCCAAGATTACAACAGTATATGTTTCTCACTATCTAGGAAGAAACACACATAAACATTATAATGATTTTACACTGTTTAACGCATTCTAGGAAACAAAGATATTAGTGCATATACATAACTATAATGATAGTATAGAATAATAAATACTATACTACATATAATATGTACTGTACTACTATATATATTTATCAATATGTATAATCCAATAAACTACTGGAAAGTAGCATCACATATTAAAATAATGGTCTTTTTTCCAATAAAGTGATATTTTGTTTTTTCTTTCTTCTGTTTCCCAATAGCAAGAATGGCATGAGTTTGACTATGAGCTTCCTCACCAGTTTTAATACTAATCATTAGGCATCTTGATACTAGACTGTAATTCTCTGTGTCCACTTGAGCTAAGGTTACAACTCTAAAAGTTTGTGGTAAAAATATTTTTCCCATATTTATTGCTGACAAGTATTCCAGGAATAAAAAATTCACATTTTTAAGTGTACAATACCATAAAAATCATATATATTGTACACACACACACACACACACACACATATCTCATATGCATCACATCCTTACAATCACATATAAAGTCATAGTCTAGAGGTGATTTTTTTTTCTTTTTCAAAGATTAAAAAATGTGAGCAATGATATATTATTATTGTGTTACATTTTAACAGCTAATTTCATTTGTGAAATCCAAAGCTCTCATATGCTCTCTGCTGGGGTGGAGAGAGGGGAGGGAGTTGCTGCCAACCAATTTAAAAATCCTCCTCAGTTTAACCTCATACACAAAATAAAGAATATCTTAACTATTTCATCAATACTTGTAGGCATTTTTGCTTCATTGTCACCCCATATCAATGACAGGCCATGTTGATGTCTGAAACAGTGATATTAGATCGCCTAGGCTTTACAGTTCATGAGAGTGGAAACTCATTGAAATTAACTAACTCTTTCAAAATGCTCTTAGGCATTTTGTATGATTATTTTCATCTTAGTGAGCTATTCAATTATTAAAATGAAAAAAGACAAACAGGCTGGCACTACACTGAAATTTGAGATATGATGTCCATCTCATTGTTTTTGTCCATGAGCCATAAAGCTTTCATGTCATGAGCAAACATGGCAATCAAACCCAGAAAAAATGTTTTGCTTCTCAAGAGCAAGCTTCTCTTTTGGTTTTGCTTGCTTTGCTTTGTACAACACATTAAAAAAAATCTATTGAATAGAAAATTAATTGTGTGTGTTGGTTGTACAGTCATTTGACTATTAACTTGCTGAAGGACTCATAGTAATATTTAATATAAAGGAAAGACTGTGATAAAAAAAAGAACCTGAAACTATCAGAGAGCTATAACTGGATGCTAAGAAATGGATTGAAAACATTTCAAATATATGCATTATGGCAAGGTGAATTTCCATTATTGAAGAGTTAAAAACATATTTATACCTTAAAAATCTAGTGGGTTGTGGTAAAGGATTTATATAAATCCTTAACAATATGTGAACCCCTATTTCCGTTATACTGTTCCTATAAATCCCAAGTGACTGCTGCTGTCCTATCTTTAAATAATAGGAATCCTCTAAACTCTTTTTTTTCCCCTCCGGCTTAGCTGTGATAAGACCCTCTCTAAAATGAATTAGAGTGAAACCAACCAGTCACTTCCCACAAAGGTTCATGCTGGCAGATTCTATCATTTAATCATTAAGTTCTATAAGTTTGTTCAAGTTCATAACATTGAATAAAAAGACTTAAATCATATAACAAATAGTTGACATGTGCTGCCTTCTTATATTGCCTTTGAAACAAACTTTGATGTGCTCCTTATACTCAAAACAACACTTTTGTTGTTGGTTGTGTCATTATGATTCACTGATTCACTGAATCACTGATTCAATAATTATCTTCAATTATGGAAGAAAATTATATTTAACTAAAGTCAGTGCAATTTTAAATTATTTACATGTATGAATTAAACAATATGTTAAAGAAATATTTTCCAGGAATGAAAGAAGAGAACATATTTAATACTAAAAGACTATATAAATAAAGCTACAACGCTACAAACATTGTAAAACTTCTATCACTACTTCGGAAACTTATTCTCCACAATGTGGTTGATGTCATCCATATTTTAGAGATGAGGAGATAAATTCAGAAAAATTAGGTAACCTAGACAGCATCACTCAGCTGGCCTGAAAATGAGCTAGGATTTGAATACAGGACACGACTGAGCAACTAAAACCCTCTCTTTTTTTTTTTTTTGAATAGAGGATTTTCTCATTTTTCCAATAGTTCAGGCATTTTCATCTATACCATGATGCAACACCCACTCTCTCACCAATGAAATGAGTGCATATGTCAGGTGATCTAGGTCTCTTTTCTTTGAAAAGAGAAGAGATAAAGGTTTCACCCAGAGAAAAACTAAGAAATATAAGTCCTCTAGTGTAAAATTATGACCAACATAGATAGCATATTATAAAACAGAGACATTACTTTGCCAACAAAGGTCTGTCTAGTCAAGGCTATGGTTTTTTCAGTGGTCATGTATGGATGTAACAGTTGGACTGTGAAGAAAGCTGAGCACCAGAGAATTGATGGTTTTGAACTGTGGTGTTGGAGAAGACTCTTTGAGAGTCCCTTGGACTGCAAGGAGAGCCAACCAGTCCATCTTAGAGGAGATCAGTCCTGAGTGTTCATTGGAAGGACTGATGCTGAAGCTGAAACTCCAACACTTTGGCCACCTCATGCGAAGAGTCGACTCATTGGAAAAGACCCTGATGTTGGGAAAGATTGAAGGCGGGAGGAGAAGGGGACGACAGAGGATGAGATGGCTGGATGGCATCACCGACTTGATGGACATGAGTTTGAGTAAACTCCAGGAGTTGGTGATGGACAGGGAGGCCTGGCATGCTGCGATTCACAAAGAGTTGGACATGACTGAGCGACTGAACTGAACTGAGGGTAAAATAATATTTACAGAGAATTATTCCCTGAAAGCAAAAGGGTTAGAGACAAGACATAAATGAGTTTCAGAAATCAAAGATCATTTCAAGGGAATAATAGGATTAAATCTTACTGAAAACTGGCAAGAATTTGATTTGATACTACTGAAATGATAGAGGGACACTAAATGTATAGAGTTATACATCCATCTCCACAATTCAGTTTTAGAATATTTCCAACATGTCCCCTCTTCCCATAGTCCCCTGGAGTCTCATTGGTAATCAGTCCCAATCCCACCCCAGCCATAGGAAAACTCTGCTCTCTTTCTCTATAAATGTGCTTCATCTAAACACTTCGTATAAATAAAATCACACAATATGTAGCCTTTGATATCTGGTTTCTCTCATTTAGCATAATGTTTTTGAGGTTCATCTATATTGAAGTCATACTAGTATTTCACACTTTTTATACTGAATACTGCTTACTTGCATGGATATACCACATTTTATTTATCTGCTTGCCAGATCTAGATTATTCAGTGTCAGGTTTTCTAAATAATGCTGCTATGAACATTCATGTGCATATCTTTCTGTGAACACAGTTTTCATTTAGAGGAGCAGATCCCTAATAGTGAAATTATTATGTCATAAGGTAAGTTTGTGTGTAATTTGTCAAGAAACTACCAAATTGCCTTCCAAAATAGCTATACTATTGTGCATTGAGAGGACTTTAATTATTTTGTCCATAATTAAATATTTAAAAGTTGTGTGCTAAAATTAGCAGTAGATTTCCTTTGAGTATCTGAAATTAAAGCGACACACATACTATTATGGACTAAATGATTTGTTCCCCCAAACTTATACATTAAAACCTTAACCCATGGTGCATCTATATTTGGAGATAGGGCTTGTAAGGAATTAATTATGTTAAATGAGGTCATAAGCTTGCAGTCCTGATTAGATGGGATTAGTGTCCTAAGAAAAGATACCAAACCACCAAGAAAATGAAAACACAACCTACTGAATGAGAGAAAATACTTTAAAGCCATTTTTGATAAAGGGATAATATCCAAAATATATAAAGTACTCATACAACTCAATAACAAAAAATCCAAAAACTTTCAAAGAAAATATATAGATGGTCAATGGGTGCTTGAAAATGTGCTTAATAACACCAACCACAAGGGAAATGCAAATCAAAAACCACAATTAGATTGTCACATCACATCTATTAGAGTGGCTATTATCAAAAAGACAAAAAATAGCAAGAGAAATGCAAATCAAAACTATGATAAGATTTATCACCTCCCACCAGCCAAAATGGCTATCATCAAAAACTCCATAAACAATAAATGCTGAAGAAGGTGTGGAGAGAAGGGAGCCTTCCTACTCTATCAGTGAGAATATAAACTGGTACAATCACTATGCTTTTGAACGTGGTGTTAGAGAGACTCTAGAATCCCTTGGACTGCAAGAAGATCAAACTAGTTAATCCTAAAGGAAATCAGTCCTGAATATTCTTTGGAAAGACTGATGCTGAGGTCGAAACTCCAATGCTTTGGTCACATGATGCAAAGAACTGACTCATTGGAAAAGACCCTGATGCTGGGAAAGATGGAAGGCAGGAGGAAAGGGGGATTACAAAGGATGAGATGGTTGAATGTCATCACTGAGTCAATAGACATGAGTTTGTACAAGCCCCAGAAATGGTGATGGACAGGGAAGCCTCGCGTGCTGCAGTCCATGGGGTTGCAAAGAGTTGGGCATGACTGAGTGACTGAACTGAACTGACAACCACTATGGAGAATAGTATGGAGGTTCCTTAAGAAATAAAAACAGAACTAATGTATGACCGTGCAATTCCATTTCTGGGCATATATCTGGAAAAAAACATGATCTGAAAGGATACATGCGTCCCAAAATTAATTGCAGCAATGTTTAAAATTGCCAAGACATGGAAGCAACCTAGATGACCATCCACAGAAGAAGAGATAAAGAAGATGTGGTATGCAATGGAATATTATTCAATCATCAAAAGAAGGAAATAATGACATTTGCAGCAACATAGATGGCCCTAGAATTGTCATACTGAGTAAAGCCAAGTCAGAGAAAGAGAAGTATTGTATGACATCCCTTATATGTGGAATCTAAAAATATAAATGAGACAAATTAACTTATTTAGAAACCTGAGACAGACTCTTTAGAATTTATGGATAGTTAGAGAGTTTGGAATGGACATGTACACACTGCTATATTTAAAATTGATAACCAGTGACATCCTATAGAGCACATAGAACTCTGCCCCTTGTTATGATGTGGTAACATGGATGGGAGGAGAGTTTGGGGGAGAGTGGATATATGTATACAGAATACCCTTGGCTGTCCACCTGAAACTATCACAACAGTTAATTGACTACGTGTGTGCTTAGTCGCTCAGTTGTGTTTAACTCTTTGCAATGGCATGGACTGAAGCCTACCGGGCTTCTTTGCCCATGGGGATTCTCCAGGCAAGAATACTGAAGGGGGTTACCATGCCCTCCTTTGTGGGTTCTTCCCAACCCAGGGATCAAACCCAGGTCTGCCGCATTGCACACAGATTCTTTACCATCTGAGCCACCGGGAAGCCTAATTAGCTATACTTTAGTACATTATAAAAAAGTTTTTATAAAAAAGTGTTGGTGAGGATATGGATAAAAGAAAACCCTTGTGGATTTCTGGTAAGACTATAAATTAGTGCAGCTACTATGGAAAACAGTACGGAGGCTCCTCAAAAAATTAAATTAGAACTACCTGATGATTCAGCAAGCCTACTTCCACGTAATTATCTAAAGGGAAATAACCCACTGATCTGAAAAGATGCATGAACCCACACATTCCTGGCAGCATTATTTACAGTAGCCAAACACAGAAACAATCTAAATATCCATCAATGGATGAATAGATAAAGAAGATGTGATATATACATTGTGGAAAATTATTTGACCACTAAAGAGAATGAAATCTTGTCATTTGTGACAGCATAAATGAAGTTTGAGGGCATCATGCTAAATTAAATTAGTCAGAAAATAACAATAAATATCATATGATCTCACTTATATGCAGAATCTAAAAAACAAACAAACAAGCAAAATATATACACACAAAATGAGTCCATGGATAGAGGGAACAGATTGGAAGAAGCTTGAGGCTGTAGCTAGGGTGACAAAATGGGTGAAGGAAGTCATAAGGTACTCATTTCTAGTTAAAAAGTGAATAAATCATGGGAATGTAATGTAAAGCACGGTAACATAGTTAGCAACATTATATTGTATATTTGAAAGTAGCTAGGAGAATGGATCTTGGAGAAAAAAACTATATATAGTAATGGATACTAACTGAACTTACTATGGTAATCATTTAACAACATTAAAATATAAAATATTAAGTATCAAATAATAAATACCGAATCATTATATTATACATCTGAAATGAATATAATGTTTTACTAACTATAATTTAAAAAGGGAGAGAGAGACTCACTGCCTTTCTTTCTCAACAGGCATGTACTGAGGAAAGGCCTTGTAAGATCACAGTGAGATGGGGAAACCCAAACCAAGGGAGAAAGTTCATGCTGGCCCCTTGATCTTCTTCCAAGCCACCAAAGCTGTGGGCAAGTATGTTATTTAAGCCACCCAGTCTTTGGTGTTGTGTTTTTGCAGCCTGGGAAACTAATGCATATACCAACCATTTATTCATGGCCACTAAAGGGATAGCTGAGAGCTAGGCAGGTATCTGAACTCCAGGGAAGAATCCTTCACTGAAGGCCTCTGAAACAACCAGTGAGATCTGGAGTCTGGAAATTCTTCAGAAACATGAGTAACTGGACAATATCATGTGTTTCCTTTGTTATATTTCTTTCACAGAGCTGTCTTAAGTATAAATAATTGCAGAAAGTCTTTGAATTGAAGAGATGATGGTATCGAGGTTGGAGGACAGAATACAGTGAGTTAAAAGATTATAAAATAAATTGCTGATGCTATATCCTCAGTTGTGGTCCATCTGTAGTTTTTTTTTTTTTTTTTTTTAGAAATTATCTTGTTTTCACAGGCATCCAACTCACTAATTATATGCAAACAATAAGAATCAAACTTCTGCCAAAAGAATTAGCTCTGTAGCCAACAGCAACTTACTTTGGCACAACAGATGTATTCACTAGCATTAAAAACACTTAATTTTTTTATTCCTGAATTAAATGCTTGTAACTAGTTTCCAAAAGGGACAAGTAAAGATATGAAGACAGAAGACAAGTAACCCTAGGCAAAGCATTTGATCCTTATTATTAGGAAAATAAAGCTTAACCTCATTATTTTTGAGTTGGAGTTTATAAAGAAAATAAAAAAGAATACTTTAAGTTGCAGTGCTTTCATAAGATACAATGACTTAGCAGTGATGGTTTGAAATAGAGTGTTTGGATCTAAGGAAAGTTCTCTGGAGTACATGTGGATTGGACTAGATGTCCAAGAGTAGAATTAAGAGTCAGTTGATGTGACTATTTTTGCTTGAAAGCATTTGCCAGCAAAATATGAAAGTTTAAAATGTATGTGCCATTGGCATATCTTCAAAAGTAAAGTATTCTTTATAATTCATAATGACTAATGTATGGAAGAAAGTGAGGAAAAGAAAATTATCTGAACTTTAGAATTCCTCATTTGAATTGCTGTCAAAAAGAGTACTATGGTTCCAAACTCTTTCAGCTGTTTATTTTAAATATAAATAATATCGAGATTTTAAGTTGGGCTCACTGATACCATAAACTTTTACATATATTACCTAATTTTTGGTGGACTAGATCCTCCCTAAAGATTTACGATATAGGTATTCTTTACTTATTTTTCACAGATGAGAAAATCAAGAGCAAAAAGGAAAACAAGAGAAATTATGACAGTTTTCCAGTGATAATACAATGAATGTGGAATGAAGAAAAAACAGAGCCTACGATAAATGTTAGTAGCTATTCCTCCTCACCCACGCCCTCCATGCTTTAATTGTGCTCTCAGAAAAGTACCTAAAGCAAATATGCTACACCTCTTGCCATGTGAATTGGGATATGACAACCCAGGACGAGACAGAACAGAAAGACAAAACATGACTTTAGGGTTCACCACTTTGTGCTATTTTATTACAGAGCTCTGCTGGGGGTACACCGGAGCTAGACCAGATCAACATTATAAAAGTAATTGCTTTGTCTATGATCGCTCTAAGGGAGATCCGTAGACAATAAAATACACAGCCCTAACAAGTGCAGGAAATGAGAGCCGCTGCCTAGAGACTTTCTTTTTGCCATGGTGCCATAGTAACTGTCAGAGAAGTCTCCTGGATGGTGATCTAAGTGCTGCGAAGGCTCATATCACTCAGACGCTTCTTACGTTTATACAGAGCTCCAGGTGCAAGTTAAGCTGAAAGTTAGTTACACAGTCGTGTCCAACTCTTTGCTATCCCAGGGACTATAGCCCCCCAGGCTGCTCTGTCCGTGGAATTCTCCAGGCAAGAGTACTGGAGTGGGCTGCCATTTCCTTCTCCAGCCCTTCACAAACATAACGTGGAATCAGGGTGCTTTTCAGGGAATTGTGTTTCTTTCTGAAGCCTAGGTAGTAAATACAGCAACCGAGGTTTGCCTATCAGATCTTAACTGCCACAAACCAGTCATGGTTATACTCTCCAGTCCTCTTTGTAAGGTAATTTTTTTTTGAAAACTGCAACATGAAATTCTGTAATCAGAGATTTAACGTGAATTTAAGTATGGCCAAGACAAAATAGTGGGAAAATAATCTGCATAGAGTTAAATAGTGGGAAAATAATCTGCATAGAGTTGTTACAGCCCTTACCATCTGAATCACCAGGGAAGCCCACAGAAAAAATTAAAGACATCCATATCGAGCAAGGAACTCTTAACTGACAGATTTTATTTTCTTGGGCTCCAAAGTGACGGAACGTGGTGACTGTAGCCATGAAATTAAAGGACCCTTGTTCCTTGGAAGGAAAGCTATGAGAAATCCAGAAAGTGTATTAAAAAGCAAAGATCCCACTTTGCCAACAAAGGTGTGCCTAGTTAAAGCTATGGATTTTTCAGTTGTCATATACAGAGATGAGAGTTGGACCATAAGGAAGGTTGGGCACTGAATAATTAATGCTTTCAAATTATGGTGCTAGAGAAAACTCTTCAGAGTTCCTTGGACTGCAAGGAGACCAAAGGAATCAATCCTAAAGGAAATCAATCCTGAATATTCATCGGAAGGACTGATGCTGAAGCTGAATCTGCAACACTTTGGCCACCTGATGAGAAGAGCTGGCTGACTGGAAAAGATCCTGATTCTGGGAAAGACCAAAGGCAAAAGAAGAAGGGGACTGCAGAGGATGAGATGGGTAAATAGCATTACTGACTCAGTGGACATGAATTTGAGCAAACTCCAAAAGATGGTGGAGGACAGCGGGGCCTGGTGTGTTGCAGTCCATGTGGTCGCTAAGAGTCAGAAATTATTTATTGACTGAACAACAACAACCAATGTCACTGTATTTCTGCATAGTGTTTCTTTTTGAGAGTTTAAATGATACCAAAGAAAAGTATCCCCTTTCCCTTTTATTATACATGTCAGACTTATAGAAACAATTTTCAAGGTGCACACACTATAACACATTTAATAATGTTTGTGAGTCTGCCCTTTTGAATTTTTAATAAATGGTATGTAAAATTCATATTCATATTCAAAATAACATATTTTGACTATGTTAAATTTTAACTCAAATTTAAGTGCCAATTGCCTTTAAAAGCAAAATATATTAACATAAATTTTGAAGATTTGTAATGAACATTTTATAGAACTAAATACTGTTTATTTTAGCTATTGTATAATATAAAGATATAAGTAATGTCATAATTACAGCTTTTTAAAGAGACTAAGTGGAGGAACATGTTTTCATTTTACATGGATGTGTGCATGTTTATGTGTACCACTATATTTTGACCTTCTTCAGAAAAAAAATTTAATAAGAGGGTACAATCAAATATTATTAGAAACACAGGAAACCAAATTATTTCATATAAGATTAATCCATAGCTATGGATTAGAAGTTTATTACACTATAAGAACTTTTCATAGATAAAATTATAAATTACTTTGAGTTATCTTCTGAAAAAATCAGTTCAAGGATACAGAAAACAGTATTAGCATCTATTTATAGTGTCCTTTCACTGCAAGTGCAAAAAGGCCTTATTTTACATTATTTCATTCAATCTAACAGAATTTTTATTGCTTTTTCTCTGGAATGAAGTTCCTGAAAATCATTATGGTAGGGGATTTCATTTTTATGTGTTTATAAGACATCTGCGATTTTGTATAATAATAGAAGATCTTAACTCCAGTGTATGGAATGAGTTGTGAAAAAGAATCTTATCCTTAAACCTTACTTTACACTAGTAATTGTGTTACATATGACATTATCTTGAGTACTTAGAAACATGTTATTTTTAAAATATTAGTTCTGAAGTATTTCAAAATGAAATCACTTTTAAATATGGCAACATATTCAAAATATCTTTAAAATGCATTAATTTTGACACTTGGGGATATAAGCATCATTTTAAAGTTTCGGAACATAAAAAGAAATAAAGTGAACTAAAACAAAGTTTAAAAGGCAAAACCAAAAAATTACATAGCTAACATATTTATATTTATAATTACATGCAAATTAATTTTAATCTAGACTTCTAATTTAACATTCTACAAATTTAACAAATATTCATTACATTAGAGTGGATCCTCTTTTTGCACATTCTTCTCCTATTTTCTTCACTTAATCATTGTCAGACTATTGATCCAATTACTACTCAGAGGAGTCAGCTCCACTGTCTGGTGCTGCTTACTGCCAAATGAAAATCAATAGAATCACCCATCATTCTCTATTCTGAAGAATGTGAGTATTGATTTTGAAAACCCCCAATCTACTAGTTTTAGAATATGGTTCATACTGTCTTGGGAACTCCCTTCCTCTTACCAGCAATATGATGCATCACAAGGTCCTATCTATCAACTGACCCTCATCCTTCAGTCTGATTTCCACCATTACTCTGCTCTCTGGCTTCCTTCTGCCTCACTCTTTTTCTTCTCCCTATTATACCAGGGAATTCTTCCAGATACTTTAAGTCAAAAACTCAAAAATTATTTTTCCAGGAAAAAATTTTCCAGATACCCCAAACTAGGAGAGTGCTCCTGCACAGCCCCACTTTCATTCTAATTGTAATAATTCTCCATGCTTTCTGTGAGTCTCAGCCCAATGTATATTTAAAGTGAAGTCACTCAGTCATGTCCAACTCTTTGCAACCCCATGGACCTTAGCCCACCAGGCTTCTCCATCCATGGGATTCTCCAGGCAAGAATACTGGAGTGGGTTGCCATTTAGACATATATTTTTTAAGATCTCTGTCTCCCATAGGCTCTCAGCAGTATGAGAGCAATCATTCCTCTTTTAGTTACTGTTGTATCCTTTGCAACTCTACTAGCACGTTTTGGGTTTATTAGATTCATACAATGAATTTTAATAAAGATTTCTGTACATTTTTTTTACTTTTTGCATAAAAAACAGTATGATACAGAAAAACACTGGGAAAACACATTTTCTTATGGATTTTTCCCCTGGACATAAATAAATGCTGAGTCAGAATTTTTGAAAGAATGAATGGGATTGGAGCTTGACTGAGTCAAGTTTCAGCTACCTATCTGTTGCAGTCTTGATCACTATATCTATGAGTTGCATAAATTCTACAAAATGAATTATTTAAAGGATGACTTTTATTTTAGCACTAGAAATCTTTCAAACAAGGATATTCAATTATTTGCTATTGTCATTACTACATTTGGTGCTAGTAACATGATAATCTTCTGAGATCAATAGTATTGAATCAAGCCAATATTTATTGGACAAGTATATATTGCTTTTAATTCCAGAAAAATTTAAATATCCAAGAAAAGCACCTGTAGAATATGACAAACTAACTCTTTTTTTTTTCTTTTTTAATATAGGCTTACCAGGTGGTACTAGTGGTAAAGAACCTGCCTGCCAATGCAGGAGGTGTAAGAGATGTAGGTTCGATCTCTGGGTCGGGAAGATGCCCTGGAGCAGGGCATGGCAGCCCACTCCAATATTCCTGCCTGGAGAATCCCATGGACAGAGGAGTCTGGCAGGCTACATTCCATGAGGTCGCAAAGAGTCGGACACAACTGAAGTGACTTATCTCACTCAACCTAGATTGTCATTGTGCTAGGACAAATGTGTGATGCATGGATAGAAGAACAAGGGTGAGAATAGTCAAGATATTTTACAGAAGAATTAAGTATGGCATACAAAATATAAGACAGAAAGTCTTATTTAAAGACATAAAACTAAAACAGTATTGTGCTTGTAACCAGATGGACAAACAGACTTAGAATACATTTGAAAAACAAACCTATACAAATACCGAAACCTGATATATGACAGAGTTCTATTTTCTATCATTAGGAAAGGATGGACTTCTCAATAAATTACATTGAGAACAGAAATTGTGACACTACCTAAATCATGAAAATCATTATCAGCATCATGATTATAGTATATTAAATTATAAGTTAAAGTTATATTAATTATAATATATAATTATAATTATATTAAATTATATAATTATATTAAATTATAAAGTAAAAGTTAAAGAAAAATTACAAAGATTTCTAAGGTAGCATAAGAATATTTTCCCTGGGTAGTGAATAATTTCTTAAGACCCTATAGACACTAAATTTAAAGCAAGAGATTGCTAAAGTAGATTACACTGAAACAAAGAACTGTTCATCAATGAATAAATAAATAAATAAAAAAGAAATAAAAGCCAAAATCTGGGAGAAATTGTTTGCAACACAACATAACTGACAACAAGCTCATGGCCAAGATATTTAAATATCTCCTAAGAATTAATAAATAGACAACACATTTTTTATAAAAGGCAATGATTGTAGCAAGCACTTAGAAAACATACTTAAAAGCATTGAGACAACTGAAATGGTCAATAGACATATATAAAAGTGTTCAATTTCTTGGAAATCAGAGAAATGTATATAATTTAAATCAAAATTAGGCAGCACTTATACATATATCAGATTAGCAAAAATAAAGAAAAAAAAGCAAGTCTGGTGGAAGAATGTATTAAAAGAGCAAAGTCACACATGGCTATAAGAACCGAGATGACCTTAGTCCACTCAGCTATCAGCACTGAAAATTAAGGTGACTGGTATCATAATAACTATTCCAAGAGATACTTGTTTATGAAGATAAGGCTTTAAGCTAAAAAAAAAAAAAAAAAAAAAAGGCTTTAAGCTGATAAACAACTTTGCTCCAAGAAATTTCTGTGAACCAACACATACAGACAAAGAGCATGCTTGTCTATGCAGACACTTCTCCTCTCTGGACAATATGTTGCTCACTTAGACAAACAGCTCATGAATCAAACAATTCTCTTATTACTGTGTCTACCAATCAATCCTAAACTATTGCCATTTTCCCCATTAATGGTTATTTCTCTCAATTAAAAGCTTTAGTTTAAAACTCAAGCCTGGACATTCAAGTCTCCTATTAACATAAATATTTTCCTCAGAATACTCCTTCTTGAGATGCTGTTAATACTAAGATTCACTCAAGGTGGTGTCCTTCCTTTAAATTAGTGTAATAAACTTTGCTTCGTCAGTAGACTATTCTAGTGGTCTTTGGGGGATTCGGAGTCAACTATTCTAGTAAAGGGCTTCACTAGGAGCTCAGATGGTAAAGCATCTGTCTGCAATGCAGGAGACCTGAGTTCAATCCCTGGGTCTGGAAGATTCACTAGAGAAGGATATGGCAACCCACTCCAGTATTCTTGCCTGGAGAATCCATGGACAGTGGATCCTGGTGGGCTACAGTCCATGGGGTCACAAAGAGTCAGACGTGACTGCACAACTAACACACACTAGTAATTTAGCATCATCAACAAAGCTAAAATATTAATACACTTATGTACCAGTAACTCCATTCCTGGGTATATATACTAGAGAAAATCATAGATTGAGACCTGTGCAAAAAAATATTCTTAATAGTTGTTGGAAGCAATCCAAATGCTCATCAATAGTAAAGCATTGCATAGACAGATCTAGCATATTTATGCAATGGAAAGTTTTACAGTTATGAAAGTAAACTACAGGGATACCTACAGATGTAAGTAGAGGGGTTTTAGCTTGGGAGGAGAGTGCTTATGTCAGGTGCAGCATCAGAATGTATATCTGTATAATTTAGAAGATAAACTGGAAACTGGTGAGGAAGTGATCTGTTACCTATGCCCACCTTTCATAGGAAATTGTCCCTATTGGTGTGGATGAGAAGGCTTGAACAGAGAGAAAGCAACCATATTATTTTAGTTTATTTCCCTGTTGTGCTGTAAATTGCTTTTTTAGTCATTTGTTCAAAAAATGATCAAACAGACTCAGAGATAAAGCAGGAAGCAAAACAAACCTAGTCCCTGCCCTCAGGGAACTACATTCTAGTGGAGGGAAGACAAATAAAATAATAAAGGCTAAATTAGGGATGTAGAGAAAAAAGAGAAAGAATTTTAAGTCAGAAAAAGTAAGGACTTTGAAGAAAAAGCTGGGTGAGAAGGCAGGGATGAGCATGCATGCATTCTCAGGCAGTCATGTCTGACTCTTTGTAACTCCATGGACTATAGCTTGCCAGGCTACCCTGTCCACAGAATTTTTCAGGCAAGAGTACTGGACTGTGGTTGCCATTTTCCTCCTCCAGGGAATGAGGAAGGATGCTATTTTATATAAGGTACTTGGGAAAGGTCTCAGAAACAAAGAGATACTTAAATGGAGACCTGAAGGAAGCATAGGAATGAGCCACATGGATATTCAAGAGAAGAGTCCTCTACACAAAACTGTGTGTGTGCTGTCACTTCAGTGGTGTCTCTTTGCAACACATTGGTTCGTAGCCCATCAGGTTCCTCTGTCTATGGGGATTCTCCAGGCAAGAAAACTGAACTTAGTTGCCACGGCCTCTTCCAGAGGATCTTCCAACCCAGGGATCGAAACAACTCATATGTCTCCTTCATTGGCAAGCAGATTCTTTACCACTAGCAACTTGGGAAGCCCTTTAGACAAAGGTAGCCTTGAAGAAGAAACATACTGCATTGTTTGAAGAACAGTAAAGAGTCCAGTGGAGCTTGTGAAGAAGTGGGAGATGAAGTCAGAAAAGTCTTGGGTTTAAATTTTTGACCAATAAGGGGGTAAATTCTTCTCCCTTCTTCACCTAACTTTCATGAGACCTTTCTGTCAGTTCCATGGAAATAAGAAAATTCCTGTCTATTAAAATGGCCAACCGGCTGCATCTATGTGTTGACTCTTTCTCTGCTCTTGCTTAAGGTCTTTTAGTGCACTGCCAAAACTTCTTTCACATCCCTTATCATATCACTAACTAAATCATATTGTCGTTTTTCTGATTGTCTATATTTCTCAATAGATTTTAAATTCTGTGATAACAAAAACCATATATCTATACATGTGCACACACGTATCTTATCTTACTGACCATTGCATTATCTTAGAGCAAAATATGCAGACATACTTAATAAATACTGAATGCATGAGAGGATAAATATATTCTTAAAATGAATTATGATAAGATACTGAACACTATTATGAATACAGAAACTTTTCTTGTTTACTGAGGCTATTTATGAAAAAAGCATTGAAATGATGATGCTCTCTAGAAATTTGAATCAACCACATGTGGTCCATGCATATTTCACCAAGTTACTCAGTCTCTCTTAAACTCAGATTTCTTTTCTGTACAGTGAAAAAAGTATTTAATGCAGAGTGAATAAAGATGAGAAGAATGAGAAGCTTATCTACCTGTAAGCTTATTATAAGACAAAAAGAGAGCACATGTATAATGAACAAATAATAATCTTATGCTCCACATATGAAGCTTTAACATGAGAAATATAGAGCAACACTGAATAGTTGCATTTCTTCACAATTAAGAGTGCTGATTAATTAACATAATTGGAATTTTCTCTCATCCTGACATCACTTTTCCACATCATTTACAGCCTGTCACTTTTTTGATAATAATATATTAATCATTTTTAATTGTGCATCTATGGGTAATCAATGGAGAAGGAAATGGAAACCCACTCCAGTGTTCTTGCCTGGAGGATCCGAGGGACAGGGGTGCCTGGTGGGCTGCCGTCTATGGGGTAGCACAGAGTTGGACACGACTGAAGCGACTTAGCAGCAGCAGCATGGGTAATCTACATGAAAAGTGATTCTTACCAGTTGACAGAAAGAAGAAATGTTACCTAGAGAGGTTCAGTAAAGCCCATATTGTTTCAAAAACCAATAACTCTCTTTCCTTGTTTGAAAACGGTTTTATTATTTCCCCAAGTCATCTGACATAAAAATTGCATTTTTTTTTCTATTTTGAAATAACTCTGCTTTCTAAGATTCTCATCAATCTTGTGTTCATGCATTTATTACTTGGTCTCATATCCCCAGACATTTAGTGTGGTCATTCTGGGATACACATCTGCCTTCATACCCTGCTTCCACTGAGTTATCTCTACTCTAGATTAGCCAAAATTATTAATAAAAGCAGCCATGATGAACCATCATTACTTGCTCTTCGTTAGTTTCATTCTTCCAAACCAGGGGTTTTTAAAACATCCACTGTAAGTCTCAGAAAATGTTGATATTGGAGAGAACTTTAAAATATCCAAGAAGTGAAATGTTAAAAAAATAAAAAACACTAATTATGCATAAAGAGAACTATTGAGTTTATCAAACACAAAAAATGTTCTCCATTCTTTCCATGTTTAAAACAGATCACTTTTTTCAATATCCTATGCTAAAACATAATGGAAAAGAATATGAATAACAGTGCATATATATATATATATATATACACACACACATATAATTGAATCATTTTTCTGTACATCTGAAATTAACATCACATTGTAAATCAACTATACTTAAATAAAATAAATTTTAAAGAAAAGATGACTTTTAAGAGTATCACTTGCAAAAACTGCTATAGGCAATACTAGTTTGATAAGTCAGCTTGAACAGGTGAAGGAGTCTATAGGCCCAACTGTTTGAGAGAGAAGTTCCACATAATTCTTAATTCTCTCACTTAATTGTGACCCCCAACCTCCACTGTATTAGTGCAAACATGATGCTTTATGCTGTAGCTGAAGCAGGGTGCAGAGTACCTGCTAATAAATGGATCTTCAGAGAAAAACAGATTCTAGTTATTTAATCGAACCTTTAACAACTCATTAATATAACTGAGTATTGAAAGCCATAGGTTAGGTGTTATGGTGCATTCAAAGATGGGACAGAAGGGATAAATAGCATTTCAAAAATTATAGTCTATTAGAGAAAATAAGGTAGATTTATGAAAAATTGTAACTCACTACAAAGCTGCCTACATGTTAATGACTGACATAGTGGATATTTTATTATATTTTCTGTTTAAGGGTTTGCTTTGATAGAGTCCTTTGTAAAATAACTGAATGCCATGCATATACCTAGATTCTCATTCTTGCTAAATTTCTTCAAATAATACATTTTTATTAATCTGTTTAAGTTTCTTGAAAATGGTTGCATAATTTATTTTGAAAGTAAAATGGTTTGAATTTAATTGTAGAAACAGCTATATACAAAGCTAATGCACTTGGATCCCAAAGTTAGTACCGAGACAACCTGTGTCTCTGTTCCCAATTGAGCAAATACAGCCATCTCATGGCAACCTTTAAAACTTTAGACACAAGATCCCAAGGCACAGTGGCCATATTTCCAAGCACAACTTGGAGACAAACAGCTTGATTTCATAATTAACTCATCAAAATAAGGAAAATCTGAAAATGGCAGCTAGCTTGTCCCTAGGGTATTCTGAAGGGCATGAATAAAATAAATGTGAACCATTTCATTAGGGTATCTGAATCTTCTATCTGGATCTTTGCTGAGGAAGTAAACAGGGTAAAAAATGTGAAAAGAAATAGCACATTCTCTCTTAACTTTTCTTTGATTTGGGAATTAATTACTTAGATCAAATAAATATCTTTATGGCATATAAATTAAGTGGCACTTAGGAGTTGTGATGAATATTTTTCTAATAAATTTCTTGTATTTAGATAAAATTTTTCATGATTTGAGTTAATAATGAAAGATACACTAATTAAATACTTTGTTCATTAGCAGATTCTTTACTGACTGAGCTGAGGGAAGCCCAATGTATTTTACATTTTTTTTTTTACATTTGCCATGTCTTCTGAAGTTTTCTGATACACTTTAACACCTTTTCAATGTAACTCTTTATTCCATGTCACACATTTCTCTTATACACCTCCTCTTTCCTTTATGTACTAAACTTGTTAATACAACCTGAACAAATAAGAATTAATGTCATATCTCTACAGGCTCCTAAATATGCATCTCTAATATTTCAATCTTTAATTCTATAAAATACATTATTACTAATATTTCAAGCACTTAATAAAAGTGTATAGTTGAATGCAAATTGAATGTTTGTATTTTCCCTTTTGTCAAAATTGACAAGAAGAAATTTTAGGATTTATAAACTATTGCTAAAATTGGAATTCTATAGTTTTATTCAGTAGACTGATCACTGATAGCCATGCCTTATATCAAATATCTCTTAGAATGAGACATAAGAAATCAAATCAAGGAGTGAATAAATGCCAACAGGAAAAATGAACAACTGTTAGAGTGAATGTTGTTTCAATATTTATATGGTTATTTCATTTCATTGGCAATCACAGAGTATTGGTTGAAGTCTGCATCAATATTGAAATGGAGAAATAATAATAAGTCTAAATTAATTAATTACCACTTGTTTAGTAAACAAAATCTTTCAAAGATGAAGTTCTTGGGTAAGCGATAAAATGAAATAGAAATACCCTGCTATTCACAGAAGAAGACATTCAGATGTTTCTATCATTGACAAGAATAATAACTCTTTAAGGGAAGGAAGGGGTTGCAACTTAAAATAGTTCATATTTTTAAGACTGTCTCATATCATAAATATATGTTACCTTCTAAAAAACTTAGTTGTTTTGGGGGTACTTCAATTTGTGTGTTCACTTACAGAACTTCTCACAGCGGGGCTTCTTAAATCAGTGATTCCTTGAAGGGTCTAAGGGTCTAGTCACCTCCTTAAAAGTAGAGGGTCATAACTGATAAGCATTTTAGATCCAGGTTGGCCAATAGGTTTAGCTCATATGTTGAATCCAATCAATACATAATGGTTGTCCAAGAAGATGCATTAGGAAAGACTCCGGTGATGATTTCCTTAGGATGTCTACCCATGGGACAGGAAAAAAGATTTACTTCATGAATACAGTGAATTTCTTATTTTCTTAACTCCATTAATACTTCCTCAGATGCAGTGAAACTGGGAGTAAATGCATTAGCCGAACTCATCTTGTGACTATTTCCCACCTGCATTTCACTCTTTTTTTTTTTTTTTCTCCCTCATCTCCTGTTGCCTTTCAGGTGGTTACAATGACTAGACATATCAAAGTAATAGCAACTTAACAGAAATGCTTCCATGGCTTAGCACCGATCTTGCCTTTTCTGAAATACTAATCCTTACTAATTTGTAGATAAAAACATTGCTATAATGGGTAGCAGATTTGGTGGTTGTCTTTGAAACATTATTGCTACTCTGCAATTTATACTGTTTTGTATCAGCCACATATTGTGAATGGGATTGACTTCAGTTTCAACTGAAAGAAAGATTATTCTAAGCTAATCAGGGTAACTTTAAACCCTTTTCCATCTTGATCAGTTTATGTAAACCTGGCCTCATCCAGTCAGCATATTAATTACCCTATTCACAAGTGTAAGATCAATTTAGAATAATAAGATTTTCCCCTCCACCACTACCCCAAAGCTTTCTAGAAAGTAGCATCATTGCTGTCCTGAAAAAGTCACCAGAAAAGAAATCTTCTCCCATTCTGACAGAATTATGAATAGATATGATACTAAAAACTGCTATCAGGATTATTGCACCATGGCTAAACCCTTTGACTGTGTGGAACATAACAAGCTGTGGAAAATTCTTAAAAAGCTGGGAGTATAAGATCACCTTACCTATCTCCTGAGAAACCCGTACGCAGGTCAAGAAGCAATTGTTAGAACCAGACATGGAACAACAGACTGGTTTAAAATTGGGAAAGGAATATGTCAAGGCTGTATATTGTCACCTTGCTTATTTACCTTATATGCAGGGTACATTATATGAAATGATGGGCTGGATGAAGCACAAGCTAGAATCAACATTGCTGGGAGAAATATCAATATCCTCAGATATTCAGATGATACCACTCTTGTAACAGAAAGTGAAGAGGAACTAAAAAGCCTCTTGATGAATGTGAAAGAGGGGATTGTGAAAAAGATGACTTAAAACCCATCATTCAAAAATCAAAAATCATGGCATCTGGTCCCATCACTTCATGGCAAATAGATAGGGAGAAAATGGAAGCAATGACAGACTTTATTTTCTTGGGCTCCAAAATCACTGCAGACAGTGACTGCAGCCATGAAATTAAAAGACACATGCTCCTCGGAAGAAAATCTATCACAAACCTAGATAGTGTGTTAAAAAGAGAGACATTACTTTGCCAACCAAGGTCCATATAGTTAAAGCTATGGTTTTTACAGTAGTCATATACAGATGTGACAGCTGGACCATAAAGAAGGCTGAGTGCCAAAGAATTGATTCCTTTGAACTGTGGTGCTGGAGAAGACTCTTGAGAATCCCTTGAACAGCAAGGAGATCAAACTAGTCAGTCCTAAAGGAAATCAATCCTGAATATTCATTGGAAGGATAAATGCTGAAGCTCCAATACTTTGGGCACCTGATGCAAAGAACTGACTCATTGGAAAAGACTCTGATGCTGGGGAAGATAGAAGGCAGGAGGAGAAAGAGATGACAGGGGATGAGATGATTGGATGGCATCACCGACTCAATGGACATGAGTTTGAGAAAACTTTTGGAGATAGTGAAGGACATGGAAGCCTGGCATACTGCTGTCCATGGCATCACAAAGAGTAGGACATGACTTAGTGACTGAACAACAAGAACTCCACTGGTAAGAAGTACAGTGTAGAGAAGGACAGAGCTGAGAGGATAAGAGATAAGTAGATCTGTTTTCCACCTGAAGAATGCCTCTCCTAGACTTTTCAATTGCATGAGAAAAATATAATTATTTCATCTTTGTTAAACATTTACACATGGGTATTTATTAATAGTAAATGAAAACTTTCTGATATGTACCTTTTTAAGTTTTGATGCAAATGTCTTTAAAACGGATTACCCTCTCTCCTGTTTTCTTTAAAGTCAGTAAATATATGGATCACAATTCTGTTTCTTGATAATTCAGGAACATAATTGCGATCATTCATTATTATTTTATTTTTGAATACAGAAATATGACTATTTGAACCTCCACTAGGCTCACTAGAACTACTAGAACCTCCACTCCTCAAGGCCACTGTAATTTCAAATGTAATTAAGTCCCGAATCTTGATTTTTGAGTTGAAATATTAAATAAAAGTAAACATTGTTTATATATCACAATGCCCTTCAAACAAAATATTGTTTGATTCCTTTAAATCTAATTCTTTGCTCAGTTACTGAAATTCAATTCAATGTCATAAAAATTTTCATACTTGTGGAATACATTCATTCTATCCTAAAATATCAGTTACTATGAACTCTTTAAGACAGATGTTGGATAACTGAAATTATGACTCTACTAGATGGTAAAAAAAAAATTGCTATTTTTGACATTTTCTATATCACACCAACAGCAGAAGAATTTAAAGGTCCAAAGATTATTATTTTATTTTTAGAAATACAGCAGATATTCAGGTTTCCCTGGAGAAGAAGGTGTACATACATACATATGTAATTCACTGTTTTCTAAGGAATAATATTGAGAGAAATTAGCACTGAGAGACTGTATCATTGATAAATTAATCCCACATTGTATGTGTGTGTGATGTGTGTCTGTGCACGCACGTGTGCAGGCATGAGGGAATCTTTTATTATAGTCACCCAACGGGACAGCGGGTATTGTCCCCATAACATTTCAGTATCATGAACAAAGTTCATTATAACAGACTCCAATACACTGCCCAGAATCTTCTTGCTTGTTGTGTTATATTAGATAGTTTTAAATAAATGATCATTGTCTAGGGATTTTAACTTTATTATACAGAGTCTCTGTGTCAATAGCACTTTTTGGAAGGACATTTGACCTGTCTACCGGAGCTGATTTGTTGTGCATCAACTACTCTGCCCTTTGCCTCTTAAGTCTACAGTCCTTTGAAAATGATGTTATCTGAGAATGGTATGACAAGACAAAGAACCTCTTATTAAAAGTGAGGAAAAATGCAGAAATTAACATTAAAATTCACTATCTACATATTAACAGATTTCTGAAATGAGAAGGGCTTGTGTTTAAACCATACAACATTATCACCAAAAAAGTTGCTTTTAGGCTACTGCTTCTGGAAATCTATTAGCTCATGAATACAACATGTCTCCAGTATCGCAGCACACTTCCTGAAGTAGGCTCCCTGCCTTTAAAAGACGCATAGTATGCAGGTGATCACAGTGCTTCCTATTCTGACTTATATTAATAGTGTGTTTATATTCTGTAACAAATACATGCCAAAATCAGTTTTATGTGTGTGTGTGTATATATATATATATATACACACACTCAGAGAATAGCAGTTTTTCCAGTTATTTCTATCTTCATATGCAGTAATAACTTCTAATATGTTGGAGCAGAACACCTACACTTTGATGAATAACTTCTTTTTAAAAAAGGAGTCAAATTTTGACAAGTTTATATTGTGTAATAATTTGCTTTGGAGTAATAAAAGTGATAAAGAAAAACTGATAATAAATATAAGGCATGACTTTAGAAACTATAATATTTGCACAGTATAATGGAAAACGATAAACCAAATCTCTCTAGGCAAGAGGAAATATAGAGAGTACACTCTCCAACTTTAGTAAATGAAGGTATTGAGTTTAATTACACATTTATGAAGAAAATACACACCTGTAATATTTCCCATTCAAAGTATAAGAAGTTGGTTTAATATCACATCATCTCCCTTGAGTAGGTCTAACCAGAATTCTTTGTTACAAAGTACAATCTCTGCATTGAAAATACTTATTTGGTATATTTTCTGGTTTAGCTCATGGCATAAACACATAGAGTATAGATCTCTATGGAGACATTTGGCATCTAGTAACAATAATTTTATACAGCAGAAAAAAAAATTCCAGAGTGTTTTTGAAGATAAAAACAAAAGCTTTAAATATGCAGCTTCAAAATAACCTCAGATATACACATAAACAGGATTAAAGAATATCATTTTGTTTGTTCTACTAAATAGGATACAATAATCTCATATTTTATCCAAATAATGTATCAAAACATTAGAGGTACTTGGAAGACAATCAGATTTGCTCATTTCGATTAGAAACCATAGCCAGGTTTTCTAAACATTTAAAGAACTACACCAGAAATTCTATTAGCTCATGAATACAACATGCCTTTGAAATTCAAGAAAATGAATAAAAAATATTTGGTCTCATCCTTTTCCTCTTACTTTATACAAGACCATGGAGCTGAGAATTATATCTCAAGAGAAATAAAATCATTCTGTATTTTAGTTTGCCTCTATATTCTTTAGTTACAAGTAGGGTTTTTTAAGTTTTTAGCTACCATGTTATAAGAATCTTAATATTATAACAATTGGTACAGCCATAGTTTAATAATGACATTTAAAGATACCTGTATATTCATATTTTCAAATCTTGTTTTTAAAATTAAACCATGGAACGTTTCAGGCAAGAACGGGTTGCCATTCCATTCTCCAGGGTGTCTTCCCATCCCAGGGATTGAACCTGTGTCTCCAGTATTGCAGGTGGATTCTTTGCCTGCTAAGTCATCTGGGAAGCCCCAGTTAGCAGACTATGACTCCATTAATCAAAGTGATTCTGGTTAGTCATTTATAAATGAAGATAAACAGTCAAATGTAATTAATATTAACAGAAATGGTTAAAATTTTGAATTATTTAAATATTTTTTATCACTGAGGACACAACCATTAGCCTTTATGCACATGACTGCAAAACTGAGCTTAAATTCATAGCTCTAAGTAAGAGCAAATGCAACTATATCGATAGAATATAAACTATAAGAATTATTGCCTTAATTTTTAGGATTTACACAAAAACTGCCTTACTCTGCAATGCAATCTCACTATGACACTTTCTCTCTATATATAATGGAAATAAATATTATATGACTCCTACTGTTTTCTCTTGGGACATTATCCAAATACTTTCAGTAAAAGATTCTATTTTGACATCAATAAAAAAGAAGAAATGTATATCCATTTAAGAATATTTTGAAACCATATACTACTAATAATATATTAATATTACATAATGTATACTAATTAAGAATAAAAGAACTTTTTGGTTTTTTACTTAAATAAGGTGGGAAAAACAATGAAAGAATAAGCTGATATTTCTGGAGGAAGCTCATAAGCAGAATTAGGTCATTTGCTGGTTTCCATGGTACTACATGTATAAAGTATTTTTTTGTTTTATTGGATGCACCATTCATACTCAGAGGTTTTAAAATAGAACATGGAAAATTTAGGGTTCCAGAAAAAAAGCACTATTAATTCAATAATATTATAGATAGTACATTTTCTCTGACACTCAAATGCTCTATATTCACATTTGATTTTAAAGCTCTTGTCTTGTAAACATAGCTATTGTGTTTTTGTCTTGTTTAAAATACAAGCCATCTTTCTAAATTCCATATATATGACAAAACCCACTGAAATGTTGTGAAATAATTAGCCTCCAACTAATAAAATTTAAAAAAATAAAATAAATAAAATACAAGCCATCATTCATCATTTATTGAATATCTATTATGGTAAAATTTTAGCAATAAAATGATAACACAATATATTAAATCCCAAAATATATAAAATAAATGTGCTTTGTCGCTCAATCGCGTCTGATTCTTTGTGACACCATGGACCATAGCCTGGCAGGCTCCTCTGTCCATGGGATTCTCCAAGCAAGAATTGGAGTGGGTTGCCATTCCCTAGAGGGTGTTATATCAAGTAAAAGTAGATCAAAGTAAGGGATATCAAGATGTGTGGAGCTTTTTATGGAACCTATTTGTGGATAATAGGAGAGAACAGAGGATCAGGCATAAATGAAGTGAAAAACAATTCTAAATGTCCAAATAATTGATTCAAAAGTTATAGTGAATGAGGGAATATATTTCTTCTCCAGTTAAAGAAAAAAAATTGTGGTAAAAATACACAACATGAAATTTACCATCTTAACTGCTTTCAGATGTATAGTTCAGTGGTATTAAATATATTCATTATGTATAATCATCACCACTATCCATCTCCATATCTCTTTTCATGTTTTGAAACTGAAACTCTATACCCAATTAAACAGTAACTTCCACTCCATCTCCCCTCTTGCTTCTGAAAAACCATTCTGCCTTCTGTCTCTATGATTACGATGTCCTCTAGGAGTCTCATGTAAGTGGAATCATACAGTATTTTTCTTTTTGTGACTGACTTATTTCACTTAACATAGTGCCCTCAAGGTTTATTCATGTTGTAATAAATGTCAGAGTTTCCTATCTATTAGAAGTTGAATAATATTCTATTGTGTGTACACACCACAGGTTGCTTATCCATTCATCTGTCTATGGGTACTTAGGTCGATTCCATATTTAATTAATGTGAATAATGCTATTGATACTATCAATATGGAGTAAACAAATATCTCTTTAAGATGCCACTTTCAATTCCTTGGGGTATATACCCGGAAGTGGAACTGGTGGATCACGTAGTAACTCTATTTTTAAATTTTTGAGTTTTCCACAGTAGCACTACCATTTGGCATTGCCACCAATAGTTTGCAGGGGTTCTGATTACTCCAGATCCTCACCAACACTTGTTATTTTCTGCTGTTTTGTCTCTTGATGTTAGCCATTTTAATGGGTGCAAGGTGGTGGGTGGATATGCTTTTGAACATTTCTCCCTTCTTATAGTATTGTCTCCCTGTAGATTCCATGAAACATTCTACTTTGGGTCATTAGTCCTCTCCATTTTGCAGTCGGTCCTCATTATGAGTACTGTCTGGGTAACACCATCTGAATCATCAGTGATGATCGAAATGTTCCATAACATATGCTACTCAATGCCGTAGTCACTAGCCATATGTAATCACTAAACATGAGAATTGTGGTTAATGAGATGGAAAAAACAAAACCCTAATCTAATGTGATTTATTTTAATTTAATTTAAATCAACCTGTGACTAGTGGTGATTATATCAGATAATGCATTTCTAGATCCTAATTCTTTCTGAACTCAAACCTCACATGTCCCACTGCTTCCTTTAGCATCCTTATATTATTCCACATACCCAACATCAAACTCATTATCACTTCTTTCAGGCCAGCCCACAATTTAATTAGTTCAATAACACTAACTTTGTCCAAGATAGAACTATTCAAATGATCCTTTACTATTCATTCTGCTTCATGTTTCATATCTAGTAAATCATGTATCCTGTCATTTAGTCTTAGAAATGACTTTCAAATCTACCTTCTGTTTTCTAAAATACATAACATCATTTCTCACATATTACTAACAACAACCAGCTCTTTAAAGAACTCTTGGGGGAAATTCATTGATATTAAGATAAAACTGGGATTCTTAAATTCCTCAAACATCAATTCGCTGGTGAATTCTTCAAATCTCTTGTGCTGTGCCTAGTCACTCAGTCATGTCTGACTCTCTGCGATCCCATGGACTGTAGCCTGCGAGGTTCCTCTGTCCATCAGGATTCTCCAAGCAAGAACACTGGAGTGGGTTGCCATATGCTCCCCTCCAGGTGATCATCCCAACCCAGGGATCAAATTCAGGTCTCCTGCATTGCAGGCGGATTCTTTCCTCTCTGAGCCACCAGGGAAGCGGAATCTCTTAGCCAGAGGTAAAATCTCTTAGAGGTAAAAGCGTCATCCTCCCCTCTCCCATTCTTTGTCCATATTACTATCATATTGTTTAGTAATTATATTGAAATATTTTGCTTACTTTGGACCCACTCTTGTATGTAAATTGTTTTGTATTTTAAGTGTTTTGCTACATCCTTGGCTTATAATAAGCTACAATTAATAGAATGCTTAGATAACTAATAGCATTTTATCAGCTATGTTAAAGATTTAGAAATATAGTGAGAAAATTCCTAAGTGTAGAAGGAGAAATAAGCCTATTTCAAAAGATAAATCCATGGTGATTTTTATTCATTTATTTAAAGATTAAGCAGCTAAGATTTATATTGGCATTTCATTTATGTTTAGTCTCTGGAAGAATTAGTTTGACTTCTATGATAAATTAAAAAAAAACAAATGCTATTTTTAAGGTAATTATAGAGGATAAGAAAAACATCTTCAACATTGATGTAAGATGTGTCCCCTCGGCGGGTTTTATACTGTACCACTTGACTGTCGCTGAAGCCATGATAAATTATATATTTTGGCATCAATAGTGAACCCCATTAATTATTTTCTTAGGTTTTATGCTGTATAACAAAAAGAAAAATTCCAAGATAAATTCAAACTTGTAAAACACTTCTTTTTTTTAAAAAGAACTACAGGATACATTGGAAAACCAGGATTCAACTCACAACTCGCATCTCATGTATAAGTGTCATTTCTTTATTTATAATTTGTCTTAATTCAAAAAGGCACAAATGATAAATTAGTAACTTTTTAATACTTAGAAATTTTAATTTAATTTGACCTAACATAAAAGAAAGGTCTAAAGTGCAGTTAATTTGGAAAAAAATAACATTGTATTACATGAATATTTGTATAAGATGTATGTATTTATTGTATTTATTTAATTAGATAACTTTAAATACATGGTTGTGTTATAGTGTTGTGTATCAAGTTAAAATTTCCGCTGGGAGAATAAGGACTAGTATCTTCAATATTTCCATTACTTCTGATTTCTTGAAAATGGTTTAGTAGTGACATAATATCAATAATAGTTGTGCTTTATCATTTTACAAAGTGTTCCTCAGATTTCATATTATTTTCATAACTGGCAGTAACAGAATTTATACCTATCTGTATCTTTTCTGTTAAAAATCCAGTGCTATTATAATAATACACTACTATGTGAAATAGTAGTATACTAAACACGTGATATATTGATAATACCACTATTATCCCTACTAAAGCAAAATATTCTAAAGACCTCAACCCTTCACAAATGAAATTTTATACTCCATTTGTACACATTAACTTATTAATATATTCTCAGCATTTAATTAATTAATTTAGTTATATATTTTCATGTCTAATTTATTGTTTATTTTCATTTTTAAAGGAAAAACTAGATGAAAAAAATTTAGGTAAGGGACTACATAGAATACATTAACACTATTATTTATTAATATCAATAATTATACTCAATTATATATGTATTGCATTTCCAGAGAAATGTACACACCATCTTTTCAGTTTCACAGAATCCTAGTGAGGAAATCATTATGAGTATACTTCTTTTTGATGTAGAAAATAAAGTTCTACTAAATAACATAACAAATTGGGAACCAAGGCAGAATTAAAATCCACATTTCCTAGTTTTGTGCTCTAGTCAACCCCTCTATGTTTGTACTTTCCTTTTGTTGTTGATCAAAGAAAATATGATTTTTTTAAAAAGTACCTATAAATGCTTTGTTTTATGGCTCTACAAGTTCTTATAATGGTGAGGTAAGACTGAACTTCTGAAGCACAATTCTTCCCTTGGCCTATGTCTACAACACCAGTGGTTACCACAGGTAATTGTGACTGAGGAAACAGTATCAACATTAGCTAAATATATGTGGTCCTTAAGAAGTGTCACAGACACATGATTCTGCACTTTAAGTAGGTTTTAATTTTTCATAGAACTTTTTTAACCATCCATCTTATGGGCTAAATGTTAGTGTGCACAAGAAATACATTTTAAAATACCTGTAGAACATGTACCACGTCTGTGTATAAATTTCTGCCTTCACTCAACTCGTCTCTCATTCTCTGTTTCATACTAGGTCCTGATCTCATATTTACATGCTCCGGCCATGCTCTATGCTTGCCTACTCCCTTCCTCACCCAGTCATTCTTGCTTCCTAACATTCTCTCAGGAGGTGAAGGGTGACTGAGATCTCACATGACAATAATCAATGGGGGTTTTTACATCTAAAATCTAAACCTTAGAATTTTCTATCACTGGGGACTTCACATGTTAGAAGTGAAATCATCTTGTTATATACCGGATATCAGTATGGTCTCAAATTTCCCTTTTTATAAAAGTTTATGAATTTCCTGATGCAGAGAAAAGCAGAAAAAATGGAGAAAATATTATTGTTTCATTGCCCTAAAAATCCTCTAATGCTTTACTTAAAAATAAGTAATTAAATTTAGGTTCTAAATACCCATAACATTTGAACAAATATACACATACCTATAAACACACACACACCCCTCACCCAAATGTATATAGATATAAATATTTACATAGATATACATATTTATAGATAACAGACTTTTATTTTTCTTTCTCTCTCTGCATATCAGGAATACAGGTAAGATTTTAAATGCTAAGGACTTATTATTTGGGGGACCCTTCTATCTAACTGTATCCAAGTAACAATGAATGATCTGATGATGGATATATTCAAAACTAAGCCAAGGAACTAGATTAGACTGGAAAGGAAATAATTATAAATGTAGTTAAATTTAGAAATCTTGAGCTTAGGAGAATTTTACATAAAGTGTGGTCAAAATTTTACTTATTTTAAGAGTTCAGAAAAAAATAAATGCACATATCTTTTAAATGCCAAGATACCTAGAATTTAGTTTTAGTATTCTGAATTCATTCTATTGCCACTCATTGAGTCCAGTTGTTATATCACAGTTCCTCTTTCTAAAGCATAAAAAGAGCCTTGTAAAATTACACTAAGAAGATGTAAGAATGACTCAGTATTTTATCTAAGCATATATAAATATGGATTATTTTAAGCATACTGAAATATCAATATTCTGTTCAAACTTTATCTCCCAAAGGCAGGCTATAATTGGTTAAATCAATAGTTGGTAAGTGCAAAAATTCACATGATGTCATATGTTCTTGGAACATTAGACTTATCTGTTCCACACTGTAGAATTTAATTTTCTTCATTCTATAAACTCAAAGTCAAGTATTTACCATAAACATGTATATAAGCATCATAGAAGAGAATCAATTAGTATAAATGCAATCTAACTTTTTCTTTAGTAAAAGGGTCATTTTTTTCTGCAACAACAAAGTATCAAAATGAACCATGCACCTTAAATATTGGAACAAATCTTTGAAGATATAGAAATTCAAAGACTCATTTTGTATTTTCCTTAATCTGAGGTAAAGGAAGTATACTTGAGAATATATCACAAGTCTAGTTTCAGATTAAGAATTTTATTAAGAATCTATTTTGGTAGTATATATAAAATGAGATACTACTCAACCATACAGAAAGAATAAAATTTTGCTATTTGCATCAACATGGCTGGACTTGTAGGACATTGTGCTAAGTGAGATACATCAGACAGGAAAAGATGAATACTATATATCATTTATATGTGGAATTGAAAAAATACACCAAGGTAGTGAATTCAAAAAAGAAGTTAACTCACAGATATAGAGAACAAACTAGTGATTACCAGTGGGGAGAAGGAACTGGGAAGGGAGATAAAAGGGCAGGGAAGTACAAGATACAAACTTCAATGTATAAAATAAGCTACAAGGATGTATTGTATAACACAAGGAATATAACCCATATTTTATAACAACTATAAATAGAGTAAAATCTTTAAAATTTTGAATTACTATTGTATACCTATAACTTACATAATACTGCATCAACTATACCTCAATTAGAAAAAGAATTGGCTTTTTAATATAATCATCAGTTATTGGTCTGTTTGATCTTGATAGAATTGTTTATCTTTACTCCATAGTAAAATAATAGGAGGTACTTAAAATCCTTTCTAGTATACTCTAAAAATGAATATATATAGATTTCTCTTGAATGGCTATTTTCCTTTCCTCCATTTACTAACTGAAAGAACAAAACCTCAACTTTTTCATGAATTCATTCCTCTCTTACCTTGGTAATGGTCTCATGAAGATTGAAAAAAGGATCCATTTCTTCAATTTTTGTTGCATGTTTAGGAAAAAGAGCCTCAGAGAGAAAACTTGGACCCTGTGGAAAACCAGAAAATAAGCATTTTAAACTCTTCATTGATTTTGTTTTTCAAGTGCTTACTGGATTTTCTTTAAAGCTACAAAAAGACTCTAAATTGTGTCAAGGTTTCTGTTGACTGTTGAGTTTCATTCTACAGATCTAATTAATCATGAGATATTCATAAATTAAAATAAGCAGACTCTATAACGACATTATTTGTATTTATCAAAGGATGTTTTCTTTCTCAGAAAAGATCATTATTTGCATTTCATAAAAAGGGGTGGGGGACGAATTGCAAACTTATTACAGAGTAAGATACCTTGACTGCAAAACCATATCTGAAACCCCTTTCAGATATAGTTTTGCAATTTAATTCTTTAAGCAAGCATTAAATCCTATGCTTAAAGGCTGGTAGAATGGAATGCTTTTGAATGAAACAAAGTCTTGGCAATGAGGTGCATGATGTTATAAATATTGCAAAACTTCAAAACTATAGTAAGATATATTTTAGATAGAATGAACTCATGAGGTTATGTGTTGCTGATAATGTATAAGATGTTGTATGAGACAGAGTTAAGATGGTTGAAATAAATCAAGATACTGTATTAATTATTTTGTACTTGCAGGTATAGATAAAATTCAGATTGCAAGAAGTCATAGGGTGCTGATAGCCCATTATGGTCTAAACATTTATTGCCCTCCCCCAATTCATATGCTGAAATACTAATCTCCAAAGTAACCATATTAGGAGGTGGGGCCTTAAGGATGTGATTAGATCATGAAGATTCTCTTCTCATAATTGGGATTAGTGTCCTTATAAAAGAAAAAACCCACTACAATATTGTAAAGTAATTAGCCTCCAACTAATAAAAATAAATGAAAATAAATAAATAAGTAAGAGACCCCCACAGAGCTCCTTAGTCCTTTATGTGAGATAAAACAAGAATTCTGTCACCTGGCAGAGGGTCTTTACTGACCATCAGTTCAGTTCAGTTCAGTTCAGTCACTCAGTCGTGTCCGACTCTTTGTGACCCCATGGACTTCAGCAAGCCAGGACTTTCTGTACATCAACAACTCCCGGAGTTTACTCGAACTCATGTCCATTGAATCGGTGATGCCATCCAATCACCTCATCTTCTGTCGTCCCCTTCTTCTGCCCTCAATCTTTCCTTGCATCAGGGTCTTTACAAATGAGTCAGCTCTTCATATCAGATGGCCAAAATATTGGAGCTTCAGCTTCAACATCAGACCTTCCAATGAACACTCAGGACTCAGCTCCTTTAGGATGGACTGGTTGGATGTCCTTGCAGTCCAAGGGATTCTCAAGAGCCTTCTCCAACACCACAGTTCAAAAGCATCAGTTCTTTGGTGCAAAGCTTTCTTTATAGTCCAACTCTCACATCCATACTTGACTACTAGAAAAAACAGCCTTGACTAGAGGGAACTTTGTTGACAAAGTAATGTCTCTGCGTTTTAATATGCTGTCTAGGTTGGTCATAACTTTCCTTCCAAGGAGTAAGCGTCTTTTAATTGCATGGCTGCAATCACCATCTGCAGTGATTTTGGAGCCCCCCCAAAAATAAAGTCTGCCACTGTTTCCACTGTTTCCCTATCTATTTGCTATGAAGTGATGGGGCCAGATGCTAGGATCTTAGTTTCCTGAATGTTGAGCTTTAAGCCAACTTTTTCACTCTCTTCTTTCACTTTCATCAAGAGGCTCTTTGGTTCTTCCTCACTTTCTGCCACAAGGGTGGTGTCATCTGCCTATCTGAGGTTATTGATATTTCTCCCGGCAATCTTGATTCCAGCTTGTGCTTCATCCAGCCCAGTGTTTCTCATGATGTTCTATGCGTATAAGTTAAATAAGCAGGGTGGCAATATACAACCTTGAGTTACTCCTTTCCTGATTTGGAACCAGTCTGTTGTTCCATGTCCAGATCTAACTGTTGCTTCCTGACCTGCATACAGCTTTCTCAAGAGGCAGATCAGGTACTCTGGTATTCCCATCTCTTTAAGAATTTTCCACAGCTTGTGGTGATCTACACAGTCAAAGTCTTTGGCATAGTCAATGAAGCAGAAATAAATGTTTTTCGGGAACTCTCTTGCTTTTTCGATGATCCAACAGATGTTGGCAATTTGACCTCTGGTTTCTCTGCCTTTTCTAAAACCAGGTTGAAAATCTGGTTGTTCATTGTTGAAGCCTGGCTTGGAGAATTTTGAACATTACTTTACTAGGGTGTGAGATGAGCGCAATTGTGTGATAGTTTGAGTATTATTTGACGTTACCTTTCTTAGGGATTGGAATAAAAACTGACCTTTTCCAGTCCTGTGGCCACTGCTGAGCTTTCCAAATTTGCTGGCATATTGAGTGCAGCACTTTCACATTATCTTTTAGGATTTGAAATAGCTCAACTGGAATTCCATCACCTCCACTAGCTTTGTTCATAGTGATACTACCCAACCATGCTGGCACTCTAATCTTGAACTTCCAGCCTCCAGAACTTGAGAAATAAATTTCTGTTGTTTATAAGCCACTGAGTCTCTGATACTTGTTATAGCAGCTGAAATTGTTATAGCAGCTAAGACACTATCTCAATGCTCTTGTAGTTATTAACATTGTAAGAATATTATGAAATTATTATTATCTACATATAAGTTTTATTTGAAAATCTGAAGTAACTATAGTTATTTGTCTAGAAAAAATATGTCTTAGGACAGGATATAAATACTCATGGAGATAATAGATTAAAAAAACCAAGATGATAGATAGGTAAGTTTTTCAAATTTTATCATGGGATTAAATCTAGTCTATACCAACAATGACCACACAGTATAACAAATTTTATTTGAATTCTGTTAAAACTATTTATTAGATCAATCCAGCAGTAGAACAAATCACTTTGCAATCTATCAATGGTGGGAAATAAATTTAGGATGATATAGTTGATAGACTCAGAAATCATACAGATGAGAAGTGAAACCAACATAATTAAAAGCCTCTATCTGTTAAATAATTCTGTGATCAAGCATATTCTTCACTCCTTATTTTGAACAATATTATGATTTTTTTTAAGTTATTTAGTTGTTTGCTCTAGCACATATACATTTTTGGATAAGACCACTAACCAGCCAAAGAGCTTACCTATCAAGACTAATAGCTTATTTATCAAAACTTGTTTATGTTCCTTTCCTCATTTTGCTTGCCATTCTAAAATTAATTTTAGAAACTGCCCAGTTCCAACCAGCACACCACTTTTTAAGACCTGCCGTAAAACCACACAACTGAGGCTTAAAATAAATCATAAATGCTCTTTCCTAACCACTCCCCCCCCCCCCATTCTAAGAGACTACTAAGATTCTCTGTTATGGGTTGAATAACTCATATGTTGAAGTCCTAGCCTTTAGTACCTCAGAACATGGTCTGATTGGGAAATAATTAATAATTAATGCATATATAATTAAGTTAGAATGAGGTTATATTGGAGTGAAGTGGGTTCCTACCACAATATGATTAGTGTCATTATATAAAAAAGGAAATTTAGAGGCAAATTTGTACACAGGGAGTGAGACATGTGAACATGAAGGCAGAGATTGGAGCAATGTGTCCTCAAGCCAAAGAAGTGCAAAGAGTGCCCCCAAAGCACCAGAAGCTAGGCGGGAGACTTGGAACCGATTCTCTGTCACAGCCTCAGAAGAAACTAACCCTGATAACACCTTGAACTGTCAAGACAATATATTTATGTTGTTTAAGTCACTCAATCTCTAATGCTTTATTATTCAGGCCTAGGAAACCAATAAACTCAGTAAAGGTGGTATTCTTCTTTACTACAATAAGTATAATACATTTAATTTTGTCTATCAATTGGGTTTTGTTTTGGTATTTCGGGCAGTCAATATGGAATCAGGTTAAAATTTTGATTTGCCATAGTTCTGTGGCATCTTAATCTCTAAAGGATTAGTTACAGTAGCTAAGAAATTTTGGAGATTTACATACTTCACAGAGATGTTGTGAACAGTCAAAACCTGCTAATAGGAGACATTATGTTTATGGCATTGATGACATTGCTAAAAACAATACATATCATAATAATAATGATGATGAAAGTGGTAATGATGTGGTAGTGATTATGGTAGGATGCTGAACTAAAGGAAATCCAAAGACTCTATGATCCTCAGAGAAAGTGTACAATTTGCATGGAGATATCTTTGAATTGATTTTAGTGAAAATATGACATGGACAATTTGTGGCATTCATTGTCATTTAATAATTTAACTTGAAGTCCTTAAAAAGTTTGCCCCAAGAGTAGTTGTAAGTAAACTTCTTAAATTAATTTTATCTTATTAGTATATTTAAGACTTCATAAATAGTGCAAAATTAAAATACCAGCAAGCCTCAAACTGAATGATCCCATAAGAATATAAATTGGGAATTATAATTAATGAGGTTTTATTGAACTTTCAATTATTCAAAAGCAGAACATATTGATTTAAATCATCCATATGTCTTATTCTCTAATATAACTCCCTTCTCTATCTTGTTCCTTCACCTGCCTCTTATACAAGATTCATATCATTCTTTCTTTCTAGTGCATTTTTTAAATCATTTAAAAAAATTTGCTTCTAACACTTACTATATGTCAAGTTCTACACTAAATACAGAATATAGTCCTTAACCTCATGGAATTTAATTTAATGGGATTTGAATCCATAATAGATCAAACATCACTGTCTGAAAATATTAAGATACTACCATTCTTTTTCATGTATATATGAATGTAATAATCATCATTTATGAACACTTTTTTGCATATCCTGACATAAAAAGTAATGAAAAAAAATTTAAAATAGGATATATTCATTGTGAAAGTTTTCCCTGCTATCACATTAACTATGAATGACGACTGTTTGATGTTTGCTCCCATCTGTTGATGAAGAGGGGGAGGTAAAACACCCTTAACCATTTACAGAGCACTTCTGTTTAGAAAAGTTCATTGATAGACTGAAATGAAGAAATAAACCAAGATATGCAAAACTTACTTGTGTAGGTATGGAGATCATAGTAAAAACACTACATAAGAAGGGATAGTGATAAGAAAAGGCTATCCAGGATCTCATTTGAAATTCAGTTCTCCCCAGTTTCTAACTTAAACGTCCTTTCTGTAACATTTAACAATATTCAACATAACTTCCTTCTTTCAACTCTTGCCTAAAGTCCATGATTTGACTCTGCTATTTCTCTATGTATAATTTTCTACCTATAACTGGATTCTCTTTTCATTTTTGAACCTTTAATGTTTCTAGGTGGTCTGTACAGTCTTCTATTTTCACAGACTACCTAGGTGGTTTGGTCTACTTTTCTGGCTTCAACAACCAATCTCAGATTGATAGTTCCCAAAATTTAGCTAAATTCTTGTTTTTAGCTCATCATTTTTTTCTGCAAGATCTTTCAGACACATCAACTCATAGTCCCAATCATGAGCATATGTTCCTCCAATGTCACCTTCATTTCTTATCTCGGATAATAGCATAATACCCACATTTTGCCCAAATGTTAAATTGTATGCTATACCTGATTTCAATTTGTTTCACCCTTAGTACCTCAGAACTGCACTAGCCAATTTCCTTCTAATCCATAGGTTTAGACAATTCTCTATAAGTTCTTATTTGCTGCCATAATACAGTTACTTATTACTTCCACCCAAACTATGGTCCTTGTCTGTAGATGCAAGTCCAAATTCATTAATATATTTCACAACCTATCTTCTTTCATCTTTAAACAAGTCTTTCTTTCCCATAAGCTCATTTGCATGATTTCCATACAGCTGCTGGTTAAATCACAGCAGTTGATTTATCCAACCTTAAATCTATCCTTACCTTCACTATCTCTGTCACATTGTGCCATTTCTTCAGCCTGAAGTGTTTTTTCTTTCTTTTTCTTTATCTGTTTATCAGGTTTCTTTCTATAATTGTTTTTCTTGATCCTTGAAAACCCATCAGAATTCATATTTTTTCCTGTCATCTTTTCCTATCATTTTGTATTTGATTTTTACTTATCATTTATTATATTTTTGTTATAGTTCTGTTTTTATCACTATGACACAAGCCTTTTAAGACTAGAGATTCTTTTCTTATTAAAATAGTCTAAAACTGTCAGGCAAACTTGAGTAATTAATCTCTCAAAATTTTCCTCTACAAAGTTGAAATGTAAATATATTTGCCCTCCTAATCCGAGAAAGTTCATGTCAGGATCAAGCAAAATAAGAAGTCATATAAATATTCAGTAAGGAGAAAAGGACTACACTAATACTGGATGGTTTTTTATTTTTATCATGCTTGCCAGGAATTGCTTTTCTGTATAACCAAGAGTCAGAGTTTTGAAATTTAAACTACTAAAATTTTGCATTTGCATACTAAATAGCATCACTGACTCATTCCACATGAATTTGAGCAAACTCTGGGAGAGAGTGAAGGACAAAGGTGCCTGGTGTACTGGAGTCCATGGTGTTGCAAAGAATCGGACATGATTTAGTGACTGAACAACGACAACATACATATATTCGCTCCTTGTTGAGCCTCCCTCCCGTGGCCCCATTCCAGCTCTCTAGGCCATCACAGAGTCCGGAGCTGAGCTCCCTCTGTTACACAGCAGATTCCCACTAGTCATCTATCTTACACATGGTGGTATATGTCAATATGTCAATAACTCATCCCCCACCCTGCTTCTCCAGCAGTGTCCACAAGTTCATTCTCCTCGCCTGTGTTTCTATTTCTGCCATGCAAATAGGTTCAGCAGTAGCACTGAGATTTTTACTGGCATTAAACAAGATGCACAGCCCAGCACCTGGCACACGGTGCAACAAAAGAGCCATTCTTCCCAGCCTCTACTCTCTTGATATTCTCGTGACTAGATTTCCTTTTCTTGTTTCCTTCCCTTTATGAAGATAGTGAAGGACAAAGGAGCCTGGCATACTGTAGTCCATGGGGTCATGAGCTGTACATGAATTAATGACTCAACAACAACAAAACAACAAAAATGTGGAACTTTTCTTTTAAAGTCTACAGTTGCTAAAGTTTGAAAACTGTTTCTGTAGGTGATAGGAAATCCTTGGAGGGTTTTGTAGAGAGTAAGTGATATTTTCAAGTGTGCATTCAGGATAGGGACACACTGATATATATGTGGGGGATAGATTTAAGAGAGAAATTGTGGAAACAGGGAGTACAGACAGAAGGCTATTGCAGTAATAAAGTGAGAAAGAGTCAGAGGTTAAGCCAGGACAGTGGAAAGAGAAATAGAGAGGAATAGATATGTTTGATAAATGTTTGAGATAAAATTGGTAATACTTTTCAGTTAATTGGATTAGAAACCTTAAAAAGGAGTCAAGATTGCAAGTATTTCTAGATTTGATAACATGAGTGATAAACATTGGAGGTGATGTGTTGGTGAATATCCGTATGATGTTACCCAGTAAACGAGTGATTGTATCATTCAAGACCAATTTGGTCCAAGACTAAATTGTGAACGAAAGATGAAAATACTTTGAGAAGCATGTACATGGTAATTAAAATGTAAAGTGGACCACATGTAGCCTTAGAAGTATACTGAGTGTAGCCACAGATATCTGAATGACAATTGACATTGATTGTCAGTGGCATCTCTGAATGACATTGATATTTAAGGGATGGAAGAATAAAAAGAAGACCCATGAAGACATTATAGATGGAATCATCAGAGATATGTAAAGATAACCATGTGAGTGTGAGTTCATGGGAGTCAAAAAGATAAAGACTGCTTAGGAAGTAATAATCTATAATCAATGCTTCAAAGGATGTGAAGAAATACAGTTAAGTAAAAATTATTAATTGAAAATAGAATTTCAGAGACTCCTGGTGTTCTTTGGTGGTGGTGGCGGGGTGGGTTTCTCTGTGGATTCATGAATACAGGAGACAATGCAATCAGTTGAAGGAATAAATGTCAGAAGGAAAAAAAAGAATTATCAGCTATGAACTAACTACATTATTCTCTCTGGAAAATAAAATTAGTCTGAAAAGTTGGAAAAACTGACCAGTAACTCTAGAGAGTAAACAAATCAAGGAAGCATTTATTTGTTGTGTTTTAGACATGACTAAGGTGGATATATTTTTAATTTAAGAGAAAGCATGCAGAAGATAGAGATTTTTTTAAATGCCAGAAAATTTTGGGGAAATAAACAGATCACAGTCTTAAAGGAAAGGAATTCAAAGCTCACTAAAATTATCCAGAAATTAGAATTGTTAGTATAAAGCCAATGGTTAAAAAAAAGATGAAACGAGGGCAGGTTATACATATAGTGGAAGACAATGTTAGCATGCATACAGAGATGAAGAAAATTAAAAAAAAAAAAACCCTCAAATTTTATGTATAATTCAATTTTAACCTGAATTGAATTGACTAAACTTTAACTCACTACCGTGCTAAAATATACCCTCTGCAATTTTTATCCAGAAATAGCCATTTAAAATATTTAGTCCATGTAGATTTAGTGGGTGTTGAACTAGACAAAATCATTGTGCACACACTTTAAAATATATATATATATATAATTGGCAGTTAATAAGCATGACCTGGAATTAAAAAGATAGCATCAGCACTTTCTCTGTATAGTAGCACCCTATACATAACCACCTAATTTAATCCACACACTTACCTTTAAGGTAGAAACTAGTGTTACTCTCTCTTTACAAGTGGAATGGACAACCAGTGAATTTCAGACATTAGCACAAGATTGTACCATAAATAAATGGTAGAGCTAGATTTAAACCCATGTTTCCCCAACTCCATAGCCCACATTTCCATTCCTATGCCATACACTTCCTCCTCATTGCCAAAGTTCCTCCAGTCTAAGGTTCTGTGAGTTTGCACTTAAGTAAGAAAAGTTGTTTCCCTCACTTCTTGTTCCAATCTCCTCCAAGTCCAAGTCTACTCTGTAAGCAGCATAAACACTATGCACAGTTTAAAGGATATAATCAAAGACTCCCTGCTTAAACTAAATAAAGTTGATTCTAAAAAGTCCTATGTACACCTCATTCATTGCAATATTCTCTTTTCTGCAATCAGAGAATATACACATCAATACTTAAATTTAATATATGAAATTAAAACACTTGCTAGCTTTGAATGGCACTGACATTTAAACATTCATAACATGCTGGGCTGACAAAAAAGGTAATTAGAGCCATAATTTTTGAAATATAGCATTCACCATTCACATCATTATTCAAAGTAAAACAGACCTGAAATAATGCGGAGTCTAAATAGAAGTGTAACAATCCAAAGGTCAAATGTGGAACATCAGGACACTTTTTTTTAATTCATTTTTTTTAAAATTTCAATTATTTTTTTAAGTCCTTAGATGATCCATAGCATTGGCTTTATTGAAAATATTCAAGGCACCTTCATAGTTCTATTCATATTGATTTAGCATCCTAATTTGAGACTTGAATCAGACATTAGCAATCTTAATTCAACCCTAATATAAAAAGCGAAACTTGGAAAATTCAAGTGATTAAATAATTTTTACAAAGTCACAAAATATCTATTACAAAACCACCACTAAAATTTGGCTCTGTGTGTTTTGTAAGCATTTTGCCTTTGCTTGTAAAGTACTTTTGAATGGGGATGATAATTGTAACACGAGTCTTAAAATGTGAATTTTTTCATTTAATTCATATTTATTTTTGGTATTGAAGTTCTTATATGTCAACAAAATACTTTTATGGGACCTGGTTTTCATATTTTAGACTTTCTTCAAGCTCACCTGCTTTACATATTTTGCCTTCTTTCCTCTCTTAATCATTAAATGTGTGCCTATTTTACCTATTAATTAATACAGACTATGGATCATGCACAAGCTGGAATCAAGATTGCCGGGAGAAATATCAATAACCTCAGATATGCAGATGACACCACCCTTATGGCAGACAGTGAAGAGGAACTAAAAAGCCTCTTGATGAAAGGGACAGAGGAGAGTGAAAAAGTTGGCTTAAAGCTTAACATTCAGAAAACTAAGATCATGGCATCTGGTCCCATCACCTCATGGGAAATAGATGGGGAGAAAGTGGAAACAGTGGCAGACTTTATTTTTTGAGCTCCAAAATCACTGCAGATGATGATTGCAGCCATGAAATTAAAAGACACTTACTTCTTGGAAGGAAAGTTATGACCAACCTAAATAGCATATTGAAAAGCAGAGACATTACTTTGCCAACAAAGGTCTATCTGGTCCAGGCTATGGCTTTTCCAGTGGTCATGTATGGATATGAGAGTTGGACTGTGAAGAAAGCTGAGTGCCAAAAAATTGATGCCTTTGAAATGTGGTGTTGGAGAAGACTCTTGAAATTCCCTTGGACTACAAGGAGATCCAACCAGTCCATCCTAAAGGAGATCAGTCCTGTGTGTTCATTGGAAGGACTGATGCTAAAGCTGAAACTCCAATACTTTGGCCACCTCATGTGACGAGTTGACTCATTGAAAAAGACCCTGATGCTGGGAGGGATTGGGGGCAGGAGGAGAAGGGGACAACAGAGGATGAGACGGCTGGATGGCATCACCAACTCCACGGACATGAGTTCGAGTAAACTCTGGGAGTTGGTGATGGACAGGGAGGCCTGGTGTGCTGCGATTCATGGGGTCGCAAACAGTCGGACATGACTGAGCGACTGAACTGACTGATTGACTGATGAATCGTTAATTAAATAGTCTGTGCTTACATTTTATTTGGTTTTGTTATTCAGGTCATACCTGAAGGCAGGGAACACTAAGCTACAGCAATAAAGAGCCAAATAATAAAAGGTGCTCCAAGCAGAGTATTTCACAAATTAAGGCATTGTTATAATAAATACCTTAGATTATATCTTGATGCTAAATAATATGTTGATGATAAATAGTTAAGAATTAAGACTAAGTGCATGTGGTAGTGGTTATTTAGTCACTAAGACGCCTCTGACTCTTGCAACCCCATGGGCTACAGCCCACCAGGCTCCTCTGTCCATGGGATTTCCCAGGCAAGAATACTGGAGTGGGTTGACATTTCCTAAGTGTATGGAGAGGGAAAACTATTTTCTTAATAAACATTAATTATTCCATTTGGTAAAACAAAATGGTGTTTGCTGCTTCCAGATCTGTGCTGTCATTATGGATAGAAGAACATGTGACAATCCCACATTAAGAGCAGGCTCATTGGGAAGAACACTGCAAAGTTTGTATTAAAAAGTTAATGAGAAATAACTAGATCCAAAGTACGATTTATCAGCCCTACAATGTCTAGGATCTCTATGAAGAGTTGCTATTAACTCTATGAGAGGCTACCCTGGTAGCTCAGCAGTAAAGAATCCTGCAGCCAACGCCAGAGATATGAGTTCAGTCCCTGGGTTGGCAAGATCTCCTGCAGAAGGAAATGGCAACCCATCCCAGTATTCTTGCCTGGGAAATCCCATGGTCTAATAGGTTACTGTCCATGGGGTCACAAAGGGTCAGACAAGACTTAGTGACCAAACAACAACAAATTAACACTGTAAATGAGTTATAAGAAATAACTCATCTCTTTCTACATCCTATCCCTAAACTTCCATTAGAATTCTTTTGTTTCTTGTTTATCTTCAGCAAAGTAAGAGGGAGGAGCAATCAACTTGCTGATACTTGCTGTCACTCCACAGAGGCACCAATGCAGCATCGTTTCACAGTAGGAAGGAAAAATTATATATTATTATATATTGTTATATTTTCTATTCACTTCTAGTCAAGAGTTCTCTGCTCTGATGCCCTATTGTACATACTTTCAAAAAATAAATATAATACAATATCAGTTTATAAAACAGAAAGATGTCTGAAAAATCAACAGCAGGCTCTTCACTGTCCATATCTATAATTAGTGACTTCTGCATCCTGTGTTCATTCCCTGTGACTTCTTTAGGTGATTCCTTTCCCGCCTCTTCTAGCTTTTTCATTATGGCTACATAACTCAATATTTCTGCCTCTCATCTTTATGTGACCTTGACCTCTGTGTGTCTTCTCTTTTGTCTGTGATAGAGATACTCGCCATTGGGTTGAGGGCTCAACCAAATAATTCCAGATGATTTTATATCAATCCCATAGTTCAGTTGCATCTGTGCAGATTCCTTTCTTCATAAATGGTCACATTCACAGGTCCTAGGTATATATGGTTTTGAGGACCACTTCACCATATTACTATTGCTATTCTCTTGTCTTCAATGTGAGTTCTATACTGAAGCAATGGATGGTGTTTCTAACACAAGATCTCAAGGTTTCCATTCTAATTCAGACTTCATTCTTGCTCCTCCTCTTTTCAAGAACAACCATAAAATTGAAGGATTTATACATCTGTGAAATAACTTCAGGTGAGGCTCACACTGAAACTGTTCTAATTTAGTGATCATAAATTAGCTACAAATTAAAGGAGTTATCTGGTTAGGAAAGTGTTTATATAGATATGTAAGTGTGTGTGAGCTCTCAGTCACTAAGTCATATATGACTCTGCGGCCTCCTGGATTGTAGCCCTCCAATCTCCTCTATCCATGGGATTTCCCAGGCAAGAATACTGAATAATTCAGATTCTCAAGAATCGAGTGGTCAATTTCTCGATCTCCCGATCCAGGGATCAAACTTGCGTCTCCTCCTATGGCAGGCAGATTTTTTACCACTGAGACCCCTGGGAAGCCCTTATACAGATACACAATTGTCAAAATATATTTTAAGTGTGCATTTTATTTTGTATAAATTTTATCTTAAAGGAAAGCTGCCTACATAGATAAGGGACATTTTTATCATCTTAAAGAAATGTTTTCTTGCCTTTCTTCTAGTAAATTGTGAAATATTATAAAATTGTTCATAACATCATCTTTTAATCATTTTAATAGGGTCTGAGGTTATGTCTCTTCTTTAATCCATCATGCTGCTAATTTTTGTATCATTTCTTGATATTTATAATCATTTAAAATTCTTTACAATCATTTAAAATTCTGACTATTGTCATCTTACCTCTATTATTTCTTAAAAATATATTCCACATTTTAAAGTTTTCTGCTGCTTGAACACACTTTTTAAAAAAAATATGTAGCCACAGTTATTTAAGATCAGAAAAGTGGTGTTATCACTACCCTTATCTTATAAATAAGTACTGAGATTCAGAGAAGTTACCTATCTAGATTCTGCTAGTGAGTGGTACAACCTAGATTGGAGTTCAGATCTTCATCTTCAGTCTGCTACTGCTACATTTCATACCCCTGCATTTCAAATGCCCATGTCAAGGTAGACTAGCAGTCAGCCTTAGATATTAAAGAAGATACAATAGAAATTGCAAGGCAAAAATAAGAAGTGTTTGGTTTAGTAGAAAACTAAATTGAATAGAGATAATTTAAGGTTTAAAAATTCATGATAAAGTTCTACACATAAATCATCTGCTGTTGAACTGTTTTATTGTACTGTTTTATAGTACTTGTTGAGTGAACAGAGCCACAGACAATCTCCTTTACTTAGTTTTCTTGTCTCTACCATTTCCAAGGCTAAGCTAAATGAATATTTTATATATCTGGCTTTTATTAGGGACATGAATTAAGTATTTCCTAGTACACATAGAAAAGGGAGGTAAAGGTCATGTATAGCCTCAAAAATAACACTTTATGAATTCAAAAATTGTTACTGAATAATACCAGAAAATTTCAAGGAGTTATAGAACAAACATGTTTATACACCATATTTTCATCTTCAATTCTCCTGAAACTGAAACTTAAAATAAAATCTTAAAGCTTTAAGTGTGTAAGAGGAATATTAAAACAAAGCCTATCTAGAGAACTGTGAATTCAATAATGGTGATTTTGGTAGTATCATTTACTGAGTGCCTGCTATGTATTGTATTGTCAGGAAGTGAATGCTCATGTATTTTTGCATGGCTAGGATTTACTGAGCAAATTTTACTGGAACTTGTATTAAGTGACAAGCCTCAGAAGTGAAATAATTACTAAATAGTGAAAGAAACCTGAAGAGATTCACCTTTCTGGAAGTATGTGTCTACTCTTTTAAGGGAATAAAACCCATAACCCTGGGAATATACTATTATATGACATTCATAACATTACAAAACGTATGTAATACATCTCAGTGGGAATCCATTGAGTTGAAATAAATGGCAGCTTCTATTTTTTCGTGTTTGTTTGTTTTGTTTTGTCTTAAGGTACTTAACTGGTAAATTTAAAGTTGGCATTCTCTTAGACGCGTGGGAGGGAGACTCCAGAAGGAAGGGGTATCTGTGCACTTAGAGCTGGCCCATACTCTTGCACAAGCAGAAACGAACATAACATTGCAAAGCAGTTATACACCAATTAAAAATAAATTTTAAAAAAAAGAGTTTTTTTAGAAATGCAGAAGTGCTGGTCCCTCTCTAGTCCCTAAATCAGAACCTGTATTTTAGAAAGAACTCCAAGTAATTTTTATGCACACATGAAAATCTGACATGTACTGGTCAAAATAAGAAAAAACTCAGGAAGCATAACAGTGGATTTGACTGCATCTTGACTTGAAACTATCAGTTGCAAGAGATATTTGGGGGACAACTAAGGAAATCTGAATGTAGATTGCTAGATTACAGGAAGAAATTATGATTATTCTGTTTGGTATGATAATGGTGCTGTGATTTTGTAGGAAAGTGTCCTGAAAATTTTAGGGATACATACTTAAGTATTTAGGAGTGAAATCTCATGTCTGTATTTTACTTCAAAGTATTTCAGCAAGAAAAAATAGTGGATGAAGCAGATATATATCAAAATATTGTGTGTGTTATGTGTTAGTCGCTCAGTTGTGTCTGACTCTTTGTGACCCCATGGACTGTAGCCCACCAGGCTCCTTTGTCCATGGGATTCTCCAGGCAAGAATACTGAATGGGTTGCCTCTCCCTTCTCCAGGGGAATCTCCCTGACCCAGGGATATAGAAGCCAGGTCTCTCACAGTGGAGGCAAATTCTTTGTCACTGAGCCACCAGGGAAGCACATCTAGCAAAACGTTAGCAACTGTTAAATGTAGGTGATGGATATGCAAGTGTCCATTATGAAAAATTTGTGTAATAAAAATTAGAAATAAAAAAATTAAGTTGGCAGAGTCTCAACATGTTTTTTTATGATTAATATCATTTATCCTAAAAATATTTTAATCTGAGAAATACTGATTATATGTTATGGGCTCTTTTATCATGTGAGTTTTAGAGATTAAAATGTTGATTTTCAGTACGATTATTCAATTTTTCTGAGTACCTTGTGTGAGAACTGAAATCTCACTATGGTCAACTGACTCTTAAACATGCAATTATATTTAAAACACTATATCAGATCAGACAATTCTACTATTTCAATAATATACAGCCTAAGAAGCTTAGTAGGCACATTCACTACTTCAAAACAATAATTAAACTACTTATGTGAAACACTTTTCTACAGAAGTAATACCTACACAGCAATATGTCAAGATAATACAGATTTTCTGATTGGTAGGAAGCTTACCAGAATTTTCAATATATATGCTAAATACTGCTTAGCAGAAGGTCAGAACACCCTCGGCATTTGAATATAATCTGATCATGAAAGAGAACTTGTAATTTAAGCCAGAGTTTCTAAACATTTTAAAACCAAGTACCACTTAAAAATAAATATTAAATATCTTGACTGTTTCAAAGATTCTGTTGCTTTCTCTGTGTGGGTCAAGTATTAAGGAGTGATGTGGAGAAGTTACACTACCCTTGAGAATCACTGGTAAGCAAAAGATACATGCTTATACATAGATTTTTACTCAAAGTGAAAAAAATATCTATAGATAGTTATACTATAAAATATAGGAAGTTATGTCAATCCTTGAGTTATATAACAGACATTGAAAAAGATGTTTTATGTATTATGAATAATCCTAGTATAGGACACAGCAAACATTATTTCAGCTAGGGCTTCCCAGATGGAGCTGGTGGTAAAGAATCTGCCTGCCAATGCAGGAGAGACAAGAGATGCAGGGTCTGGAAGATCGCCTGGAGGAGGAAATGACACCTACTCCACTAGCTCAGTCAGTACAGAATCCGCCTGCAATGCAGGGGACCTAGGTTCAATCCCTGGGTGAGGAAGATCCCCTGGAGAAGGACATAGCAACCCACTCCATATTCTTGCCTGGAGGACTCCAGTACAGAGGAGACCAACAGGCTACAGTCCATGGAGTCGCAAGAGTAGGACATGACTTAGCGACTAAATCACCACCATCCATATTCTTTGCTTGGAAAATTCCATGTACAGAGAAGCCTGGTGGGCTACAGTCCATGGATCATGAATAGTTGGATGTGGCTAAGTGACTGAGTACAGCACAGCACAGTTCTCATAAAATTCCTATCAAGTAGATACTATCATTATTCCACTTAATAGATGAAGAAAAATCTCTTATCCAAGGAGTAAAGCTGAGAAATGAACCCAGGCAATATCTGCTCTCTTATCTTTTCTCTTATAGGCATATAAAACACACTGCCTATAAAATATAATATAGTATTGACTTATATTGTTTTGAGAGACTTTACAGATAAGAAAAAATGAAATCCATGTTCATCTTGTATACATTGCATAAATGAATAAAATATACATATGTATGTAATGTAATTTAAAATCTTCCCATGCCCTGAACTTCTCTTACCCTGTAAATTCATCTCTTAAGTAATTTTCAAATTACTATTCTATCATATTTTAATTTTTAGATAGGATATATGAAACAAAAACTTTCCTAAATATTTTGGATCCTTATACTAAGTTAGACACTAAAAATTTTGTCTCCATTTTTGCATGAAGTTTAAATAACCTCAGACTAAAAGAGGCAATACCATAACCTCAAGTAATTGAATGTTTAGCTGAGCAATCTGTTCTTTTCAGCTTGCAGACATAGATGGTTCTCTTAAACATCATTTGCACTTATAGGTGATTATAAATTTCATAGTCACTTAGCTGGAGTCCTGGAGCAAGTTCCAGGAGGAGCTGCTATGGATGAAGGAAAGGCACACACAGGACTCAGAACAGCAACTATTTATCAGCTCTTCTAACACTTATTTCAGATGTAACTGGCTCAGCTCTCCTTGTGCAGGCTGACTCCACCTGGGGGTAGGGTATGGCAGCCAATGGCGCTGTAACACAATTAACATCCTGAGTATCACTGAGAATTCAAGACATACAAAAACTGAGTTGCAAGATAGAAAAAGAAAAATTGGTACTTGCAGATCTTGGAGGGAAAGAAGTTTTCTCAGTAGTGAAGAATCCAGACTTGAATATGGTCTTTAGTAAAACCTGGTCTCCTGGTAAGGACTTGAGTCAATTTAACAACATAATTTCTTGGAGGTCAGAGCCTGTTAGCCTCCTGAAAAGTTTTCTGTTGAACAGTCAGTCAGTGCTTTTCTCAGAGCTGTTATTTAATCAACTATGAAAGAAATAAGGGATTTAAAGGTCTTAGAGTTAAGGGCAAAAGAATCTAAACATCAGGTTAAGAAGAAACAAATACATTATTCAAATCCTGGGAGAGATACTGTGGTCCTTCAAAGTCCCTTTGCTAGAAATAGGAAGAGATTACCTTTATAGTCATGACCTCATGTTCCATAATCTGGGTGAAAACACCTGGGGAAATTAAACCTGGAACATTAGCCTATCTGAAATTTTGTGATTCATTCTATTTCTCTTATTATTAGTTTAAAATCTTTCCGTGTGTGTGTCAAATACTAAGTCCAATGTAGGTTAAATAGTGGAAAAGCCAGAGAGGCTCAATGCAGGAAATGATTAGCTATTTAAAGCTCTCCAATCTGTCTTCCTACTTCCCCTTTTTCTAGCCCACATCTTTGGTCTTTCATTTAACATATGATTGACTTCACATTAATACAGTCAGATAACCCTGGGCAAATTACGTATTTCTATTCCTGTTACTACTTGATAAAGGCTTAATGAAAGTCTTTATTTCCTTATGTATCCCAGGGAGCACAGGTAGATTTAATTTCAAGGACTGAAAATGATTTTTGGAATATCTTTAGTTTGAGGCAATGTTTCTCTTTAGCTACACATATTCATTTTAATCATTCAACCCATTTATTCATTTGGAAATCAATAAAGACACCAGATTAATTCTATTAATTCACTAAAGCAAAAATCCTATTTAATTGAATAAATAAATGTTAAAGAAAAGATATTTTATTAGCCCCAGTGGATTAAACATGTATGCTACATTTGTCTCTTAATAATCTCTGAAGATGATTCTAAGCTTGAATTCAAAATATATCCAACCTTCAACACAAAACAGACCTTTTCCTTTTTGATTAAAGTATAGAGAAAGAAAATATGCTTTTGGTTGATTTCTGATAACATCTTTTCTTAATTTTCATTTGAGAATAATCGGTTATCTTGATTCCCCTCCTCCTTCATCCTCATTCAAAGACAGTGAAATTAAAAAGACATTGATGTTCTCCTTTTCAAAAAATGGATCACTTACGATTCAGATTCTATTGGACATTAAAATTCCAGACTTAAGACTAATTGCTTCCTTTCTTATTAATTTGGACCCAATTTTCAGCTGCCCTCAGGTCACTCAATGGTAATTAATTGATTTATGAATCAACTGAAGAGGAATTCAGATTGCAAAATAAAAAGAGAGAGAGAGAGAAACTGTTTTTCTTTAAATTTATGATCAGCATTTTTTAAATGACTCAATTCTAAGTTTTTATAGTCATAATTAAGCATAGTTCACATTTGTAAGTTATTTTTAGAGAAGTTGAATGTTCAAATTTAATTTCTATTTTATATTATTTATTATTTGCCTTGGAGTAAGAGTTTTAATCAAAGTACACATACACTGACTAATTAGTAAGTTATTCCACTGTGATTTGATAGAATAACTGAATGTGAAGGGCTACAGTAATTCTCACTAACCTCTCAATACAGGCAGCGTGGTAAACCAGTCTACATAGGAATTTTGAACATAGGTTTGAATTTTGACTCTCTTACTTACTATGGTGACTTTGAACAGGAACTTCAGTTCTCTGACACTGCTTCTTATGAGTATTTTGGAATTAATATAATGCACACAGAATGATGACACCACCCTTATGGCAGAAAGTGAAGAGGAACTAAAGAGCCTCTCGATGAAAGTGAAAGAGGAGAGTGAAAAAGTTGGCTTAAAGCTCAACATTCAGGAAACTAAGATCATGGCATCCAGTCCCATCACTTCACGGCAAATAGATGGGGAAACTGGAAATAGTGACTGACTATTTTTCTGGGCTCCAAAATCACTGCAGATCGTGATTGCAGCCATGCAATTAAAAGATGCTTACTTCTTAGAAGGAAAGTTATGACCAACCTAGATAGCATATTAAAAAACAGAGACATTACTTTCCCAAAAAAGGTCCATCTAGTAAAGGCTATGGTTTTTCCAGTGGTCATGTATGGATGTGAGAGTTGGACTATAAAGAAAGCTGAGCACCAAAGAATTGATGGTTTTGAACTGTGGTGTTAGAGATGACTCTTGAGACTCCCTTGGACTGCAAGGGGAGCCAATGAGTCCATCCTAAAGGAGATCAGTCCTGGGTGTTCATTGGAAGGACTGATGTTGAAGCTGAAACTCCAATACTTTGTCCACCTGAAGTGAAGAGCTGACTCATTTGAAAAGACTCTGATGCTGGGAAAGATTGAGGGCAGGAGGAGAAGGGGACAACAGAGGATGAGATGGCATGATGGCATCACCGACTCAATGGATATGGGTTTGGGTAAACTCCGGGAGTTGGTGTTGGACAGGGAGGCCTGGCGTGCTGCAGTTCATGGGGTTGCAAAGGGTCAGACACAACTGAGTGACTAAACTGAACATAGAATATCACTGTATACTGTTATTGTAGTTATGTATTAATACTTAATATCAAAGGAGAAAAGGGAAGATATACCCATTTGAATGCAGAGTTCCAAAGAATAGCAAGGAGAGATAAGAAAGCCTTTCTCAGTGATAAATGCAAAGAAATAGAGGGAAAAAATAGAATGGGGAAGACTAGAGATCTCTTCAAGAAAATTAGAGATTCCAAGGGAACATTTCATGTGCAAAGATGGTCACAATAAAGGATGGAAATTGTGTGACCCTAACAGAAGCAAAAGATATTAAGAAGAGGTGGCAAGAATACACAGACAGAACTATACAAAAAAAGATCTTCATGACTCAGATAACCACGAGGGTGTGATCACTCACCTAGAGTCAGACATCCTGGAATGTGAAGTCAAGTGAACTTTAGGAAGCATCACTATGAACAAAGCTAGTGGAGATGATGGAAGTCCAGTTGAGCTATTTCAAATCCTAAAAGATGATGTTGCGAAAGTGCTGCACTCAATATGCCAGCAAATCTGGAAAACTCAACAGTGGCTACAGGACTGGAAAAGATCAGTTTTCATCCTAATCCCAAAGAAAGGCAATGCCAAAGAATTTTCAAACTATTGAACAATTGCAGTCATCTCACACACTAGCAAAGTAATGCTCAAAATTCTCCAAGCCAGGCTTTAACAGTAAGTGAACTGTGAACTTCCAGTTCTTGAAGCTGGATTTATAAAAGGCAGAAGAACCAGAGGTCAAATTGCCAACAGCCACTGGATCATCAAAGAGGCAACAGTTTCAGAAAAAAACATCTACTTTTGTTTTATTGACTACGCCAAAGACTTTGACTGTGTGGATCACAACAAACTGTGGAAAATTCTTAAAGAGATGGGAATATCAGACCACCCACCCTGTCTTCTGAAAAATTTCTATGCAGGTCAAGAAGCAACAGTTAGAACTGGACATGGAACAACAGACTGCTTCCAAACCGGGAAAGGAGTACGTCAAGGTTGTATATTGTCAGCCTGCTTATTTAGCATATATGCAGAATACATCACGAGAAACGCTGGGCTGGATGAAGCACAAGCTGGAATCAAAATTGCTGGGAGAAATATAAATAACCTCAGATATGCAGATGCCACCACCCTTATGTTAGAAAGCAAAGAGAAACTAAAGAGTTTCTTGATGAAAGTGAAAGAGCAGAGTGAAAAAATTGGCTTAAATTCAGCGTTCAGAAAACTAAGATCACGGCATCCAGTCCCATCACTTCATGGCAAATAGATGGGGAAACAATGAAAACAGTGAGAGTTTATTTTTTTGAGCTCCAAAATCATTGCCAATGGTGAGTGCAGCCATGAAATTAAAAGACACTTGCTCCTTGGGGAAAAAAAACTATGACAAACCTAGACAGCATATTAAAAAGCATAGACATTACTTTACCAACAAAGGTCCATCTAGTGAAAGCTATGGTTTTTCCAGAGTAGTCATATATGAATGCAAGAGTTGGAATATAAAGAAGCTGAGCACCAAAGAATTGATGCTTTTGAACTGTAGTGTTGGAGAATACTCTTGAGAGTCCCTTGGACTGCAAGGAGATCCAACCAGTCAATCCTATAGGGAATCATTCCTGAACACTCTGTTGAAGCTGAAACTCCAATACTTTGGTCACCTGATGCGAAGAACTGATTCATTTGAAAAGACCCTGATGCTGGGAAGGATTGAAAGTGGGAGGAGAAGGGGACTACAGAGGATGAGATGGTTGGATGGCATCACTGATGTGATGGACATAAGTTTGAGTAGGCTCCTAGAGGTGGTGATATACAGGGAAGGTCGGGGCACTGCAGTCCATGGTGTCTTAACGAGTCCGACCCAACTGAGCGACTGAACTGAACTAATAGCATACTTTTACACATATATTAATAATAATTATATATTATAATTCAGGAGCTTCCCTGTTGGCTCAGATGGCAGAGAATCCACGAAATGCGGGAGACCCAGGTTCAATCACTAGATCAGGAATATCCCCTGGAGAAGGAAATGGCAACCCACTCCAGTATTCCTACCTGGAGAATTCAATGGACAGAGGAACCCGGTGGGCTATAATCCATTGAATCACAGAGTCAGACAGGACTGAGCAACTACCACTTTCACTTTCATTCGCTATTCAGCATTATTAACCTAGATATTACAATAAGCTGAAAGATAGCAGCTGCTAAATAAATTCTAGTAATTATTATTATATTAATGTGTCCTATTAAACTCTGTTTCTCCATTGCTTAGTATGACTTCACACACACTAACACATGTTTATTTGAGCTTAATATCTTTTTATCTTTATTAGAATCATAAATGACCAAACATTTCATACAAAAGGGGAAAAGTTGGAGTTTTCAAGTCCTCAAAACTGTCCAGACTAGTTTGGAGGATTTTTATACATCATTTGAGAATTAAAAATTCAAGTTAGCAAATACTAGTACTTGATTCTAAGACAGGTAGCTAGAAGACAAAGGCTATTAGAGTTACCTGCATGGCCATAGACATATACCATAAATATTTTCATGCTTTTTTCCCTCATTTGTAACAGTTTAACAAATGTTTATTGGGTTACATTCATGCACTAAGAATAAAAGAGAGTCATTAACACTGAGAAGTAAACGAGAGAGGAGACAAGAAGGTGGTAAGTGAAGAGGAAAAGTTCAATATTTACATAACCTCCTGATCTTTCTGCCTCTGTAACTCAGCTTGCTCCTTGCAAAGTCTAGATCACGTAGGTCTCAGAAAGTGGGGACTCACAATACTAGGAACTGGAGCTTTTCTCACTCACCCTTGTCCTGTTCTTTGCAATCATCCTAGCCCCTGCAAACCCACAAACCCACTTAATCATGCCTGTTTGTAAATAAAAACTCTGTAATCCCTTTGTTCAGGGCTCAGAGCTTGGAGTGTTAACTCCTCTGGGTCCGATGGCATAATAAACCTGAGTTCTCCAACTCTCTTTGTGTTGCTTGCTTTCTTGATTACTGGTTTCTGCAATTTAAGTACACAAAAATGTGTCTAAATGTGCATACATGCATTTGTGTGTGGAGAGAGAAATAGAAGATAAAGTTTACTTAAGTACATAATCTAGAGAGAAAGATATATACACCTCTATACATATATTCAGCTAACAGTAGGCTTACATAACATGTGTTATATAAATATGGCATGTTTGATTATGCATTTATGAAGAAATAAACTTTGCTTAGATAAACTAAATGACAAAATAGAGTCATGCACAGGATGCTAATTCCAAATAATGGATTGGGGTTTCAGAGAAAGCACCCTGCAGAAGTACTTTCTTAGCTTAATCTTGAAAGATACCACACAGTCAGGAAGGAAGTTGGTTAGCATATTGCATGCAAAGGGCAGAGAATGCTCAGCAGCAGACAGATGAAGAACTCCTTACTCTGTGACTGGATACTCATAATAGCTTGGTGTTAATTGGCTAAAACGTTCGAGTTGGGAAGTGCCAAGGACATGAGGAAATAGAAGATCATAGAGGATCTTATACAATGCCCAGGTACTCAGACTCTATTTTGAAGATAATCAGGAGACATCTTTCCAGTTTTAAACAGGGAGTAAGGATGTTTGACTAGATTATTTCAATGGCATCTCAGTTCAAATACTATATTTTATGATCGCATCAGAGGTATAGTACCTGAAAGACTTTTTTCAAAACTTGTTTGTATAAATTCACTTTAAAAATAAATATAACAGAAACTCATAGACATATATATTTACCACTTTTATAAATTATGTCTTGGCTATAATGTGGTTATAAGCCAAAATCTAAGTAATATGCTTTACAATTTATGAGTGTACGCTGGAAAAGATATTTGTTAAACAGAACAGTTCCAGCCATGAAAGAAGCCATATTTGATTTAAAAAGTGTCAATGTTTTTATGATTGCACTTCAATAATGCAAACTATCACCAACAAAAAGGAAAGATAAAATCCATTTACAGCAAAAGTCATCATAGATCACTCTCTACAAGACAAAGCTCCTTTTCTATGTTAGTCTCACTGCTGTCACAGGATTTTGTTTGTACCTTTGCTGGGACATTTAGTAATGTCCAAAACCTGTGATCCAGTTCAGTGATGATTATCTTAGTCTTTATGCCTATAATTATCCCTCTTCTATAATGATATGCCATCAGATTGTATGATGTTTGAAGAATAACTCTCACTTCCTCATTTACTGAGAAAGAGGAAACACTGATAAAAATCTGCTTCCACTGGATGATCTTCTATGATTTCCTGTTTATAAATTAAAGGAGTCTGTTTAAATTACTAATGTGGTAAATAGACAACAGCAAATTTCAACCAATGTATATTTAGTAACAATTTTTATAAATTATTTTTCAGTCTTACATTTAGAATTAGTATTTAGGAAATAGTCAGGAGAGTCCTTCTTTTTACATCTGAAGCATAAATATGGTGACTTATTTACCCAGTATAAAGAGAACTCAGGAAAAAAAAAAGAGAGAGAGAGAACTCAGTAGGGGAGCATTTGGGAATAGACTTGTTAAGAGAAAAATGCTTGTTCAAGTCACCATATTGCCATATCATACCACCAGGTAACTTTTCTAAATGCCTATCAAAATTTTCAGCCACTAACAACATAAAAATGCCCAGTGACTTTCAGTAGAAAGAAGATGGAGTGAAAGAATATGTAAGTCAATTTTCTCACAGCCATGCTACATAGCATCTAGATTTCTGTCCATGGCTAGGTTCATGCACTTTAATGAGATATTTTTAAAAATGCTGAGAAGAGAAACAAAATTCTAGCAATATATTTACTATAATGGTATTCCCTCAAACAGAAGAAGCATGCATACAAAAAGCAAATACCCACATGCACATGTGAGTGAAGGACAAGGGTAAAAGGAAAGCATATGAATGCACGCCACTTCTTTAATAAAGTTAATATAATATCTATGCATATTAACTCATGGAAATATTTCCTGTGCTTCCTTTACTGGAATCACTAAATTTTAAGCAAAGGTCATTTGTTAATTGAAAATCCTTGAAAACCCCTTTCTTCCCCCTACTGGCTAACTCTGATTGTCACAATGAGGCCAAAGTCAGGGTTCAATCCCCATGTGCTCTAACAGGCTTGTCATTGAAAACATTTCCTCTCTGGGTATCCATTGTTATCACAGATCTCAAAAATATGTACTGCTCTCCAAAAGGGAAATTCAATCAACACAGGAAAATGACTTAGTACAGATGATCACCACTCCTAGAAAAACCAAGTCACACGAGGCCTTGGATCAATAGAATTATCTTTTTGTCTATGGATTTGGTGATGACAGAGAGTTGCAGTACACATCAGAATTTACTTTGCTTTGTAATTATTTTAGAAATAATGAGTTAATGACATGTACAAACTTTCACTTAAGCATAATGGCAAAATGGCAGTATTTGTGAGTTTTACTATTATGCCACTCTGGAAACCATTTACACTTTGCACAGAACAGACATTCAGTAAACTTGCGATGAGAAAATAAAAGGTCATTAGAATTTTCATGAATTCATTATAAAGTCTATAATGTTATTAAGTCAACCTATGTTTAAAAGACTTATTTAAAAGACAAATTTCGCTCCCCTCCAAGACTGCTATAAAAATGCTTAAATGATTGTCTCATTTTGCATTCAAGTGGTATGCCAAAGCCTGGGGAAGCATGAAGGAGAAAGAAACACTGAGAGAGAAGATAAAAAGAAAAGCAGAACAAAAATAATTCTTGTGTCTGCACTGCAGGAGCACTCTTTCTTTATAGAATGGATTTCCCTTTCAATAAATAAAGCACTGGGCAGAGACTCACTTTGCAGATGAACTGCTTGTAATAAATTATACATTCTGGAATTTAAAAAAATATAGAAAATGTAAATTTAGGGAAAATGGTACTGATATATTTTATTTAAGAGATTAGAAGGAGAATAATATTTTAATAAGAGAATATTTTTAGTAAATTACCTCATAGCCCACAGTCTAATAATACAAAGCATATCTTTCATTAAATGAAAAGCATATAGACAAGCAAAAAAAAAGAGAAAAATCTAAAAGTATTTGCAGGACATGACACATGAGTCTACCTGTTCTGGAATCAATAGAGATGAAAAGAGAATTCTCTTCCAGGCTTTGCTTCCAGCATAGTTGGACAAAATCTTTACTTAGCATTATTGTACTTCAGTTGCCAATTAATGTGTGACTCTTACCTTTTATTTTCTAAATTTCTCAGATTTTAGATTTGGTATTCCCATTCCTCACTGCCTCCTGCCCCCTACACACATTTCACCTGTTCTTCTGATTCTAACCGGTAGAGTTATTATTATAGTTAGAATTATTCAGAGAGCTACTAAAATTCACTGATGCCTGGGCCCCATCCAGAACAATTAAATCAGCATCACAAGATTGACCTTAAAAGATACATTTTAACAAAATCTCTTTAAATGAGAATCAACCTCTTCCCTCTCTGTGGAGGCGTGATTGGGAAGAAAGGCATAATTACAGGTTTTAATATATACTAGTTTATAACAAATTTGAACTGCATGGCAGCTGTTACCTGATTTTATAACACCTCAAATTTTTTTCTTCTTATCTTGGGAAGTAATACATAATAAAAATAGAAGATAATATGTTGAACTTCCTATCCTGCCTTTACTTGAATGAGACAGTGTTAGTCATTCATTTGTGTCTGACTATTTGAGACCCCATGGACTGTAGCCCACCAGGCTCCTCTGTCCATGGGATTCTCCAGTCAAGAATACTGAAAAGGGTTGCCATTTCCTTCTCCAGAGGATCTTTCCAACCCAGAAATTTAACCTGGGTCTCCCACATTCCAAGCAGATTCTTCACCATCTGAGCCACCAGGGAAGCCCTTTACTTCTATAGCCTCTGTTACCATTGTCAACAAAATAGAGATGAGACTCTATTTGGTGTGTACATGTGAATCCATCAAGGAGTACACACAAGTGATTCTATTGCAAAGTATGAGTGGAAGAGAGTTTTCAATAACAAAAACACTTTAATTTAGCAGAATGGAGGTAAAAAGTATAATTAGAAATTAAATCCATACTGTTATTATCCATGCAGAAAACTGAGAAGACATTTGAGAAAAATACAATAAAATTTGAGAACAGAAACAGGATAATAAGTGAGCTCTTATACTACTATTTCTTTCCATTTTCAACAACACACATGCACTATTTTTATAAATAAGAACCCTTGAATTGAAAAAAAGTATATAGCCTAAGTTTTTGTGGAACTCTCAGCTGAAAGACATTTGGCTAAAAGCCAGAATTTTCCTCAGGCTCATAAAAGAAGCCTAACTTCACAATACACCTGCTTCCTCTCCTCTGTGTAATTTCTTTTTACATTCATGGAGTGAGCTGCAATTCAATAGCTTTTGTGGCCTTCTTCTCTTTTCTCCCCATTTGGTGTGGCACGAAAGACATTAAAAAAAAAAAAAAAAAAAATATAAACAGCTCAATTGCTTGTTAAATTTTATGTTAAGGATATGCACTGACCCAGCAAAATCACATAGACAACCAGAAATGCTGTTGAAATTGAAGTATCCCTGCCCCCCTATTTGTTGTTTACAGAGAACACAAGTAGTGACCTGAAATTGCCTTGCTCTTCTCTGACACTTCAGCTAGAGGAACCAAACCAGGAAAAAGGAATGGAAGCATGTTAGGTTTTTCTATGCTGTTCTATTTATCTCGAGTAGAGCAAACTGTAATGAGGATTAAGAACAAATTCAACAGAGTCAGTTCATGTAACTGAATGTAACGTGTGCTCAGTCGCTCATTGTGTCTGACTCTTCGTGACCCCATGGACTGTAGCCCACTAGGCTCCTCTGTCCATGGAATTTCCCAGGCAAGAGTACTGGAGTGGGTTGCTACTGTCTCCCTCAGAGGATCTTCCCAACTTAGAAATCAAATCCATGGCTCCTGAGTCTCCTACATTGGTAGGCGGGTTCTTTTACTGCTGAGCCGCCTGGGAAGCTCTAGCAGAATGTAGACTGGGATTAACAAACAATAGCACTTGACCTCTTGGGTCACAGCATCACAGTACCTCTCCCTGCCAGGAAGACCTTTTAGGAAACATCCAGTGGTTTCAGCAGGATTGAGTTCTGGAAAGTCATTTTTCAAGTATTATGAAGATTTTAGCTGAATTCACTTGAAAGGAAAATATCTTTGTTCTGAATATGACAAAAAAGAACTCCTTTTGTTATTGCCTTTCCCCTAATTTTTTTTCCTGATGAGCCAGCAACAAAGTAGTTTTCCTGTCAGGAAAAAAAAATTTTTTTTCCTATTAATCCAATCCTGCTTAGACCATCAGAAAGGGAAACCATTACTTGCTCGTCCTCCAAACAGTAAGACACTTCTTCCCTCTGGCTTTGTTTCTCAACCAACCTTTACTAAAATCCTAGTTACAGTACCCACTTCTAAGCAAGGTGCGGGGGCATGAAATATTCTGAGGAGTTCTTCATCAGATTTTTGACATTTAAAAAAAAAGTAACTCAACACTCTTTGGAACTGAAAGGCTTTTTTTTTGTTCTGTTCCTCTTCAGCCTTTTCTTTCTGTTCTTTTGGGATAAAGAAAATATAATGGCAACTTAAGAAACAGTTGATAGAACTTGCAAAGAGGATTGGATTACTAAGCTCCAACCTTGGGGAACACGGTCCTGGATTTAAATGCTCTTTTCTGTCATCATGGTGAGGACAAATTTTCCTTTGGATTCTTTTTCACCAAGAGATACTGAGCAATAGTAAGATGCTTTTATTCACCCTGAGGATAAGTTCTAATGATATGATTTGTAATTCAATACTGTATTATTGAAACATATGTTAAGAAACATACAGATAATACAAGCTGTAATCATTCCACAACATCAAAAATGGGAAGCAATGGGCAGTGTTGTAAAACTATAACTAAATGTTGGTTAAAACACATGGGTGAATAACAAGCAATATACATTATAAGTGTTTTGAGGCTGAGAAGAAAATGATGGTTAGAGAAGGTGGTTGGGTGAAGCAGAGATCAGACTTATAATTTTATTAGAAAAGAAGGCACAAGAGCCTATCTTTTCAGTTCAATTCAGTCGCTCTCAGTTGCTCCGTTGTGTTTGACTCTTTGCAACCCCATGGACTGCAGCACACCAGGCTTCCCTATCTATCATCAACTCCTAGAGTTTGCTCAAACTCATGTCCATTGAGTCGGTGATGACATCCAACCATCTCATCCTCTGTCGACCCCTTCTCCTCCCACCTTCAATCTTTCCCAGCATCAACGTCTTTTCCAATGAGCCAGTTCTTCTCATTAGGTGACCAAAGTATTGGAGCTTCAGTTTCAGCATCAGTCCTTCCAATGAATATTCAGGACTGATTTCCTATAGGATTGACTGGTTTGATCTCCTTGCAGTCCAAGAGATTCTCAAGAGTCTTCTCCAACACCACAGTTCAAAAGCATCAAATCTTTGGTGCTCAGTTTTCTCTATGGTCCAACTCTCACAACCGTACATGACTACTAGAAAAACCATAGCTTTGACTATATGGGCATTTGTTGACAAAATAATATCTCTGTTTTTTAATATGCTGTCTAGGTTTCTTATAGCTTTTCTCCCAAGAAGCAAGTGTGTTTCAATTTCATGACCACAGTTACCATTTGCAGTGATTTTGGAGCCCAAGAGAATAAAGTCTGTCACTGTTTCCATTGTTTCTTCATCTATTTCCCATGAAGTGATGGGACCAGATGCCATGATCTTGGTTTTTTGAATTTTGTGTTTTAAGCCAACTTTTTCATGCTTCTCTTTCACTTTCATTAAGAGACTCTTTAGATCCTCTTTGATTTCTGCCATAAGAGAGGTGTCACCTGCATATCTGAGGTTGTTGACATTTCTCCCAGCAATATTGATTCCTTCCAGCTTGTACTTTAGCCAGTTTGGCATTTCACATGATGTACTCTGCATATAAGTTAAATAAGCAGGCTGACAAATCAGCCTTGATATACTCCTTTCCCAATTGAACAGGTCTGTTCTCCAAATCTGGTTCTAAATGTTGCTTTCTGACCTGCATACAGGTTTCTCAGGAGGCAGGTAAGGTGGTCTGGTATTCCCATTTCATTAAGAATATTCCACAGTTTGTTGCGATTCACACTGTCAAAGGCTTTAGCTTTTGACTTTAGACTTTGTATAGAATACAGATACCTAACATTACTTAGAAAAGACACTAAAGAGTCCTCACCGAGGGAAGAAGAAGAAGAGAGCAAAGTTTCTGTTGACACTGATGTCTCAAATAGATGACTGAACAGATCTCTGCTGACTCTGGGTCACATCCATTTGGTTGGGAACTACCAAAAAAATAAAAAGTAATTTCTATCGGTGAGGATATGAAGAAAGTGAACAGTATGCTGTATGGAAAAAGTAAACTTTTTTGCACTGTTTATAGGGTATAAAATGGTACAGTTAATTAAAAATAGAATAACCATATGATCAAACAATTCCAATTTTAGGTATACGTCCAAAGTTTTGTCTTAAAGAGATACATTTATGTTCATAGCATTATTAATAATAGCTAGAATGTGAATGGAAAAGTAAAATATATATATGTACAATAAAATATTATTCAGCTTCAGGAAGACAGGAGATTCTGAGATTTGCTACAACATAGATAAACCTTGAGGACACTATGCTAAATTAAATAAGCCAATCACAAAAAGAAAAATACTATATGATTCCTCTTATGTGAGGTTCCTAGAGCAGTCACAATCATAAGAGAAAGCAGAATGGGTTGCCAGAAGGAAAGGGGGGAAGGGAATAGGGAATTACTGATTAATGGGTACAAAATTTCAGTTTTAAAAGGTGAAAACAGTTATGGAGATGGACGGTGGTGACGGTTACACAACCATACAAATGCATATAATATCGCTCAATTGTATAAATAAAAATGGTTAAGATTGTAAATTTTATGTCATGTGTATTTTACCACCATGAAAAAATTGAAAATAATGTAGATCTTTTAAAAAAGACAAACACTTTGTAAATGGTATGGACTGATGGTACTAAAAGGCATAACAACAAAACACAGCCCCTGAATCTAGATTAGTCCCTGTTCTAGAAAAAAATAAAAACTACAAACTATATTATTTGGTTAATTGAGAAAACTGGAATGTGAAAAAGATATCAGATAAAAATAATTTTATTAATGTTAAATTTACTGAAGTTGATACTGTATTAAGCTATGTAAAAGAATATTCCTGTTTTGGGAAAACACACAAAGAGAATTTAAGGTAAAAAGACATGATATATGTAGCTCACTCTAACACATTTCAGCTACATAAAGAAATATACGTATTTATCTAACTATATATAGATAACATTATATCTATATCAATATCTACATATAGAGAAGTAGAGAGAGAATAAATGATTGATAAATAGGGAAAAGTGTTAACAATAGGTGATTCTGAGGAAAGAGTAAGTTTCTGTATTAGCATTTGTATTTTATTCTTATCTTACAACTTTTTTGTAAGTTTGAAATAAAAAATTAGTAGAATAAAGTCCTAAATTCTGCATGGGAAATTTGAGACCCTTCACAGTTTGGCCCTAGTCTATTTCTCTAGCCTCTTTTCAATTCCCTAAAATCGATACTTTCTGAATCACAAAACCAATTTTCATCAAGTCCTATAAGTTGGCAATTCTTTTGCATAATAATTGAGTACTGATCCTGTAAAGCTCAACTCAGTTATCATGCCCAGACACTTCAGTCAGAATTAAATGTTCATCTTTTTCTCTACTGAAATAGAGCTAAAGATATTGTACTTATCACCATATTTATAAATTCACATTATGGACAATGTCTATATTTTGTTTCAATAAGAGGTTGACATTAATTAGTAATTGTTCATCATTAATTAGGTAGTAAGCTCAGTTGCTCAGTCGTGTCCAACTCTTTGCGACCTCATGAATCGCAGCACGCCAGCTTCCCTGTCCATCACCAACTCCCGGAGTTTACTCAAACTCATGTCCATCAAGTCAGTGATGCCATCCAGCTATCTCATCCTCTGTTGTCCCCTTCTCCTTCTGTCCCCAATCCTTCTCAGCATCAGGGCCTTTTCCAATGAGTCAAACTCTTTGCATGAGGTGGCCATAGTATTGGAGTTTCAGCTTCAGCATCAGTCCTTCCAATGAACATCCAGTACTGATCTCCTTTAGGATGGACTCGTTGGATCTCCTTGCAGTCCAAGGGACTCTCAAGAGTCTTCTCCAAACACCACAGTTCAAAAGCATCAATTCTTTGGTGCTCAGCTTTTTTCATAGTCCAACTCTCACATCCATACATGACCACTGGAAAGAGCATAGCCTTGACTACATGGATTATTTTTTGGCAAAGTAATGCCTCTGATTTTTAATATGCTATCTAATTAATCATGGTTAATTGATGAACATTAAATAGCTAATGCTAAGTGACTCTAGTTCTGTAAGAAATTGGTAACAGAAATGAATATATGTGCATGTATACTAAACTGGACTAATCTCTGTTTTGTCTTTTATTTTCCTGTCTATTCTCTTCTTCAATAGTTATTATATATAGATAAGATTATCTATCAAATATGCTACTGGAGAAGAACAGAGAAATAGCTCCAGAAAGAATGAGGAGGCTGAGCCAAAGCAGAAACAAGGCCCAGTTGTGGATATGACTGATGGTGAAAGTAAACTCCGATGCTGTAAAGTACGATATTGAATAAGAACTTAGGGTGTTAGGTCCATGAATCAAGGTAAATTGGAAATGGTCAAACAGGAGATGGCAAGAGTGAATGTCAACATTCTAGGAATCATTGAACTAAAATGGTCTGGAATGGATGAATTTAATTCAGATGACCATTATATCTACTACTCTGGGCAAGAATCCCTTAGAAGAAATGGATAAGCCCTCATAGTCAACCAAAGAGTCCAAAACTCAGTACTTGGGTGCAATCTCAAAAACAACAGAACAATCTCAGTTCGTTTCCAAGGCAAAACTTTCAATATCATAGTAATCCAAGTCTATGCCTCAACCAGTAACGCTGAAGAAACTGAAGCTGAATGGTTCTATGAAGACCTACAAGACCTTCTAGAACTAACACCCCCCCAAAAAATGTCCTTTTCATCATAGGGGACTGTAATGCAAAGGTATTAAGTCAAGAGATACCTACTCATAGCAAACACCCTCTTACAACTACAAGAGATGACTTTACACATGGGCATCACCAGATGGTCAATATCAAAATCAGATTGATTCTTCAGAGCTGAAGATGGAGAAGCTCTATAAAGTCAGCAAAAAGAAAACTTGGAGATAACTGTGACTCAGATCATGAACTCCTTAATGCCAGATTTAGAATTGAACTGAAGAAAGTAGGAAAAACCACTAGGCAATTCGGGTATGACCAAAACCAAATCCCTTATGATTATACACTGGAGTTGACAAATAGATTCAAGGGGCTAAATCTGATAGACAGAGTGCCTGAAAGAACTATGGACAGAGGTTCATGACACTGTACAGCAGGCGGTGATCAAGACCATCCCCAAGAAAAAGAAATGCAAAAAGGCAAAATGGTTGTCTGAGGAGACCTTACACATAGCTGATAAATGAAGAGAAGCTAAAGACAAAGTAGAAAAGGAAAGGTATATCCATCTGAATGCAGACTTCCAGAGAATAGCAAAGAGAAATAAGAAAGACTTTTTAAGTGAACAATGCAAGGAAATAGAGAAAAACAATAGAATGGGAAAGACTATAGATCTCTTCAAGAAATTTAGAGATACCAAGGTGGAATTTTACGCAAAGATGGGCTCAATTAAGGACAGAAATGGTAGGGACCTAACAGAAGCAGAAGATATTAAGAAGAGGTGGCAAGAATACACAAAAGAACTGTACAAAAAAGATCTTCATGACCCAGATAATCACAATAGTGTGATCACTCACCTAGAACCAGACATCCTAGAATGTGAAGTCAAGTGGGCCTTAGGAAGCATCACTATAAACAAAGCTAGTGAAGGTGATGGAATTCCAGTTGAAACTATTTCATATCCTGGAAGATGATGCTGTGAAAGTGCTGCACTCAATATGAGAGCAAATTTGGAAAACTAAGTGGCCACAGGACTGGAAAAGGTCAGTTTTCATTCTAATCCTAAAGAAGGGCAATGTCAAAGAATGTTCAAACTACTGCACAATTGCACTAATTTCACATGCTAGGAAAATAATACTCAAAATTCTCCAAGCTAAGTTTCAACAGGATGTGAACTGAGAAATTCCAGATGTAAAAGCTGATTTTAGAAAAAACAGAGGAACTAGAGATCAAATTGACAACATCAGTTGGATTATACAAAGAAACAAGAGGATTCCAGGAAAACATCTACTTCTGTTTCATTGACTGTTCTAAAGACTTTAACCATGCATATCACAACAAAATGTGGAAAATTCTTAATGAGATGGGAATATCAGACCACCTTACCTGTCTACTGAAAAACCTGTATACAGGTCAAGAAGCAAGAGTTAAAACTGGACATGGAACAACAGACTGGTTCCAAATTGGCAAAGGAGTACATCAAGGCTGTATATTGTCACCCTGCTTATTTAACTTATATACAGAGTACATCAAGGAACATTTAGGGCTGGATGAAGCACAAACTGGAATCAAGATTGCCAGAAGAAATATCAATAACCTCAGATATGCAGATGATAGCACCTTATGGCAGAAAGTAAAGAAGAACTAAAGAGCCTCTTCATTAAGGTGAAAGAGTGAAAAAGCTGGCTTAAAACTCAACACTCAAAAATGAAGGTCAAGGCATCCGCTCTCATCAGTTCATGACAAATGGATAGGGAAACAATAGAAACAGTGACAGACTTTATTTTCTCGGGCTCCAAAATCACTGCAGATGGTGACTGCAGCCATGAAACTAAAAGATGTTTGCTCTTTGGAAGAAAAAGTATGACAAATCTAGACAGCATATTAAAAAGCAGAGATGTTACTTTGCCAACAAAGGTCCGTCTAAACAAAGCTATGGTTTTTCTAGTAGTCATGTATCAATGTGAAATTTGAACTATAAAGAAGGCTGACAGCTTAAGAGTTGATACTTTTGAACTGGTTGGAGAATACCCTTGAAAACCCCTTGGACTGCAGGAAGATCAAATCAGTCAATCCTACAGGAAATCAATTCTGAATATTCATTGGCGGGACTGATGCTGAAACTGAAGCGCCAATGCTATGGCCACCTGATGCGAAGAGTGACCCATTGGAAAAGACCTTGATGTTGAGAAAGATTGAAGGCAGGAGGAGAAGCAGACAACAGATGATGAGGTGGTTGGATGGCATTACTGACTCAATGGACATGAATTTGAGCAAGCTCCAGGAGATGCTGAAGGACAGGGAAGCCTGGTGTGCTGCAGTGTGTGGGGTGGCAAAGAGTCAGACATGACTGAACTGAACCATAACAGATAAGAAAGCTTCCAAATTCACATTTTTTCTGAAGAGAAGCTTATGTACTATTAAGATTCAGAAACACCTATACATGTACTAATAAAATTCAGATCTACATAAGTACACATTAACGTATATTGTTGTTCGGTCATTAACATATATTCTCTTGTATGTATGGAGATATTAATACATATACCTATATATACAAATACTCTGAATTATAAAATGTGCACATTTCTTTTATTTTTACAACTGATGGATTTTCGTATAAATACTGACAAGTTTGAGGAAACTCAGAACTTACTTTACTGTACTTTTACATGGATCATTCTTTTTCAAATTCTTTTCCCAATTAGGTTGCCATATAATATTGAGCAAAATTCTTGTGCTATACAGTAGATCCTTATTGTTTATCCTTTTTAAATATAGTAGTGTGTACGTGTCAATCCCAAACTCACAGTCTATTCTTCACCCACCTCCTTCCCACCACCACAAGTATGTTTTCTCAGCCTATGAGTCTGTTTCTGTTTTGTAAATACGTTCATTCGTATCATTTTTTTTAGATTCTATATATATGTGATAATATGCAATATTTCTCTGAGAAAGACTGATCTTAATTTCTTTAAGTCAAAAATTCTACATCAGTAATTACTTCTTATAAGTACTTTACCACAGAGCTATTGCTATATATCTTTACTAAAAGTTTAGTTTTATAGCTAAAGATGTTAAAGATGTTATCAATGCTCTGATATTTAGTTGTGGTGTTAGGTGTTTCTGGAAGGTGTTAAATTTATGTGTTCAGGAATTAAGCCCTCCTCTTAACCAATGGACCAGATACTGTCATTTAATCAACTAATCCCAATTTGACCTAGAACAGTAAATATCTCTAAGGATGATAATATGATTTATTCACTATGTTCAATCTGTTCAAGGTATTTTAAGAGTAAAAAAGTCTAAAATGCCAGAATCTGACATTCTTCATGTGAGTATATTGCTATGAACTTAAAACTTGCCCCCAATCACCAGATATTCAGTGCTCCTGACACTTGCATTATATTCAATAACTGTATCAAAATAAACTGTGACTTTTTATATTGTGTCCAACATCACAGAGGTAAAAACAACAAAATACTTTTTACCGTTTGGTAAGAAAATGTGAAGAAGAGCCTTTACTTTGCCAAGTACATAGATAAGACTTTAGAAATAATTTTAAAATATGTATTTTACATTTTTGATATTAAATAATTTCCTATTGTTTCAATTTTAATTATTTTAAAACATTATAAGCAACGGTTTTGCAAACTTTTATAAGAATACTAAAATGGATTTTAAAAGTAAACATCAGGTACCTAAAAAATCAATAAAAAAATATTAGAAGGCAATTTAAGGTGTGAAATAAAAATGCTGCCTCTCTGTAGCCATATGCCTAAATTTTTCCTTCCTGAGAGGAAAAAAAAAAAAACGCTCTTTGTTCAACACAGATTTTTCTGTATCATAATTAGAAATGCAGATGGGAAGTTTAAATTAGGCAATGGTTGACAGGAGGAAAAACATTTGCTTTAAAACTGTTGGGAGTGATTTCAAGTTCATATCCTTTGAAATGAAACAAGGTCCATTTGTTACAGAGTATAATACAATGGCACATGATCTGATTGGTTGGCTCAAACTTGGTTAAGACTAAAATGCATGTGTGAGACAAAACGAAAATGAAGAACAGATAGTGGTAAGGGATGCTCAGAAAAAAAATGAATTTGTTTTACATTTCCAGAAGCTAACATATTACGGCTTTTGAAATCTCCATGAGCTCATCTAATACTTTTCTGTGATGGTTTTTACCTTAAAAAGGAAACATCTGCTATGCAATGAGATGTGATTCTTTCAGAATTCAAAATTATCTATACATATGTGCATATACCATACATTCAAAATTGAGTGTCTTGAGACACAAGGGATAATTATATATATATTTATATTTTTGTGAGTCTCTCTCTCTATATATATATAGTACATATATGTAAGTAAGACATATATATTTCTTTGAGCTTATCTTTTTAGCAAGGGACATATAACTGAGAAGCCTACAAATAATTCTTCAAAGTAATTAGAAATATTGGTGTAAATCCTTAAGACATGTACAGTTATTTAAGTTTTCATATTTTAAATTGCATATGGTATACCTGGTATTTATCTTTACTGAAATTAAATATTTGGAACTGTGGCATATGACTGCCTGCTCTTATACAACTGATATGGGCCTAAGATTTGCGTTCATAAAATGATTAAATAATAGTGTCTAATTTAAACTTCACTTTCAATTATTCATGTGATATTAAGTGAAGACAATTTTATTAAACTCTTTCTTTAATGATGTTGATTTGTTCACACAATCATGGGGAGTCATCAAAATAAAAGTACTGGTATGGTCAAATAAAGCCTAGGTTACTAAAAAGAACATTGCTAGTAAATAGAGCTACATATGCTCTACCTTCATTAATTGAAGGAGTGTATTTAAATATTACATTTATAGATTCTCTGTCTTGCATGATGGTGTTTACAGATAATTTCAGCTCCTGATTTATAATCAGCAACTAGATAAAGCATATAAGAACTAAACAAGTTTAGAACAGTAGCTTCGCTTTCAGTGCATCCTTAATTATTGCTTGGGTTCTGACTCTTGCTTTGTGACCTGACTGAATCATTTCTGCTCTCTCAGTTACTGAATTAACTTCTCTTCTTCCTCCTTTCCTCCTCTGATTCTAATTCAGATACTTTTTTCTAATCACACATCAGAGCAGTCATTAGCTTTATTTACTACACCTTTGAACTTCTGATTTTAGTTATCCTGATAATTTTATGTATTTTTCTGAATCATATGCTAATACCATTTTTTATTAATTTATACATTAAAAAGTCTATTAACCTTGTGTGAACTGGATTCACACACAGATATCAACTTCCCACTCTATTACCCCATAGTTATAAATATTACTTTTAGTTCCTGCATGTCTCTAAACATTTACCTTCAAAACTCAAAAGTATTTAAATCTCTATTTTTAGTTACATCAGCTATTAACTATATCTTAATCCCTACCCTTACAAGAATAATACCTTAGTGTATCTATGTTTTTTCATCTCCAAATTTGACACAGACAAGATTTCTATTGTTTCCATTCTGTTATATGACCATAATTATTTATATAGACTTACTCTAAAACTTGAAAACCAGTCAACAGCATGTATAACATTTTAACTACGTAACTTGCTCACCACAGAGCCTAACTGGATGTCATAATTATGTATGTTCTGACCAGTAAGACCCCATTCCTCTAAAAATAGCCTTCATATAGATTTTCCGTTCTGACTTATTGGTCACAATTGAGATACACTTTAGTCAGCTTCATATTTTGATCATATTTTAGCTTTTGTTTCAGTTTTGTGTTACCAACTAGAATTTCTTAATTTTTTCTTCCTATGGAGTGAATAAACATTTTTTGTCTGCATGATATTCCCAATATCTGTCAGATTATTACATAATCATTGCTTGAAATTGATTCCATTTTCAAGTCCACAGATTTCATATTCTACTTTAAAGTGAAGCTTCATATTTGAACCAAAACTTACATACATGGATTTTGGGTTTTCCCAGTGTTTCCAGGAAATACTTGCTTTCTATATTTCTTTGTACCCTTCCAGCTGCCTCAGTCCTTCTGCTTCTAACTGTACCACTTGGGTTTTTTGCACGGCCACAAAGCCAAACTTCCATTTCCACCATCTCTTCCTTTTTGGATTCTACACCATCTTTTATCTTGTTTTTCTCCTCATTTGGTAGAATAACATCTTAAAAGTAATTCTCTAGGAATGTATATACATGAGAGATAAGCTTTGTGACTTCATGCAATGGAGAAGTCTTGATTCTGTTTACCCAGTTGATTGGTAGAAGGTCTGAGTTTAGTATTCTAGGTTGAAAATAATTTTCTCTAACACCTTTAAAGGTATTTTCCCATTTTCTACTCCTCTCCTGAGTTGCTGAGGTGAGTTCTATGCCAGCCTTAATCTCATCCTTTTGTAGGGATTATGCTCTTAATTATATTATTTGTTCATTTATTTTTAAACTTTGGAAGTTTTTGGGTTACCTATGTTTCTTGTGAAAACAACACATTAGATATAGTAAAATAAGATTACTGGAGAAGGGTCAGTTTACATGTTATTAAGATAAGAAAACTATGTATACTGTGAAATTTCAGATGCACCTAAAGATTGGCATGATCTTCTCCTTCTAAAACCATTTCCAGTACTGATCAAGCATGGTACATAAATATGCCCATAACTAAGTCAATTATTTGGAAAAGGACACAAGTATTTTTTAAAGTTCCTGAAAATATCCCAATTAATTTTTTTTAAATATCCTGGGGAAAAGAAAAAAAAGATTAGGCTAATTTACTAGCATTTGCTCAGTGCCTTAGCCAATGTATTAAGCACTGGAGATACACAACTAAATTTAAAACATCTTTACCAAACATAACAAAATGAAAAGACAACCCTCAGAATAGGAGAAAATATTTGCAAATGACATTACTGACAAGGGATTAGCCTCTAAAATTTATAAACAGTTTATGATGCTTAACAACATCAAAACCAACAACCCAATTGAAAAATAGGCAGATCTAAATGGTACATTTCTCCAAAGACATACAGATGGCTGAAGGGTACATGCAAAGATATTAAAAATTGCTAGTTATTAGAGAAATGCAAATCAAAACTACAAGATAACATCTCACACCAGTCAGAATGGCTATCATCAAAAAAATCCATAAATAATAAATGCTGAACAGGGTGTGGAGAGAAGGGAACCCTCCTACACTGCTGGTGGAAATGTATAGTCACTATGGACAATAGTATGCAGGTTCCTTTAAAAATTAAAAACCACTACCACTTGACCCTGAAATCCCACTCCTGTGCATATATCTGGAGAAAAAACATGACACAAAAGGATACATGCCCCTGGATGTTCCTTACAGCACTGTTTACATCAGCCAAGACAAGGAAGCAACCTAAATGTCATGAGAGAAGAACAAATCAAAAAAAAAAAAAAAGTGGCACATATATAGAATGAAATATTACTCAGCCATTAAAAAGAATGAAACAGTGCCACTGTGATAATCAGACTGAAAATTTACTGAGCATTTATGCACCAGGAAGTATACAAAGCTCTCCCTCTTTAAATGTATTAGAAATACTCATTCCACCCAGGGATTCTTAGGTGCAGGTGATTTTGTCCTGCAGGGGACATATAGCAATATATGCAGACATTTTTGGTTGTCACCATTGAGAAAAGGTTTACTATATTGTCATCCAGTAAACAGAGGCCAGAGATGTTGCTAAACATTCTTGAAAGCACAGGAAAGTCCTCCATGACAAAGAATTTGCACAAAATATCATGGTATTGAGGTTGAAAAACTCTGGTATAATATTCAATGTCATTGAGGCAGGTATCATTTTAACATATATTTTATAGATGAGAAGCTTATAGCTACAAAATATTAGCTTGCATATGGTAACAGGTCAGTTAGGAAGAGGACTGAGATTCAAATCCAGAGAGCCTGACTCCAAAAGTCACATTGTTATAGTCAATATACTAACTCATTCCCACTAAAAGAGCTTACTTTAGCTCTTTACTTTAGCTAGCATTAGAGATATATTTTTACACTGCTGGTTAGGTATGAGACAATAGAAAATCTCAACTTTCAAGTCCATAGTACCATTTTTCCTCAAAGATTAATGGAGCCAAAGTCCCAACAAGAAAGGAAATGACTTAATTGTTGATAAGTAAACATTCACTCTATTCAAAGTTCAAGTATGTTGTACTCTTTACTTTTGTAGAGATAGGAAACTTGCTTTGAAAAGTGCTAATGAGAGTTGAAAGTTACCTTCAAGAAGTTATGCATATTTCAAAAGAAATAAAAGTCATTATGCATTCTCTCTAAAGAGGATACAATCTCAAACTGTCAAAACCCTAAACTCTTCTACATATATTACATATAAATGCCATCTTTTAAAAACCTCTTTCCATTTTTTCCTCTAAATTAGCTTAGTGGGCCATGGTTTTACAATGTCTTGCTCTGGCCTGTGAATAATGTGACAGATAATTTTTCCACTTCTTCTTCCCTGTAGTTAAGTTTGACTGAAGATATGGAAAACAACTTTTATGACTTAGGTGGTAAAAATAAATGTTCTGTTAGCTGTACTGAGCTAGGTTCTGGACAGCTAGCATAAAATATTGCATGCTGAATTTATAACTGCCAATAAATAATTTAAAAAACTAGGGGCATTTTATACTAATGTACATTAAATATTGTCTCAAAATAAATTGATAATGTTAGTAATAATCTCAATATACCTGTCATATTACTGAACAGCAAGTTTCTTAACATCAAAAAATTATTATACTTGGATGTGTTCAAAAGATAAACAGCAAATAAATAACATTCAAAACTATGAAGAACTCATTTTAAAGATTAATTCTTTACAGTAAAGAACATGGCAACATTCAAAATATGTCATCATGATAATAATCTATTCCTATTTCTACAATGGATAAGTTCAGCCCTTGTGCAAGAGGCTGTGATTGCAAACAACACAAAAATTCTCTCTAAGACAGTATAATTTAGCTTCGTTTAGTTTATAATGATCATGATTAAATCTAAACTATTATAAGCAAGCCACCATCTGGAACCATAGCAAATCAAGATTCTATTTTCTATGATGACCAATCATGGAAAGCTTATGCAGACTTCTACTTTGCAATATTGTATAGTAATGTGATTAGATAATCACGCAGACCAATGAACCCAGCTAACTGGAACATAAACAAATGCAGTGTGTCACTTGGAAATACTTCAGTTTTTATTATCAGAACCTTCTGACCGAAACTGCTAAAGTTATTTTAAAAGAACAGGAGTGAAATTTGATGTCAAATTTGATATTCTGAATCTACACAGAAAGATATAAAGGAAGGAAGAGAAGTATGGAAATGTGGACATTTTATATGTGATTCATAACAGCAATTAAGCACTTTCAGAAATAAATGAATAGCAACATAGTCAAGTGAGAATTTACAAACTGATTTCTTTTGCAGGTGACCTTATGCGAAACAGCTTTGCAAATGATCATGTTACAATGAGGTCATCAGGGTGAGCTCTAATCCAGTATGACTGTGTAATTATTAAAAGGGGAAATTTGAACACACTGGCAGAAACAGGGATAACCCCACATAAAGATTGAAATTATGCTGCCACAAGCCTAGGAAATATAAAGATTGCCAGCAAATCAACAGAAGCTAGGAGAGAAACCTGAGAAGTTAGGAGAGAAACATGAAACAGACTCTTCTTCCTAGCCCCCAGAATAAACTAACCCTGTCTACTGACACCTCAATCATGATTTTTAACATCCAGAACTGAGATAATACATTTCCATTGTTTAAGCCATCTAATTGGTGGCACTTTGTTATGGCAGCTTCAAGAAACTAACATACTGTGTCATGAGAGATCCATCAATTTTTTATGGTTCTATATCCTAGGTAAAAATGCACTATGCAAAGATGCTTAGGAAAAAATCTGTCTCCTTAACTAGCATAATATACTACTAGGAAAATAAGAAAATATAAGTAACTTCAAGGCATTACCCTGTTAGATGTCATGAGGATGATAAAAAGAATAGTTGTGGTTCAGGGAAAGTTTATGTTATTTACAGGACCATTAAGGTTTGTTCACTGGAAAATGTGGACTGTTGTTTTGCAAGGGAGAGGAATGGGAAGGAGGGGCATAATCAAAGCAGAATTTTAGGAGGTTAGTTTTTGAGTAGTTTGCAGAATGAAAACTGCAAACTGGGAGGGAGGAAAAGCTCCAAACTAGGAGACCAAAGTCCAGATGTGCTGAAATAATGAATGAATGGTTTGAATTAGGCATCAATCATGAGATTAAATGATAGCAATGAAATAAATTATTTCAGAATACAGAAAAAATGAGTTCAGCATAGAATGACTGGCAAAAATGAGAGAAGAATAGATAGAAGTGTAAAGAAGAAAATAGTCAATGATAATTTCAAGAATTAGAGCTTAGAGATAATCAGTGAGGACCTACTGTGTAGACAGGGAACTATCCTCAATAATTTATAATGGAAACTAATCTTAAAAAGAATATATCTATATATGTATAACTGAATCACTTTGTTGTATAGCTGAAACTAACATAACATTGCTAATCAACTATATTTCAATTAAAAAAAAAAAAAGACAGATCCACTAGAAATAAATAAGAATTAGAGCTTAGGTGGATGGGCTTATGACTATAAGTTCTGGGTAGGTGGTATCACTAGAAGTCTGGATTCTGAATGTAAAGGATATTATTTATAGATGGCTTCATGAATTGATGATTGAAACTGAGCCTAAAGATGACTATGGAAGGCCTGTACTTCTGATACTGTTACTTTGACCTTTGCAGCGGCACAGGGGATTGTAGACTTGTAAGACCTGCTCTCTGCTGAATTTTCTCTCTGATTTATCATCTGACAGGTACAGTCTCCATTTTATTTTTCCTCCATAGTACTCTTGAGATTTATTTTATCTATGGTGTGTGAATCTGTATTTCATAAAGTGTCCAAGAATCTATGACAATGTTAAAAAAATTAAATATATAGGTAAACTCTAAGGAAGTAAAACTAATAAAATTTTTAAATGAATTGCTGTTTACTATGGCTCAGATATCCCTCTTATCTACAGGAATCACTTGGCACTGAGCCCTGGCTTCTTTATATTGTCATTCATTTGTTTATGCTCATGGATGAGCCTCGATGCTTAAAAGAGATTATGAATCCCTCGAGCACTATGGTTTGAGCCATAGCTATACATGTTCTTAATGCATAACAGGGTGTTCTGTACATAGTCTGTGCTCAATTAAACTTAACTGATGATGATGATTAATATTTTTAAGGAAGCAAAGCCTCAAATTCCTTTCCTGATACCATATTTGTCCCTTTCTGTAATTCCCTTTCTCTGAAATATTTCTTACAAAAATAAACATGTCTAACATGTTTTTAGGAAACTTCTAGGCTTACAAATCTGGTATTTCTTTTAGCATCAGAATTATGTCTTCTATTTAAAATAAGCCAAATTCCATTCCTTATTTTCAGAGAAATGCTTTATACATATTATATATGCAAGCATAGATAGAACTCATTAATAAAACAGACAAAACAAAGATATCATGAATAGCACAGAAATTCAGAAAACTTTATCTTCCACCTCCCACACTAACCCCTACCCACCCACCCATTCACCCTCTATGAAGTGTCATTTTTTTCTATAGCACTTCTTGAAAAATGACATCAGGGAATGATAGAGTGCAGTGTGGTACAAGTCTATTTTTCTGTTGCCTTACAGGTTAATCATAGTGTAGTAACAGCACCAGCTATTTTGAAGGGGTGGCATGCCCACTAGACAGAGACATTAATCATGCTCTGGGGCTCTTAACAACATGCACCCTCTCACCATCGCTAAGCACACACATATACTTTTGTTCAGTACTAAAGGCAAATACCTATAAGTTTAAGATTATGACCCTGGAATCATTAAATGCTGATTTATGTATATGTTTAACTGCATTTCTTTTCATTGACCCTCTCTCCCATCCTCTCAGGAACTACTATAACATTATTGAAGGAACAAAAATATAATGCGTCATTACAGTAGTTTGAAATAACATATTGGAACTATTGCACAAGGCAATCTCTGACACCTGTCAACCAAGTTGTCACACATTTTCTAGCTTCAGTAATCCAAGTGCTTTAAAGCTTCTAGAAGTTCATCCTTCAAAATGTATGTTGATTTGCAGAAAGACTCATGTTTCAGCAAACTTGAAAATATACTCCTTTATAAATATCATCCTGTGACTGATTATTAAATAAATTATAAAATTTATCCTGTCTTGCACTGGATCCTTCGTTAACACTTGTGCCATATTATTCGTTTTAGAAAGGGGATTTAATTATCTTGATATATGCCAACATACTCATTTCCAAATACAGACTCTACATTGGATATCCTTAAAAATATTTTCATCACTCAGTAAGTTAATATTGAATAAGTTAACATAAGAGAAATCAAAACAGTGGGATAACAAAGTTACCTAGAGATTGGTAAAGATAATAAACTGTGGAAAATTCTGAAAGAGATGGGAATACCAGACCACCTGACCTGCCTCCTGAGAAAGCTGTATGCAGGTCAAGAAGCAACAGTTAGAACTGGACATGGAACAACAGACTGGCTTCAAATAGGAAAAGGAGTATGTCAAGACTGTATATTGTCACCCTGCTTACTTAACTTATATGCAGAGAACATCATGAGATACGCTGTGCTGGGAGAAGCGCAAACTGGAATAAAGATTGCTGGGAGAAATATCAATAACCTCAGATATGCAGATGACACCACACTTATGGCAGAAAGTGAAGAAGAAGTAATGAACCTCTTGATGAAAGTGAAGGAGGAGAGTGAAAAAGTTGGCTTAAAGCTCAACATTCAGAAAACTAAGATCATGGCATCTGGTCCCATCACTTCATGGCCTATAGATGGGGAAAGAGTGGAAACAGTGTCAGAATTTATATTTTGGGACTCCAAAATCATTACAGATGGTGATTGCAGCCATGAAATTAAAAGACGCTTACTCCTTGGAAGGAAAGTCATGACCAACATAGACAGCATATTAAAAAGCAGAGACATGACTTTGCCAACAAAGGTCTATCTAGTTGAGGCTATGGTTTTTCCAGTAGCCATGTAGGGATGTCAGAGTTGGACTATAAAGAAAGCTGAGCGCTGAAGAATTGATGGTTTTAAACTGTGGTGTTGGAGAAGACTCTTGAGAGTCCCTTGGACTGCAAGGAGATTCAACGAGTCCATCCTGAAGGAGATCAGTCCCGGGTGTTCACTGGAAGGACTGATGCTGAAGCTGAAACTCTTGTACTTTTGCCATCTCATGCGAAGAGATGACTCATTTGAAAGGACCCTGATGCGGGGAAAGATTGAGAGCAGGAGGAGAAGGGGATGACAAAGGATGAGATGGCATGATGGCATCACCGACTCAATGGACATGGGTTTGGGTGGACTCCAGGAGTTGGTGATGAACAGGGAGGCCTGGCGTGCTGTGGTTCATAGGGTCACAAAAAGTCAGACATGACTGAGAGATTGAACTGAACTGGTAAAGATATTTTTAATGCATAATGTTAGCAAGGGTGATATTAAAAACATGCTAATATTCTTCCATAATGGTTTTGAAATGTACCATCATTTAGGAAGGTTCTTTTAAATATGTGGCTTAAAATATTCATACTTTGACCCAAAATTTATGCCTAGAAATAACATTCCAAAAGAACTAGAAAGAGGAACAAACATTGAGTTTAAAACTGTTCCACAAAATATTATCTATAATAACAAATCAATGCAGAAAATTTATCCAATAATAGGGGAACAGTTGCATTGATTGTAATACAATTATATTATGGATTATTAGGTTCTATTATCATTTTTATATATTACTAACTTTGGCTTGCTAATATTTGGTTGAGGATTTTTACATCTATATTCACGAGATATATTAGCCTGTAACTTTCTTCTTTTCTAGTGTCTTTTTCCGGCTTTGGTATCAGGATAAAGACATTCTCTACAATGAATTTCTAAAATGATCTCTATATAAGTTGCTTGTATATTTTTGAGATTAATCCTTTGTCTGTTTCTTCATTTGTTATTATTTTCTCCCATTCTGAAGGCTGTCTTTTCACCTTCCTTATAGTTTCTATTGTTGTGCAAAAGCTTTTAAGTTTCATTAGGTCCCATTTGTTTATTTTTGCTTTTATTTCCAATATTCTGGAAGGTGGGTCATAGAGGATCTTGCCATGATTTATGTTGGAGAGTGTTTTGCCTATGTTCTCCTCTAGGAGTTTTATAGTTTCTGGTCTTACATTTAGATCTTTAATCCATTTTGAGTTTATTTTTGTGTATGGTGTTAGAAAGTGTTCTAGTTTCATTCTTTTACAAGTGGCTGACCAGTTTTCCCAGCATCACTTGTTAAAGAGGTTGTCTTTTTTCCATTGTATACCCTTGCCTCCTTTGTCGAAGATAAGGTGTCCATAGGCACGTGGATTTATCTCTGGGCTTTCTATTCTGTTCCATTGATCTATATTTCTGTCTTTGTGCCAGTACTATACTGTCTTGATGACTGTGGCTTTGTAGTATAGTCTGAAGTCAGGCAGGTTGATTCCTCCAGTTCCATTCTTCTTTCTCAAGATTGCTTTGGCTATTCGAGGTTCTCCTGCAGCTCAATTCCAGAAAAATAAATGACCCAATCAAAAAATGGGCCAAAGATCTAAACAGATATTTCTCCAAAGAAGACATACAGATGGCTAACAAACACATGAAAAGATGCTCAACAGCACTTATTATCAGAGAAATGCAAATCAAAACCACAGTGAGGTACCATTCATGCCAGTCAGAATGGCTGCTATCCAAAAGTCTACAAGCAATAAATGCTGGAGAGGGTGTGGAGAAAAGGGAACCCTCCAACACTGTTGGTTGGAATGCAAACTAGTACAGCCGCTATGGAGAACAGTGTGGAGATTGCTTAAAAAACTGGAAACAGAGCTGCCGTATGACCCAGCAATCCCACTGCTGGGCATACACACCGAGGAAAACAGATCTGAAAGAGACACATGTACCCCAATGTTCGTTGCAGCACTGTTTATAATAGCCAGGACATGGAAGCAACCTAGATGCCCATCCGCAGACGAATGGATAAGGAAGCTGTGGTACATATATACTATGGAATATTCACTAGCCATTGAAAAGAATTCATTTGAATCAGTTCTAATGAGATGGATGAAACTGGAGCCCATTATACAGAGTGAAGTAAGCCAGAAAGATAAAGACCATTACAGTATACTAATGCATATATATGGAATTTAAAAAGATGGTAACAATAACCCTATATGCAAGACAAAAAAAGAGACACAGATGTACAGAACAGACTTTTAGACTCTGTGGGCGAAGGCGAGAGTGGGATATTCTGAGAGAACAGCATTGAAACAAGTATACTATCAAGTGTGAAACAGATCACCAGCCCAGGTTGAATGCATGAGATAGGCTCAGGGCTGGTGCACTGGGAAGACCCAGAGGGATGAGATGGAGAGGGAGGCGGGAGGGGGGATCAGGATGGGGAACACATGTAAATCCATGGCTGATTCATGTCAGTGTATGGCAAGAACCACTACAATAATAAATAAAATAAAATAAAATAAATAAAATGATCTCTACAATGAATGGAACAACAGACTGGTTCCAAATTGGGAAAGGAGTATATCAAGGGTGTATATTGTCACCCTGCTTATTTAACTTATATGCAGAGTACATCACATCAAATGCCAGGCTGGATGAAGCACAAGGTGGAATCAAGATTGCCAGGAGAAATACCAAGAACCTCAGATATGCAGATGACACCACCTTATGGCAGAAAGCAAAGAAGATCTAGAGCCTCTTGATGAAAGTGAAAGAGGAGAGTGAAAAAGTTGGCTTAAAACTCATCATTCAGAAAACTAAGATCATGGCATCTGCTCCCATGACTTCATGGCAAATGGATGGGGAAACAGTGGAAACAGTAACAGACTTTATTTTCTTGTGCTCCAAAATCACTACAGATGGTGACTGCAGTCATGAAATTAAGATGCTTGCTCCTTGGAAGAAAAGCTATAACCAAACTAGATAGCATATTAAAAAGCAGAGACATTACTTTGCCAGCAAAGTCCGTCTAGTCAAAGCTATGGTCTTTCTAGTAGTCTTGTATGGATGTGAGAGTTTAACTATAAGAAAGCTGAATGCTGAAGAATTAATGCTTTTGAACTGTGGTGTTGAAGACTCTTGTACTGAGTGCCTTGGACTGCAAGGAGATCCAACCAGTCAATCCTAAAGGAAATCAGTCCTGAATATTCATTGGAAGGACTGATGCTGAAGCTGAAACTCCAGTACTTTGGCTACCTGATGAGAAAAACTGACTCATTTGAAAAGACCCTGATGCTGGGGAAGATTGAATGTGGGAGGAGAAGAGGATGACAGAGGATGAGATGGTTGGCATCACTGACTCGATGGACATGAGTTTGAGTAAGTTCCAGGTGTTGGTGATGAACAGGGAAGCCTAGCGTGCTGCAGTCCATGGGGTCGCAAAGAGTCAGACATGACTGAGCAACTGAACTGACTGACTAACAATGAATTTCAGAGTGTTCTCTCTGATGGGTTATTATTTTATAAAACAATTTGAGAAATTTCATTAATATCTTAAATAAGAACAATATATACATAGCATGATTAACATTTGATTAGAGATAAGAAGGAACAAAGAAAAGAAGAGGAATTATGGTTTGTAAGCATATGTGTGTGTTCAGTTGCTCTGTTTGTGGCCCTATTGACTACAGCCTGCCAGACTTCTCTATCCATGGAATTTTCCAGGCAAGAACACTGGAACAGGTCGCTATTTCATCCTCCAAGGGATCTTCTGAACCCAGGGATCAAACCCACGTCTCTTGTGTCTCCTGCACTAGTAAGTGGATTCTTTACCACTAGTACCATATGGGAAGGCCCCTTGTAAACACATAGTAGATACTATCAAAATATTAATTTTTAACAATGTGTCCATTCACAAATGTAACATTACCAATAACTATGTTTCAATCAAAGAGTAGAACTATTTTTGCTTTCTAGTATAATAATTTATATTATGCTACATCTTGTTTCTCTTGTCAAATATAACCAAAAGAACTGTGACTACTAAGAAAATATAAGAAAACTGAATTAATTCTGACTGAATTCTTAACTAACATCCCTTAGTTTCTTTCCAGTTTTCTGACTTGTATCTTAGTTCAGAATTTATATTTGCCTCAATAAGAATCAAGCACAGAAAGTCTAATGATCCTCTGTTTAAAAATATCCAAGTATATTTTTGCTCAAAATATTGCTCAAATCTCCTTCTGCAAGAGCACCAAAATTACCACTAGCTGTTGAACAACCATCAACAGGAGGATGCTGGAACTCACCTAAAAAAAGATATCCCCTGTCCAAAGACAAAGGAGAAGCTGAAACACAATGGTAGGAGGGGCACAATCAGAATAAAATCAAATCCCGTCCCTGTCAGATGGGCAGGTCACAAACTAGACACCACTACTGAAGAAATTCTCCCACTGTTCTCCCACAGAACTGAAGGTTTTGGCCTTATGTCCAGAGGTAGGGTTTGAACTCATGACCCTACCATAGAGTCTATAGACTCCAGGGCTGGGTCATATCAGGGCAAATAGCTAACAGGGAGGGAGCGCAGCTTCCCAGCCTGGGTATCTGGCAAAAGGACTAGGAATCCTCAGGGAATCTGACTTTGAAGACCAGCAGGATTCGATTACAAGACTTCCATAAGACTAGGGGAAACAGAAACACCACTCTTGGAGGGCAAAAGCAAATTCTTGTATGCACCAGGACCCAGAGGATATAGAGCAGTGACTCCATAGGAGACAGAACCAGACCTACCTGCTCGTATTGGAGAGTCTCCTGTGGCAGCAAGGGTTGCCACTGGCTTGCTATGGGGATGGGGGTGGTGCCCCTTTGAGTGAGCCCTCTTGGAGGTTGTTATTAACCTTACCATAGAGCCTATAGACTCCAGGGCTGAGTCACACCAGGACAAATAACTAACAGGGAGGGAGCGCAGCCCCACCTATCATAGACAATGCGATTAAAATCTTACTGAGCTTGACTCTGTCCACCAGGGCAAATCTCAGTTCTTCCCACCACCAGTTCCTCCAATCAGGAAGCTTACACAAGACTCTTAACCTCTTCCACTGGGGGACAGATAGAAGAAACAAGAAGAACTTCAATCCCACAGCTGCCAGAAAAAAGCCCCATCACAGAAAGTTAATCTAAAGGAAAAGTCAGAGGCATATGTTCTAGATGAAGGGACAAGATAAAACCCCAGAAAACCAACTAAATGAAGTGGAGATAGGCAATCTTCCAGAAAAAGAATTCAGAATAATGATATTAAAGATGATCCAAGATCTCAAAAAAAAGAATGGAGAAGATGTAAGAGATGTTTACCAAAGACCTAGAAGAACTAAAGAACAAACAGAGATGAACAATACAGTAGAATGAATCAATAGCAGAACAACTGAGGCAGAAGAATGAATAAGTGGCTTGGAAGTCAAAATGGTGGAAATCACTGCTGCAAAACAGATTATAGTAACAAAACTGGAAAAAAAAAATGAAGATAACCTAAGTTATGGAACAACATTAAACACACCAATGTTCACATTATAGGGGTCCCAGAAGGAGACAAGAGACAGGACCTGAGAAAATATTTAAAGAGATGATAGTTCAAAACTTTCCTAACATTAGAAAGGAAATAGTCAACCAAGTCCAGGAAGCACAGAGAGTCCTAGACAGGATGAACTCAAGGAAGAACACACTGAGACACACAGTAATCAAATTGACAACAACAACAACAAATGCTAAAAGGAAGAAGGGAGAAATAACAAATAGCATACAAGGGAACTCCCATAAAGTTAGAATTAAACACACCAACCAAAATACATAGACTGGCTGGGTGGATGAAAGCATGTCCATGTATGCATTTCCACTTACTACATCACTCTACTTAACCCCTCAAATTGAACATAATTGTTTTATACTGTTAGGTCAATCTTGTTTCCATTATGGCCTATAATTGCAATTATCTTTTATTTTTTCTGGGTATTGACTGTGAAAACTGGTACTATTTACTATTGTCATTATGTAGCTGTTTTAATACCATTGTATCATGATTGTGCAACAAAATATAATAGATTTCTATATCACTATAACTACCATATAATATGAAAACCTGTAACCATTTTTTAAAATTCAGATGTACATTAGAATTATCCTGTAATCATTTGAAAAAATATAAATGCCGAGGTATTGCTTTTTTTCTCCAAGGTTCCAGATGTGAATTTGATGAGCAGCTATGTTTAAAAACAACTGGACTATATGATGATCTTTTATCGAGTTTGTTTCACTTTCTCTATTTAATATTCAGTGCTCTCATTTCATTTAGTTTATGTTTTTCAATTTATCCATCTCTTTTTTGTTGTCTTCTTTCTCAAGCCTTTATCAAGCATAGTAGAAAGGCTTAATATATAGTATGTATAATATATACACTTTCAAAAGCTTATGAATTTTTGCTTAGCAAAAAAATTTATAATATTTTGGTTCCACTTGTTTGACCAAGTATGAATAGAATCCTAGATTTATAATTTATATTCACTCAAAACTCTGATATAGTTTCATTCATTCTGGTGCCTCGTATTACTGTTAAATATCTGGAAAGTTTATTATTTTAGTGATTTTTTAAAAATTTGAATGAGGATTGAAATTTTAATCCAATTCTGAGACTATAAAAAAAAAATACTCTGTGGTTAACAAAAAAAAAAGAACCGGAAATTAACATGAGACACATTATTATGCCAGAAATGGCCACCCACTCCAGTATTCTTACCTGAAAAATTCCACAGACTGAGGAAACTGGCAGCTACAGTCCACAGGGTCACAAAGAGTTGGATATAACTGAGCATACACATACACAGTATCAATAACTAAATGACAGATTTTCTTCAAATTTCACAAAGTTTTATATTAGTGCTCATTATTTGCTTTCATACCTTATTCAAGATTCCAAATTGTATTTAGTTGCATTGAGAAGCTTCAGCTGTATGCAATAAATTACAAAAAATCCTCTTTTCATTTTTATTCTGTTATAAATATTATCTAATTTTCCTTGTGATGGCTTCTTAGGCATATTCATCATTTAAAAGTGGATATTTAATTTCCAAATACCTACAGTATTAATTAATAAACATAATTTTTAAAATTGTCAACGTTAAAGAATAGATGTTCTGTGACTGTACATAACTTACTAGTAGAGATAACTTACAATCAGAAATCAAAATAAAATTTATTAGGCAACCAGAAAATGGTCTAGTCTATAAACAGATAATAAAAATGCCAAATTATCAATTTCTTCTTTGTCTTGCTTCTTTGCAAATCTCTCCCACATCTTTGTTTTTATCTCAAAGAGATAAAATTCCTTGAATAAAAAGTTCTATACTTCTTTTTATCTCTAGTAATTGCCTAAGTACATAAGAAAATGCAGATATTCTAATAATGCTTATCTCTTCTTTGGTTGATTAATATAGAATCAGTTGATAAGTACAAACTTGACAAACTCAAAAATGTAAAAAATTTACAGCAGGAGCCAACACAACATTGCAAAGCAATTATTCTCCAATAAAAATAAATAAATTAAAAAAAATTTTTTAATATTACTGAAAATATTTTGGTATGCATGCACACACCATTTGGGCTCATAACACACACAGTCTTATAAGCTTCTCTTAGTACATGGTCTTAATCTTTAAAATGAAATAAATGGCAGAGAGTTAGCACTTGAAATTTGCTCAGTTTGTTCAAGGTTCTATCATGTATTCTTTAGTTTAGAAAAATGTTCTTAAATTAATGCTTGCTTTAAAACACACCTCCTAGACACTGTCTCCCTAACTGAAAACTCTTCATTTTGACAACTTCATACTTCTTTTTATGCCTCTTTAAGCTTGAAACTTTGGAATGTATTTTCAATCATATTGTGGAATCATACTGCTGTAGTGAGTACCTCATTGGCTCAAGTTCACAATCAATGAATAGCTACACCTTTTAGAACCTAGGTTAGGCCAACACCAAGCTGATACTGCCAATGATCTTATATTATTTTGTTCCATCTTTAGTTTTCTTAGCAACTCATTTTAGGGTACAGACTCAAGGCATTTGAGCAGGTTTATTCAAGAATACTTTTCGATCCTACACAGGGCTTTCTGTAGTTTGACATACCTAAAGTTCAGGGTCTAGACTTTAGTTATTTTCATTTCCAAGGTCTCTAGGTCTTAAATCAACACAGACAGATGTGTCCACTCATGGTCTATGACTTCCTTTCTGGATCAAGTTATACTTACCCTGAACTCTAGAATCTCTGAATTCCCTGCTCAGATGACCCCAGATTTGTTTCCAGTGATTTGGCAGCCCTTTTCTTAAGGTCCATCACCTCCAGGGAAGACTGCTTCCACTGTGTGATCATAGACCCAGGGAGTAAGTGAGGATCAGTTGTTTATGGCTGTTGTGGACTGTACTCCAAAGTGCAGACTAGGGTACTCACACACACATACAGGAGGCCCTTCATGGTATGGGACAGAGTCAGGGTGGGCAGAGAAAGAAGAGTAGGCCAAGGATCAAAGATCAGAGGCTGAGGAACCACTTCTTCCTCTGTCATCACATTTTGGCACAGGATTCTCAGGAGTCTAAAAACATTATATTCAAAACTTCCTGATAACTTTAGATATGTATTTGTCAAATCATGAGGAAAGAGCATTTTATTTAAGAGTATTTTTTTCAGTTTGAGTTATAGCATTTAAATATTTAGTGTTAACCCTATAACATAATGGTGTCTGTTTATACAATTGATTCTTTGTGTTAGGGGAAAACCAGGCCATGACGTCATCTGTAAGTAAGTTACAGGCATCAGTCAGTTGAAATACACTAAGTTTCAGAGTTGACTAAAATACTGAAGCTAAAGAAAGTGGGTAGGGGGAAAACGGAGTAAGAGTAAAAATTTTATATAAAAGGCAAGGGATGAAAGAAGAATGAAAGGACATGAAGAGAACGACCATATGTGCAGGAAAAGGGGAAAGAAGACAGACTATAAAGGAGAGAGAAGTTAAGAAAATAGATAAAAGAAAGAAGAAAACATACAGAAAGGGAAATTAGAAGAGAAGGAGGAACTGTATATAGAAGTGACTTGCTAGGAATAGGAAGAATTAAGTCTGTGCTTTTTTCAACTCCTCAGTCAAGTACCATACCCCTCGAAGCTCCTCTCTCCTTGTACTACAGAGGAATGGATTACACCACCTGGGTTTAATGACCACTCTTGCTCTAAATGTAAATGAATCTATAAGTGCTTCTTTTCCATCATCCCATCAGAGAAAGTCAGGGTCAGACACATCTCTAGAACCAACACTCTTAGGTTGGTTCACCAAAGAGGCCTCGTATCTCACTGTGACCACTTGGATCACTCAAAATCACCCCTGAACTTGTGGGAGTCTGCAAACCAATGACTGTTAATAGAGCTACGATCCTAACCTGTGCTGTGTGGTCAGTACAAGAAGATGTGCTCGGAACTGAACCTCACTATTCTGCATTATCCACATCCTAATCTGACTTTATTGTTTCAAAGACTAGTCTCAGCAATATTAATACAAATTTCTTTTAATTCAACTTTCATATATACACTCAGATACATATGTGTGTGTGTATGTATAAGTTAGAAATTATCTTTAAACATGGAGCATGTGCAAATTTTCTAATGTTAATTACCGATAAATAAAAATAAATGACAAGATACTAATTTAAAGAAAAACTGAAAGTGACCTTGTGCATAAAGCTAGTTTATGCTTTCCCTACTTTTGCCCCCTTACCAGTACCACGGAAACACTACACTATTTAGACGTAAAACGTTCTTCACTGATATGAGAAAACTGGGTCAGAATAATTTCAGTGCTAAAACTATTGACAAGAGGCTGTCACAGTGAGAATACTGATTAATACTTTGTTCTCTTTCAGAATTCTCTCCATTCAATTGCAGTCACAGGGACAGAAGCCTCATGAAAAGAGAAGACAACTGAAAGCTCTCTTGAGTCTAACACAAAAGCCAGAACTTTCATAAGGAAGCAGTAACAAACTTTATAAGCTAAGTGGCCTTGGCTTCATTTCATGTTTTTATTTTTTTAACATTTATGAGACTTCAAGGCCATTGTTGTGTCTTTACTTGTAGTTTCTATAGAAACATGTGCTTATTTAAAAAAAAAAAAAAAAAAAAACAATAACCTTCTGTGTGAGACATTATAAGCTATGAAACAGAAAAGATCTACAATTCCTGATGCAAATAAAATATCAGGTTGGCCAAAAGTTTCATTCACTTTTTTTCTGTAACATCTTATGTAAAAACTCAAACAGACACTTTAGCCACTGAATAGTATGAAGAAGGTGTAGAAAGAATGGAGAAGGAAACTGATTCATGACCCTAATCACCATCCACAGTTATGTAAGCTCTAGATATTTCATTCTGAAATTTATAGTTAGAGCAAATGGGTACCAATATTGTTCTTAACATTTCAATTACTCATTTCAAAAAGTCACCTAATTAGTTCCCCAAATGGTTTTAGATGTCAAAACATTATCCTTAAAGAAATGTGACGCTATCACTGAAATTAGAAGAGACAAATTGTCCATCACCTCATCTTCCAAAATTACCTTGGAAATAAAATTAGGAAACAGAAGATAGGACAACATATTTAAAGCTATTGGCCTTCACATTAAGTGGACAATTAAAATATCATTTTACAAAGAAAGAACAGACAAGCAAAACCATATTCAGTTTTTGTTTTTAAAATTTAGGAAACAATGGTCATGTTTAGAGTAGTCTGATTTTACCAGATTTTTCCTCTACTGCTTTTTAATCCATTCACTTATATTTTTGTGTATTGTAACCTTTGGGTAACTTAGAATCTAATTTTAGACTCTTTTGTAGAAAATATATAAACTATTTTAAGTGAACACTAATATTAGTTTTGTCATAACAGTCAAATTAAGGGTCCCTTTAAATCTCATTAAGAAATGTGACCCACTTGCAGTTGCCTAACTTTGAGTTTTCAAATCTGAAATGCTTAGAATCTTTGCAAGGAAGCTATGAAAAATAAGAATGAAGTTTCGTAGCATTGCTCTGTACTCTGAATGTCGTGGGAGCAGGGGTAGTAGGTAGCATGTGTGCTAGCGCGCTCAGACTCTTTCTGACCACATGGACTGCGGCCCATGGGATTTTCTAGGCAAGAATACTGTAGTAGGTTGCCCTTGTCTACTTCAGGGGTTCTTCCCCACTCAGAGATCAAATCGGTTGTGACAGATGGGAAGCATTTTAAAACTAACTCATTATCTCTTAAAAAAAAAAAATCTTGTAAAAGAACATAAGAGTGGGGAAGAGAGTCCAGAAATCTGTTGCTAGTGTCAGGTTTGAATCCTAATTCCATCAGTTGATATATGTGTGATGTTGGCCAAGTTACCTGACCACTTTGTACTTCAGTTTTATCTTTAATGAAAGTAATAGTACTTTAGTGAAGTGCTAGTTATAAGGACACAGATTCAATTAAAGAAATATGTTTAATGGACTTAGAGCAAAACAATGTCTGCCATAAATGTTACATCAGTATTTGTTAAACGTAACTTTGCTTGATACCACCCTGCCTCTATCACTTCTCTCTACATTAGGGGCTATCTCAGTCAATATGATATGTCCCACTAAATCAGCAGGTTAATCTTCCAGAAGATGGTTCAAATATGTAATCAGTAAAACAAACCAAAAAAACTGTGCATGTAAAATATTATATGTTAATTTAAAACCTGCACATGTATGTTTGTTGACCAATATTTTGATGTAAAGCCAAGGCCTTTTCTCTGAATATTGATCTGTTGAATAAAGTTCTATTATTTTTCTCTTGTGTCATATATTATGTACATTTCATGTGGCCTTTGATTTAAAGTGGAATTATTAAAGACATTTTTGAAGTATGCTGAGCATGGAATGCATTTAGATGACTACAGTTCTCCCAATTTTGAGAGTTGCCTGGACCATTCCACACCAATTCATTATTAACAACATACTTTTTAGAATGATATAACTACAAGTTTCTAAGTAATAATTGTTTTTATTCTCACGATTCATAATTTTACGTAACAAAGTACCTCGTTATTAAAAACAAATGCAAAGGCATATATAGGTCTAACAATATAGCTGACTCCAGGCAAGCATACCATTGAAAAAGAGAACAGGGTGTGCAAAAATTCAGGAAGGACCACTCTACGATAAGCTTCAAGGATCCTTGAGCATTAATCATTATGTTTTAAGGGAATTCAAACTGTCAATTAATCCCACAAATTGGTTAACTGGAAGTCAGTTAAGACATATTCTATTATACTGACTTTACTTGATAGCTTATATGTCTGTGTGCATGCATGCTCAGTCGTGTCCAACTCTTTGCGACCCCATAGACTGTAGCCCACCAAACTCCTCTCTTCATGGGATTTTCCTGGCACAAATACAGGAATAGATTGTCATATATGTCTGAGTCCCAATCTAAACCATGGCTGCTGTGAGGAAAGAAGGGTATTTTTTAAATTCATCTTTGCATGTCTAACATAGTGCTGGCTTACTGTAAATGCTTAATAACTTCTGGCTAAATTAATGAACATGTTAGAATGGGCCAGTATCTGAATAAATCACCTCTGGAGTTGCCCTATATTCTCACATGCTGCCAAATTTACAATTTAGTTTACTGTTAAACCTATTGTAAGTAGTATCATTTAAATTATCAAAAACTTCATTATAAAAAAAAATCCGTCATAACAGGCATGATCACAAGATCATTTCTGAAAACAGCATTAGAGTTGAAATATGTGCATATGTGATATATTTTGATCTAGTGATTATAGGCATTCAGAATAAATGTTCTTATTTAGAAATCCAAGCAAGGACAATCGCTAGGGGAAATCTGTCCTCCTCGCAGTCATTTCAGAATATTAGACAATTTGAAATATAATCTTTTGAATTATCCATTTGAGTCTTAACAGTTTATCCATTTTTTGTTTTTTCAATATCTGTCTCATATTTCAATTTCTTGTGTTTACTCCTCAGGCTCTTGGAAGCATATAGCAACTTTAATAGCACTCCCTCTGTGGCAGGCATTTCATATACTGTACAATCAAAGCTTTTCCAGTCTGCTCTATAACTGTTGATTTGTTGATTGCGGTTTAACTCTCCCTTCTAAAAGAAGGCTTCCAAGAAGCAGAATTCTTTGTAGAGTCACAGTTTACGAGAGTGTTATATTCCCTGCTTCATGCTGTTTATCATGTGGTTGGGATGGCAATACTCAAAGATGACCAGAAAAGATAAACATAGGTTAATAAAGAATCACAGTTCAAATCCTTGAACAGGGCAAAGATGAACAGCTAGTCAATATTATACAAACTAAAGTACAGTTATCCCTCAGTATCTGTTGACACTCTCACTCATGGATGCCAAAATGCATAGATGTTCAAGCCCCTTATATAAAATGACACAGTGGAAATTGACCCTCCAGATCCACAGGTTCTGCATGTGGATACAGAGGGCCAACTGTAGAATAGTTTAATCAAGGCTATTCCCTCAAATCAGTATCCCTCTGAATGTGATTGAGAGACCTGAAAGTGATACTGAGCCTAATCTTTTTTCATAATGATAGTAACATTACATGTCTTTTTCACTTTCATTTTCATGCTAGATTCACAAGTGCATAGGGTATAGAAAGTTCATTAATATAGCTTCAGATTCCACACTGGAACTAACCTTCAGGAAACTAATATCTGCCATTTCAGTATAAAAGAGAAATGTCTGTCATTATATGACCATTTATCATTCATGTATTTCTAGCAAAATGATATGTTACAACAAAATGCAGAAACAGATATGAGAGTTGAGCTGTTATAGTATTAAGTCACATTAAAAAGACTGACAAAATATAAAACAGTGCACTCTTCTCATTTGTGTTTTCTTCTCTTGGGAAATATAATTACTTTTTATAAAAATAAGTTATTTATATTCATTTAAGTGTATTGATATTTTTAAAGCATTAATAAATACTATATATTTTTCTTTCATTTTCACTTCTAACATGGTAAATATTAATATCTGCACATATTAGTGCACTCAATATCTCAGCAAATTTGGAAAACACTGCAGTGGCCACAGGACTGGGAAAGGTCAGTTTTCATTATGATCCCAAAGAAGGGCAATGCCAAAGAATGTTCAAACTACTGCACAACTGCACTAATTTCACATGCTAGTAATGTATTGTTCAAAATCCTTCAAACTAGGCTTCAGCAGTATGTTAACTGAGAACTTCCAGATGTATAAACTGGATTTAGAAAAGGCAAAGGAACCAGAAATCAAATTGCCAACATCCACTGGGTCACAGAAAAAACAAGGGAATTCAGATAAACATCTACTTCTGCTTCACTGACTATATTAAAGCCTTTGACTGTATGAATCACAACAAACTGGGAAATTCTTCAAAATATAGGAATACCAGACCACCTTATCTGTCTCCTGAGAAACCTATATGCAGGTCCAGAAGCAAGAGTTAGGACCTGACATGGAACAACAGCCTGGTTCCAAATTGGGAAAGGTGTACATCAAGGCTGTATATTGTCACCCTGCTTATTTAATTTATATGCAGAGTACATCATAACTATTTGGTTTCTAAAGTCAAAATATTTTAATTAACTTTTGAACTTCTATTACCTATTAACAATGACAGTGACTAAGTTCCCAACAAAAAATCTCTAATTTAAGTAATGTAAGTTTTTTTCAACTTAGTGCAGTAGAATAAAACATAATCAATATGTAAACTATGAGATATTTTGCTCCAAAATATGTATGTATGCATTGCATCTGTATTGCATCTGCACAAATAATTATTTTTATCCCATACAATCACCTTAAAGTTCTCTTTCTCACACACACACATTCATGCTTCTGTATATCAGTTTAAGAATCAGAATTGATATCAAACTCATCTAACTTAAAAGGAATTAAGAAGAGTTTCCAAATAACTATGCTACTTGATTTTCATTTGCTGGGTTACCAAGAGATACTGAAACAATTGTGCAAACATCTCTGCTATATAAAAGCTGTAATACCCCTTTATCTCATTATAATTTAAATGTTAAATGCTCCATTATAGAGGTAAATTGGGTTTAAAATAGAATTTTTCAAGCAGAAGAGCAAAAAATGTAAGGTCAAACAGAGTGAGGAACCAGAGCTTCAAATTGTGGTATAAAACTTGCTAGGGCACGAATTGATCTACTGATATACTAAGAAAGTCAGACCCTCTGACATGCCCTATAGAAAGTAAATATATTGAACTGGAACAAAAATTATATGAAACAGCTGTTAAGTGACAGAAGAAATGTGCATTGGACCACCAGCTTGTCATAAATCTTGCACCCTTAATCAGAAAGCATCTGTCTTTTCATTTCCTTTTCAGTAATCTCTGCATTGTATTTAATCTGTGTAAAATGCTTCTTCTAACAGGTGCAACAATGTTTATAAAGTGGAAACCTTATTTAAATGAAGTTTACAACTAGAGACATTTCAATTAACAAGGCGATATCTTATGAGGTGGAATAATGCTGACATTTGGCAAAGCCACAGATTGCTTTTCATTGGTAAAGTTTAACTATTGTAAAATTAGAGTATAGATGCCAAGAAAAGCATAAAGATGAAAAGTATTTAGAGCAATCTATGCAATAAATGAACATCCAGAGAAACTACAGGGAAAACTTACTGGTGGGAATGTGGATAGTATGAAGTAGTGGGAGTATTTATTACAAAATGTCATATTTCATAAAACAAATGTTAGAACTAATAATGTTCACTATCTTCCCTAAAAGTGGTATCTACAGCACTAGTCTACTTTCCTACAGGTAGTTTTTCTCTTATTATCACTACTTACTTGTGGAAATTGAATATAATAGATTCATAATCAATCTTTCTGGATTAAAAATCCTGTCAGAAATTCTGAGACTTGCATTATAATCATCTAAATAAATTATAAATAAATAATTTCTTTACAAACATTAGTATAGTGTTAGTATACTTAGAAAGCATAAACAATTTTTAAAGTGAAAGGGACTGTAGCTTTAACTTCTTTTACTCGAAATGCAAAAATACTGAGCACAAAGATAGCGAACTCTGTTTCTACAGCCTCCAGGCAGGTAATAGATGTGATAGGACTCTGGTGAAACATATGGCCCTTTAGGCTGATGGATCATTCATTTCCTAAGTTTTGGTAAAAAGAGGTGTTGAAGAAATATTCTTAATATTGTAATTGTAATGCACAATTTAGCCAATTGTTTTCATGGAAAAAGGAATCCATTGCTTCCAAAAATTCAAGTTTTCAATAAAGCTCAGAACAAACAAAAGATATCTGTGGATTGGATCTTTTCCTTGGGCTACAAATTTGCAAACTGTAATGTAATAGTTGAGGATTATTGTAATAGTTGAGGATTACTGTTAAAGAGATCTAAGATAAACGTCTATCTTGGCCATTTGTTAGCTTTATGATCTTGGATAAGCTACTTGATCTTAAGCTCCATTTCATCCTCAGCAAAAAAAAAAAAAAAAAAGCCAGTAATAAAAGGTGACTCATAGGAATATTTTAAATAAGTGAGATAAAGTAATAAACCTCAGTTGCTAAATTGCATCCAACACTTTGCAACCCCATGGACAGTATAGCCTGCCAAGCTCCTTTGTCCATGGAATTTTCCAAGCAAAAATAGTGTAGTGGATTGCCATTTCCTTCTGCAAGGTAATTTAAAATATTTCCTATTGTAAAACTATTTAGCAAAGCAAGTATTCAATAAGTGGTAGACATTACATATTATATTACACATATACATATAGCATATTATGCAATACATAAACATAATATATATTTTATTTTAATTGCATGGGAAAAACTCTAATTTCCTTATCTGCTTTTACTAATTGACATAAGATAAATATTCTTTAAAGCATGGATAAAGCCTTTCAATATTTATAATTCCTCTTAATAACTGCATACAAATATTTATTATAGGTTAATACAGAAAGCAAAGGCTATTATCTGTTCTTTGGACAGTTCACCATAAAAAATTGTCTCATCTCAAGCTTTCACATTTTGTAAGGGACAAATCCATTAAATTTTTTTTTCCGCACTAAAGCAATATAAACAAGGTCATTAGTTATAAAACACAGAAGATTCTCTTTTAATTACTTTTTTTTGGAGACAAATACAGTAGAAAATATTTTGATGATGGGAGTTAGACATTCTGTGTATAATCTGAAAAACTGATTAGCTCATTCAGACTAAGCCAGTTTTAGGGGATAAACTTTAGCCTGAGGATTTTGTTGTTTAGTCAATAAGTCCTGTTGGACTCATTTGCCACCCTATGTAGCAGTGAGTTCCTGGGGAGTTTCACATTATAATGGTACCTTCAGAGAACCTGGGCTCCCCTGATGGCTTGGATGGTAAAGAATCTTCCTGTAATGTGGGAGATTCAAGTTCGATCTCTGGGGTGGGGAGATCTCCTGGAAAAGGGAATAGCAACCACAAGGGACTTCCCTGGTGGCTCAGATGGTAAAGCGTCTGTCTACAATGCGGGAGACCCGGGTTTGATCCCTGGGTCGGGAAGATCCCCTGGAGAAGGAAATGGCAGCCCACTCCAGGACTCTTGCCTGGAAAATCCCATGGACAGAGGGGCCTGGTGGGCTACGGTCCATGGAGTTGCAAAGAGTCGGACACGACTGAGCAACTCCACCCCCACCACCACCAGTATTCTCGCCTGGAGAACTCCATGGACAGAGGAGCCTGATGGGCTACAGCCCATGGGGTTGCAAAGAGTCGGACACGACTGAGAAACTGACACCCAACCTCAGAGAACTTCCCTGGGTCCTGTTTCCAAATTTCCTCCCATGACTCCCTCAGATTTTCCAATTCATCATAACCTCCTAGTCAGCCTTAGAAGTATGCTTTTCTTAATGATTAGCAAACTCCTCCCTCCCACTAATGTCTTATCAAAAAAGTTTTGAAACTCCCCCACAATGTGTAAGTCAGATAATAATAATTCTGATGTTAGCTATGGGTAATGAAGCCTTACTATATACTTAATGTTAGCCAAGTCCCTTACATGCATGGTATGCATTTAATCTTTACCATGGCTCTATAGAGGCTTCCCTGGTGGCTCAGTGGTAAAGAATCTGACTGTCAAGCAGGAGACGCGAGTTCCATCTTTGAGTCAAAAAATCCCTTGGAGAAGGAAATGGCAACCCACTCCAGTACTGGCGCCTGCAGAAGCCCAGGGACAGAGGAGCCTGGTGGGCTACGGTCCCTGTGGTTTCAAAAGAGTTGGACACAAATTTGAGACTAAACAACAACAATGGCGCTATAGATTCTGTATATATACCAAGGTTCTCTCATCTATAAAGAGCAGTTCTTAAGAAGTTAAATTGTGTCTAGAACTTGAATCCAAAGTCAAAGTGAAAGTCACTCAGTTGTATCCGATTCTTTGTGACCCCATGCACTATACAGTCCATGGAATTCTCCAGGCCAGAATACTGGAGTGGGTAGCCTTTCTCTTCTCCAGGGTATCTTCTCAACCCAGGGATTGAACCATAGTCTCCTGCATTGCAGGCGGATTCTTTACCAACTGGGCTATCAGGGAAGCCCCCAAAGACAAGTACAATCTCATTACTAAGGCTATACTATACTGCCTCTCTAAATTCTTGGCTTAAACTCAACCTGCATGAATTAAACATATATTGAATAAAAGTTTTCTTTCAACGTGTTAACATGACAGGAGCTGGATGGGCTGGGATGGGATGGAGGGTGATAAAAAGATGTTAAAATGTGTCAACTAGGAAAATTAAAAATGAGTTAATTTTTTAATTCATCAATTTCATTAAAGTATATATAGTGGGCTTGGAATGAGAAAAGATACCTCTATACATGTACCCCATTTTCAAATAGCTTTTGAAAATTTAATTTTAAAAAGCATAAATCACAGTGATTGCTTTTCCACTACCCAAGAATTCATATACAATAGGAGACATCCAGAATTTCTCCCTCCAAGAATATGTTATTAGTGATCATTTGTAAGTGTCTACTGGTGGCTCAGATGGTAAAGAATCCACATGAAATGCAGGAGACCAGGGTTCTATCCCTGGGTTGGGAAAATCCCCTGGAGAAAGGAAGAGCTATTCACTCCAGTATTCTTGCCTTCATGGACAGAGGAGCCTGATAGGCTACAGTCCATGGAGTTGCAAAGAGTCAGACACAAATGAGTGACTAATATACACACAGATACAAACTGAGGAAATGAAGGGTGAGCATAGAGGTCTGCAGAGAAGCACAAAGATCACTTTAGCAAAAACTATCAGACATTAGGAGATTGCATTTCTGATACTGAGCCTATAAAAATACAATTTAGATACAACTTTTTAGGAACATCTGTAACTGAAAAACAAACAAGGCTTCATTTTCCAGTCACGGTTTTGTTAATGAAATAATTACTTCAAGAAGGCCACCCCAGAGGCTTTCAAACACCTCCCAGCAAAGTAGAGATAATCTTGCAAAAGAAGGAATAATCTTTCAGTAGGTTTGGATCTACAGGGCAACAGTTTCCTGTGACATAACTCTGAGAAAGATAAAAAGGCTTAAGGTACAACAGAAGAATGAACACAATTAAGGTGAATCAGGCCTCTGTGATATCGTTTGGGAGAAAACTTCCTGTCCTCATGAGAAAAACGTAGTATCTTTTTAGGCAAGGAAACTATTGACAAATTTTGGAAAGCTACTCCACAAGACTCACATTAATATACAGCAGGTGAAATGTACTTTCCCTTGGGCAAGGAGAGGAGAATCTATTGCATATGTCATCTGTTTCTGTGAATACTGAAGATTACAATTATGTTTTGATATTAATCCAACAACTGCATATTTCTTGTTGAGAATCAAGCTGCGAAAATGTGAGTGACAGTATAAATCTTTTTAAATTGAATTCAGCACTATTGAAAAGAGCTGATGTTTTCAAATATTCTTACAAAGCCTCTGAACAACAAGAATAATTTTCTAAATGAAGCCACATTTTAGAGTAACCTACTTGGTAAGCAAGATGAATAGCCAAGATAAAATAAAATCCTGCATGTCTGCTATATATGGAGTGTGTGTTTTGCATTTCTGTAAGCACTCACCTCTAATGTTTTGATGTCCTCATAAGTAAACCTCACGGTGGGAACTCCAAGATGGTTGATGAAATAATCAGCGTCATCCTGCATCTGCTCAGAACTGACATTCGTTTCTGGGCACTGACCTCTTCTGGGACAATTGAACTTATTTTTCTGAAAAACATAATTTAAATTGTTAGCACACACTGTACTTCTTAGGTCATTCCTAAACCAATGCTATTCGACACGTGGGCCAGTATGAGCAGTATCAATGATACCCAGAAACCTATTTGAAATATGAACTACAAATGCTTAGATGACACCAATACCCTCCCAAATGGGAACCTTTGAGAACGAAGTCCAGAAATCTTTGTACCAGCATTCTTCTATGAGGCTCATGCTCACTGGAGAGTGACTTTAGCACTGGCCTAGATCAGGCTTTGCCTGTTGTTGCTGCTGCGAAAGCATTTTTATTATGTTGTTGCTGCTAAGTCACATCAGCCATGTCCAACTCTTTAAGATCCCAAGGCCTGTCCTGCCAGTCTCCTCTGTCCAAGGGATTCTTCAGGTAAGAATACTGAAGTGGTTTGCCATGCTCTCCTCCAGGGGATCTTGACCCAGGGATCAAACCCACAGCTCTTATGTCTCCAGCATTGGTAGCTGAATTCTGTAGACTAGCAATAACCGGGCTTCCCTGGAAGCTCAGCTGGTAAAGAATTGCCAGCAATGCAGGAGACCCTGGTTCCATTCTTGGGTCAGGAAGATCCCCTGGAGAAGGGAGAGAGTAACCACTCCAGTACTCTTGGGCTTCCCTGGTGTCTCAGAGGGGGCTACCTGGAAAAAAGAATCTGCCAGCAATGTGGAATACCTGGGTTTGACCCCTGGACTGGGAAGATCTCCTGGAGAAAGGAACAGCTATCCACTCTAATATTCTTGCCTAGAAAATTTCATGGACAGAGGAGACTGGCAGGCTACTGTCCACGGGATGGCAAAGAATAGGATACCACTGATTAACTTTCATTTTCACCTGGGAATAGATTTATTATAAAGTTTAATGACTCATTAAAAGAGAATGTAGAGTCCCTCAAAGGTTTAATTTTGCTTTTTTAAAAGTTTTCCCACAAACATAAAGGATGGTTTGGTAGGATATAATTCTATTCTTAAAATGCTGATTTGGAAAACCACAGAAAATAAAGTTCCTCCATTTCTTATTCAAAACTTATCCCCACATGTCTTATGAGCATATGCCAAATACCATGGGCCGAAGAGAACCACAAAGCTAAGTGCAACCTCTAGGGAAATACAAAATGATGGACTATTATTTCTTAAACTAAGAGTTGTATATCATGTAAAACAAATGACAGTAACTTTACAAAAATGAAACAAAAAAATCAAAATCCAGTTAAATAAGGGTTCTTGTAACTATTATTGATTTAAAATGTCTTCTTCAAAAAATTTCCAAATATCTAGAATATTTCTGTGGTGCTCTTGTCTCGAGTGTGAAATGTGGAAGAATACCAGTCTCTTCACCAGGATCCATACGGGGAATGAGACAACAGTGTGAGAACATCAGATCTAATATGAGGCAAAAAGTATGTATTTGGTGCAAATTTGCTATTGAATCAGCACATTGACTCTTCAGTCCCTTCCTATGTTTCTTTGGCATGATATAATTTTGGAAACACTCTTAAATATAACCTATCAAAAACTTTAGAAATATGCATTTTAATATTCAGAAACTGAGTTATTCCAACTTTTTTCAGCTACAGTGCTAGATCCTTCAAACATATAATAATGTTTCAATATTTATTTATTTTTTGAGGTACTAATAGAGGGAGGAGACATACATACACCTATGGTTAATTCATGTTGATATTTGACAGAAATCAAACCAATATTGTAAACCAATCAATTAAAAATAAATAGATATCAAAAAAAGAAAGATATTTGCAATGAACTTGAAATCAATTAAAATGGAAAGTTGGTATAAGGATTTATAACCTAGGCAAGGTTTCAGCTTCACTTCATTTACAAATATCTTGTGTAATTAGATAGTACCAGGTGATGCTAGAGGTGAAGAACCCACCTGCCAACACATGAGAACTGAGAGAGGCAGCTTCCATCCCTGGACTGGGAAGACCCCCCTGCAGTAGGAAATGGCGACCCACTCCAGTGTTCTTGCCTCAAAACTCCCATGGACTTTTTGAGGGACCACAGGCGCCTGGCGGCTGCAGAGAGTTGGGCACAACTGAGCAAAACAGCTAACCACTAAGCACTAGGTAACTAAGCACTTTGGGAATAAAAAGTAATGAGCGTTCTAGTATACAGTGCAATGAGAAACCTCATGCCTTTTATGGTGACCTCCCTACCACACACACACCGATTCTTTCCTCTAAAAGCTTAGTTTTCTGAAAAGATAATTAATCCTCTTTCACTCCTTCATATACTCCTGGGGCCAAGACTCCTAGAGGTTTAATTCCAACTGGGAGACTTTAAGGAAAATTTTGATTATTCCCAAAGAAGAGCTACCCTTAAGTACTGGAACATGAAAAGTGAAGAGACCACTTAACATCGTGTAAGAAATCCCAAGTATTTCTGAGAGATCCAGGTAACTATGAAGGTAATTGTTGCACCAGAATAGACTTTTTTCTAATTAAATTTGATTGCACTGAGCAGTCAAGACACTCACCAGTGTCCCGTGACTGGTGTCTCCCCGTTTGCCTGCTTCACTCATTCAAACATACTGAGTGGTGACTGCAGGCATTTGAATTTGGGAAACCTAGGTTGTTGCACCCTTTTATGTTATTAATAGGCTTTGATGGAATCTAGTCTCTTTCCAGACTCTAGCCAATAAAATTAAAATTTATTTTTGAAGTGGTCTACTTTCCCTTTACTGCAGCAACATCTACATGTCTTGGAGATAGCACACATACCCTGTTCATCATCAATGAAAATATAGGTTTGGCCTTTGCTTCATTTCGTATACACAATTCTTACATCCACTCTAAATATCAGCCATGCTCCTTAGACAGAATTTTTTCTCAATAGGCATGGATAAAAATTGACATCTTTCAATCCCATGAGCTGTCTGTAAAAAATGTTTTTAATTAAAGTTTTAAAAATAATAGTGGTTTTAAATGTTGATAACACTTTTACTCAGTTATCATTGTTATAGTTTCCCTCTCACAAAAAGTAATAATTTCCCATATATGCAAGTTCGTAAAATGGGAGAGATGACCAGCTCCAACCAGTGCTTACATCCTTTGTTTTATCTAACAGTTACTCAAAGCTCAATTCTTGTTTTGCCTCAGTCTTTTACTGAACCCAAGCATTCATCCCAAAACCAGAACAGATTCTGTAGTCTTTCTGTTTTTCCCATGGCTAATCCCATTGCATTTAATATTTTCATTGCAGTCTATTTCTGTGATTTCTTCTAGGTACATCATTGCTTTCATGTTTTGTGTTTTTCAGGCAAATAAAACAAGTAATATCCAGCCTTCAGGATCACATTTCCTAAAATATTTCTGCATCCTTTCCTCTCCTCTGGCTTGCTTTACTTCACTCATCTATTGAAAAGTCTACATCTTTTCCCTAAAAGTTTGTATTGCCACCTCTGTCACACATAAACTCTTTTGTAAACCAACTCCACGATGTCAATGGGGTGAATATTATCAGAATTGTTTTTAAATTATGTTTTGACAGTTAAGATCTCTTAAACCACATCTCTGGTACTAATATGGACTATTTAGGTAGGGAGAACAGAGTGCAGAATAATAGACTTGCAAGGCCCAAGGTGGAGCTGGGCCTGATAGCTGAAGGCACTAGACTATTGAGTCTCCTGTCAAAATAAAGCCAAAATGAAGAGTAAAAGATTCAAGAAAATCAACCCAAGATTGGAAGATCAGGGGTGACACAGAGTTCCCTAAGGAGCTTTCCTGGGGCCTATCCTTTATCTATTGAGTTTCCCTGTAAAAGCTTATGGAGAGCTTATCTGGCCAGCCCTTGTCTGTCTCCCCAGCACCTTATTTTCTACCACCTACTCTCTTATGATTTAACCAAGGATGAGAGGCAGAACTATAGGATCCTCAAGCCTATGTTTATTTTGTTCTTTTGTTCCTAACTAGTTTCAGAGTAAAACAGGGTTAAAAAGAACCCAATTTTCAGATTGAATCATCTAGGGATTTCCCTTAAGAGGAAAACATTCCTGGCACACAAAACCTATCCTCTAAATCTTTTTATTATTCACTACTTTAAATTCTAAGCCAAACTCACAGACCTGAAGTGATCCTAAATCTGTATTCTAATTTAATATAAATTGTTTTCCCTCACAACAGTGAAGTGGATTGTAATGGCTCCATATCAGGTACCAGATGCTGATCTACTCAACCTCTAAAAGCACCACTATCTGAGAGGGAAGTAGAAAATGTATTTCTTTAACTTTTCTAGAAGTTAGCCACCACAAGTGAGAGAAGATTGGTAACAAATTTTTACATATAAAAAATTTATTTACAAGGCTGAATAAATACAAATTAAATATTTCATTCAAGGAGTTCAAAATGTTTCACACTTAATGTTTGATACCAGACATGTTTATTCCAGTTTATAAAATAAGCAAGTTCAGACAAAAGCCATGATTATGTCATATTTAATTTCCTATCACTAGTCTGTTGACCTGAAATGAAATCATAACCTCAATCCTAAATCAGTATGCTCTTTGCAAGTATACTTTTAAGCTGAAAGGAATAACTTCATAGCAAAATATTATATAAGTGAACTATAAATACATTAAGTCAACATTTGCATTAGTTGAATAGCAATACCAAGACACACTGACAGGTATCTAAAGTATTTGAAAATATGTTTAATAATTCAAACATCTTATTTCTGCTTTCCCTTGCTTACATACTCACCCTACATACTTAAGAAATCTAAGATGACCACTTACTCAAACAGCAAAAAATAAAGCATTACATTCAAAATTAAAGTACTGCATTCTACATATTAGAATAAAATTAAGTCACTTTATATTCATTCAGCATTATTTTGTAATTTTAATTAGGCAAAAGCAACTTATCATTCTGATTTTCACAAAGTATAAAAATGTTCAAATTGTGATAATGATGTCTGTGATATTTTAAAAATGATTTTTTTATAGGCACTAGGATGGTTAATTTTATGTGTTAACTTGTCTCGGACATGAGGTGCCCAGATATTCGCTCAATATTATTCTGGTAATTCCTTTAAGGGTGATTTTAGATGAAATTTTCATTTGAATTGGTAGATTGATTAAAGCAGATTGCCTTCCCCAATGTGGATGGGACTAATTCAATCAATTTAAGGTCTAAATAGAACAAAAAGCAGACCTTCCCACCAGTAAGGAAGAACTCCTGCTCCCTGACTGCCTTGAACTGGGACATGGATCTTTCCTTTTTCTGTATTCAGCTGAAACATCAGTTCTTATTGGGTCTCAAGTCTCCTTGTATTTGGGCCAGAACTTACACCAGCAGTTCTCTTGGGTCTCCAACTGGCCAACTGCAGATCTTGGGACCCTAGAGAACTCTGACTTATACGGACACTCTTAGATGGTTGGTCAACCTATTTGTCTAAGAAATTTCAATCAGAACTAGTGAAAAATTAAACTTTAATCATACTGAGAAGAACATTTTGTTGTTGTCGTTTGATCAACTGAAAGTAGTTTCACACAATTTTGTTATATTTTTAACTTCAGAATTTATAAACATGATCCCAGGCAACATGAACACATAAACAGGTGAGGAATCATAGAGAAAGGAGTACATTTTGAAATTGGAAAGAATCTAAAAATCCTAAAGCCCCAAGGTGATTATCCTGAGCTCCACAGGAAGAATTTAGATCAATTAAACTAATCGACCAAAAAAAGAAGCATTTTTATATTCACTTAATTCTAACTGAAATTTAACATTTCAGTCAACTGTGACGATACCATAAAACCAATAGTATTAGCATTATCTGTGACTTTGTGAACTAAACGAAATCAGGCATTTTCATCTCACATTTCAGTTGTTATATAAGCTCACCACTAATTTTCAATGAAGAAAGTTATGAGATACTTTGCTGAATTTTGATATTTAATGTGTCTTAATTTTTAAATGTTTATATAATACTAAAACATGGACTTTCATATCTAGTTAACTGCACTTTGATACAATTGGTTTCTTTTGTCATCCTGTGTATTTAAATCTAAGCATTTTATATTATTTCTGATAATGAGTCTATATAGGATTTACCAGCCTTCCAAAATGTTCCATAGGGGAGATATACCCTTGCAAAACAGTTTCATCTTACAAATCAGAAAACTGAGGCTTCCAAATCAACAGATCTTGTGCTCCAAAATCATTGTGGATGGTGACTGCAGCCATGAAATTAAAAGACACTTGCTCCTTCGAAGGAAAGCTATGATAAACCTAGATAGCATATTAAAAAGCAGACATCATTTTGCTGACAAAGGTCCATAGAGTCAAAGCTATGGTTTCTCCAGTAGTTATGTACAGATGTGAGTTGGGCCATAAAGAAAGGTGAACACTGAAAACTTGATGCTTTTGAACTGTGGTGCTAGAGAAGACTTTGAGAGTCCCTTGAACTGCAAGAAGATCAAACCAACCAGTTCTAAAGGAAATCAACCCTGAATATTCATTGGAAGGACTGATGCTGAAGCTGAAGCTCCAGTACTTGGCCACCTGATATGGAGAGCTGACTCAATGGAAAAGACCCTGTTACTGGGAAAGATTGAAGGTAGGAGAAAAACGGGTCAACAGAGAATGAGATGGTTGGGTGGCATTACTGACTCAATGGACATGACTGCACAAACTCTGGGAGATAGTGAAGGACAGGGTAGACTGGTGTGTTGCAGTTCATGGGGTTGCAAGAGTCAGACATGACTTAGTGACTAACACCAGCAACACATCAACAGAGCCAGGATTTGATTTCAGGCCTTCTCACTCCAAATGTAATGCTTTTTCTTCTCTATCATGTTTGCACATGCAGCATACAGACAACATTAATGTATTAACCTTACATTTTTTCTTCCTAGGATTCTAGGATTTTTGTTTTAAGTCATATTCAATTACTGGATGTAACTGTAACAAACTGTACCTGTGGCAACTCTTCAATGCTTAGCTATGTGTGTATCATGTGTTCTTTATTTATTTAGCTTGTATTTTTATGCCAGTATGTTAAGTTGCTATTTAGGAAGTAATTCTTAGTAATGAATTACAGAACTCCTCTAATAATCTTTGAGATACTGTCTTTAGTATTTTAAACTAGAAAGTTAAGTTATTCTTAACATCAGCATCTGATAATGAGTTCTTTATACATAAAATATACTTTCAAGATGGCAAACCTATTTTTAAAAAATCAATAGATACATCGGCATGCCTTTAAAAAATGTTAAATTGAGTAGGGGGAAAATAGCTTTTTAGTTTAAAATGGCAATTTTCAACTCATAAAATGGAACTTTGAAAATCTCCCATATCTCAAGGTTTCTGCAAAGGTTTTACAACCTACTCCCATGGTGTTAACCAAGTATTTTCAGCCTTAAAATTTGAATGATTACTATTCCTCTAGTATACTCAAGTAGAATTGGTAAACTGAAAAACACACTCTAATTCTTGTTCTGTTAGATTTTTAAACCACAATCTTGTTATTGAATGCAGAAAAATATAACTTTACATTTGAAATAATTCAAACTGTATTTAAAATATATGTATGAGCTAATGAATGCTTTAAAACCAATCTGTGAAGGTGCAAATGGAAAAGAATAAAGACATTTATCCTTGTTTTTACTGTAACTTCTAACTTATAGCCTCATCCATGCCAAACTCTATTTCTTTTCTCCTTCCACATCCATGACCAACTTCAGCTCCCTGGCCAAGAGACACATAAGGCAGAAGACCTATTTCTCTTTTATTTCTCTCTATTTAAGGCTTTGTGATGCAATAAAAACAAGTATGTTATTTTAAAACTATAAAGATATCAACCCTTCAGTCACTCTGTTGGGTTTAAATAAAGATCTCAATCAATAGGAGGCTTCACTCATGGTCCAGTGGTTGAGAGTCTGCCCTGCAATGAAGGGGATGTGGTTCGATCCCTGGGGGAATTAAGATCCCACATCCCTGTAGTAAATGAACTGGTGGACCATGACTAGAGAGCTGGCTTGCTTCAACTACTGAAGCCTGCACCCTCTGGAACACACATGTCACAATTTCTTAGCCCACAATATGACTAGAGAGTCTATGCACCGTGATGAAAGGTCATGAGGGTCACAACTAAGATTACCCAAGGTGGCCAAATAAATAAATTTAAAAAAAAATTCTCAACTAATAAAATAGTATCTATTCTATGCTATCTTATACCACAATACATTCCCAAAGAACCCATTTTTTAAATATAAAAATCTAAATGATAAAAGTGGAATAATAAATTAGAACCATAAGTAGAATGGTTCTCTAAAAAGGTAGAACCATAAACAGTAGAAGATAATTTTAATAATCTTATTAGAATACGAAAGACAAACTCAAAACACAAAAAAGATTGACTAGTCCAACTACACAAAATTGTAACTATTCTGGAGGACAAAAGTTACCATAAACAGGAATAATTGAAAATGTAGAAGGAAAATAGTTACAATTTATTCTACAGGCAAATGGCTAATATCTGTAATGGATAAAGAAAAAAGACTGAAAAGTAAAAAAAAAATAATCAATGAATATTAACTCACATGTCATAGGAATAAATACTTATAAATGGCTTATATATATAAATACATATAAAGTGTCTTTTATAATTACTTTACAGAAAACTTTGACGTTTGATTATAGATTGCATTGGAGAGGATGTGGAAATTCCGGTGCCTCATATATTGCTGAAGAAAAAACTAAGATAAATTTTATGAAGGTTGAATAAATGATATCAGATTTATTCAAAGGAAAAACATGCTGCCTTGAGAAAATGAAGGTACTTTTGCAAATGGAGAAAACAATCTCTAAGACAAATTTTATATTCTTAATATAAAAAATTAAAAGATTATATGCCATTGTCATTTGTGTTTTATTTTTGAAAGTAAAATTTTAAAGAAGTCTAGGTATATACTCTATTTCAGATGACCCTCTGTACCTGTGGATATACTTTGCCATTTCATATAAGGGATTTGAGTATCCTCAGATTTTGGTATAGGATGAGGATGGGGGTAGGCTGTCATGGAACCAATCCCTGCAGATACTTAGGGGCAACTACATATGCAAATAATATTTGCCTCTGGGGAGAGGTACTGGTGGGAGAAACAGGCTTAGGAGAAAGACTTTTCATTGTCTACCTGTTTATTACTTCTGAATTTTCAATCTGTGATTGAATCATCTGCCCCCCTGCCCAAATTACATGTTCCAAATCCCCTCTGAACTCATGTTCTAGGTTCCCAATTCTAAGATCCCCTTGATTGTAAGAAATATCAATTTTTAAAACAGATTTTCTTGAATAGTATAAGAAAGAAAGAAACCACTAACAGGCAGCTCACAGTTTCAGAAATGTTAACATTTTATAGAATGTCCATGCCTAGAAAGATGGGATATTTAGAGTTGTATTGCTGGCAACCATTTAACATAAGAAGGTCAATTTAGGATTATCAAAAATATATGAAGCATTGGGGAGGAGACAAATGACAGTAACTGCCATTTCAGTTTAATAGGGAAGAAAAGGTTCAAATATAGAGGATTTGGGAACAGATACAACATTAGGCCCTTGATGGGGTAGGGGGGTCACCAAAGTAGGCATTCTAAAAAACCAGGAGGATACTGGGAGAGAAAAGAGAGACAAAGACAGCAGGGAAAACTGAAAAAACTCCATTCACTTAATAATTATGATTTCCTTAAGGACAATTCTTGGTTACATGGTTTGTGTGTGTTTATATTTTCTAGACACATATCAAATGATGATCAAAATATGTTAAAGACAGACCATCTCACTTATTACAAGGAGGCATTTACAGAAGGATTTATCATTTACAAACAGACATATTATAGTGAAACCCTGTGAAATGGATAAAATAAATATTATTATCCCATATTGTGGACTAAAAGCTTTGCTATCCTCTAAAGATGTAAGGATAGCAAATGGAACAACATTCAGGGATTTCTAACTTAGTTTTTATGTTACCTCCCTCCCCCACCTACTCCCATCTCTTGGCCAGTGTCTTTTCCCTCCAGCTTAACTAACGCAATAAAGAAGGAGTACAGAATCTGTACATAAAATGCTTTTGGCCTGCTGACTAAACAACTAAATTAAAATCACTTTTCAGTTTAAGAGAAATAGACTTAAAGTAGCAGATGAAAAGACTCCATAGACCCCTTAGTCACTTTGGTATTTCTGTAATATGTTTGCAGATGGTCACTGCAATAGCTAAGCCTATTTCTTCATGAAATACAAACTATATATAGAATGACAACCTCAGAGCTCTTTCAAAAATGGTACTCTGATTATATCTGAATGAAACTGTGCGCATATTGAAAAGGTAAACCAGAACCATCCAAATTGACCTTTGGCCAACATACAGGATGAACGCACACTCCTCTTGGGTACAATTCCTATAGGACCATTAATGACCAAAAGAATCAAAATATAGATTTTATGTCTCAGTGAAGGATAACAATTCTGGCTTCACAGTGCTGTTCTACGCTGAGGAATTGGCTGACATAACATAACTTCAGCTATTATTTCACCAGCCTTCTTGAGGTTTGTCTTAAATAGCTTCTCCTAGCCTTACAGGCAATGCTGTTTTAAATAATCCAATGTCAGCATTTTAGTGATATATTCCAGCTGCCAGGCATTAAAAAAAAAATAACTGAAAAACCTAACCAGTTTTCAATTCAACATTAACTGTCTCAGGCTGCAAATATTTTTAATGAAATATTTAAACAAAATTATCCACAGATGAAACAATTTAACAACTTTATTAAAAAAAAATCTGACATTTCAAAAAAAGTACAGCCAAAAGCAAGAAAACAGTTGGAAATGCTCTGCATATATTTAGCATCATTTAGTAGACAGCAGGAGAAAGTTTGTAATCCTCTCTATGACCAGGGTTATGGGGCAGCTGTAAGTCAGGAGGGTGCTTTCTGGTTTTTTTAGTGGTAATTCATTTAATTTTAGGAGGACACAGGGAGAAAAAGCTGAAAAATGCAGACTTGGCAAGCAGGAGGGCAAAAGGATGTGGGTGGCAAACCATCACATATTACCATTTCAAGTAAGTGAAATGCTGAGTGTGAGAAATCAGGAAAAGGAAATAACACCATTAGCAGTACTATGTCTAACACTGAGGATGACAACACCATGGCGTAACCTTAAAGCCCTGGGCCAAAATATCTGCAAGCCTAGGGATGCTTTTGCTAGAATGAGTCCATCAGAGAGTAGCCACCGTGTGTCTAAGGAGCACTGAGCATAGGGCACCCAGACACCCCCCATGACTGTCACCCCCAGGCCCATCCCCATATGTGAATTTTCTTTGCACCATACATAGACCCATTGCTTTGGTCAGCATGTACCAGAAAGTCTTATACTTATATCACTGTTTTAACTTAATTCTTCTTTGTGTTTTTTCTGTCCCTTCTACATGTTTTCCTGAAGGCATAGAATTTGTTTAGTCCATCTTTCTGTCAATCCCATATTGATAAGCACAGTAAAATAAGTAAAAATGAAGTCAGTCCTGTCATAACAATCTTTTCCAATGGGATAGAATCATAAGGGAGAAGAAAAGAGATACACAAACATCATATGGCTTAGCCTAGGTTTGGACCTGAAAATTACTGGACTCAGAATGCCAAAGATGCTGCAAGAAGTTTGAGGTTGACTTCAGGTAATTCCATAAGTCACACTTACATTGCAGCACATTTTGTCTCTTATCCCTTGATGGGCAAAATTTGCTTTCAAGTAAACAATATATCCTATTAGCTCCTGCAGGAAATCAATAAGTATGTGCTAATATCACAAAGTACATTGTGTTGAGTAGGTACTTGAGATACACATTAAAGAATGATCAAAACATGACCCATAAATACATTGTATGTAGACAGGCAATTTTGCATTCTCCTTTAAAAAACACTGCTTTTTAAAGTATGACTTTTCAGCTGTATGAATTTAGAGCAGTTACTTAACTTCCTAATGCTTTGAATTTCTGAAATGTAAGAAAAGAATATGTGTACTATGTGAAGTGGTTGACAGGAGTACATTAAATAATGCATGCAAATCACTCAGCATCTAGTCTATCAAAAGTACTTAGTATGTAACTATTACCATTATGAATTATCATCACTACTAAAGTAACAGACAAATGCCCACATATCCTATATTTTTGTCAATGTATCCCCTACCAAGTTTACTTAAAACTGTAATTTCTCCTGCCTTCTAAGATGTGGATTGCTCATATTTAGAAAGTTAAGTCTCTTCACGATTATTTAATTCACTTTTTCCTAATGAACTTTGGTGGACTTTTGTTTTAAAGAAGGCTCTTTACATATTATTTGTTTTCTTTTCCCCATTCAAGTTAATTTATTTGAACTTTAGGAGTTACTTCATGTGATGTAGTAGGATTTTTATTGCTTAATTTTTCCATGTGAAACGTTTTACAAATATTAAATGTTATAAAGTATATTCCCCTTTTGATATTTCAAACAATGAAAGGCTTTTTTACTTGAGGTAAAGCTATATAAAAAAGCCTTTCATTGTTTGAAATATCAAAAGGGGAATATACTTTGTAATATTTAACATTTGTAAAACATTTCACATGGAAAAATTAAGCAATAAAAATCCTTCTTGAGGTAAGGCTTTGTAATGGAGAAAGCAATGGCACCCCACTCCAGTCCTGTTGCCTGGGAAATCCCATGGATGGAGAAGACTGGTGGGCTGCAGTCCATGGGGTCGCTAAGAGTCGGACACAACTGAGCGACTTCACTTTCACTTTTCACTTTCATGCATTGGAGAAGGAAATGGCAACTGACTCCAGCGTTCTTGCCTGGAGAATCCCAGGGATGGGGGAGCCTGATGGGCTGCTGTCTATGGGGTCACACAGAGTTGGACACGACTGAAGCGACTTAGCAGAAGCAGCAGCAGCTGCAGCAGCAAGGCTATGTAAAACATGATCATCTATATCTGAGAAATGATAGAATATGATTACATATTTTTTCATTCAGTATTAAGTATTTTTATTAAGCATTTTAAATTTTCTTAAATTTTCCTTTAACAAAACTATTATTTTCTTAAAGAATAATTCTTAACAATATATAATGACAAATTGTTCTTGTGGTTACAGCCTACATAAACGTGATACTTTTTATTAAAATATAAATTGGATCAAGATAAGTCTGTGAAAGAAGAATACTTTAAAAGCATAATAATTAATTCTCAATTTTGTAATCCCAATGCTGTGATTCCAAAGAAGTCAGCTTTCAGAATTCACCTTGAAAACACCCTCTTCCCCACATCAGGAACTAAAAGCACTTAGAAATAGAGACTTGATAAGAGACAGTGTATTGGAGTTGACATTTTGTAGATAGACACAAAAAGGACACAAATGACTATTTAGCATGCCCTCCTGCCATCTGTAACCTTGACATCTCACTTGGATATAAAATAGGTACTTCAAACTTAACTCATCAATGATTAAATTCTACATTATGCTAAATGAAATAAGCTAGTCACAAATGGACAAATATTTTATGATCCCACTTACATGAGCACTATGGACTAGATTGTCCCCCCAAACACATGTTGAAACCCTAACCCCAAATATGACAGTATTTAAAGATATGGCCGGTGTGGAATGAGTAAAGGTTAAATGAGGTCATAAGGGTGGGGCCCTAATAGACTTGGTGACCTTAAGAGAGGAGAAAGAGACACCAAAACTTTCTCCAGCATAGAAAGACACAGCAAGATAGGAAGAGCAATCTCACCAGGAACCAGCACCTTGACCTTGGACATTTCAGCTTCCAGAACAGTGAGCAGTAAATATGTGTGGTTTAAACCACTCAGTATACAGTATTTTGTTTACAGCTGAACAACCAGATTAATACAATGAAGGATCTAGGGTAGTCAAATTCATAGACACAAAAAATAGAACAGTGGGACTAGGGGGAGGGGAAAATTGGGGTGTTGTTTAATGGATACGGAATTTCACTTTTGCAGGGTAAAAAGCTGTGGAGACTGGTTGCACAACAATATGAATATACTCAACACTACTGAACTATACTGAACTAGTATATAATATACACTATATACTGAACTATATAACACTATACCAATTAATATCATAAATATTATGTATCGTGTATCTCACTATATAATTAAAATTTTAATAATATATCAAAGAAAAAAACTAGTGACTTCCTCTCAAATTAGTTCTTTCCCCAGTGTTCCATATCTCCAAATACAGTTCCAATATTCATCCAGTTGTTCACCTCAAATTTTTAGGTTATTCTGTACTATACATCTCCTTTTGTTCCTTAAATGTAATCTAGTGCCTATCAAATTTTAGCATGCAAGAGATCACCTGGAAAGCTTGCTACAACAAGGATTGGTGGGCCCTACCCCCACACTTACGAATCAGTAGGTCTGAGGTGGGTCTCAAGAAACAAATGCATAGACCTCAATGTCCATAGCAATACTATTTACAATAGCCAAGACATGGAAGCAGCCCAAGTGTCTCTCTCTCTATATATATAAACACACATACATACATATATAAATGCAATATGTATATATACATATATATATATATATATATGCAATAGAATATTACTCAGCCATAAAAATGAAATAATTTGCAGCATGGATGGACCAAGAGATTATCATACTATGTAAACAAAGTTAGAGAAAGACAAATACCATAAGATATCACAGACACAGAAAATCAATTTATGGTTAACAAAGGGGAAAGGGAGGAGGGGGCAAAGTGAGGAGTCTGGGATTAACAGATGTACACTACTCTATATAAAACAGAAAACCAACAAGAACCTACTGTATAGTATAGGGAACTATATTTAATATGAAACAGAATCTAAAAAAGAATTCATGTATGTATATACGTGTGTTTGTGTATGTATCTGAATCACTTTACTGCACAGCTAAAATTAACACAATATCTTAAAATCAGTTTCAATTAAAAAAAATAAAAATAAAAGTATTCAAACTTGGCTCCTATCTGAAGAAAAAACAGAAACATGTGCATAGATGGGAAGTGTGGGATAAGAGATTTAAGAATTAAAATAAATTACTACTATTAAAGCTGGGAAAGATTGAAGGCAGGGAGAGAAGGGGACGATAGAAGATGAGATGGTTGTGTTAGGTAGTTAGCATAGGGAAAAGGAGTCCAGAATGGCGGTGGCTAAAAGACCTGGAAGGGAAAAGCCTGCGAAAATAGAACAAAGGAAGGTCCGAGGATCAGAGTGAGGATCTCAGGTAAAACAAACAGCACTCCTGGCTGGCCCAACTTACACAGGAAAGGCCCAGGGAGAGAGAAACATATAAAAAGAGGAGCCAAAGCTAGTTCTCTCTCTCCCCTGCACGCTAGGGCGCTCTTCTCTTCGCGTCTTTGGGTCGACGTGTTCTCATGCCTCGAAGATGGATTTTCCTGCTATTATCTAAATAAAATAGAGCTGTAACCCTGATTTATCTAAGAGCTAAAACACAGTCCGATCGAGACTTGAGAGCTATAACACGGTCTGTCCAAGACCCGAGAGCTGTGACATGCCGAGGGGGCTTTAATGTCCGTCACTCCAAATCTTTGTTGTGATGAGACAAAAACCGAGGAGCATACACTCGCCTGACAGTTGGATGGCATCACCGACTTGATGGACATGAGTCTGAGTAAACTCCGGGAGTTGGTGATGGACAGGGAGGCTTGGTGTGCTGAGATTCATGGGGTCGCAAACAGTTGGACACGACTGAGCGACTGAACTGAACTGATTGTGAAAGCAGATTTTTTTAATATGAAAGAAAGTTTATAAGATAGTTCTAAAAGTTCAGAAGAACAAAATGTTGATCAAAAATAATAAACTTTACTTCCCAAAGTCTAACTTTTTTTCTTTTTTGCCTATATGTTTGGCATTCAGTGAAATGATGCCAATTTCAAATGGACTAACTAAATGAAATAATTTCATAAAGAAATTGACTACCTGGAGAGTTTCTACCATTTGAAATTGAAAGTATATGCTTTTCTTTTCTTTTCTTTTTAAGTATTGGTTCTGAGAGTTAAGTTTTAAAAGTATATTATCTTATTCTTTAAGGGCTTTATACTTTATCCAAATTTTGACCTATATGCTTTTCATATATTTTCATACCCTTTTGAGGTAATTAGGGAATTAGAATTATCTGAAGAATATATTGATATACAAAGAAGTAAGTAATTGCCAAGAATTATATAAGTAATAAGTAATAGAGACTCTGGTAGAAATCAATTGCTATCACAGGTTGGTTTGGTATTTTTTTTTCCCCTTCTTCATGACTTGTCAAAAGATTTTTATTTGTTTTCTTCATTTTTTATTTTTCTTCTCAGGTGCAGCTTCAGAATGTTTTGCCCTAATCAAAATTTGGGGGCTTTTTGGTGAATGTGTGTTAAGGAGGAAGCAGGAAATGAGCTTTTATCACTACTTATGCTGCTCTGTTTTGATCATGTTAATAAACGCCAAGGTGACTGCTACCCTGGGCCTGTGCCCTTAGCTCTGCTGTCCATTGCCATTGGCCTCAGCATCAGGACAACTTTTCTTAAAGATTACTACTCAGAAGTTAAAAGATATTAAAAAAAAAAAAAAAATTGAGAGTATTTTTCTGTTTTTTTTGTTTCTTATTTTTTAAGTCAGTTCAGTTCAGATCTCAAACATTAAAGAGAAGGTGAAATTTTCCATTAACCATCCTGGAGCTCAGAGACTATAAACCTAGCATGACACTAAAAATTAGGCAACAAGGTACTCCTCTTTCAAATAATATTCAGAATGATTAGCTTTCATCTCTCAGGGTTGTCTACAAGACACATGCCAGTAAGTAATCACAAAGACTTTCAAAAAGAGGTTAGCAAATAATGTAATAATATGCACCCACTGGTATCTGAAAGAGAGGCAGGGGTGTTCAACTATAGATACTACTAGCTATAAGATTCTTTTATGATAACTGAACACTGTAGGGGATAGATAAATTACTAAAAGGGTCACTTTGTCAATGAAGTTTGGGTTTTTGCTTCAAATACATGGAGTCAAATAGGGATGCATTTCCTAGCTCTGACATAGAACAACAACTTAAAAAAAAAAAAAACTAAGAAGAAAACCATTCTTTTCTGCTGTATATTTTCCTCTCCAATTTTCCACCCTTGAAAGTCTAAAACTCCTTTCCTTTGTCTTGCCACTTCTATACAAATTTATTGTCCTCTGTAAAGATGCTGTATAAGCCCAAATCCTAACCACTCCTTTGATTTACAAAGTTCTCTCCGGTGTATATATAATGCACATATTAATAAATTTTGTTTGTATTTCTCTTGCTAATCTGTCTTTTGTTCAGTCTAATTTGCAGGGTCCCAGTGAGGAACCTGGGACCTCACTGGGAGTGAGGTAGTAGAAGAAGAAAAAGTAGAAGAAAAGCTTATTTCCCATCTCCTACAAATGAATCAGTTGATACTAATTTTTTTTTTTTAATAGAAACATTCTTGAAAAGAAAAATTAGATATATTTAAAGAGGACTATGCAAAATTCTTATATGATTACATAATGAGCCTAATTTTTCAGCTGTAATATCCGGTACCATTACCACGGGGGAACAGCTTCTCTCATTAAAACATAAAGAGTTCCCAAGGAAATGGATCATATTTTAGAGTTTTGCTTTTTGAAGCAAGTAAAATTTTACAATGTCAAATATTTACAAAAACCTTAAAGTGAAAGTTACTCAGTCATGTCTGTTTGTGACCCCAGGGACTATATAGTTCATGAAATTCTCCAGGCCAGAATACTGGAATGGGTAGCTTTCCCCTTCCCAACCCAGGGATCGAACCCAGGTCTCCCGCTTTGCTGGGGGGCGGGGGTGGGGGGGAGTGGCAGGATTCTTTACCAGCTGAACCACAAGGGAAGCCCAAGAATACTGGAGTGGGTAGCCTATCCCTTCTCCAGGGGATCTTCCGGATCCAGGAATCGAACCAGGGTCTCCTGCATTGCAGGCAGATTCCTTACTAACTGAGCTGTCAGGGAAGCCTTAGGTAGCATATAATTAGGAAATAGCTATGTGGTTCTCTAAGTGCAACAGCTATACAAAGAAAGAAAAGATACATGCTGGAGATAGCTGTTTGGGAGGATTTCATGGAGAAGCCACAACTTAAGGTCAGATAGAAGGATTTGGAGCTCAAGGAAAGTAAAAAGGATCCCAGAAACATTGGGGAGAAACTTTTTTTCAAGGAACTTTAAAATGTTTTCATCCCTCATGATTCTGACTGTAAAATATCCTAATTTCAATCATTTGACCTAGAGCCAAGATAATACAGGATTGCAAGGAAATTTCCTTTTTTTTTTTTTAAGGAAATTTCTTCTCTTCAGATTCTTATATATACATTCATTTTGGAAGTTTGAAATGCCCCAGCTGGAATGTAATTGGTCAGGATATATCCAGAACTTATATAGATTCTTTTTAGGATTTTAGCACATTTATTCAGCATCTGCTACATTAAATAACAATGATTTTGATATTTCTATTTACTTTTTGGGGCCTCGATAACCTTAGCAAATACAAACTGAGCTATAAGCATAAATGGGAGGTAATTATTCAGACATAAACCTAGATATTTCATGAGCTGCCAAGATGTCATTCCATACATTGAATGCTTTGAAAAGCAAGAAAGTAAAAGGAAAGCTTACATCTTTAAGAGCAGATTTAATTTTGTGCCATTTGATTCAGATCATAAAGCTTTAAATAATGATAAAGTATATAATAAATAAAACCAATTTGGCACTAGCCCATATATTTTAAAGTGCACCTATTTAAAATTAAATAACATTATATTGAACCATATTCCCCACTGAATCAAGCAATTAATTCCAGGAATTTCTGAAATATCATCAGTATATATTTAAATCCTCACCCGCGAAAAATGATAAAATGCATTATGTTCATCAGTGTATGTTTCTAACTCAATAAAGTGGAAAAAAGAGGAAAATTTAATACATTGTATAATGCATGCTTCATATCTTATTATACTTTTATTAAATATTTAGTTGCTAACATAGCACAATAAGACTGTACGGTGAGAGCACACATATTAATAGAACATTTCTTTAACAACTTATAAAAAAGACATGCAGATTTTGACAAGAACGTAATATAGTAAATCTCAGTAATATGAAAGCGTAGCTGTATATTTCAACATAAAATGAATGTTCAACATTTTAAAATAGCAGTAGTGGGAATAAAGTAATTTAATAGGCAGAATTGCCCCTAGCAATTTGCAAACTACTGAAAATTTGCATGTAAAATTTAATACCCTATTTTCTTTTCCACTAGAGGCTTTATTGAAGAGAGAAGAAAGGAGCAAATATGAAGAAATATGAAGAAATCATGCACTAGTGAGTATATTGTTCTTCTAGAAACTTCAAAGAAAGGAATAACAACAATTTTACCCTGTTACATTTCCAATGCACTTCATATTTCTACCTAACAAAATTTTCTTAACCATCATTCTAATGCTTGCTTTTGCATTACACCTACAAAAAGTTTGGTTATAAACTGTATTATTCTAATATATTGTGTATAACTTACATAGTTGAAAAATTTTGCACAGTTTATATATACACATATAATTTTAAGCTAATAAATGATACCATGAAAATCACTAGCATAAAAATATATGGCCATAAAAATCCCACATTTACCACAAAACAGAATTAGTACACTAGGGTACATCTAGGAAAAGAATACCATCCTATACAGATTTTGTCATATATACAGTGGTACAGCAGATAATTCACGAAGACAGATAATGCGTCCCAATTTCAATGACATCCTATGAAGCCAGAAAATGTTGTCTCTTTTATATCTCCAATTAACCAAAAATAAGGGATCTGGCCAGGAATTACAGAAGACTGTGTATTTCTAGTTGCTGTTGTTCTTACTTAGGCTAAGTCCTCCCTACACTACAACACTGACACTCCTGTGAAGCCCTAGGTTGCTGGGACCTCGTTGTCTCTGCTCCCAGGACAATCACTCCTTAAGTGTCTCTCTTATCCCTAGGTGAAGAAACTCATCAGTAGCACTTTTTCTGAGTTGCCTGATTCAATCATTAAACTTTCAAGTATTGCCCACAGTTAAGCAAAATTCACCACAATCTCACCAAATCCACCATTAAGTAAGTAGCAAGAACATACACACACAAACACAAACACACACACAATATCTCTCCACATGGATTCTAAGTCCAAATGTTTTGTTTTGTTTTGTTTTCAGATTCAATTCCTAATTATTTCAAATGAAACCTCCACCAAAAAACCCATTTGAGGAAAGCCTGGAATTCTTCAATATCAATTCTCCTCTGTTTTGAAAAGCCATTGCTATTGAACCAGTCTGGTGCTTGTGTTTCTTCCAAAGGAGGTGGCACTAGTCAAATGATTATTTAGAAATGTGCGAGCTTCCCCTAGAATGGCATGTACCCAGAGAGTTAGGCTTAACAGGACGTTTCTGTATTTGTTGCCTTATTTGAACTTTCTGCTCCAGAGATACTAAATTAATAACCGCTCACAACTAGAGATTCTTGTTCTTTGCCCTTACTGTTTATCCCAAATATGTTTCTGAGACCAGAGCAATCTACTCTTTCCAAGAAGATTAAGAACATAATAAAGATCTATCCTAAACTGTCCCAATATAGGGCCTATAATCATATTTTGCTGTCATAAAGAATTAGAGTATCAATCAATAGCTTTAAGATTTGTTTATCAGTAAAAAGAACTTAGTTATATTCACTGCCACATACAGGACTTATAAGCACAAACGTATACTATTTGCTTTCATGTTCAGTCACACCTAGCCAAACCATTATTTATTTTGTCTTAGAATCTACCTACTTCCATATATTTTGAAATAGAAAACTGATGCCCCTCTTCCCCACTTCTCTTTTTCTCCTAAAGGCAATTTCTATTTGCCTTTTTATATCCAGATTTCCAGGGGAGTCAATTCAGCTACTGTAGACTAAGTTTATACCAAATGTCCTATTGTGTTTTGCAGAGCCTCCTGAATACTTTTGCAAGATCATGTTGACAGTATGGTTTCTGACCATTCTGCCCAAATTGTCAAGGGCTATCTGTTGACCTCCCCTCTGACAAAAGCTCATAGCATGATAAAATCAAAAGAAGACTTCAATTTAAATCCATATTGGTGATACTACCTTTAAATAATTATATCAAAAAGAGAATACAATTTGGGGAAAATTATCCAATGTTAAACAGTACACAAAATATTTTTATCAGTATAAAGTATTTTATCATGGGCTTGGTAGCTCCATTATTATTGCTTCCATTTTTAACTTTTAAGTGAAAGAAAAATAATTTATCCTACAAATATGAATTTTAAATTGCTTAAAAGAAGACATTTAAATTGCTTAAAACATTACCTGCGCTATTCAGAGTATATCTCAGTCTCTAGAATGGTATATGAACAGGGAGAACTGACTCTCAGTCTGAACCTGGAATAAAATGGAAGAGAAATCCCCAGAGTTGCTTTAATCACTCAGAACTACCCTGTCAAAGTGGGAAACTGCTCTTATAGAAACAATTTAGGCCTGTCTGATGGATTTTCAAGGCTCCAAATGCGAGTGCCTTAGGTTCAGACCAGTAATTCTCAACTAATTTTCAAACTCCAATGTATTTATTAGTAACAAGAACTCATTAGGCAAAAGGAAAGCTTTTCAAAATCTCCAGAAGGAAAGAACAGAACAGTACAGGTAGACTTAAAAGTGTTCATCCTATCATACTTTTACTTAAACCTTTAAAGCTGATAAGTTTCTTCCAGTTTTAAGTCACTGACCTAGACCACCATAGCTGTGGGAAATAAAGTATTAAACAGAGTGCTGTGGCTAACAGGAAACTTTGTTATTTAATGATTTATACCTTTAAGTATTACTGATGAATTCAACTGGAATAATAAGTCCCATTTGGGAGGAAGATTGAAGACAGAGTAATCCAAAGATATCAAAGATATCTACAAAGTAATCAGAGATATCTACATTATAATTTAAGAGGGAAGTTAAAAATGCTGGGATATATTTAGATGATACAGGGTTACGATCATTTGTCAAAGACTTTATAAAAATCAAATGTGTTCTACCATAAAACCGTCTTCAAATTAGACATACTAGCTGTGTAAAATAAATATTATCTAACATGGGAAAAATAGATAGCTATACTGTATCAAAAAGAAGCTATGCTCCAATTTCTGTCAGCTATTTATATAGAAGCAAATATAATAATTTACTTTGAAAAACCCAAAAGTGTAAAATAAAATTTTCTTTACAGATGACATTTCTAAAATTTCAAACCTACTAGAAACATGTCAAAAAAAAAAAATCCGAATCTTATTTACTCTAAGGAATGTATATGGGACATGATGTCCCACTGAAAGAAAATTACATGTTTAATTTTGGCAAGAGGGTTATGTTTAGGTCATTTGGGAATGTTCTCAAAAGTTTTTTCCAATTAAAACTTCCTCTGTCATTTGCCAGCTCTGCATCTTTGGGTGGAGTGCTTTAACTTATGTCTTTCTTGCTCACTAAATGAGATTAATAAAAATATTTCCTACCATTAATTTCAGGATTAAAATGCATGGTAAGAAGATAATTTATAATGCATATCAATAAAAAAAAATGCATGCTAAGACGCTTCAGTCTTATCTGACTCTGCGACCCCATGAACTGTAGCTTGCCAGCCTCCTCTGTCCATGGGATTCTCCAGACAAGAAAGAATACCGGAGCGGGTTGCCATGTCCTTCTCCGGGGGATCTTCCTAACCCAGGGACTGAACCCCCTTCTCTTTCATCTCCTACATTGGCAGGCGGGTTCTTTCTCACTAGCGCCACCTAGGAAGCCCCAAACGTAAGCTGTTATAATTGTTATTGTTAACAAAAGGAAAATCAAATACCTGATACATAATTTCTTTCATGAAAAAAAAAAAAAATCCATATCTCTGTCACACAAACAGACATTATTTAGAGCTTCAAATGGATCCTAGTAGTTCACAAAGCTCCATATCAAACTTTGTCCTACATTTAACAACTTCCCAGAGAAATCATTGCACATCTTAAAAGACACTAGGAGAGAAAAAGGAAGATTCATGGGGTAATAGTAACCAATAGATTTCTTCAAATTACACACCAAGTATTCAAGAGTTCAAAAATGTTAAAGAGCCTGTTAGTTTTCCTATATTAATCAGAAAATAAGGACAATCGCTTATTCAGCACCTTGCATTTCTCGAAATGTGCTCATGTTATTATCTCTATTGAATGTTACAATAGAATTGTAAGTTGAATTGTATTGAATGTTAAGTCTTGAAAACTTAAGGTCTTTGAGGACTGTCTCTATATTGTCAACACTTAACATGAAATAGATATTCAATAAATGTATGAAAAGATAATTAGCTCTAATTATGAATATTAGTTTACAAGAGGAATGAGAAATCAAATGTTCTACATGTTATGGCTAATAGTGCATTAGAGATTTCAAATTTATGTTCTCTGATTCTCTCCAAACAACTGTACTGTCACTGAAAGCAGAAAAGGAGTTTATCACTATTAAGACAAATTAGATAAGGAGTCATAGTGAACAATCAAATTGTATAGGGACAAATGTATAAGAAATTCATAGATATAGCATACACATGGAATATTTACAATGCTAAAAATAATTTCAGGAATAGATTTAATACCCATAGTAGTACCTCAATTAAATATAAATAAATTATAATGCCAGTTAAAGGAAAATAACCCAGTGGTTAGATGTGTAAGTAGAACATTCACATCAGACTACAGGACCAAAAAAAAAAAAAAAAACTACAATATGGAAGGGGGGGAAAAAACTTTCTCAAAAATTTTCATGTATTGAATACCCAAAATCCATTTAAGCTCTACTATAAATTTATTAAAAAGATATTAATTCAAAAGGAGAGCAGAGCTCAATTTTCCTAGATTGCTAGAAATCCAGATAGCTAGCACTTTGGGGGAACACAGTGTTAAGTATTCCCTTGCCTAGGATGTGTTGAGAGTAACAAGCAGTATAAATGTTAAAATCACCCTATGAGCCATTCGGTCCATTAATTTCCAACTATGAGTCACTACCAACTCATCCTTTAAAACTATAGTAAAATATTACCCCCTCGGGGAGCATTAATCACATCTTCCTTTGTACATTTATTCTTTCTTTTAGACTTCTCACCACACTGTACCAATACCAAATCATTACAGAGCGTTAGCCTTGAAAACCACAACCAGGACTATTCATATCTGAATCTCCAGTGTCTAGCACTGTGTACGCTCCTTGGTAGGCACTTACAGCAATCATTTACCATGCTATTTAAATATTCCAAAGACATCTGTGAAGCCTTCCCCTATCCATCTAGCTGGAAGCATTACTCAGCAGATCTCAGTGCCTTAGGACTTAATCCACCACTCACTGCCTCCCAGCTGCCTCCTTCACTTAAATCTCTCTGTGCTGTTATTACAGTTATAGTATCTGTGTTTCATTTGCCTTGGGCTTCCCTTGTAGCTCGGCTGGTAAAGAATCTGCTTGCAATATGGGAAACCTGGGTTCAATCCCTGGCTAGGAAAGATCCCCTGGGGAAGGGAGAGGCTACCCACTCCAGTATTCTGGCCTGGAGAATTCCATGGACTGTATAGACCATGGGGTTGCAAAGAGTCAGATACAACTGAGTGACTTTCACTTTCACTTTCTTTTCTTAATCTGCCTTACCAAAGTACCATCCACTTGAGTGCAGAGGCCTGTGTTATTTCTGTCTGTATCCTATGCAGCAGAAATTGCTCTGTCTTACAGACAGAAAGTGCATGGTACAGATTTTGTTAAATTCACCAGTAAATATATAATGTAAGAGTTAATACATAAAATAAGGTTTGAAAATGCAACAACTAAATAATTATGCTTAAATATCAAAGAGGTAAATCTTTTATGTCCATATTTATCAGAACGCTGATGTATTCAGAACACTAACATTCTTATTTGTATAAGTTGGTATTTAATAGCTTGGTTCAACTTTTATTAAACTAACAAGCCCTAGAATGCAAAATACACGTTGAAATACAAACTCAGTCTCGCTAGCATCAGGACAGCATGACAATAAATATTTAACATTACAGTAACAGAGAATGTTTTGCATGCCAGATTCAATGCTTTAAGCAGTTTATCTCTTATTAAACAACCAAAGAAGCAACAACATTATTCAAGCTGGAAAGTATCTGCAAACACTAGCAACAATGTGGAATAATTTATAAGAAAAATATAATAGGAAAAGCAAACATAGAAACTGTGGAAATCATTCATGTCTTGACAAGAAAGAAATGTCTTCACTTTTAGGCATCTGAAATTTTAAGAAATTTGCCATCACTTTTAAATATGTAACAACCTGGATACGAATCTAATACTTTAACTTGACCAATAAGCACTACTAGTTAATGGCTACTCCAGGACTGTTCTCATCATTGAACTTGCTTAGAGGATATCCTTTTAATTCTGGACTTTTGCTACTTACTAGCTGAGTGAGATTATATAAGTCATGTAAGCCCTCTAATTCTGTTTTCTGCCTAATCAAAACAATGATGCATCTTTGGTCTCTCTCTTAATGGTGTTAAAGAATCTAGTTAGCATATGGAAACCTCTTAAATATTTTTATTTGCCATGCAAATATTTTAAAATATTATTATTGACATTATTACTATTAATGGTAATAGGGAAATCATCCTACCTAAAATAATCTTCACGTTGCTTGTAAGTCTGTCCTTGGATATTAATTTGTTTGGAGGTAAGACTTGCCAGAGATAACTTGACTGAACACTAAGTCATGCAAGCGTCTTGGATGGGGACCAAGTGAAAAGGTAATTTCAGAAGACAGACAGACTAGAGTATAGGCAGAACTGACGTGGCTAGATAAGCACTGGCTAGATGATACACTGGAGTTGAGTAGGACATGATTACTAAGAGAAATAAGAAAGGTATTTGAGGGTGTACAAATGAAAACACAGGATAAAAGAAGGAGAGAGAACAAAGAGAAGAAGGGTACTGAAAGTTTATATCATAGAGAAACATGAAATACAATTCTAATTCCTTCTAATTTTAAGTGGAGAATAAGACAGTGTACAAATAGCTTCTATGGAAAGAAAGTAATAGCATATCATGTAATTATTGTAGCGGTTCAATAGTTTAGTGTCTATGTGTGCTAGAAAAGGGACATAAGAAAGATCCCTTGAAGAAGGTAAGGGAAGCTTATTTTTGAGAATGACGTCCACCTGTGTTCACATATCCTAACAATTAAAGTTCAGAACTGAGGGCATTTGTGTCAAGATGGCTTAACTATTGACTACAGAAAATTCTTACCAGGAAGATAAGGCTGTAAGCCAGTAAGTTAACATTACTGTTTGCTTCAGGAATTTTCTGCTAATCAATTTATTGAGACAAATAATTTGCTCATTAGGGTAAAGAGCATGTTCAGCAAAAATAAGCTACTCATAAGTTTATTAATACCTTCACTTTGTTTTTTTCTAGCAATCCACAAGTTATTCCAGCTTATCCAATGTCAACCATTTCTGCACTTGAAAGACCTGTTCTCACTCACGTGAGCCCAGACTGAAAATGATAAACTTTATCTAAGCCCTGTCCTCCCATTCTTTTCTGGAAATCCTCCACACCCACTTTTAATTAAAAAGAGGTGGCAAGAATGCACAGAAATATAGAAAAAGATCTTTATGACCCAGATAATCACAATGGTGTGATCACTCACCTAGAGCCAGAAATCCTGGTATATGAAGTTAAGTGGACCTTAGGAAGCATCACTACAAACAAAGCTAGTGGAGGTAATGGAATTCCAGTTGAGCTATTTCAAATACTAAAACATATTGCTGTGAAAGTGCTGCACTCAATAAGTTAACAAATTTGGAAAACTCAGCAGTGGCTACAGGACTGGAAAAGGTCAAATTTCATTCCAATCCCAAAGAAAGGCGATGCCAAAGAATGCTCAAACTACCACACAATTGCACTCATCTCACACTGGCAAAGTAATGTTCAAAATTCTCCAAGCCAGGCTGCAACAGTATGTGAACTGTGAACTTCCAGATGTTCAAGCTGCATTTAGGAAAGGCAGAGGAGCAAGAGATCAAATTGCCAACATTCATCATATCATCTAAAAAGCAAGAGAGTTGCAGAAAAAATCTACCCCTGCTTTATTGACTATGCCAAAAATTTTGACTATGTGGGTCATGACAGACTGTGGAAAATTCTTCAAAAATGGGAACACCAGACCACCTGACCTGCCTCCTGAAAAATCTGATTGCAGGTCAAGAAGTAACAGAACCAGACATGGGAAAAGAGATTGGTTCCAAAAAGGGAAAGGAGTACATCAAGGCTGTATATTGTCACCCTGCTTATTTAACTTATCCAGAGTACATCACGTGAAATGGCTGAGCTCAGTGAAGCACAAGCTGGAATCAAGATTTCCGGGAGAAATATCAATAACCTCAGATATGCAGATGACACCATCCCTTATGGCAGAAAGCAAAGAAAGCCTCTTGATGAAAGTGACAGAGGAGAGTGAAAAGGTTGTCTTAAAACTCGACATTCAAAAAATGAAGATCATGGCATCTGTTCCCATCACTTCATGGCAAATAAATGGGGAAATGATGGAAAGAGTAAGAGACTTTATTTTTCCGGGTTCCAAAATCACTGCAGATGGTGACTGCAGCCATGAAATTAAAAGATGCTTGCTCCTTGGAAGAAAAGCTATGACAAACCTAGGCAGCATATTAAAAAGTAGAGACATTACTTTGTCAACAAAGGTTCATCTAGTCAAAGCTATGGTTTTTCCAGTAGTCATGTATGGATGTGAGAGTTGAACAATAAAGAAAGCTGGGCACTGAAGAATTGATGCTTTTGAACTGTGGTGTTAGAGAAGACTGCTGAGAGTTCCTTGGACTGAAAGGAGATCCAACCAGTCCATCTTAAAGGAAATCAGTTGTGACTATTCACTAGAAGGACTGAAGTTGAAGCTGAAACTCTAATACTTTGGCCACCTCATAAGAAGAAATGACTCATTGGAAACGACCTTGATGCTGGTGAAGATAGAAGGCAGGAGAAAGGGATGACAGAGGATAAAATGGTTGGATGGCATCACCGACTCAATGGACATGGGTTTGAGCAAGCTCCGGGAATTCATGATGGATGGGGAAGCCTGGTGTGGTGCAGTCCATAGGATTGCAAAGAGTAGGACATTACTGAGCCACTGAACTGAACTGAACTCAACCCTTTTAAGGTTGTTCTGAGAAAGGACTAACCACAAAGGACTGCCCTGCAGTCAGGTTTGGATTCAGGATTCAGAGATCCCACTGCCTCCACCCTTCTTCATGATTCCCTCTTCATTTGCCTCTATAAAAAACCTCAGGTTTTCTCATTCTTCTTTGACACATTGCTTGTTAATAAAAGTTATCCATATTGCAACATCTAATAAAACTGTCTCCTCAATTTCTTGATGACTTTTGTGTTTAACACCCCCAAACACTATAAACATCCTCCTCTATCTCACATTCTGAAACACTGTTAACAGTCAAGGTAGAACTTTTTTTCTCACTGTGGAGGTCTAATAAACTGAGTTTTGTTTGATCCACAAGTCATCCTTGTATTTTTGTGATTTAGCTGCCAACATGGTTAAGGTAAGCCTTCAAAGATACAAGAGGGGTTTGAGTTACAGTGATACACAATAGGGGGAGAGGCGGGAAGGCAGAGGGAAAGGGAAGTATGAGGTAGATAAAAATGTATGTGAAACAGTGAGTGGCTTCTGTTTGGAAACTAAACATTTCAGTGAATCTGGCTGAAATGAAATACATGTAAGATGTTTTCTGGTGATAGAGATGGAAAAATAGGTTGAAACAATATCACAGAAGATTTTAAATGATGCCAACTTGAAAAATATACCAGGGAGTGAGGGATCATGAAATTTTAATAGAAATTTTACCTTTGTCTAGTCCTGTAACCCATTTTCTTTGGTTCATCCTTTTTCCAGGTCACTTAAAGAACAGGACATTTGAGGGCATTTTGAGAACACAACTGAATGGAACTGCCTTACCAAAACATTCCAGAGTTAATGAATATTGAATTTTACAGGATTTTCTTTAGACCTATTACACTCTGACTGTATACATCTGGGAATATAGTTGAAATTCTGTGTGAATGTATCCTTCTGTGTCTAGAAATCCTCTAAGTTCACTCAAACTGTGGAAAAACAAAAGTACTTTTCTCCTATTTGAGAGAACACTGTGAAATGTGGTGGTGTTTGATGACCTTTAATTCAAAGCTCTTGCAGAAACAACCACTTCCTGTCACAAGTTTCTGCTCCCCCCTCATTATGTCCTTAAATCTTTTTTGGGGATTGGACATGACTAACAGTGGCTTCCTTTCAAAAGAAGATTAAAAACCAGGCATAAACACTGGCCTTAGGAAATCTGGAAGAAAATAAAAAGAAGTCTAGTCTAGACTCTATTGCACATTTTTCGGTTTCAGTTCAGTTGGTCAGTCCTGTCCAACTCTTTGTGACCCCATGGACTGCAACACGCCAGGCTTCCCTATCCACCACCAACTCCCAGAGTTTACTCAAACTCATGTTCATCTAGTTGTTGATGCCATCCAGTCATCTCATCCTCTGTCGTCCCCTTCTCCTCTCGCCTTCTATCTTTCCCAGCATCAGAGTCTCTTCCAATGTTCTTCGCATCAGGTGGCCAAAGTGTTGGAACTTCAGCTTCAGCATTAGTCCTTCCAATGAATAGTCAGGACTGATTTCCTTTAGGATTAACTGTTTGGATCATTTGGAGATTAAGTAGAAGTAAAATCACTTAAAAACATAGATCTGGCTGTTAGAGTTTGTTTCTGCAACCTGACTGGTAATTGAGATTGACAAAACTGAAGATATTTTAAAGTCATCATCTCAAGGTCTTTGCCTGGTCAGTCAGGTCAGCTTGGAGGGCTTACCCCCCATCTTCACAAGTCACATTCTTCCTGAGGTTTCCTCACTTAAAGGCAATACCACCAGTGGGTTTCTATTGCCTTTTCTATCATTTTCTTCACTAACATCTATTTCTTGGTTTATTTATCCAGTATACCTGCCTCCAATCCTGACTTAAATGCATTTGTAATAAACTTTAAAAACTATTTTCTTTCTAAAGATACCTTTAGATCTTTGAGTCTATCAAAATAATACCACTGAAGCTAAGTGTCTGACATTTTCACTTATTCAACAGTTGCCCCAGTTTAGATGGCACTACTATTCATTCATCCTGTTGCTTAGCCCAAAAATTGTACATAGATGCTTCTCTTTCTCCTATGTTTACTATTACATTTATCTGCAAAGCCTCTCCCTCATCCAAACAGCCATTGTTTCTCCCGTTCCCACTGCAATGGCTTCCCTGCTGCCTCTCCTCCCAGAACCTCTTATTCTTTGCCAAAATGAGCTTTAAAAAAAAAAAATGGTATCAGGCCATGTCAATCATCAGCTTAAAACTCTACAGTGACTTCTCTTGCTTAGAATGAAACCCGAACTCTTCGCCATGGCTTCTAAAGTCCTACATGATCTGTGCCCTATGCTCCCTTTGATCTTGTCATTACTGCTTTGGGCATTTAGTCATTATGCCCTAGCTCTTCAGCCTCCTAGTTCTCCCCCAATACATTCTCACACCAGGGCCTTTGGGTTTTGTTTCCTTTTTGCAGAGACATTTCCACAGTGATCAAATGCTCAGTTCATTCTGATTTCTGCTAAAATGTCATCTCCCTAAAAAGGCCTTTCTGGGTGATACTGAAATAATACTCCTTACAATTACTAATATCTCCTGACCTACTTTATCTTCCTTCCTAGCATGTATGTCTGCAATCTGAAACCAAAATAATTTCCTATTCCTGTGTTAAACATCTTGGGAAACAGGCATATTTTCCTAACCCTGTACTAAAATAATTCTGGAATCAAATTTATACTTGTGCTAAATAATTCTATGGTGAAGTGTATTTTTTTCTTCTATTTGAGAGAAAGCAAAATGACTTCATTGCTTACTTGAGGAAATATCTGCTCATGAGCGGCTTGAGGGAGTCATAAACAGCTTAGTTATCAAGTTTTACTTTAAGACTGTCACCTCACTGTGTCCTTCAGTTCAAAGTAATTCTGTCACAGATTCTCTTCAATGTCAACCAGCTCATCATGTGGCAAGACTCACCTTAATGAACCCGCTTTTATTGTGTCTCTTGCATTGTAGGCAGATTCTTTACCACTGAGCCACCAGGGAAAGACTAAAATTATTCAGTTCAATCCTAAACCTGATAAATATTAGAACATTTCTCACTTTGAAGCCAAATTATGGTTCTGTTAAGATGGTACTCAACTTTAATATAGAAATTAAATGGACTTTATTTTGCTAGATGAAAAGTCACCTCCCCCCATGGTATTTTGGAGAACTGCCAGTTAACAATTCTGGAGGTTCCACCAATATCCCATTAAAAACTTGTGACTGAAATCTCTAGGCTGCCAGACTCAGACTATAAAACTTCCAGAATGTTCTCTGAGGTTCCCATTTTTCCAGCAGCAATAGTGAGGTAGGTCTGAATTTTTTTTTTTTTAATGATCTTCCAAATACTATGTTTGTCTCCTAAAAATGAAGAACAGTTATAAATCTTTAATCAGTTAGAAAATTACCATCCTTAGTTAAAAAAAAATACAAACTATCTTTTTTTTTTGTCAGTTCTTGTCACTTTCTGTTGTGACTCTATGCAACCAAAATAATTTTGTCTTTGAACCTAAAGTCAACAGTCAATATGGTTTACTGTCTGCTTGAATAGAAGATGTAATCTCTTTTACCAATTACATTCATCTCCCTTGCTAGAAAGGTCATGTGTAAAATCCTACATGCTAGGCTTCAGCATTATGAAAACCTAGAACTTTCAGATGTCCAAGCTGGGTTTGGAAAAGGAAGAGGAACTAGAGATCAAATTGCCAACATTCACTAGATCATAGAGAAGGCAAGGGAATTGCAGAAAAACATCTGTTTCATTGACTATGCTAAAGCCTTGAACTATGTGGATCATAACAAACTGTGGAAAGCTCTTAAAGAGATAGGAATACCAGACTATCTTACCTGTCTCTTGAGAATCCTGTATACTGGTCTAGAAGCAACAGTTAGCACCCTGTATGGAACAACTGACTGGTTGTTCCTGAGAAAGGAATACAACAGGGCTGTCTGCTGTCACCCTGTTTGTTTAACCTGTACACTGAGCACATCATGAGAAATGCTGGGCTGGATAAGTTACAAACTGGAATTAAGATAGGCAGGAGAAACATCAACAACCTCATATGCGTGGGTGATACCAGTCTAATGCAGAAAGCAAAGAGGAACTAAAGAGTCTCTTGAGGTTGAAGGTAGGGAGTGAAACAGCTGGCTTAAAAGTAAATATTAAAAAACAAAAAGAAAAAAAACTAAGATTATGATATCTGGCCTCATTACTTTGTAGCAAAAAGAAGGGGAAAAGTTGGAAGTGGTGACAGATATCCTCTTCTTGGGCTCTAAAATCACTGCAGATGGTGACTACAGCCATGAAATCAGAAGACAATTGCTTTTTGGCAGGAAAGCTATGACAGACTTAGTGTGTTGAAAAGCAGAGATGTTACTCTGCCAACAAAGATCCTCATAGTCAAGATTATGGTCTTCCCAATGGTCATGTATAGTTGTGAGAGCTGGATCATAAAGAAGGTGGAATGGCAAAGAATTGATGTCTTCAAACTGTGGTGCTGGAGAAGACTCTTGAAAGTTCCTTGGACAGTAAGGAGATCAAATCTGTCAATGTTAAGGGAAATCAATCCTGAATACTTGTTGGAAGGACTGATGCTGAAGCTGAAGCTCCAGGACTTTGGTCATCTAATGCAAAGAACTGATCCACTGGAAAAGTCCCTGATGCTAGAGAAGATTGAGGGCAGAAGGAGAAGAGGGCATCAGAGGATGAGATGGCTGGATGGCATCACTGATGCATGGATGTGAACTTGAGCAGACTTTGTGAGACAATGAGGGACAGGGAGGCCTGCTGTGCTGCAGTCCGCGAGGTCCCAGAGAGTTGGACATGACTACGCGACTGAACAAGAAGAAGAAGCTCTTTAAGACTAGTAGTGAAACCAAGCAGGACCCTATAGGGATCCTTGGAATAGAAGACAACCAAACAGTTGCTAATAAGGGAAGGGAGGGGAATGCAGAGACAAAGAAGGAGCAGCCAAGAAACAACAATGCAGGCTTGAGGGAGGGTCTTGGTTCTGCCTCAAGGGATACATATAACAGTCTACCTGGGCTCTTTACCAAACTAAAAGTTAAGTCAGTCAGTTGTGCCCAACTCTTAGGGACCCCATGGACTGTAACCCCAAGAGACTGACCCAGACTTTCCTATGAGTGTTCAGGAGTCTAGGGGGGAGGTGTGGGTCAGTGATGGCTTGTTGCAGGTTGGGGGAACTAGGTGTAGCAGTGCCTGCATGGGATCTTTTGAAGGAGTTCACCATTATCTTCATAATCTCCACCACAGTTTGCCCCAGGTAAATAAAAGGGCATGAACCATGAACTCCTTATTGCCAAATTCAGACTTAAACTGAAGAAAGTGGGGAAAACCACTACCATTCAGGTATGACCTAAATCAAATCCCTTATGACTATATAGTGGAAGTGAGAAATAGATTTAAGGGACTGGATCTGATAGACAGAGCGCCTGATGAACTATGGACAGAGGTTCATGACATTGTACAGGAGACAGGGATCAAGACCATCCCTGAAGAAAAGAAATGAAAAAAGCAAAATGGCTGTCCGAGGAGGCCTTACAAATAACTGTGAAAAGAAGAGAAGCAAAAAGCAAAGGAGAAAAGGAAAGATATACCCATTTGAATGCAGAGTTCCAAAGAATAGCAAGGAGATATAAGAAAGCCTTCCTCAGCAATCAATGCAAAGAAATAGAGGAAAACAATAGAATGGGAAAGACTAGAGATCTCCTCAAAAAAAATTAGAGATACCAAAAGAACATTTCAAGCAAAGATGGGCATAATAAAGGACAGAAATGGGATGGACCTAACAGAAGCAGAAGATATTAAGAAGAGATGGCAAGAATACACAAAAGAACTGTACAGAAAATATCTTCATGACCCAGATAATCATGATGGTATGATCACTCCCATTCACCTAGAGCCAGACATCCTGGAATGTGAAGTCAATTGGACCTTAGAAAGCATCACTGTGAACAAAGCTAATGGAGGTGATGGAATTCCAGTCAAGCTATTTCAAATCCTAAAAGATGATGCTGTGAAAGTGCTGCACTCAATATGTCAGCAAATTTGGAAAACTCAGCAGTGGCCAAAGGACCAGAAAAGTCAGCTTTCTTTCTAGTCACAAAGAAAGTCAATGCCAAAAAATGCTCAAACTACCACACAATTGCACTCATCTCACACACTAGTAAAATAATGCTCAAAATTCTCCAAGTCAGGCTTCAGCAGTATGTGAACCGTGAACCTCCAGATGTTCAAGCTGGTTTTAGAAAAGGCAGAGGAACCAGAGATATAATTGCCAACATCTGTTGGATTGTTGAAAAAGCAAGAGAGTTCGAGAAAAATATCTATTTCTGCTTTATTGACTATGCCATAGCCTTTGATTGTGTGGATCAGAACAAACTGTGGAAAATTCTGAAAGAGATGGGAATACCAGACCACCTGACCTACCTCTTGAGAAACCTGTATGCAGGTCAGGGAGCAACAGTTAGAACCGGAAATGGAACAACAGGCTGGTTCCAAATACGGAAAGGAGTACGTCAAGGCTGTATATTGTCACCCTGCTTATTTAACTTATATGCAGAGTACATCATGAGAAATGCTGGGCTGGATGAAACACAAGCTGGAATCAAGATTGCCAGGAGAAATAGCAATAACCTCAGATATGCAGATGACACCACCTTATGGCAGAAAGTGAAGAAGAACTAAAGAGCCTCTTGATGAAAGTGAAAGAGGAGAGTGAGAAAGTTGGCTTAAAGCTCAACATTCAGAAAACTAAGATCATGGCATCTGGTCCCATGACTTCATGGGAAATAGATGGGGAAACAGTGGAAACAGCAGCTGACTTTATATTCTTGGGCTCCAAAATCACTGCAGATGGTGACTGCAGCCATGAAATTAAGAGACGCTGGCTCCTTGGAAGGAAAGTTACAACCAACTTAGACAGCATATTAAAAAGCAGAGATATTACTTTGCCAACAAATTTCCATCAAGTCAAGGCTATGGTTTTTCCAGTAGTCATGTATGGATGTGAGTTGGACTATAAAGAAAGCTGAGCACTGTAGAACTGATGTTTTTGAACTGTGGTGCTAGAAAAGACTCTTGAGAGTCCCTTGGGCTTCAAGAAGATCCAACCTGTCCATCCTAAAGGAAATCAGTCCTGAATATTCATTGGAAGGACTGATGTTGAAGCTGAAACTTCAATACTTTGGCCACTTGATTCAAAGAGCTGACTCATTTGAAAAGACCCTGATGCTGGGAAAGATTGAAGGCAGGAGGAGAAGGGCATGACAGAGAATGAGATGGCTGGATGGCATCACTGACTCAATGGACATGAGTTTGGGTAAACTCCGGGAGTTGGTGATGGACAGGGAGGCCTGGCATCTGCAGTTCACGGGATCGCATAGAGTTGGACACAGCTGAGCAACTGAACTGTACTGAACTGAAATAGGAAGTTTAATATCTGTTTGTTTAGTTATCAGTAAACAGACAAAGCCTCTCTTTAGGAGAGAACCTTCCATGTTCTGCCCTAAACTCTTCATTGATGCTATATCTTCTTTCAACAAATATGGTACGGTCATATAGTCTTCTTACCATATTATCATAATGAGATCCTGCCTACAACGTCTAAATTTTTACTTTAGGACTCCAATGGCAGTGTATGCATGCACAGTTGCTGAGTCACATCCAATTCTTTTCAACCCCATGGACTGTAGCCCACCAGATTCCTCTGACCATGGGATTCTCCAGACAATAATACTGGAATGGGTTGCATTTTCTTCTCCAGCTAATGGCAGAGGACCTTTCTAAGGTATGTTTCTTCTGCTGGTTCTTTAAGTAAGTACTAATTCATTTTTTTTCATGTAGTTGTGTGATATTTTTTAAGCTGCTGCTGTTTTATGATTGATAATTAGCGTTGTTATTTGTTTACTAGAACACCAAGGCATCATTGTAAAAAGTCAATACAACATTCAATTTGTTATCTAACTGTCCTAAACCTAGTGTGGACATAGGGAAAGATACAATCTTTCTGAAATCAATACCTGCTGTTCTCTCTCACACACACAAAACAAAAACAAATCTCAATGCTACTATAGCATGGTACAGTGACATAATAAATTGACAATTTTATAGGCTAACTTCTGCCTATTGTCAAATGTACCACTGATTTATTCTAATATACAAAATATAGTTTGAGAAGCAGCAATGTTCAAGGAGTTTTACTTTACCACTCAGCTTAATATTACTGAATAAATTACATGTAATCTCAATTTTTCATGTCTAAAATGATAGCAAAACAACAACAAAAAAAGAAAATAAAAGCAAAAATGAATAGAACAATAGTAATAGTAGCAATTCTTGTAAGATATTTCACAGATGCAAATGCAAATCATCTAACCCAGAATATGGATCACTGTAGCATGATGAATAAAACATATTTTAATTTTTAGCAAGATAAAATGAGTAAAGAGCAGAGGTCTATTCTTAAACTCTGTAATGAATTTGAGCAAATTCTGGGAGATAGTGAAGGACAGAGGAAACTGGTGTGCTGCAGTCCATGGGGCCACAAAGAGTTGGACATGACCTAGTGACTAAACAACAACAATAAATACCTAGGCCCCTAGATATACTCTTAAAAAGAACCTATCTTTTAATTTCTTTGAATAGTAATTACTTACCATGTATTTACTACATGCAAATACCTCAGTCTTAGCTCTACACTAAAATTAGGCTAGGTGACTAAGACTTCTATATATTGTCCCCTTTAATTGTCATATTCATCTTAAAAGAAATTAGTACTTACTTGCTTTCAATGGTGAGAAAATTAAGAATCATATAAGTTAGTCAACATGCTTATGGTTAAAAAGCTACTAAGTGGTCCCTACCTGATTTAAACCATGTTCATCTGCTCTTTCAATTCCAATATATTTTCCCCCAATATTATTCCATTGATTAGATGAAACAGAAAGTAGCTTTTTTTTTTTTTGATACCCTACTATTTGCCAAGTACATTGCTAGTTACTTGGTTTTAATTTTAAGCACTCTTGAAGGGCTCCCTGTTGTCCTTGGATTTTTATAGAAAATGGAATTGAGGTTCACAGAGGTCAGTAAGTGATACATGACCAATAAGTGAAAGCCAAAATACAAACTCAGATCTGCCTTCTTCTAAAATTCATGTACAGATGGTGTGAACAGTGAAAAAAGTTGGGGTTTTGGAATCAGGATGGTCTGGGATACAATATCAGGTTTGCCATCTGTCAACTCTATTAAACCTTATTGAGCCTCAGTTTGGGCTCCTAAAAAATGAGCATATTAACTGCATTTCTCATAAATTTGTTGAGAGAATGAAATGAGATATATATACTTACAGATTGCTTAAGAGCTAGTACATTTAAAAGTAATTATTATATTACTGGCCTCAGGAAGGGGTGAAGCTGTAAGGACTGTAAGGACTGTAAGAAGTCCTTATTCCCAGGCTTCTAACTTGAAAAACAGGTGGTTCCATTTTCCAAATTAAAAATATATACTCCTATAATGCACAAATATGTCATGTTTTTTTCCTGTTCATATGCCTTTGTCACCTCTGAACAGGGACTCATATATGACATGACACACCAGTATCTCCCACAACTAACACCCACTGGAAATGGACAGACCAGTCATCATTTTCATTTCTGGAATTGGAGATTAAGACATCAAAAGTGTGGCTAGTCATAGTTACAGGTACAGGGGGGTGGGATGTAAGCCTTTTTAAACTACTAGCGTATAGTCATTTTTGACTGTGTACCTTCTGTTAAAGAAATATAGAAAGGCAACTTCTGAGAGTAGCAGAAAAATAAAACAGAAATGCAGAGTTAAGCTGAGATGAGAGAAATGAAGGAACAGGTAGGAAGAAGAAGCACATGGTTGATAAACTGTCAAGTCTCTGACATGTCAGACTATATTTCCTAAAACTGAGTTTCTTGAAATTGTTATCTATCTTTTACAACAAATGTTTTCATTTATGCCAACTCGACGTGATACTTGTGGTAACCAATCTCTAAACAAGGGCAAAATATGAAATATGTGGACCCTGCAGTTTTCCCCTTGACATCTGATTTACTATTCGCTGTTACACAGTAGTCTTGCAACTGGATAAGACTGCTTTCCCACAGTTGAAGCCATGGATCCTGACAAGTTGAAGAACTTGCCTTAGCTACAAGTGACGGAAACAGCCAGCCACTTCCCCTGGGCTAAGAAGTTTTTTAGGGGATTGGAGAAGTCTCTTGATCTATGGAAAGAACTCTTTGAAAGATTTGCCTTCTTTCTTTTTGGACAATTTGAATGAAGAAATAAAACCTAGAACTATTGTGACTATTGTGTAACTTTCAAAGAAGCCTATTTGGGACCAAAGCTGACTCTCAAAGAAACACAGAGCCAAAAAATCCTAAAGAAAGAAAACCAAATCAGCTTTTCCCAGGTCTATAGTTCTAACTACTTCTGAGCCAATAGATCTCCTTTATTGTTTAAACAGCCAGTTCAGCTGGGGCTTTTGTTCCTTGAAATGAAAGCATCCTGGCTGGTACAGGAGAGAGGAATGAGGAGTGGGGAGATATAAAACAATGAAGTCATCTTGGAACAAGTTGAATATGACAATCTTGTAGAATATCCAGGTGGAGATGTCCAGTGTCCTGTTGGATATACAGTTTTGGAGTTCACTGGAGAGATCAAAGATAGCAGTACAAATTGGGGAGGTCATTTGCATAAAGGTGAGAACCAAAGCCCTTGGTATCACTGCAATCATCCAGAGAGGACATATTTAGCACTGATTGTCTGCTGTTTTCTTTTAGTCACCAGTATAATTTGACTCAGACAAAACCTACTTGAAATATTATTATTATTATTATTTTTTTAAAATCAGTTTCACTTGCATTTGAAATGCAAGAACCATCTAAAAATTAAAAATCTTGGAACTCACAAAAATTCTACTCAGTGAAGTTGCTCAGTCATGTCCAACTCTTTGCAATCCCACAGACTATAGCCTACCAGGCTCCTCCATCCATGGAATTTTCCAGGCAAGAGTACTGGAGTGGGTTGCCATTTCCTTCTCCAGGGGACCTTCCGACCCAGGGATCAAACTCAGGTCTCCCACGTTGCGGGCAGATGCTTTACCATCTGAGCTATCAGGGAAGCCTAGCAAGAAATATGCAGTTGTTTGAATTGTTTTTCAGAATGATGTGCTGAATTTAATGCTAGAAGTTTCCTCATACAGGATATAAATATAAGGATTTGAGCACAAAGAATGAATATTACTTTTTCTATTACTGTTTACCAGAAGTACAATTTGCAGAAATAAGTTTTACCTGGCATTTCTTTTATTTTTCCCAATTTACTCAATTTTGAATTTTATGCTAAATACATTGCTGTTGTTTAGTCACTACATTTAGTCCAACTCTGTGCAACCCCATGGATAGGAGCCTGCCAGAATCCACTGTCCATGGGATTTACCAGGCAAGAATATTGGAGTGGGCTGCCATATCCTTCTCCAGGGGATCGTCCCAACCCAGAGATCGAACCTGAATTTCTTGCATTGGCAGGTGGATTCTAGCACTCAGTCACCTGGGAAACCCATACCTATCTATACCAAAGCAATAAAAATGATTATAAAGTTTCCACAGAGCTTATTTTGGAAGAAAGGCTGATTTCTGCTTGCTTCTTACAATCTCTGAATGTATATCAGAAAAACAGTTTTTTAAGAACAATATTTGACTGATAGAACCCATATATTTTCTTTGCTGCTAGCATGAATGTTAGATTGGAGACGTAAGCGGCATTATAAGCACTGGAAAAGAAATTGGGAAAAAAAAAAAAACAACAAAAAACACTGAAAGAGAAAATGGAGGAGGGATTAAAAATAAAAGTTGAGGGGAAAAGTTTACAAAATAATATAGTTACTTTCTCATAACAGAAATTTCTGGCGATATCTTTATGACGAAAACAAAACCAGGGGCATTTTGAGCAGCAGAGAAAATCAATATAAAAATCAACTCTCAAAATAACCTTCTACTTTCTAAAGATCTTAATTTTGATATATAAAATTGACATTTTAAATCATCCATTTGAATGTGTTTTAAACCAGGCATCTTGCCTTTGGCTTAAGTGAAAATTGCCCCATTTAGTACCAAATCCTCTGTGTGGAAATTCTGAAAACCTGTTAAAATCTCTCAGATAAATCTACCTTGGTTTTTTGCATTGTTTTTTTTTTTTTTTTTTTTTTGTCTCTCCTACAGGCTCCCTGTGGAGTTCTAGTTATGTTTCTAAGGCCTTGCAAAAATAATTAAACCTAAGAACTTCAATTTCCTTATTACTAAAAAGAGGGAATTAGATTAATATCTTCCCTCCACCCCCAAGAAGGTATTATCCCTTGAAAATCAGAACCTTTAGAGGTCACTGGATGGGTACAGTTCTTTCAGAAATCCATATATTATCAAAAGAAAAAAAAATACAAATATTTGAAAAACACTGATATTTGCATGTTACAAACTATAGAAATTTGGCTCAGTAAGATCATTTTTGAAAATACACTATCTTTTGCAGTTAGGACCCACCACATAAGAGGTATGTGAAAGAAATCTGATTCCAAGAGGAAAACCCTATCAGAATCTCTCCCTGGCTGGGTTCTACAGGCTGTTTTCAATCCATATGTTTTACTGTTTACACTGCTCTCCTCCACCTTCTCAGCTTTGCACAGTTCACATGTGAACCACGGCCTCCCAACAACGTTACTCACTTCTGAAATCTCACAATTGGATCACCACCTCTTTTGTATGTTCTGCTGAGTCTCAACACTCTCCTTTCTGAAGAACCTCCTTAGAGTCTTTTTTCATGCTCTCTTCCTCATACTCTCACCAATCAAAAATGTTTTGTTACAAAAATGTAAATACATTATTTCAGACAACACACCTACCCTAAACAGGTCATACCCTATCTCTTGAGAATCAACCAGATTCTGAACCTATGAGTCTTTAACCCCTTAGGGAGCCAATGAGATCATTATAACTATTCCAAGAATATGAGCATAAAGGCTTATCTATAAAATAAGTCAATTTGTAACATGAGTACTATTGTTTTTCAATTGTGTGATAGGCATGTATATATAGTACATGTAATAATTTATAGATAACATATTATGTGCAGGATATTATAAAGTGCTTTGGGGATTTACAATATACAAATTTAATGATTTAATAAATAATGTTAAATAATAAATATTTAAGTTTAAACAAAAATTATTATTACTTAAAAATAATAGTAGAAGATGCTTTCTCCTTGGAAGGAAAGTAATGACCAACCTAGACATCATATTAAAAAGCAGACACATTACTTTGTCAACAAAGGTCCGTCTAGTCAAGGCTATGGTTTTTCCAGTGGTCATGTATGGATGTGAGAGTTGGACTGTAAAAAAAGCTGAGCACCAAAGAATTGATGCTTTTGAACTGTGGTGTCGGAGAAGACTCTTGAGAGTCCCTTGGACTGCAAGGAGATCCAACCAGTCCATCCTAAAGGAAATCAGTCCTGGGAGTTCATTGGAAGGACTGATGTTGAAGCTGAAACTCCAATACTTTGGCCACCTGATGCGAAGAGCTGACTCATTTCAAAAGACCCTGATCCTGGGAAAGGTTGAGGGCAGGAGAAGAAGAGGACGACAGAGGATGAGATGGTTAGATGGCATTACCAACTCAGTGGACATGAGTTTTGGTAAACTCCGGGAGTTGGTGATGGACAGTGATGTCTGGTGTCCTGCGGTTCATGGGGTCACAAAGAGTCAGACACGACTGAGCAACTGAACTGAACTGAAAAATAATAGATTCAGCACATATCATGTATTATGGCATAGAGATAGTAGAATACTGCCTATCTCAGCGATTTGGAACTACTGACTAAATCACTCAGAATATTATTTTTGTACTATCTTGAATCATCTATTTTACTGGTGGAATCAGAATTTAGAGGGAGGTGAAAGAAGATTAGAGACCAATTCAATAGTTTTAATTTATTATTTACTTTCTCAAGTATATTTTGTCTAGCTGAGTAATTAATAGTATTTGATTATAAGAAAATAGGGTCTGGGTGGGCAATCAGGCATACAAGGAGGTTATTACCTCTTCACCATTAACTGGGATTATAACCAGGTAACTAACTGTCCACCTATACCTACAGCTTCGGTTGATGGGCCCCATCAACCATCAGTTCAGTTCAGTTCAGCTCAGTCACTCAGTGGTGTCCGACTCCTTGTGACCCCATGAACTGCAGCACGCTAGGCCTCCCTGTCCATCACTAACTCCCGGAGTTTACCGAAACTCATGTCCATTGAGTTGGTAATGCCATCTAACCATCTCATCCTCTGTCGTCCCCTTCTTCTCCTGCCCTCAACCTTTCCCAGGATCAGGGTCTTTTCAAATGAGTCAGCTCTTTGCATCAGGTGACCAAAATATTGGAGTTCCAGCTTCAATATCCGTCCTTCCAATAAACACCCAGGACCGATCTCCTTTAGGATGGATCTCCCTGTAGTCCAAGGGACTCACAAGAGTCTTCTCCGACACTACAGTTCAAAAGCAGCAATTCTTCGGTGCTCAGCTTCCTTAATAATCCAACTCTCAACATCCATACATGACTACTGGAAAAACCATAGCCTTGACTAGACAGACCTTTGTTGGCAAAGTTGATTTTTCTTAACTCACAATAATCTTTGATGTTCAGACTGCTTGCCTTCTTTGTTGCAAATGTATATAGTCTAACTCCCCCTCCCAATTGCTTGGAGAAGTTTTCTCAATGCTACTGAGATGCGGTCTCCCAGACTCAGTGTCCTAAACATTCCCACCAAATAAAATAACTCTCTACTTTCAGGTTGTGACTTTTTTTAGTCAACATGTGTCTCCTTGGATAATTCACTTCTGAATGTTAGACAAGAACTCTCTTTTGGGCCCTGGAAAGTATCCCCTTTCTTGTAGCAAGTTAGTAGGTGAGTGGAGAAATGGGAGGTGGTATAAAGTAGAGAATAAGAGAATAATAAAATTCTTGGGTTCTACCCCAGCTAATTCTGAGCTTTGTCCTGCTTATATTTATTAAAATGACCTCGATCAGTTTTCTTATTAAGTGAATAGATTACACACAAGTAGAAAAATGTTGACTAATGGGAATGTTAAAAGACCATGGTAAATTGGATAATTTATCAAAAACAACCAGAATAAATTTCAAAGGCAATTGGAAGCCCAGCAAATTTATGTACCTATTATATATAATATATGTATGGCCACTTGATGCAAATTTAGGAATATCAAGGAATTTAGTATTCTGTTTTGGGAGTCCTCACTCACATTTAGAGGCCAGAAATCCCCGAGGGCAGTGACATTTTGTGTTTATTGATGTGAATGGCAGTAAGTTTTTGTAGCTCCTTGGAGGAGGGCATGGCTTGCCTGGAGAATCACATGGACAGATGAGCTTGGTGGGTTGCGGCCCATAGAGTTGAACAGAGTCAGACACAACTAAAGCGACTTAGCAGGCACACAGCACATGGTTAATTTACAATGTTGTGTTAGTTTCAAGTGTACATTTTAGTACATGTTTATTTAAAAAAAATCATTATTTAGGTGGAGCTGTGTAGTTCAAATTCATGTTATTCAAAGGTCAACTGTATTTATTTTTTTGTGTTAAGTTTTATGATTCACAGAACTTTTAAATGTATCCTTTACTTCATTCAAAGGAAAAAATGTAGATTATATTAAAAATTGCTTATGATAAAGATAACAAAAACTTATGTTACAAAGTAAAGGCCTAGGAAAAATAGAATATTAAAGTGAAGCCAGAGTCAGATTATTATCCAAACTACAATAGAAGATAAGTGTATATCTTCCTAATGATCCAAACAAAAAGGAAACAAGACTAATTCCACCTCACATTATCCATTGATGATATCCAGTGCTGTTTTTCCTAGAACTAAGACCTGAAAGGAAAACTGTAGGCTGATAAAGACAAAATCATTGTGGGATGACAGTCCATTCACATAAAATTACATTCCAGGGACAGAGTTCTGTAACATGCCTTGAAACTAAGGGACAGCATCATGCCAAGAAACAAGTTCAATAAAGTAGAAACTAAAATAATGAGTTTGAGTATTTATGCTTTTTTTTTTTTTTTAATCTTAATCTTGAGTGGGGAGATACAGAATAATCAATTATCTACAGTAAGGTTTCTTAGCAGTGGTACTGCCATTTTAGGTGCAGTAATCTTTTGTTGCAGGGACTATAGAATGTTTAGCAGCATCTCTGTTCTCATATTACATGCCAGAAAATACCTCTCATTCCCTAGTTGTAATGACCAAAAACAATTTGAAATGTTTCCTGGGGCACAAAATCACCCTCACTGGAGAAACACTGCACTAGAGTATTAATTCCCACTTTATGGTGGGCTCACAGACTCCTTATCTATTCAAAGCTATGGATTCTTTAACCAGAAACAGACCTGTGTGGACATAAGACGAACATGCACATGTAATGTTCAGGGTTCATGGACCCTCTGCTATCTCTCTCATTTAAAGGAAGAGTGGATTGAATGTCTTTCAGACACTTTCATGAACATTTATTTCTTGAAACTCAATCTCATATACAATTGTGTGGTTTTAAGGAATATTTGGAGAAACTGAAAAAGATTGTTCATAGGATAGCTGAGAGAGGAAACAATGTTTTAACTAAAGATCTCCAAAAATTATTTCCAAAATTAAGATCAAAATAACTTAGATTATTACACCCCACCTCCCCCTGCCCCGGGGAAGGTAAGGTATATTCTAAGTATTAAAATCCATGGCTATGTTCTAATTGTATACTGAGAAGACAAAACATTGCAAATGAGATCAGACAGAAGGGAAAGTATTTACTGAAATCTATTGTACTTTAATTTGCTGCTTTTACACGACAAGCAATCTTTCACTGTTTAATTTGACAGACGGCCTAATCTCTGTGATTTGAGTGGGCTGATTCATCTTGTGGTTCTAGTAAAGATTATGTTGCCACAAGCAATGTCATTCCAGAGTATACCATCTCCTTGGCCCAGAGATTATTTAAGATGTGTTATATGACTTCGACTGAGTCCTAAGTAGTCAGCCTGAGCAGTTGAGGAAATTTTCTCCTGCTGTGTGTCCTAAGCCAAAGCTGCTGATGCTGGTATTTGTCACTACATTGAGAGCCTGCCACAAATGCTTCTGAGTATTTATGATGTGCAGTGGTGGCTAAAGCAACCAGTTACTTCTCTCAGTGTGAGTAAGAGACAATGAACACAGAAAATTTTAAAATATAATTTCAAATACTGATGAGTATTTAATAAGAGAGAATAATAGAAAGATGTAGAAATCTACATCTCCAAATTCCTGAGATTTTTAGTTTAAAACTTTTAATTATTCAATGAATGAATTTCATTTTTTTTGTCAGTATGAAAGTTCAATGCATTCTTGATAGCATGCTCTAAAGGGAAATAATATTAGAATATTATTAAATAATGACCTAGTCTTTAAAAGCAGGAAAATGTTTATTTTTTTCATTACTAATACTATCCTGAAGATTTTCCTATTTAATAAAAATCTACTGCCAACTGTTTCTCTCTGTATTCATTTCCTGGGGCTGCTATAACAAAATAGCATAAAATATGTGGTTTAAAACAGTAGAAATGGGACTTCCCTAGTGGCACAGTGGATAAGAATCCACCTGCCAATACAGTGGACATGAGTTTGATCCCTGGTCCAGGAAGATCCCACATGCCCTGGGCAACCAAAGCCCATGCACCACAGCTATTGGAGCCCACACGCTTTCGGGCCTGTGAGCCACAACTATTGAGCCTCTGTGTTGCAACTACCCAGCTTGCATGCTGCAACTACTTAAGCCTGTGAGCTTAGAGCCTGTGCTCCTCAAGAGAAGCCACCGCCAAAGTGAAGCCAGTATACTGCAGTTAGAAAGTAGCCCCCACTCTCCACAACTAGAGAAAGCCTGCAGCCATGAAGAACAATTGCAATAAATAAATAATTTTTAAGAACTAGAAATGTGGATCCTTCTTCCACTCATCCAGGGTTTCTGGTAGATGCCTATGATCCTTGCTATTCTTCGGTTTGTAGATACATCACTCTAATCTTCTTCATGTCTTTACATGGGCTTTTCTCTGTGTGTTACTGTGTCCAAAATTCCCTTTTCACAAGGACACCTGTCATTGGCCTAAAGCACTATGATTTCATCTTAACTTGATTATGTCTGCAAAGACCCTAATTCCAAAGAAGGTCATATTCACCAACATTAGAAGTTGGGACTTGAATATAACTCTCAGGGGGATATAATTTAACCCATTCCACCTTGTGTAGATCCTAGGCATTTAGTACCAAAAGATATAACAATATACTCACAGAATAAAACAATGAAAACAAAAATGCTAGAATTACAACTGATTAGCTTATGTATATTTTGAGCAATAAAATCTACTTATTTTGAGAATTATAAAAATACACAAATGATGATTAATCACAGTATTTCTTCCAAAGATACAATGGCATTTCTTTTTTGACTCAAGTTAAAACAGCATTATTTGGTTAGAGTATAAAAAAACATATTTACTTAAAAATAGTTCATAAAATTTAAAAGGGAAAACCCATAGTCTCTGAGACAAAGATATTATAAATATTTTATTATACTTCATATATCACTCTAGTTGTATTAGCTTTTAATTTATGCTTCCAGATTTTTGCACTGTAAATATTGTGAAACTGATGTTTAGATTTTGTTACTGAACCATTCTGAGTCTGTGTAATCTAGAAATCACAAGGGAAAGTATTAAAATTTTATATGATAGACAACAACCATCTTTCACTGCAAAATTGCCAACCCACCATGAAATTTTAGATCCTCACCATGATTCTCATTTCAGCTCCAGTGGTAGACACATTTTAAAGTGGGCCTTTCTTTTTTGGACAGCTCAACATGTCAAAGTTCTTCATTTACACTCTTTTTAAATATCCCCCACTAGTCCTTGTTCTGCCTTCTTAAACTGAAATAATATATTTACTCCCTTTGTAATATTGAGAAACAGTTATCTACTTTAAGTCTTTTCTTTCTTTTAAGATTAATTACTTCAATTATATTTCATATAATGCAATTTCAGATGCATTTACTTTCTCACTTTCTTCTGGTTATATGGTCCATTCTTCAAAACTCATGCAAATTCTCTAGGGATGGTGTGACACGTGCAGTGAAAAGTGGAGTAACAATCATCTGTATTCCTTTCTCTAAAGTTTATTAATGCAAATTAAGGTAAATTTAGTCTTTTAATGGTAATGTAACACTGTTGATTCATATTTAGCTTGCTGCCAAATAGAATCTCTAGAGTTTTTCCACATGTGATATTTGTAAGACATCTCTCCGCCAATCTATTATGATGGGAATTAGCATTGGTAAGGATAATTAAAATCCACAGATAATTCTCCAGTTATATGTTATCCATTAATCTAAACTCTTTCTACAATTAAACCTCTACAGAATCACTAAAAAGTATAAAAATAGATTGGTTTGGAATTTGAAGTCTTTAATTGCATACCTTAGTAAATTGGTCAAAAGTTAAGCAGAAATTCAGAGATAATAGTAAAGCTATAAGTGTGCTGTGGATAATCTTATAAATAATAACAAAAAGCACTGCATTTTAATATTTTGAACTCTTAGTATTTTAAAGTTTATACATTATCTTTCCTTTTAAAGCATTTTAGTAATATACTTCATTTTTCAATTTGGCTGATAGAAATTCATCCTATTTAAAAAATGGTTTCACCATTGTGGTTGATATACAAGTCTGATCATTTACATTTTCATAGATACTTACATCATGTTGTCTATTTGTTAATTCAATGATGTTAATTCAATAATTTGTTAATTATTGAGTGCCTTATATGTATCAGGTCTGTCTCTCTCTTGCAATCCGACACACTTCCATGTGTATTTGTATAAATATGGATATTTGTTTGGCTATACTTAATAAGGGAACATAAAAGTAAAAAATACAAAAGAATTAAAGGCACTATTTCCTCCTATGATCTGTTTTATGGATCGCCTCCCAATTGATTGACAACTCATTAAAGATCATGACTGAGTGGAGTTTGTGATGGGAGTTTGTGATGGACAGGGAGGCCTGGTGTCGCAAAGAGTCGGACGCGACTGAGCAACTGAACTGAACTGAACTGAAAGAGCATGAAGCTCATGAATTTGGTTCTTAGTTTTGTCATTGTCTGTTTAATTTCTAGATAGTAACTACTTTTTTATATTAATGATATAATATCATTAAATTTTCATATTTAAATTTAGAAAAAAATACCATAAATAGCAAATTAATAATAAAGGTGCTTATATGTAGTATGATACATACCAAAACTTTTAGTTTTAATTCTGTAATTTTCTGTTATCAGAAAGATGTCAGAAAAATTTGTATAAATTGACAAAAATAAAGAAGAAAATGTTTTTTGTGTCTTCTCTTTTTAGCCCTGCTGTACACTAAGGTATGTTTAGAGACTGCTGCTGCTAAGTCACTTCAGTCGTGTCCGACCCTGTGCTACCCCATAAGACGGCAGCCCACAGGCTCCCCTGTCCCTGGGATTTTCAAGGCAAAAACACTGAAGTGGGTTTCCATTTCCTTCTCCAATGTGTGAAAGTGAAGTCACTCAGTCGTGTCCAACGAGTAGCGACCTGATGGACTGCAGCCTACCAGGCTCCTCGGTCCATGGGATTTTCCAGGCAAGAGAACTGGAGTGGGGTGCCATTGCCTCCTCCAAAGTTTAGAGACTACTAAGGCATACAATTATGAAAAAAAAATTATTCAAACCCATAGTTGCGTGTCATCTTGTAATATATTGTTATAAGAGCCACTGAAGTCCATTTATCTACTTACTGATAAATTATGTTAGTGAATATGAGCCATTAAAATATTAAGATTATAGACTGAGAGAGTGGAAATTTTAGAAGAAACATAAGGGAGGGACATGAGATTATTTTAAGTAGTGTCACTAAAAATGATATTGACATAAATGCAAGCCAAGAGGTGTTCCATTATGCTCTATAAGAGTCTTGAAGAGTGTTTAAAGAAGAGAAATAGCTGCAGATATATGCATATAAGACTTAGCGAAATATTTGTATTATCTCCAAATGTGGCACATACCAGGTGAGAAAGACTAGTATTTTCATGATAAACTGACAAAGATGGTGAGAAAATTACTTAAAACAGCTTAGAGTTAACAGAAGTGATAATAGCAAGCAGATGTCCAGATTTAGGAAAGAGGGACAGTGAAAGAAGATATTGAGAGCTCTTGTCTTGATATTAGAAAATTGTAAAACTGAATAAAAGCTTATAATAGAAAGGAAGTGATCATAAGAAGCATCCAGAGTTCAGACTTTGTGCATTTTCAAACTATGAAGATAATTTTCAAGGTCTTGTTCTGTCTCCAAAGTGGTATTCAAAATACCTATGGGCAAATAAATTGCCCAAAGAATACTTTTTCTTTCATTATTTCAGAGTTTCAGGTTCATGACTACCATCTCGGGAAGAGGAACTTGCTCACCTAATCCTATGCCTTTTAATTAGAAACTCTTTAAAAAGCGTGCATATTTGAATCACACTGGTACTATGCAGTAGTTTGCATAACTTATTGCAAAATCTCATCTCACATATATCCATACATTAAGCTTGATGTCAGCTCTTTTGCACTCCTCAGACAGTAAGTCCTCCTTGTTAAGGTAACCAGGGAAACAGCCTTGTTTCTCAGCCTGAGGAGATGTGGGCTCACATCTAAACAAAAGATATACTATAAGAATATCTTGTTGCTGTGAGATGCAGATATATATCTACATATGCATTTATGTTTACTTATTTTATTGCTCCATAGGCCATCCAGATATTTATTCTTAGCGAAGAACCACTGCCTAATAGAGACTATACTCTCAGGAAAAATCTTAATAGAAAATAGCAAACTACAAGCTGCTGGCATCTATCTACGTGAAGAGAAATGAGATTTACAGCTTTTTTCATCCCTTCCATTACTAACTCTACCTCTCATTTTTATCTGATTTTCCTCCTTTCTTTCACCTATAATCTTGCTTTTGGCAACTGCCACAGACTGCTTGCTTTTATGACCAGTTTTTTTAAATCATTTTCTCCTTTACCAGCAGTGCTTTCACAAAGACAAGAAAATTCTAACTGCCTGTAATAGAAAACCACCCTGAATTCTACTTCATTCACACACCTCCCTCCCACCTGCGCTGTGCATATATTTCCACCAGAAGAGGGGATTTCACAGAAACTACCAGATAAAAAGCAAGATCAAAAATCAAGGTTTGATAGCAATAACATTCAGTCATTTTCAGAGCAACATGACTTAACATTTAGATCTTCAAGTAATGAATTCAAAGGTTTACAATCAGAAAGGCATGGAAAGCAACTAACTACAATTTATTAAGAAATTAATTTAATTACAAGTACCACTGAAGCATTCAACTATCATTCTGCAGTTACTACATTAATCTTAACCATGACCCCATACAACCTGAAATTGACCACCTTATTTCTGAAAAGAGTGACATAGCAGTCACTTATAAATTCTGATAATCAAAATATTTAGAAAAGGCATCAAGGTTTCTATCTGTTCAATGAAACCCATCTGAATTGCCCTGTGATTGGTTCACTGCTCTCATCTTGTTCTCAAGCGTAGCTTTGTCTTCACTTTTTTCTTTTTTTTTTTTTTTTATTTTCTTACCCTTTGGAATGGTGGCTCTGCCTAAGAGCACCTTGTATAGATTTCTCTGCTAACCTGACAGTCATTCTTGATCTTGAACAAACACTTATAACATTTTGTATAATTCTGTAATTGTGTTGATCACTAAAGTCCAGCTTTCTGAAGCCCTTGGGATCCAGGATGCCACACTCTGCAGTGTATTGTAGTACAATCATGACATCTCGAGATGGCCACTATAAATGAGATTTTCATTGTTGAAAAGAATAATAGTGAAAAAAAAAGATACTTCCTTTTTATGTATATTCAATTACTTTTCCCCAAATATGGCTAAAATAGGCTAGCCATAGTATTGCCATAGTAAACAGAATTAAACAATGCTTTATCAGAACATGCAAATTGCTGGATTATACTAATCTCTAGACCACAACAGAACTTTTGGCAAAGATGAAAATTCTCTTCTGTCCAGCAGGGCAGCCATTGTCATATGTGACTACTAAGCACTTGAAAAATGGCTAATATGACTGAGGAAATTAATTTTTTTATTTTATTTTTATTAATTTAAATTTAAACTTAAAAATCCACATGCTGCCAGCATACACTATCAAACAGTTAAAGTCTAGACTGTATTTTCTCTTAGGGCTTTTATCTTGTTCTTTTTCTTATCTCTAGGATTGTGACTGGCACATACACAAAACAGGTTCCATTAATAATGTTTATTGAATTAGTAAGCAAGTGAATTCTGTACTATGAGATTAGCTTCTAACTTGCAGGAAAACTGCAATAATAAGCACACAGAAACTAGGACAGAGCATAGAGCTCAGAACAGTGCATTCAATAAGTAATGGCTACATGTATATTTTAGAGTAGCTTCCTGTAAAGCTGCTTCTGAATATGGTCTTTCACTCTGCAATGAAAGCAGAAGTCTGCACAATAGATGAACTCAGCAAACTAGACAATAGCACTTCAACTTTGAATTTCAAAGAATGTGAGTTCAGGGTCTGCTGACCCAAGAAACAAAGGCAAATTGTTTGTCTCTGCTGGCCAACCTTTCAGGTCTCACCAAGGAACACTGCTCAAAGTAGAAGAAACATGCAGAGGCAGGTGCTATATTTTTCTTGGAAGTGACAGCAGATAATATCTCGTTTGAAAGAGGACTGGTCCTCTCAAGAAAATTGTACAGTAGTTCAATCCTTGCTCAAGAGCATTTTTTTTACCACATTGACACCACCATCAACTCTTGCTTTGTCTTTTGTCTTGTCTTTCATATGATAAAAATAATTGTAGAAAAGCAGATTTGTTATCTGAAGTTTTTATTTCTTTCTTTAAAGTACTAAAAAAAGTTAGATTCTATCTTACTAGGATTTGCTTTTCCTCATAAAATCTCAAATAAAAGAAATGAAAGAACTTTGGGGAAGTTAACCATGCTACAGTAATGCCATATATTAATATTAGAAGTATTTTAAAAGTTCAGTTATTCTTTTATAAATTGTTGATATCACTGACCCTTTTAGAGCTTCCACAGACTCAAACCAGAATCATTAACATTTAACAAAAGGCCTAATTTCTCATGAAAATTTCCCCAAAGTCTAAGGAAACTATTTCTTAAACCAATTAGTAGACAGGAACCCACTGATTGAAGCTTAATCCAGACAAAATTGAACACTTCCTGGGTTGAAACCTGATTGTAACAAGTACTAGTTCTTCACACAGTAGGTTCCTGACATTTGTAATTTCCTTCTGTATTTGAATTAATTTAATGCAGAAGCACAAATTCAGTCCCTGAGGTTTATAGCCACGTTTATGGCTCTAGCAGAATCTATGAGATCAGAAGGAAGTCACATGATTCTGTTTCTAGCTGAGTAAACTGTGGGCTGGATGATGAGCCAAGTTCTGCATTAGTTTAACAGGGCTGCCACAACAAAGCCACAGACTGGGCAACTCACACAGCAGAAATCCATTTTCTCATAGCTCTGGAGACTAGAAGTCAAGATCAAGGTGTCATCAAGTTTGGCTCTTCTGAGAGCTCTCTCTTGGCCTTGCCAGTGGCTACCTTCTTTCTATGTCTTCGCAAGGTCTTTTCTCTGTGTGAAACCATCCCTGATGCCTCCTTGTACCAACTTTCCTCTAATAAGGACACCAGTCAGATGGGACTAGGGCCTTCCCTAACACTGTCTTAATTGCTCCTTTAAAGGCCCGTTCCATTCTCATAATCTGAGGTACCAGTGAAATCAGCTCTTGTGCTCCTTCTCTGTTTGCCCATTTCTGTTCCCCTCTAACCTTAAAAGAACCTAATTAGAGGAATGAGATCACCAGGCAATTTAACCTAACACCTGACTGTGCTCTCCTGAATGCATACTATGCCTAATCTGTTGATTGTTTTCCAAGATAAAAAGAAGTAAGAATGAAGAATCAAATAGTGAAGAAACAATTAGCTCCCTACTCCCAATAGCCCCCAAAGGAGCCCTGCAGGCCGATCCCACAGGAAAGATAGCTTCTGAAAATAGAGTCAGTCAATTTTCCTTCAATGGAGAACAATGCAGAACCCAACCTCCTGCTTCAGTGATTCTTTCCCCTATTTTTCCCTCCAGAAACTGTTACGGCTGAGCAGAATCTTCAGAGTTGGTCTCTGGACACAAATCTACTTCTCCCCAGACTGCTATCTTTTCTGATTAAAGTACCTTTCCTTGCTACTGACACTTGCGTCACAAATCATTGATCTTTGAGTGCACGTGCATGCTAAGTCGCTCCAGTCGTGTCCAACTCTTTGCAACCCTATGGCCTACAGCCTGCCAGGCTCCTATGTCCATGGGATTCTCTAACCAAGAATACTGGGATGAGTTGCCATGTCCTTCTCCAGGGGATCTTCCTGACCCAGGGATTGAATCCACATCTCTCACATCCCTTGCATTAGTAGAAAGGTTCCCTACTGCTAGCACCGTCGTGACAAGCAGCCAAACCTAAGTTCAGTAACACTGGGGGCTATGGCTTCAACATATCAATTTATGGAGGGGAGGGCACAATTCAACCCAAAACAGTTGGTCATAGTCTCTTTTGAGAGTACTGTGAGATTAAATCATGATTAACTTGGGTCAAGATATCTAGAAACCACCAATGTGGAAGTGACTGGCCTTCTAACCATGTGTCCACTTGACTTTCCTTATTTTATTATTTTCTGTGACACTATCAAACTCACACACTCTTTTGAATTTAGCGTCTTAAACTAATTGTTGAGAGAGGGGTGGGAGGAGAAGGAGAGAAAGAGTCTAGCTATGATACCAGCCCAGTCTCTCTTTACCAGGGAAAATCTATGGAATGATAATAATTAATATTTGTAGAGTCTTAACTAAGTGGTAGATAGTCTGCTGAGAGTTGTTGATATATTAAATTCATTTATCCTTCATAAGGCACCTCTTACGTTAGAAACAATATCACCTGATTTTATGATTGTAGAAAGGAGGCACAGAGCTACTAAATGGGGGAACTTGGATTTAAACCCAATTAGTCTGTATCTATAGTACATGTAATAGCAGGTTTTAGTGTCAAATTCTGGTTGATTTCTAAGTTCTATCACTCTCTGCCTGTTATTCTGTTAAACAAGTGTTTTAACTTTAGAGTGTCTACTGTAAAAGTGTCTAATTTACAGAGTTGTTGCAAAACTGAGCTAATATTTAGGGAAAAACTTTGAAAATTGCAAACTCATTAAAAACATTAATTATCATTTTTTCACCATTTCCAAATAGTTGATACAACAGAGTCAGCAGGTCATAACATTCTTATTGGGAGCCTTACAGATTTACTCAGTGCTGCTACAGACAGACTAGTCATGACAGACCTGACTGAAATGTTCCATGTACATGGAAATCAATGAAACTGAGGCACAGAAGGAAACTCACATTTCAATTCACTCATTCATCTATCATTCACTCATGAATTCATTCAATATTTAAATATCTAGTCTATATCTTTAAAAAAGCTAAAATATAAAATCAAGAGGTTCAGATAGATTAAAAAAGAGACCTGTAACTAATACAACGTAATTATTAGTAAAAAGAGAACTATTCATAATATACAGAGAAAAGAAGCAATTTATTTTGTTCTGATGGCAAAGGAATGATAGTAAGTACAGCAGGTGACATTTGAAGGATGAGTGAGATATCTTTAAAGGAGAAGAGTGAGACATTCACACTGGGATCACTTCTGCTGCTCTTTAGCTGCTAAGTCATGTCTGACTCCTTTGCAACCCCATGGACTGTAGCCTACCATCCATGGGATTTCCCAGGTAAGATATGCTTGAGTGAGTTGCCATTTCCTTCTGCAGAGGATCTTCCTGACCCAGGGATCAAACTCATGTCTACTGCTTGGCAAGTGGATTCTTTACTACTGAACCATGTGCAAAGCTCCTTGGGATCATTACCTGCATCATTAAAGGGCAAAGCTTATTCCTGAGCTAGCAAGTCATTCATACAAATTCACCTGTAGGATGTCCAGATGGGTCCCGGTCTGGTAGGGAAGCTAAGGATGGCTATGAATCTATTACAAATAGATTCAAAAGAACTAATTAGGATGATTTTGCAGCAATATAACTAAGTTAACAAGAGGTTCTGAATTACAGCAGTGGAATTTAAAAATGGAGACTAATTAATAGATTTAGAGTCACTTTGAAGTAAATTAATGGAACATACTGACTGATTAGATAAGGAAAAGAAAAAGTATGAATCATATGGATTTGTAGTCTAAATGGTTGGATTACTAGCATTTTCAACCTACTGTTAATATCTAGACTGCTAGTTATGGGGTTAAGTGAATCAATGACCCATTAACTGAGAGAATATATTGAGAAAGAGTATGAAGTTTGAGTATACATAGATGGAAGGGAAATAGACATTTATTCAACTGGAACTGAGGTACCTGGGAATATTCAAGTAGGTAAATATTCAGTAGGCACCAAAGAGACAGGTTCAGGTGAATCCAGGATTCCATGGTAGGTGACAACATAGGAGATAAAGAGCTCACCTAGCCAGAGGTGAAAGCAGGAAACTATGGTTTTGTGCATGCACATGAGTGTGGAGGGGAAACACTTAAGGGGAAAGTATGGACTTGATTGGTGAAGCAGGAAGAGAAATAATGAAGAATGCTTTATAATCCAAATGATGAGAGATTCAGAGCAGTCTGAAAGGTTAAGAATTGAAAACAGATATCTGAATGTCCTATTGACCCTTGTTGAGAGCTAAGATATTCCTGTCTACCCTCTCCAATGCAAAAGCAACTTTCATTCAGTAGCAAAAGTGTAAATTAGATCATACTGGGACAAGTGAATCAAAGGCCTCAAAATGGACAAAGTTAGTATGAAAATTTCTTCAGATGTCTGGAAGATTAGAGAGGATAAAAAAAGGGCAGTGTCACAGTGAGAAGCAGCACTGAAAGATCTGATTTTTGTCTTGTGTGTTTATTTTCTGAGGATGATGAAAACAGCCTATAAAATGTCTGTTTTCAGGCTGATAGGAAAGATCCAGTGAAGAAGAAAACAACTCGAGATATGAGAGAAGAGGGAATTGTGAAGTCCTGATGAACGACCAAAGCTGTCATCACAGCAAGTGGGGCTAAAAGTCTCAGGAACCTTATGACCCCAAACACATGAATAACAAGATAAAGAATACTTCTTTTAGACCAAAATGTTTATTCATGGTGACTATACCTTAACATACAACTGTTAAGTAGTCCGAGAGATTATATCTCATAGGTCTCTGCGTATACTTTAAAGAGAGCACTACATTTTTAAACTTAGTTAATGCTTTCCTGTAACTTTTATACTCCTGGAAGTGCGCTTTCCCCCTCACTGTCTTAAGTCTAGTAATGTGTGACTGAGATGAATAAAAACTTGCTAAAGTAAAGCACGTAGAAGAGTTTGCATTTTTCAATCCATATTTCAATATGACTTTTTCACAGCAAGGGTATATGCTCCTGAAAGGCTGATAACATATTTTATCTTTTAAAATTATTAGATCAAACATTTAGAGAATGAGAGTTGATAGTTCCTAAATGTTATACAATAGTATCTAAAATGAACATAAATTGCATGAACCTACAAGCTTTCATCTATTAGAGGACGACCTTTGGAAATTACTTTTGCCGCAATAAAACTAAACCTTCCAGGATGATGCATGTGCGGTGCATTAAGTGAGAAGTGTTTACATGACACATGCTGCAAAAGATAAATTGGAAGATTGGCCAAAGCAGCTCTCCATATCTACTTCTTTTTTTCATTTCACCTGAGTGAAAAGGAATGAAATATCTGTGTCAGAGTAATCTTTATGTGCTATAGTTTATAATGTTTTTGTGCCTTAAGGTAAAAGAAGGTAGCTATAGCAGTAGTCAGAATTCCTGGATCAAAAGGGAGCCTGGTCATAAATGACCCAACTTCTGCTGTGGTCTAAGCCAGTTAGTTGGATTTCATGCCCTCTGATTAACTTCACTGTGATTCCAATCACCAGAGACCAGGAGGACAAGGATGCAGCAGCTTTAAGGAGGCTCTAACATCTATAAAAATGTAATGACAGATGTATTTGGGCATTAAGTCTAAAATAAGAACAGAAAACTTATTAGCTATATAGCTCTCTCTCATACCCATACTCTTCACCACAGACTTTGCTTTCTCTTTTCTCATTTTCTCCTTCTCAGAGGAAGAGGTGTACAATCTGCTCACCAAGGTAAACTCCTCCTGCCATGATATTGAATACATTTTTCTATCATCCCTTTAGGTCCTTGCTACATTTACTCTCTGATGCCTTTCTTGCAACTTCAGTTTCTTTTTCTTTGGAATACAAATCCTCAGGCTACATCAATCTCAGACCTATTTTCTAAACCAGACCTATTTTCTAAAATCAAACCACAACACCACAAAAAACATCGTCCCTATACTTTGCTGTTCCCACAAGTGATGTCTGTTCTCTTTATCTTTTGCTGTGAAAAAACCATAGTGTTTTAAAATAAAAATTTATTCTTATGATTCACGGTTCTGTGAGTTGATTGAGTTCTAGTGTGCCATATTCACTCAGGGTCTTTGTGTCATTTGAGTCAGGTTGGGATTATAGTCCTAATCACACACATTTCTGGCCTGGGTTCTCTCTTAAAACATATTATCCTCATGGCTTCCTCACAGACAGCAGTCACAATATAACTGCACTTCTTACATGGTGACTGGATTTCTTCAGAACGAATATTCTGAGATGGAAAGTGGGAGTGGGATCCAACTCTTAATAGGAGAAATGTCAAAGAATTTACAGCCACCTTTAATTTGCACATATGTCTTTTTACTTTCCTTCACTGCAACAATTCTTGTAATAATCCTAAATTTTTGCTGCTGTTGTGTTCCCCTTACTCATTATGTTATCCACACACTTAGAGTTACCATCCATTGAGAAATTGTAATTTGCCAGTCACTAGGTTAAGTACTTTTGAAGATAGCCTCAAGTAAAATCTATACAGGAGATACAATTACTATTATAATCTCTATTTAAGCATGAGTAAATAGAGCCTTTGGAGAAGGAAATGGCAACCCACTCCAGTATTCGTGCCTGGAAAATCCCATGGACAGAGGAGCCTGGCAGGCTACAGTCCATGGGGTCACAAAGAGTCGTACACAACTGAGCGACTAACAAACACACACACAAATAAAGCCTTAGAGCTTTTAAGATTCTTATCCATGATCACAAAAATTTCTGCTTAGTAGCCTGGCTAGGAATTTAAGACCTCTCTATTCTCTCTCCAGTTGAGTTCAGTTCAGTCACTCAGTTGTGTCCGGCTCTTTGCGACCCCATGAATCGCAGCTTGCCAGGCCTCCCTGTCCAACACCAACTCCTGGAGTTTACTCAAACTCATGTCCATGGAGTTGGTGATGCCATCCAGCCATCTCATCCTCTGCTGTCCCCTTCTCCTCCGGCCCCCAATCCCTCCCAGCATCAGGGTCTTTTCCAATAGGTCAACTCTTCACACGAGGTGGCAAAAGTATTCGAGTTTCAGCTTCAGCGTCAGTTCTTCCAATGAACACCCAGGATTGACCTCCTTTACGATGGACTGGCTGGATCTCCTTGCAGTCCAAGGCACTCTCAAGAGTCTTCTCCAACACCACAGTTCAAAAGCATCAATTCTTCGGTGCTCAGCCTTCTTCACAGTCCAACTCTCACATCCATACATGACCACTGGAAAAACCATAGCCTTGACTAGATGGTGTTGACTTTGTTGACAAAGTAATGTCTCTGCTTTTTAATATGCTATCTAGGTTGGTCATAACTTTCCTTCCAAGGAGTAAGTGTCTTTTAATTTCATGGCTGCAATCACCATCTGCAGTGATTTTGGAGCCCAGAAAAATAAAGTCTGACACTGATTCCACTGTTTCCCCATCTATTTCCCATGAAGTAATGGGACCAGATGCCATGATCTTAGTTTTCTGAATGTTGAGCTTTAAGCCAGCTTTTTCACTCTCCTCTTTCACTTTCCTCAAGAGGTTTTTTAGTTCCTCTTCACTTTCTGCCATAAGGGTGGTGTCATCTGCATATTGAGGTTATTGGTATTTCTCCCGGCAATCTTGATTCCAGCTTGTGCTTCTTTCAGTTCAGCGTGTCTCATGCTGTGCTCTGTATATAAGTTAAATAAGCAGGGTGACAATATACAGCCTTGATGTACTCCTTTTCCTATTTGGAACTAGTCTATTGTTCCATGTCCAGTTCTAACTGTTGCTTCCTGACCTGCATACAGGTTTCTCAAGAGGTAGGTCAGGTGGTCTGGTATTCCCATCTCTTTCAGAATTTTCCACAGTTTGTTGTGATCCACACAGTCAAAGGTTTTGGCGTAGTCAATAAAGCAGAAATAGATGTTTATCTGGAACTCTCTTGCTTTTTCAATGATCCAGTGGATGTTGGCAATTTGATCTCTGGCTCCTCTGCCTTTTCTAAAACCAGCTTGAACATCTGGAAGTTCACAGTTCATGTACTGTTGAAGCAGTGGGACTACTGGGTAATATGGCAGTTCTATTTCCAGTTTTTTAAGGAATCCCTACACTGTTCTTCATAGTGGCTGTACTAGTTTGCATTTCCATTGACAGTGTCTGGGGTTCCATTTTCTCCATACTCTCTCCAGCATTTATTGTTTGTGCATTTTTTGATAGCAACCATTCTGACTGTCGTTAGATGGTACCTCATTATGGTTTTGATTTGCATTTCTCTGATAATGAGTGATGTTGAACATCTTTTCATGTGTTTGTTAGCCATCTGTATGTCTTCTTTGGAGAAATGTCTGTTTAGTTCTTTGGCCCATTTTTTGATTGGGTTATTTATTTTTCTGGAATTGAGCTGCATGAGCTGCTTGTATATTTTTGAGATTAATTCTTTTCCAGTTGCTTCATTTGTTATTATTTTCTCCCATTCCGAAGGCTGTCTTTTCACCTTGCTTATAGTATCCTTCATTGTGCAAAAGGTTTTAGGTTTAACTAGGTCTTATTTGTTTATTTTTTCTTTTATTTCCATTACTCTGGAAGGTGGGTCATAGAGGATCTTGCTGTGATTTAGTCAGACAGTGTTTTGCCTATGTTTTCCGCTAGGACTTTTATAGTTTCTGGTCTTACATTTAGATCTTTAATCCATTTTTAGTTTATTTTTGTGTATGGTGTTAGAAAGTGTTCTAGTTTTATTCTTTTACAAGTGGTTGACCAGTTTTCCCAGCACCACTTGTTAAAGAGATTGTCTTTTCTCCATTGTATATTCTTGCCTTCCTTGTCAAAGATGAGGTGTCCATAGGTGCATGGATTTATCTCTGGGCTTTCTATTTTGTTTCATTGATCTATATTTCTGTCTTTATGCCAATACCATACTGTCTTGATGACTGTAACTTTATAGTAATAGTCTGAAGTCAGGCAGGTTGATTCCTCCTGTTCCATTCTTCTTTTTGAAGATTGCTTTGGCTATTTGAGTTTTTTTTTTTTTTATTTCCATACAAATCATGAAATTATTTATTCTAGTTCTGTGAAAAATACTGTTGATAGCTTGATAGGGATTGCATTGAATCTGTAGATCACTTTGGGTAGTATACTCAATCTCACTATGTTGATTTCCTCAATCCATGAACATGGTATATTTCTCCATCTATTTGGGTCATCTTTGATTTCTTTCATCAGTGTTTTATACTTTTCTATATATAGGTGTTTTGTTTCTTTAGGTATATTTATTCCTAACTATTTTATTCTTTTCATTGCAATGGTGAATGGGTTTCCTTAATTTCTCTTTCTGCTTTCTCATAGTTAGTGTATAGGAATGCAAAGGATTTTCGTGTATTAGTTTTATATCTTGAAACTTTACTATATTCATTGGTTAGCTCTAGTAATTTTCTGGTGGTATCTTTAGGGTTTTCTATGTAGAGAATCATGTCATCTGCAAACAGTGAAAGTTTTACTTCTTCTTTTCCAATCTGGATTCCTTTTATTTCTTTTTCTTTTTTGATTGCTGTGGCTAAAACTTCCAAAACTATGTTGAATAGTACTGGTGAGAGTGGGCACCCTTGCCTTGTTCCTGACTTTAGTGGGAATGCTTTCAAATTTTCACCATTGAGTATAATGTTTGCTGTGTGTTTATCATATTTGGCTTTTATTATGTTCCTCCTATGAGGTATGTTCCTTCTATGCCTGCTTTCTGAAGAGTTTTTTTTTTTCTTTTTAACATAAATTAGTGTTGAATTTTGTCAAAGGTTTTCTCTGCATCTATTGAGATAATCATATGGTTTTTGTCTTTCAACTTGTTAATATAGTGTATCACATTGATTGATTTGCAAATATTGAAGAATCCTTGCATCCCTGGGATAAAGTCCAGTTGGTCATGATGTATTGATCTTTTTAACATATTGTTGGGTTCTGTTTGCTAGAATTTTGTTGAGGATTTTTGTGTCTATGTTCATCAGTCATATTGGCCTGTAGTTTTTTTTGTTTGTTTTGTTTTGTTTTTTGGTGGCATCTTTGGTTTCAGTATTAGGGTGATGGTGGCTTCCCAGAATGAGTTTGGGAGTTTACCTTCCTCTGCAATTTTCTGGAAGAACTTGAGTAGGACTAGGTTTTAGCTTTTCTTTTAATTTTTGGTAGAATTCACCTGTGAAGCTATCTGGTCTTAGGCTTTTGTTTGTTGGAAGATTTTTGATTACAGTTTCAATTTCCATGCTTGTGATGAATACCAATAGCTTTCTATCAGCCCTTCTTTGGTGTAGCTGTGGTTTTTGATCCTGGCAACCCATCTGTCTTCTTGGAATGCTTTTCACTTAGTTTCAGTGATAGTATTTGATTTTGGGTCTTCTTTTATATACATAATGATCATTTTTCTTATAATCTCATAAAGTTCACAGCTTTAGCAACCATTTCTCTACCCACGTGACTTCTAATATTTTATATTAGCATTCATCTTTCTCCTAAACTCAAGTTCCATTGTTTCAAACATTTTGTTGCTCATTTCTACACAAGTGTTCTTCCTTCATTTAAACCTAACATGTCTCTGAAATATTCTTTTCATTCTCAAATGGCCTTTTAACCTTTTTCTCATATGCCTTATTTCTGACAAAGGGCACTATCACACTCTGGGTCACTAGGCTCAAAATGTTGGTTTATGAGGCAGATACTTATTTTTTGCCTGTCTTATACCTTCTCATTTTGGGAAATCCTTCTTTCCTGTCTCTTAGTCCAAGGGCTTCTAAAGATGTTGATCCAAATGCTAGTTCCTGGGGTGGACATCTAACCTAAACTGAGTGATTCAGAACCATTTTCTACTTTTTTGACTGAAAAATATATGTTAAGATACTCCTTTTTGTTGGAGATTTTCAGGCCTTTAGGATGATATAATTCTGAAGGCCAGGCACCATCTTCATCACCACATATGTGGACTCTACCTGAAGATGAAGCCATAAGAGAAAGTGAATTTGAGAAATAGTAAAAGATAGAATGTCTTGACTCAAATATGTGAACCAATGAATCCTCATTTTTGTTTAAGCAAGTTTGAGTTGGCTTCCTGTCACTTACAATCTACAGAGTCCTGGACTGATGCCACTGTGATTACATTTGACTCTTGTTCTCTTATCCAATTTCTATTAATTCTATCTCTATACAATTCTCTTCTGTGTATTATCACAGCTACCACTCTAGCTCAAAACATCATCATCTTTCATCTAAAGTAACGCAATAGCCACCCACCTCCCACAGAACTTCACTGTTTCAATCAATCTTATTCACTACTGCTAGAATGATCCTTCAAATTTGGGAGTTTTTTATTTTGTCAAGCTTCTTAGCTTGTCATTCAAGGCCATTCACAGTATGTCTGTATTTCTCTGTAAAGACTTATCTACCAATTCATTATATTAAGTAGTAGAATGCAGTGCTTAAAAGCACAGATTCTAGAGCCAGATTCTTGAGCTTAAATCCTTTATCTGCCATTTCTCAGCTATGTAAGCTGATCAAATTTCTTATCTTCTCTGTGCATCAGTCTCTTCATCTGTAAAATGGAGTTAATAGGACCACTCCGTGATGTTACTATGAAAAATAAAGTAATTAAAAGTACTAAAGTACTTTGGACATACCTGACATATAAAAATTGTTATCTATTACTTTTAATATTGTTATCATGATTTAGTTTTCATTATAAGACAGTAAAACATTCAGAGAAGAGTATTATATTTTCCCTTCTCTTTCTCTTTTTAGTAGCCCTTGTAACTAATGCATTCTGATTCACAGGAGGCCCCAGTTAGAAGTTGAATGGACAAATGAATGGAAAGGAAGATAGGAAAGAAGAAAATTTCTGCTCTCTCTAAACAAAACTCCCCAAGAATATCTGCTTCCATCCTTCTACTTTTGTGCCTTTATGCACACTGTATCCTTGGCCTAAAATATTATTTTCCTCCAGGATTATATATGGAATACTGTTCATTCATGAGTGCTTATTCAAACACTCCCTTCTTGACTAATTGTCTTACATCCTTTGATACAGATATAAATGGAATTCCCCCCACAATCATTCTGACTTATCTAGACCTCTCTAATGGCACATATTTTTCCCTACTTTGCATTAGAGATATTTATGTATATACATAATACATTCTTTTTAAAGATTAATGATTATAGGAAATACAAGAAGGATTATTTTTGCAGTATCTCATAACACCTAACATAGGGTCTTGGGTGGTTAACACATTCAATATTTATTTGTGCATTACTATATATAACTACAATACATATGCAGACAAGTGATTTATTACTAGTAAGAATAAATAAGGATATGTCAATACTGAAGTTCTAATGGGACTAGGAGAAAGAAATGTTGCAATACTAGTGAAACAAATAAGCTGAAGGCTTTAGAATCAACCAATTCAGATCAGACCAACACAGACCAGCACCTGCAAAATTGGCTTTATCTGTTTACCGTGAAGAAAAGACATAGCAAGCTTACTACAAATATAAGAAAATCAAACTTCAGAAGGTCATGTACACACTGTTATATTTAAAATGGATAGCCAACAAAGATCTATTGCACAGTGTGCATGTGCACACACACACACACACACAAAACACTAGCATACAACTCTAAAAAAAATTGACTAGTGGCATAATCAAATATAGCTGATATAGGCAATAATTTGGACATTAATTGATGAAATGGGTAAAATTAAATAACACAGGGTACTTGATCATCTGGAAATGAAGAATAAGAATCACCTACTGCTGCTACTGCTAAGTCACTTCAGTCGTGTCCAACTCTGTGCAGCCCCATCCCTGGGATTCTCCAGGCAAGAACACTGGAGTGGGTTGCCATTTCCTTCTCCAATGCATAAAAGTGAAAAGTGAAAGTGAAGTCACTCAGTCATGTCTGACTCTTCGTGACCCCATGGACTGCAGCCTACCAGCCTCCTCCATCCACGGGATTTTCCAGGCGAGAGTACTGGAGTGGGGTGCCATTGCCTTCTCTGAATAATCACCTAGGAATACACTAAAGGTTCACATCTCAGGTTCTCAATCATGGACTTTTTTAAGTCTATCAATCACACAACTCTGGCTGTGAATCCCTAACTCGTTAGTTAGGTGCAAAATGTACCAGCTAAATCTAAAGAACTAAGATGATAAATAAGTCAAGTTCAGAGAAAGAGAGAGTAGAATGGTTGGTTGCTGGCACCTGGTAGGTGAGGGGAATAGGAGACTGATAAAAGAGTAGAAAATTTCAGTTATAAGATAAATAAGAACTGAGGCTCTAATATAACTATGGTTGATAACACTGAATTGTATAATTAAAAAAATTAAAAGAAGATAAGTATGTGAGGTGGTGTATATGTTAATTCAATAGTGGGGATTCTTCTGAGCTGTATACATATACGAAATCATTGCATCATACACTCTAAGTATTTTACAATTTGATTTCAACATAGTTAAACTAAGTTAAAATAGAAATAACAAGAGTTTAGAAAACAAATTTAAACCCACAGATTAAATCTTTCTTTCTTTGATAAAAAAAAGGATGTCCAAAACTGGAATGATTATACTTTGATTTGCTTAATTTTTAGGGTGTTAAAGCATTAAGAGACTCTCATGAAATTGTTAAGGCATTTAGTTTTTTAAGTTTGTAATTAAAGTTGAAATGTTTGATGAAATCTCAGTAGATATATGCATATTATTATATTAGTAGCATATTAATAATTAGAAAATGCTAAAATAAAAAATGAAAAATTAGACAAAGTATAAGTGGTAGTATTCCTATCTTTGCACTAAGGATTCTTTAATATTAATGACTATCACAAACTGAAGTATGAATTATCCACTAATGAATCATAGCTTAAATGTTTGCTGTTAATCTGCATTACCCCAGTAATAAAACATGAAGAAAATACATTGTAACTAATTAGTCTCTCTAGAAGGAAAGCTTTCTTGGAAATAAGAAAGGAACTGATAATTCTTTCTTAGGATGCTACATTTCGGTTGTATAATCACTGAAAAGAAAACCCTTAAGTAAAACTAATAATGAAAGAATTCACAGAAAGCCTCCAAGACATACTCCACTACGATTGTACAGTTTGCTAGGCCATCGTAATCACCTCATTTTAATTTATCTTTATTTAAAGACCCTATCTCTAAATGCAGTCACATTCTGAGGCACTGTAGTTTAGCACCTCACTATACTAATCCAATAAGGACACAATTCAATCGCATAACAATAACAAAATGGTTTTATTTTATTCTATTTGTAAGAAATTGCTTTTCTTATAATGCTCCTAAATATAGACTGGTTGGAAGGACAAATTCATACATTATTTTTAAAAAGTCAAGTAAGTATATGTATTCACAATAGTCATGTAAAGATAGAAATGCAAAATCATATATATTCAGATGAGCCTAACTCAAGACAGACTCTGAACTTTACATCCTACACTGTACTACAAATAGCCCCCAAGATTCTTCCATATGCGTGTGCACCCAGTTGCTTCAGTCATGTCCGACTCTGTGACCCAGTGGACTGTAGCCTGCCAGGCTCCTCTGTTCATGGGATTCTCCAGGCAAGAATACTGGAGTGAGTTGCTATGCCCTCCTCTAGGAGATCGTCCTGACACAGGGATCGAACCCCTGGCTCCTGCGTTGCAGGTGGATTCTTTACCACTGAGCTCCAAGGAAGCCTACAAACATTAATTTCAATAATCTTTTTTCTCATTTACAAAACTTTCTTAAACAGAGGATTAAGGTTCTCATAGCTTGTCATTTGCCACCCTATCAAGACTTCCTCAGTTTGCAATCATATATTATTCTTAGTGTACAAACTGGCCCTGCTTCTCTGGAAGGATTTGGCCACATGTATCCAAATCAAGCTGTTCCAGAAATCCTACTCCTGGGAATCTGTCCTATTGATACACTGTCCTTGAATAAGAAGATGCAACTACAGAGACTTTTTTACAATATTGTTTGTAATAGCAAAAGATCGATATCACTTAAGAGTCACAAAAGACAAATTAAATAAACACATAATAACCACACACGAGAATATTTAGTGAAGTTGCCCAAGATATATTAGTAAGTGAAAAAGACAAGGTGTATAGGAGTTTGCTTGAAAGTTTGTATATGTTTCTGTATGTGTGTATCATTATTTGTAGTTGATTAAAATTTTCTGAAAATACACAAAAAATACTGATAAAGTGTTTATCTGTATAAAGAGGATGAGGGGAAGAAATAGGAGCAAAATTTTTCATCAAAATCTTTTACATTGTTTGATTTTGAATCATGCAAACACATTACTTCCTGAAGAAAGCAGCAATTTAAAAAATAGCTTCATTTGTTATTAGAGCAGATGAAAAATTGTAAATTTCAGGTAAGATGTAAACATATTTGATTTTCCCTCAGAGAATCCTATTTTATATTTTGGATCCTTGTGCCTTTTACAGTTTAACATTTGTCTTAGAAGACTCAAACTGGTTTGGACAGTAAATTATATAGTAATCTTATTTTTTGAGCATCTTACCATGTGCCCAGCACATTTTGAGGCAATAAGCCCCTTTTGATTAGTTGATTTTCATTTATTATGGTAAAGTTCACATAAAATTCACCATTCAAACTAACTTAAAATATAAAATTTTGTAGCATCTAATACATTTACAGTGTTATATAAATATCATCACAATTTAGTTCCAGAACATTTTCATCAACTCAATAACTTTTTTTATTTAATGTAGGAACTCTTTTGCTATATCATATATTTAGATAGAGAAAAAGAGAAATAGCAGGGATTCTTAGAGTCCTTATGTTTGAAATTTATAACAGAGGGACTAAAAATGTCTTGATATGAACAGATAAAACAGGTAAAGGATAGTACAGTGTTGGCTATTTCACTGAATTTCATTACAAATCCTAAGTCTATGCCAGTGGCTGGGAAAATCATCTAAGAAATAAAACTCAAGCTTTAGTAAGGGAAATTACTAAGCCTTCTCTAAAAGAATATTATCAAATTCCACAAATAGTAGTTTTCATTACTTATATTCAGATTCAATGGGGAAAAGGAAAGGAAATAAAAGCTCTTGAGGGCCTATCATGTTCCAACAATCCTTGGCAGGTTTACCCCATATGTTGTCTAATCATCCTCACAATAAATATACAGATATTATAAAAAGATTTTATAGATGAGGAAATAGACTTTTATGAGACCAAGTGGTTTGTCAAAGGTGACACAATCAATATGATGGAGCTGAAAGTCAAACCGATCCTCTAAATGTAAGTTAAAAGCTCTTTTCAGTTTACCAGACATGAAATATAATAGCAATTAGATTCAGGTTATTATCAGATGAAAAAGTCATATATACATACTGCATCCTACTCCAAAGCTATAAGGTGGAGCTTATACAATAGATGTGGCAACTTCCTATGAAGGAAATATTATAAAATTAAAATCAGGAAAGTCATGTTAAACATTCCTCCACTGCTTTGTAAAGTGTTTGGTTAGGGATTGGTGCTAAACTTTCTTTTATGTAATAATCATGACATATGAAAGGAAGGGAAATGTTGCTTATATGTTGTACAGAAATATTTCATTTCTCATATAAGCCACCATAAATTTAGTAACTTCACTATAAAAAGAGTAAAAATTTTTATTATTTTTGTTATGTGTTCATATATAATTAAGAAAACTTCATAATTACCAGTACGTAAATTCAAATATATTTTTAGATAGATTTTAGTTCATCTCCATTCAGTGAAAAGAAATGTATTAGAAAAACTAATGAACAAGTAATCTAGATAAATTCATTAGAAGGTAACTCAGTATTTTTTAGGAAGGTATTCTCAAACTTCTTGCCATTTCTTAGAAAATCACCCCCAATAACTCTAAGGATATTGAGAAAACACTTGTATTTAACTTATAAGTTACAATTTAATTATAATTACAATTATAATTTGTAATCTGTATGCAGGTCAGGAAGCAACAGTTAGAACTGGACATGGAACAACAGACTGGTTCCAAATAGGAAAAGGAGTACGTCAAGGCTGTATATTGTCACCCTGTTGTTTAACTTATATGCAGAGTACATCATGAGAAACACTGGGCTGGAAGAAGCACAAGCTGGAATCAAGGTTGCCGGGAGAAATATCAATAAACTCAGATATGCAGATGACACCACCCTTATGGCAGAAAGTGAAGAGGAACTAAAGAGCCTCTTGGATGAAATTGAATGAGGAGAGTGAAAAAGTTGGCTTAAAGCTCAACATTCAGAAAACTAAGATCATGGCATCTGGTTCCATCACTTCATGGCAAATAGATGGGGAAACAGTGGCTGACTTTATTTTTCTTGGCTCCAAAATCACTCCAGATGGTGATTGCAGCCATGAAATTAAAAGACACTTACTCCTTGGAAGGAAAGTTATGACCAACCTAGACAGCATATTAAAAAGCAGAGATATTACTTTGCTAACAATGGTCCATCTAGTCAAGGCTATGGTGTTTCCAGTGGTCATGTATGAATGTGAGAATTGGACTATAAAGAAAGCTGAGCGCTGAAGAATTGATGCTTTTGAACTGTGGTGTTGGAGAAGACTTTTGAGAGTCCCTTGGACTGCAAGGAGATCCAACCAGTCCATCATAAAGGAGATCAGTCCTGAGTGTTCATTGGAAGGACTGATGTTGAAGCTGAAACTCCAATACTTTGGCCACCTGATGCAAGGAGCTCATTGATTGGAAAAGATTCTGATGCTGGGAAAGATTGAGGGCAGGAGGAGAAGGGGGTGACAGAGGATGAGATGTGTGGATGGCATCACTGACTCAATGGACATGGGTTTGGGTAGACTCTGGGAGTTGGTGATGGACATGGAGGCCTGGCGTGCTGTGGTTCGAATGAGCGCCTGAACTGAACTGAAGAATTGCAATTAAACCATTTCCTTCCATATAATAATCAAGACATACTCCATTATTAAATATTATATATTAGAAAATAATGTTTTAAAAAGTACCTCAAATGAAAGCCTACTATATACAGCAAAATCACACATAAATATTATAGGCTAGGACAGTTTAAATGGAAAGTCATATCATGTTTTTAATATAATAAAATAGATTGCTTAGTACAACTGAGATAAGAACTTATTTAGTGAAAAGATAAATTTCCAGTCTGAAGTAGAATCAACTAAAAGAGAAATTACTGAGAAAAGTAAAGGAGATAAGATATTGTATTTTTTAACTATTTATTTGGAAATTCTAAATCCTATTTTCAGTGGAATAATTAAAATCTGATGTTCAGAATACCAGTTTAAGAACTAAAATTTTTGCAACTAGTGGGATGCTAAGCTAGTCATTAAAAACTGTCTTTAAAATTATGCATATTCATCTATTTCAGGAGAGAAATATCATTTATAAAATGTTTGAACATGATTTCTCCAGTATAAACTCTCTGCTATTCCAATTAATAGCAAATAAAGGAAGCTCATTATTGTCAATTCACCATAATATCCACAGAATATTAAAACAAGTGAAAGAGAATTTATTGAAGTCAAAGCATCTTAAGTTTCTTCAGGGCTATACTGTGTGTTTTGTTTTGTTTTGCTTGTTCCTTTTGATTTCTAGTCCTGAGAATCTGGGTAAACCTCAATATTACAAAGTTAAAATACACACATACACACACACCCCAAAGGAAAAAACCCATAAATAAGTAAGCTTGCATTTATACTTGAAAGCCAACTCATCAATTTTGTCACATTGTATAGAATTCATAAAAACTGTTTTAACATACACCATTATGTCCCAGGAAATCCACTTTATTTTCTCAAACCACAACTCTCATGAAATTTAGATGTAAAGAAAAAAGTAGGTTAGTTTTCATACTTCATTTTTGTTGTTGTTTAATGACATCTAATTCAACCACAAACTAACCTGCCATGAATGATAAAATATTTATGTAAAAAACAAACTAAAGTTTCTTAATCTCTATAATGTAAACATGATTCTCTGAGGACCTAAAATAATGGTATATACTACTATAAGAGCATATTTAGAGACTGTAACCATTAGTGAGTAGAAATTAAAGTAAGAGTTATGAACATAATCTGGACTAAGACAAAAATAGGGAAACGGGGATAGTCTTTCTAGAAGTTATGTGTCCAAGCAACTTAATTTAAATCAGGAAATATTCTTAGAAGCTATCCAGCCCAAAGTTTCTCATTTTAATGGTTGAGAAACTGAATACCAGAAAAATTACTCTTTAATTTATGTGTAGAGTCAATGAGTAGCAATAATTAGACATTGATTCCATATTATAGAATAGTCTCTCTATTTTTTTACCCCTTCTTGAATGGTGAATTCCAAAAGGTAGAGTTCCCATCTAGAATTCTGAAGTAAATTCAAGAAAAGAGAGTCATGGCATGGACAAATGTTTGCTTTTATTCTCCCCAGTTTATCACATTTTATAGCTTACTTTGGTCACTATATTTTTATCAGGCTTCAAAGAGAAATGAGTAGATTTTCATGTTCTTTATACTTCCAAGCTCCCAGCATCTAGCAAATGATTTGTACCTGATATATAAAGAATTTCAAAAGGATTAAAAATATTTTCTCGAGAAGGTAAGCATAAAACTAATGTAAATGGTTTAGACTAAGATATATCGCCAATTTATGACAAACTTTCCTGTCTAAGCAACAATTTCAAATATATACTACAGAAGGTCAATCAGTTATTTTAAAAATAAATCTCTCATTTTACCTTTCTAAATATCACTTGCACACCAAAAATAACAGAATGCTTTCTGTGGGAGATACCCTATACAAAGTACTTTCCAAATATTTGCAGTATTGTTTGCTAACGAAACAAACAATTTATCTCCAACTTACAGAGGAGTAAACCTCAGGCTTAAATGTGGTTTGCACTGACTCTTTGACTTGTGGTTATAAATCACACTTATCTATACAGTATAAATATTTTAAAATATAAGATTACCCTTTCTAATTAAAACAGAATTTTGAGAACTTTATAACATGGTAGGTATTTTCACAAAATTAACTTTAAGGAAAAAGAAAAACAGTAGTGATCTTGGGAATTTAGATTAGGCATTTGGCATTTGAAAACCATCCACTTCAGTCATCTGCTGTAACCATGCGATTTAAGGACCACTGTCTACCCTGATACTACTTCATGTGTGTTAGTCGCTCAGTCTTGTCTGACTCTTTATGACCTCATGAACTGTAGCCTACCAGGCTCTTCTGTCCGTAGAAGTCTCCAGGCAAGAATACTAGAGTAGGTTGCCATTTCCTCCTCCAGGGGATTTTCCCAATCCAGGGATCAAAACCATGTCTCCTTCACTGGCAGGTGGAGTCTTTATCTCTGAGCCACCAGGAAATTTCATAAATATTTACAATTTGCAAAAGAAATCCAAAGGTTTCATGAAATAGAATTTTATCTGAGTGACTGTGTCTGCAAATCAATGAAGAAAAAGGTGGAAGATTTTTCACTATTAGTAAGCACCAGGTTAATAGAAATTTTGTAGAAAGTGAATTCTGTAAATGTGTGAACTTCTTAAGGATTGAAAAGATTAGTAAGGTTTCTGCTCATCTGTTTACCAGATATTTACTGTTTTCCTGCTGTGTACAAGGTGGTGTAACGTGTTAGTTAAGGGACGGGCTCTAAGAAAAACTGTCTGGTTTTGTATCCCATGTATATGGGCTGTGTGATCTTGGGCAAATTATTTAATTTTGCATTTTAAATTTCTCATCAGTAGAACAAGGCTGCAATAATATTGGCCTGATAGAGTTGAGAGGAGGATTATGCTTAGCCATGTATCTGGTACATTCTGAGCATTCTCTAAGTGTTAACTATTACCTTAAAGCCATCACGGAGTGAGAAATCCAAAGATAAAACTGGCATGCTCTCAGTTGAAGTTGCTCAGTCATGTCCGACACTTTGCGGCCCCATGGACTGTAGCCTAAAAGACTTCATCCATGGGATTTTCCAGGCAAGAGTACCAGAGTGGGTTGCCATTTCCTTCTCCAGGGGATCTTGCCAACTCGGGGATCAAACCCAGGTCTCCCGCATTGCAGGGAGACGCTTTATCCTCTGAGCCACCAGGGAAGCCAAGATTAGGTTAATTAGCAAATTAAGATAATAAGTGCATATAAATGATAATATAGGAAAACATATTGGGAAAGAAAATATCAAACATAGAAAAAATAAAATAAATATTTTTCTAACATTTTTTGATGTAAATTGCAGAAATTAAAAAATATGATAAATTACAAATATTAGCAAATTATAATATAGGTCCTTAAAGTTGCCAGAAGCTCAGCCAACCTTTGATCTAAAAGATGCTTAATCAATGGACTCTGATAGACCTCTAAATTTTAGTGTGATCTAGTCTGGTGTCATCTATTTATTTTGGTATTTAGTTACATTACATGTTGGTTTTATTATTTTTTAATTTATCCATTATTTATGTACATTATTTCATAATAACTATGGCAGAGGCTTCCTAAGAGTAGATTTTGGTGTCAAACAGGTTATGCTCCATCATAATATAGGTCATTTAAATAAAGTCTGCCATGAATGAGGTTAAACAATTTACAGAGAGAACTAAAATACATAACTGGAAGATGATTATCTAGAATCAGTCACCAGTACACTGAATGACAAATTGGGTGATTAAAAGTAACATAAAGCCATTTTATGCAAAAACATGGCAGGTTAACCATATTTGAGTATCTCTTCTCCCTCCTGAGAAACAACTAAAATGATGGGAAAAAAAAAAAAAAAAAACTATTAAGAACTCTCAAAGACAAGGAGAAAAAAGAGACGAGACATAAACAGAAGGGAGAGAAAGCAGGTGAATGATTAACAAATAATTTAATGTGGAAAGAAATCACAATCAAGTGTGTGTAAAGAGGGTGCAAGCAAAGAGAGTTGATTCACCAAGGAGAAACCCAAATGCAGGACATGAAGGACCCAGGATAGCACAGGTTAAGAGTGAGCCTGAGCTGGGAAATGGGAATATTCTGAAGATCTTTATATGGAAAGTCACCATTCATGCTACTCTTGACCCCACTCCCATACAGAAATTGTTAACATCCAGGCTCCCACCTTTCAGCTAGAAGGGTGAATATTTGTTCTCTGGAGAAATTAAGAACAGTATAATGTCTTAACAACCATGGACACCAGGCACAGTACAAAATGGGGTGAGTCTTTTTTTTTTCTTTTAATTTTTTAATTTTTTTTATTAGTTGGAAGCTAATTACTTCACAACATTTCAGTGGGTTTTGTCATACATTGATATGAATCAGCCATATCTTATGTTTAAATGGATAATTAAAAACTTCCAGACATGTGAGAAAAAAAATTGCAACATGATAGAGTGACATAAACTAACAAGGAAAAAAAAAAATTGGTAGAAAGCCCAGATAATATACAGACTAGATGAAAATATCAAAAAAGCTAGACAAAATCATCAAAAAGACTAAATAATAACAATCAGGAAAATATTATGTCTGATTGAAAACAAGAGAAAAGATATGCTATGAAAAAGAAACAACTAGAGGAAATCACCATGAAAAAATTTCAGAAATGGTTCTTCAAGATAATGAAAGGCTATCTCCCAGAAATCAGATTTTTTTAAAAAAGACCAAGATAGGAAATATTTTTTTAAATAATAATGAGAAATAGAGGAGCAACCTATGTCTCTCAGAGTCAACTAGGAAAGGTTTCAGATAAGAAGAACAAAGGAAGTAGAGAAGTAAAGCTATCAAAGAAAAAGTAGAAGGATTCACCAGAAAGGAAGGCCATAACTAAAAGGGCGTATCTGTTGTCTAACCCAATCTGTTGAGAAATATCCTCATGAAGGGACACTTAGTTTAAGAACACCAAGAATAAACATGCTACAAGATCGCAAAATTAAAAAAAAAAAAAAAAAAGGTTACTTTAATAGGAAAACAATCAGAATGAACCTATTCTAAACAGCAACACTGGAATCCAAAATATAATGAAGACATGACTTAAAAATTCTGACTGAATGTAATCTCCAAGCTAGGTTGTATACTAAGTCAACCTAATAATCACAGGTAGGGACAATCTTTTTTTTTTTAAGTTTAAACATTCAGAAGTTCAAGAAGTTTATCATACTGCTGCTGTTGCTGAGTTGTTTCAGTCATGTCCAACTCTTTGCGACCCCAAGGACTGTAGCCCACCAGGTTCCTCTGTCCATGGGGATTCTCCAGGCAAGATTACTGGAGTGGGTTGCCATGCCCTCCTCCAGGGGATCTTCCCAAGCCAGGGATGGAGCCCTTCTCATCTCCAGCACTGGTAGGCAGGTTCTTTTACCACTAGCGCCACCTAGGAAGCTCAAATTTTTCATATATGCATGCTTTCTTTCAAAGCTATTCTTAGATGTCCTCCTGCAAGATACAGTAATAAACTATGATTTAAAAAGATATAATATTGCTTATACAAAGAACCCAAAAGAGAAGAGCAACAAGAAACCTCAGGTTGAAACTATGCAGCTGGTTTAGTGAGGAATTGTTCCAGATTAAAGTAGATGACAGAAGACTTCAAGAGGAAAAAAAAAAATATTGCAAGTCTTAGCAAAATAAAGCCTTTGGAAAAGTCTGTTATACATTTCCAGTAATAATATGCATAGCCTATCAAAAGCTTCCTCCATGGAAAAAACACACCAACTAAAAAGAATCTATTATACTTTAAGTCTTCAAAATTTCTGAAGTGAGAAGAAACCACAGATAAACGTATGAAGTCCTGTGGCATCTGACAGCCAGGGCCAGTAGATGATAGATCCGTGGGAGGTAATGAGGGATCCCAATCATCAAGGATTGCCTTGTGGGTGTGGGTAAAGGGCTTAACTCTGCTCTTCTGCTCTCAGAAATACCAATTTGGAACATCTTTTCTGTGTTTTTTTTTTCCCATAGTGAAAAAAACATAGATTCTTGGAGCTGGGATATACTGTACCTATGTTGTATTCTGAGGCAATGTTCATACCTGGAAATGAAGAAACTTACCTTCCATTCATCTCTGGCCTGTGAGTGACCGCAGAGCTGTTGAAATTTTCTAGAAACCCAACTCACAGGACAAATTTAAAATTTCTTTGATCTTCTAAAGCTAAAGGCTTATTTTAAAAGATTAAATATAATACATGCCTAAAATGAAGCAGCAGAGTTGCTCTGCTATTCTGATTGCTGGAAATCTAATTGCTGAATTATGCACAAAGATACATATATAAGGATATTTATCACCACCAGTAAGAGGAAAAAATTAAAATAGTTTAAATGCTTCAAAATATGTATAAATTATCAATTATGAAATACAAATAAATGGAAAATATTTGATATATTAAATTTAAAAATCAAGGTATTAAGCAATATATATAGCATGTAGAAGCTTTATGAAAGCTACATATATATATATGTTCATATGCATATATACATATATATATATTTGGACTAACATTAGAAAAAGCCCCCAAATAGTAAAGTTATAAATAATTTTTAATTTTTGTCAGTTTATATGTATTTTTAGGTTTGTCAATAGGAAGCATTTAATATTTTAAACATAAGACTTAAAAAGTATTTTATGTTATATAAAAGATAAGAGAGATAGGAAGAAATTATACCAGGAATTCCATGTTGATCCTACTTATTACAAAAATTAATATCTGAAATGTTTAGTTTCTAAGAACACGAGGAAAACTAAATATATTGTACTATCTTCATTCTGTATGTGCATGCCTATCTATCAATCTGTCACTATCTGTCTATATCACAAATAATTTCAGAGTTTTGACAAGAGTTTGTAATGGAACCTTCAAAAAAAGATGCAAAGCCAACATAATGGCAAATTTGTTCTAGTAGATTGAAAAAGAACTGTGTTTATAATACTGGGGACTATTACGTATACTGGTCATTGGGGAAAAAACACAGACATAATGTTTTGTAAGGGAAATGCTTGGAGTACTCTAAGTTTGGCCTGGGAATACAAAATGAAGCCGTCAAAAACTAACAGTTTTGCCAAGAGAATGCACTGGTCACAGCAAACACCCTCTTCAAACAACACAAGAGATGACTCTACACATGGACATCACCAGATGGTCAGTACTAAAGTCAGATTAATTGTATTCTTTGCAGCAGAAGCTGCAGAAGCTCTATACAGTCAGCACAAACAAGACCTGGTGCTGACTCCTTATTACAAATTCCAGGCAAATTGAAGAAAGTAGGGAAAACCAGCAGGCCATTTAGATATGACCTAAATCAAATCCTTTATGATTATACAGTGGAAGTGACAAATAGATTCAAGGAATTAGATCTGACAGACAGGGTTCCTGAAGAACTATGGATGGAGGTTCATAACATTGTACAGGAGGTGGTAATCACAATCATCCCCAAGAAAAAGAAACTAGAAAAGGTAAAATGGTTTTCTGAGGAGGCCTTAACAAATAGCTGAGAAAAGAAGAGAAGAGAAAGCAAAGGAGAAAAGGAAAGAATATCCAACTGAATGAAAAATTCAAAGAATATCAAAGAGAGATAAGAAAGTCTTCCTCAGTGAACAATGTAAAGAAGTAGAGGGAAACAATAGAATGGGAAAGATCAGAGATCTCTTCAAGAAAATTAGAGGTACCAAGAGAACATTTCATGCAAAGATGGGCACAATAAAGGACAGAAACAGTATGGATCTAAGAGACGCAGAAGATATTAACAAGAGGTGGCAAGAATACACAGGAGACACTCACCTAGAGCCAGACATCTTGGAGTACAAGGTAAAGTGGGCCTTAGGAAGCATCACTACAGGCAAAGCTAGGGAATATAATGGAATTTCAGCTGAGTTATTTTAAACTCTAAAAGATGATGCTGTTAAAGTGCTGCACTCAATATGCCAACAAATTTAGAAAACTCAGCAGTGGCCACAGAACTGGAAAAGATCAGTTTTCATTCCAATCCCAAAGAAGGGCAATCCCAAAGAATGTTCGAACTACCACACAATTGCATTGATTTTACAAGCCAGCAAAGTAATGCTCAAAATTCTCCAAGTCAGGTTTCAATAGTATGTGAACCAAGAATTCCAGATGTTCAAGTTGGATTTAAAAAAGGCAGAGGAACCACAGATCAAATTGCCAACATCTGTGGGCTCATAGAAAAAGCAAGAGAGTTCTAGAAAAACTTCTACTTCTGCTTCACTGACTGCACTAAAGCCTTTGATTGTGTGAATCACAACAAACTGGAAAATTCTTAAAGAGATGAGAATACCAAACCAGCTACCTGCCTCCTAAGAAACCTGTATGCAGATCAAGAACAGACTGGTTCAAAACTGGGAAAGTAATATGACAAAAACTATATATTGTCACCCTGCTTATTTTACCTATATGCAGAGTACATCATGCAAAATGCTGGATGAAGCTCAAGCTGGAATCAAGATTTCTGTGATAAATATCAATAATCTCAGATATGCAGATGACACCACCCTTATGGAAGAAAGCAAAGAGGAACTAAAGAGCCTCTTTATGAAGGTTGAAAGAGAAGAGTGAAAAAGCTGGCTTAAAATTCAACATTCAGAAAACTAAGATCATGGCATCCACTCCCATCACTTCATGGCAAATAGATGGGGAAACAATGGAAACAGAGACAGACTTCATTTTGGGGGCTCCAAAATCACTGCAGATGGTGACTCCAGCCATGAAATTAAAAGACACTTGCTCCTTGGAAGAAAAGCTCTGATAAACCTAGACAGCATATTAAAAAGCACAGACATTACTTTGCCAACAAAGGTCCATGTGGTCAAAGGCATGGTTTTTCCAGTAGTCATGTATGGATGTGAGAGTTGGACCATAAGGCCAAGAACCGAAGAAATTATGCTTTTGAACTATGGTGTTGGAGAAGACTCTAGACAGTCCCTTGGACTGTAAGGAGATCAAACCAGTCAATCCTAAAGGAAATCAACTCTGACTATTTATTGGAAGGAGTGATGCTGAGACTGAAGTTCCAATACTTTGACCACCTGATGCAAAGAGCAGAGCTGACTCTTTGGAAAAGAGTGGGAAAGATTGAAGGCAGGAAGAAAAGGGGATGACAGAGGTTTACGTGGTTGGATGGCATCATCAACTCAATGGACATGAGCTTGAAAAAACCTCAGGAGGCTGTGACAGACAAGAAAGCCTGGTGTGCTACAGTCCACAGGGTCAGAAGTAGTCAGACACAACTGAGCAACTGAACAAGTGATACCCTATAGACCCAATTCAAGTGCCTGTGAGATCTCAGCTTTAATGGATACAACATTAAATTGAAATTTTGTAAATATAAAAATAAAGTGTGCTGTGGAGGGCAAAATTGAATGGTTAAGTTGCCTTGCCTTCTGGTGAAATGTGGGAATTGACCTTGATGATCTTGGGTAGTAAATGGTCAAGATGACCCATAGATGAATATTTCAAGTAGTATGTGTCCCTAAGGGTGGACTGCATTTTGATTGCATTATCCCTGTTTTATTAGAGTTCTGACACTTCAGTCTTGTTTTTAAGGTAAGCTGAATCCAAATAATACAAATGAAATTTTATAGAAAGACAGCAATTTTTTCTTAACAAAGGAGAAATATCTTAATTACATTTTCTGATTATAAAATTTATGTCTTTACTACGAAAACTCAGAAAGTAGAGGAAGGTAGAAAATAGGAAGAAAGCCACCAATAATCTAATGGCCATACTGTAGTCATTTAAGTGCATACAACATCTAGTTATTAACATTTTTAAAGGGTATACAGATATAGATATTCATATAAATATGTATATACACAAAATATGTGTAAGTTATATGGGGTAACATATACACATACCTTTGATATGAGTTATTTTTTACTTTAAAAATATATCATGAAGTTACTTTTTATATAAACAAAAGTATAACTATAGCATCTTAATGGTTTCAATGAAAGAAAGTCATATATTCTAGTTATCAGTCATGTAGATGAAAGCATAATGTTTAATTATGCAAATAAAGGGGAATAGATGGTCTTCCTGCCCTATATTATTTTTAAAGGCATTATTTAGAAGTAATATAATAGCATTTTATTCAGCAATATACTTATACGTATACTTCTACACTGATATTAAGTATGATGAACATATATAATTTACATCTGTGTATGAATATGTGTGTATATTCCTGAGTGCTTTGGCAAATCACGTTTAGGCTTAAATGTATGTGATCATTCTTTGAACGCTTGGAATTATTATGAGCAAACCAGTACACAGGCTTCCCTCAGAATATTCTTTCTCTGCCAAAAGCACTGGTATGTTGGCACAACTGTCAAACCTTAGCAATCATCATCCATTATGTAGGTATCATCTCTCCCTTTGAATGGCATTTACCATCTTACCTGATTAGCATTTCATACTCCATATGTCTTAATGTCTTCTTTTCTTTCTAAGACACTTTAAGGACAATGATAAAAAGTGGAATACAGATGAAAAGTATCCTGTCTCTCAAAGCCACAAATTCAACTTCAAGGGCTTCATTTTAGCACATTTCAGAGCTGCCTGATTGACTACTCCATATACTAAAGAATGAGCGGCAATTGAGGCCAATCATGCTGAACTAAAAGGAGTTGTGGAAGGAAAAACTTTTGATGTAGAGTTCAACTGTAAGAGATAAACAATATTATTCTACATTAAGAGCCAGCATTTTCTCATCTCATAGCTCAAAAGAAAATTTTACCCTGGAAATTCTTTTGAAAAATCCTTATTATACAGCCTGCATTAAACAAGTTATGTAAGCCTAATATTTGATGTATTTTTATAACTATTGCACAACTTTATTCAAAGGTCCAAATGTGACCTTGCATGGGAACTCCATTCTAGACAATGGATAACTTTGCTGAGGTTTGAAAACATCATTTCTGAGTTTTGTGATTGCAAAATAATTTATACATGTTTCTGGTCATAGTTTTTAGTCAAGGTGATTCCTAACCATTTTTCATATTATGGTACTCACTTTAAAAATGATGATTTTTAGATATCTGCCCTAAATGTTGGTGATTGCCCACAGTTGGAAGCTGAATTTTAGGTACAGAGGCCTTCCCTGGTCACTCAGGTAACCTATGGACAGCATGGCAGGATCGACAGACAGAAAATTTTGCTCTACAAGGATCTTCATATTGCAGTGAGCTTATAGTGCCTTGCCCACAGCTAATCAGTATGATAGCAATGTGGGAAATGATCTTGTTATTCAACAAAGCAAATTTTATTTAAAGAAAACCATAAAACTAGAAGTAGGCATTTGGAAAAAAGTTTAAATATCAGACGGTTTTACAAATAAACCCTAACGTCAGAATATTACAAGGGCAAAAGTTAAAAATCACAACTACATAAAAATTTATAATGTCATATATTTCAAATGGAGACAAAAATAACACACAAAAGAGATAAAAACAAGCTTTATATATAAGCATATAAGACAAATATACTAATAGAAAACTGGGAAAACAACATTTACTGAGATGAAATAGAAATAAGATATGATGAAAATGAAAGGTATAAAGAAATTAATAATCAAAAGGGACACATAGAACAGTGAATTACATCCTATTATTAATTGATTAAATAAGATACTACTCAATTTGATCAATGGTTTTGGAAAACATATGCTCATATTTTAATGATGAAATTACTACTGTATCATTTAGGGGGCAATATTTATACAAAATCTTAAATAGCTGCATACACTTTGACTAGCCATACCAGTTATAAGAATTTTACTCTGGGCAGAATGAATGATATACTAATTTAGATATAAGAAATATTTATAAAAATAAAAATTCAAAACAAAATATACAAAAACAAGACATTGGTTAAATAATACATTGTCTAGCTATAGGTTGTACTATGTTTCTATATAATCATTTAAAAAGCCCCAGAGGGATTGGGTAGAGAGGGAGGTGGGGGGGGGGGATCAGGATGGGGAATACATTTAAATCCATGGCTGATTCATGTCAATGTATGACAAAAACCACTACAATATTGTAAAGGAATTAGCCTCCAACTAATAAAAATAAATGGGGAAAAAAAAAGTGTCCTTCCAATCCCCCCCCCAAAAAAGATCATATTGCATTATTCTTACAAATATTTTAAAAATAAATATTTAGAACTAAAAATTATTTTGTAAATAATAATAGATATAAATACAAAGAGATACACATATCTTAATAACCTAGAAGTTTATATACCAATATTTTAAAGCAGTTTGGATGGTGGAATTGTTTCTTAATTATGTTTGAGTTCCTAATTCATATTTGAATCAGGTATTTTTTGTGTAAAATAAATAAACTGACAAATTTTAAAGCTTTTTTGTTTTCTTTTTAAGACGTATCTGATGGCAGATTAACAGACAATATTTTTTATAGGCCCCTGAACATTATCTATGGATATATATTTTTAATTGTCTCAGAACTTATGGTTTGACCATGACTTAATGAAGCAGATCCAGAATCAGATCAGAGTCTGTAATTAACTGTGATTATTTCTGATATGTTCTTATAAGCAAGAGGCAATTTTGAATTTACAATATCTCAAAGTCTTAATTGAGATTCATAACTATCCAATCCAATATTTCTTGAGCATGCATTACATATGAGATATTGTGTTATCTATCATGGGGCTAAATGAAGAAAAAACAAGTTTCTAGCCTCAAGACATTTATAGACTGGCAGAAGAAATACTACATGCATCACAAGACAAACTATGATAAATGCCATGTAAAAGTTCCCAATAAAATGAGTTTAGAGAGAGGAGAGATAATTTTCTCAAATGACCTTCACGAATCATAAAATTTAATTATTTTCAGCAATTTATACTTACTAAGGCAAGAGATAATACTTAGTCATTTTAGGAACTCTGCAACAAAATGGGCATAATATTAAAGGATTTTCTGTTTACCTTCCATTATTCAGAAAATTAAATTACCAGAACACTTCATTCTCCAAAATTCCAGCTAATTAAGGCTTTATTTCTAAGGGCATAGGAACATATTTTCTCCATCAATAGGCTTAATTTTATTATTCTTAATTTCATCTCATTATCTAGAGCAAGATGAGTTAATGTTATCTTTCATGATTACTTCTATACATTTAAACTAATTAAAATGTTTTCCAATACTTTGATTCCATCTTATTTTTTTCCATATAAAAATAAAACTGCCAGTACCAGAAAATAAAACTGTCAATAATTTCCTCCAATATTCCTTTGTCTAAACCCAAACCAGAGGGGAAAATTTTGTTCACCCATCAAATTTTTAAAAGTTCATGTAATAAAATTAAAATAACATAACTTAAAACTATGGAATGACTGAAACATTATCTCTCAATTTAAAAAAATCTCATTTTGTGTGTGCGTGTGTGAGAGGGAGAAAGAGAGAGAAAGGGAGGAAGGAAGGGGCTGAGAGTTATTTCTGAGTGACTTTGTGAATGGGTAATTTTTCTCCTTTAAAACAGAAAAAATAAATTTCTAATGTGATAAAGATATAACAGCTAAAATACTAATAGTAAAAACAAAATTAAAAAATTATTATTTTGATAAAGAACACATCAGGGACTTCCCTGGTGGCTCAGTGGTAAAAAAATCTACCTGCCAGAGGAGGAGATGAAATTTCGATCCCTGATCTAGGAGGAGCCCATATTCCACAGAACAACTAAGTTTATGCACCATGACTACTGAGCCTCTGCCCTAGAGCCCAGGAACCACAGCTCCTGAGCCCTCACGCCATAACTACTGAAGCCCTCGCACCATATAGTCTGTGCTTGACAGCAAGAAAAGCCACCTCAATAAGAAAGCCACACACTGCAACTAGAGAGTACCCCGGCCCGTCACAACTAGAGAAAAGTCCATGTAGCAATGAAGACCCAACACAGCTAATAAATAAATAAATAAATAAATAAATAAATAAATAAATAAAATTATTTTTAAAAAAAACTTTTCATTTCAATTACTGGTAGTAATTTTGGTGCAAGAAGCTCACATTTGATGCAAATGTGAATCTCTTGCCACTGCACCCTCATGCAAAGATATTTGCTCAGTGTATGAGGGTGCTAATAGTAGGATATTTTCAACAAATGTGAAATTTTAGAAGTGGAAGGAACTTTCAGAAATCACATTCTTATTCAATACAGAAATGTCTCCTATGACCATTTCATTCGGTGATAGCAAATATTCTGATAAATTCTGGATCAGGATCTGAAATGTAACTTAACAGATCCAGAGTATTTAAAGAAATTTATAGAAAAAACATTCTGTTATTCAGCAAGATAAATTACAGGTTTCAAGAGAATTATTCCTTTTTAGGTATCCTTATGTTAGAGATAATATTTGTTTTACTGTTTCCAATTTAAAGATCTTTTTATTTCATGAAGGTGATATAAACAAGGCTATGAAATATCTTTGATTTTGTGTTTTCTCTAAGCATCTTCATAGATCATTATAGGCATAGAGATATTTTTTTCCTCTTTAATAAAACAGAAGGCAGATTTTTTTTTCTGAGTTTTGCCAACTTTTCTTAGAAGGTGGATGTTGGTGTCATATATAATCACTAGTTTATCAGAGAAAACTGGCGTCCAGACTTAGTGGGTGGCAGGGTTTTTTGTTTTTTTGATACTCACAAATCCTGGTTGAAGATGACCATACTTTATCACACATAATGGCAAGACTGAATTTATACATTTAAGAATAGGCATCTGTAACAGAAATTCAAAATAATGCTTCAGTTCAGTTCAGCTCACTAGCTCAGTCATGTCTGACTCTGTGATCCCATGGACTGCAGCACACCAGGCTTCTCTGTCCATCACCAACTCCCAGAGCTTGCTAAAGCTCATATCTATCAAGTTGGTGATGCCATCCAACCATCTCATCCTCTGTTGTCCCCTTCCCCCAAAGTATTGAAGTTTCAGCTTCATCATCAGTCCTGCCAATGAAAATTCAGACTGACTTCCTTTAGGATTGACTGGTTTGATCTCTCACAGTCCAAGGGACTCTCAAGAGTCTTCTCCAACACCACAGTTCAAAAGCATCAATTCTTCAGCACTCAGCTTTCTTTATAGTCCAATTCTCACATCCATACATGACTACTGGAAAAACCATAACTTTGACTGGATGGACCTTTGTTGGCAAAGTAATGTCTCTGATTTTTAATATGGTATCTAGGTTGATCATTGCTTTTCTTCCAAGGAGCAAGTGTCTTTTAATTTCATTGCTGCAGTCACCATCTGCAGTGATTTTGGAACCCCAAAAATAAAGTCTGTCTCTGTTTCCATTGTTTCCCCATCTATTTGCCATGAAGTGATGCGACCAGATGCCATGATCTTAGTTTTCTGAATGTTGAGTTTTAGGCCAACTTTTTCTTTCACTCTCCTCTTTAACTTTCATCAAGAGGTTCTTTAGTTCTTCTTCACTTTCTGCCATAAGGGTGGTGTCATCTGCATATCTGAGGTTGTTGATATTTCTCCCAGCAATCTTGATTCCAGTTTGTGCTTCATCCAGCCCAGCGTGTCTCATGATGTACTCTGCATATAAGTTAAATAAGCAGGGTGACAATATACAGCCTTTTCCTATTTGGAACTAGTCTATTGTTCCATGTCCAGTTCTAACTGTTGCTCTCTGACCTGCATACAGATTTCTCCAGAGGCAGGTCAGGAGGTCTGGTATTCCCATCTCTTTAAGAATTTTCCAGAGTTTGTTGTGATCCACACAGTCAAAGGCTTTGGCATGGTCAATAAAGCAGAAGTAGATATTTTTCTGGAACTCTCTTGCTTTTTTGATGATCCAACGAATGCTGACATATTGATCTCTGATTCCTCTGCCTTTTCTAAAACCAGCTTGAACATCTGGAAGTTCTTGGTTCACATACTGCTGAAGTCAGTCATTTCAGTAATCATCAATATTACCTAATTGACTTTATTTAAATCTTCTACTACCTAAGCACATAAAAAGTATTTGCAGTCAGGTTCCTTAAAGACTGTGAAGGTTGAAAGTAGTGATATGAATCTTACTGTCTTTAACCTCACCTCATTATGCAAGCAAGTAGGTTAATTATCTGTTCATTAGTACAGTCTAGGGTTAACTATGAGTAGTATCCATGGTGCCAAACAGTGCCTTCCACGATGAAGTAATAAGGCAGCAATAATAATAAAAGAACCAAAAAATGAGTGAAGAAAAAAGTTCAATTTTTAAAATTTCCACTGAATGGAATCTACCTGGTGAATGTTAATCCTTTCATCATTTTACAGGAAAAAGGACTGATCTGATATTGGAGGAAGAACTTTTTATCATCCAGCCATAATGATTTCTTATTCTATTCAGAAAGATGATTAAATTAGGATTAAAAGACTCTTTTTTTGTTCCTCTTTTTGGAATTTCCATTTATGTTAAATAAAATCAACTGATTTCCTCCACTTGGAGCAGAAACTGCAACTTATTCACTTAAAAAATTGTTCATCGATTTTTTTTACATAAGCTATTCTTTTAAGGAAAAGTTTTCAGAGACAAATTTGTTTCTTTCCTGTGAATGAACTAGCATTAAATAACTGTGTTTCCAACATATAAATGGTACACTATTGAACTGAATTGTAAATTCACTTGTGTGTTCAATTTTGCTATCTTGTCAAGAAAAAAAGTGAAGCTAGGGAGGCAATTCTTTGTCCAAACATGTTTAACCTTACCAAGGTGGCTAAATAGAAATACCATGGTTTTTGAGCCTAGAAGTCAATGATAATTACTAACTGTGAGACCTGAGACTTCAAAACCCATATATTTCCTTGTTGAATGGGGTGGGGTGGAGGGGAGTGGATTGGATGGACCATCATGTTTCTTCCAATTGAAATGGAGGCCATGTTGAGGCTTTGCAAGTAAAGCAAGAAGAAAATGAGTTTAGATGTAAACACACACACACACACACACACACACACACACACACACACACACTTATTACTGAAACAGAGCAGACTCAATGGGGCCCTCTCTGGTTCAAATACTTCTTTGCTTCTTTTTTATAGTAAATAGACTTCAATCAGCCTTCCTGACCTTCCTGGAGTTCCAAAGGAACTGGGAAACTGTACTACTTGGGAACTGTACAGATTCAAACCACTGTGAAACAGACAAATGAGGAAATGCAGAAACAAAGGAGAAGCCGTCAAGAAACAGAAGTGCTGCCTTGGGACAGAGTCCTGGTTTCTCTTGAAGGAATATACATAACAATAGCTTTGAGTTTCTCTGAAGGAACAGAGTCAACAAGAGTCCCAAATGCAGTACTTGGATGCAATCTCAAAAACAACAGGATGATCTCTGGTCTTTTCCAAGGCAATCCATTCAGTATCACGGCAATTCAAGTCTATGCCCCAACAAGTTAAGCTAAAGAAGCTGAAGACGAACGGTTCTATGAAGACCTACAAGAACTTCTAGAACTAACACTGCAAGAAGATATCTTGTTCATTATAGGGACTGGAATGCAAAAATAGGAAGTCAAGAAACACTTGGAGTAACAGGCAAATTTGACCTTGGAGTACAGAATGAAGCAGGGCAAAGGCTAATAAGAGTTTTCCCAAGAGAATATGCTGGTCATAACAAACACCCTCTTCCAAAAACATACGAGAAGACTCTACACATGGACATCAACAGATGGTCAACACCGAAATCAACTGATAATTTTCTTTGCAGCCCAAGATGGAGAAGCTCTACACAGTCAGCAAAAACAAGACCAGCAGTGGACTGTGGCTTGGATCATGAATTCCTTATTGTCAAATTCAGACTTAAATTGAAGAAAGTAGGGAAAACCACTACATCATTCAGGTACGACCTAAATCAAGTCCCTTACAATTATACAGTGGAAGTGAGAAATAGATTTAAGGGACTAGATCTGATAGAGAGAGTGCCTAATGACTGATGGATGGAAAGGTTCATGACATTGTACAGGAGACAGGGATCAACCCTCCCCAAGAAAAAGAAATGCAAAAAAGGCAAAATGGCTGTCTGAGGAGGCCTTACATATAACTGTGAAAAGAAGAGAAGTGAAAAGCAAAGGAGAAAAGGAAAAGAGATACCCATTTAAATGCAGAGTTCCAAAGAATAGCTAAGAAAGCCTTCCTCAGTGATCAGTGCAAAGAAATAAAGGAAAACAATAGAATGAGATAGACTGGAGATCTCTTCAAGAAAATTAGAGATACCAAGGGAACATTTCATGCAAAGATGGGCCCAATAAAGGACATAAATGGGATGGACCTAACAGAAGCAGAGATATTAAGAAGAGGTGGCAAGAATACACAGAAGAACTATACAAAAAAGATCTTCACGACCCAGATAATCGCAATGGTGTGATCACTCACCTAGAGCCAGGCATCCAGGAATGTGAAGTCAAGTGGGCCTTAGGAAGCATCACTGTGAACAAAGCTAGTGGAGGTAATGGAACTCCAGTTGAGCTATTTCAAATCCTAAGAGATGATGCTGTGAAGGTGCTGCACTCAATATGCCACAAATTTGGAAAACTCAGCAGTGGCCACTGGACTGGAAAATGTCAGCTTTCATTCCAATCCTAAAGAAAGGCAATGCCAAAATACGCAAACTACCACACAATTGCACTCATCTCACACACTAGTAAAATAATGCTCAAAATTCGCCAAGCCAGGCTTCAATAATACCTGAACTGTGAACTTCCAGATGTTGAGGCTGGTTTTACTAATTTTTTTTTATTTCTTGCATTTTTATTTCTTTTTTAAAATTAATTCATTTTTTTTAAAAATTGGAGGCTAAATACTTTACAATATTGTAGTGATTTTTGCCATACATTGACATGAATCAACCATGGGTGAACATGTGTTCCACATCTGGAGCCCCCTCTGACCTCCCTCCCCATCCCCTTCCTCAGAGTCATCCCAGTGCACTGGCCCTGAGCATGTCTCATGTATCGAACCAGGACTGGTGATCTATTTCACATATGGTAATCCACACCTTTCAATGCTATTCTCTCAAATCATCCCACCCTCACCTTCTCCCACAGAGTCCAAAAGTCTGTTCTTTACATCTGTGTCTCTTTTGCTTTCTCGCATATAGGGTCATAATTACCGTCTTTCTAAATTTCATATATATGCGTTAATATAATACATTGGTGGTTTGTTTTTTTTTTTTCTGATTTACTTCACGCTGTATAATAGGCTCCTGTTTCATCCACCTCATTAGAACTGATTCAAATGCATTCCTTTCAATAGCTGAGTAATATTCCATTGTGTATATGTAGCACTGTTTTCTTATCTATTCATCAGTTGATGGACATCTAAGTTGCTTCCAAGTCCTGGCTATTGTAAACAGTGCTGCAATGAACTTTGGGATACACATGTTTCTTTCAAGTCTGGTTTACTTGGTGTGCATGCCCAGCAGTGGGATTGTTGGGTCATATGGCAGTAATATTTCCAGTTTCTTAAGGAATCTTCAATTGTTCTCCATAGTGCCTGTACTAGTTTGCATTCCCACTAACAGTGTTGGAGGGTTCCCTTTTCTCCACACCCTCTCCAGCATTTACTGTTTGTATACTTTTTGATAGCAGCCATTCTGACCGGCGTGAGATGGTACCTCATTGTGGTTTTGATTTGCATTTCTCTGATATTGAGTGATGTTGAGCATCTTTCCATGTGTTTGTTAGCCATCTATATATCTTCTTTGGAGAAATGTCTGTTTAGTTCTTTGGCCCATTTTTTGATTGGGTCATTTATGTTTCTGGAATTGAGCTGCATGAGCTGCTTGTATATTTTTGAGATTAATTCTTTTTCAGTTGCTTCATTTCCTTTTATTTTCTCCCATTCTGAAAGTTGTCTTTTCACCTTCCTTATAGTATACTTCACTGTGCAAAAGGTTTGAAGTTCAATTAGGTCCCATTTTTTTTTATTTTTGTTTTTATTTCCATTACTCTTGGAGGTGGGTCATAGAGGATCATGCTGTGATTTATGTCAGAGAGTGTTTTGCCTATGTTTCCCTCTAGGAGCTTTATAGTTTCTGGTCTTATATTTAGATCTTTAATCATTTTGAGTTTATTTTTGTGTATGGTGTCAGAAAGTGTTCTAGTTTCATTCTTTTACAGGTGGTTGACCAGTTTTCCCAGCACCACTTGTTAAAGAGAGTGTCTTCTCTCCATCATATAATCTTGCCTCCTTTGTCAAAAATAAGGTGTCCATAGGTGCGTGGATTTATCTCTGGGATTTCTATTTTGTTCCGTTGATCTATATTTCTGTCTTTGTGACAGTAAAAACAGTGTCTTGATGACTGTAGCTTTGTAGTATAGTCTGAAGTCAGGCAGGTTGATTCCTCTTGTTACATTCTTCTTTCTAGATTGCTTTGGCTATTCGAAGCTTTTTGCATTTCCATACAAATTGTGAAATTATTTGCTCTAGTTCTGTAAAAAATACCATTGGTAGCCAAGCTGGTTTTAGAAGAGGCAGAAAACCAGACACCAAATTGCCAATATCAACTGGATCATCAAAAAAGCAAGAGAGTTCCAGGAAAACATCTACATCTGTTTTATTGACTAACCAAAGCCTTTTACTGTGTGGAAAATTCTGAAAGAGATGAGATTACCAGACCATCTGATCTACCTCTTGAGAAATCTATATGCAGGTCAGGAAGCAACAGTTAGAACTGGACATGGAACAACAGACTGGTTCCAAAAAGGAAATGGAGTATGTTAAGGCTTTATATTGTCACCCTGCTTATTTGGACATCATGAGAAACACTGGGCTGGATGAAGCACAAGCTGGACTCAAGATTGCTGGGAGAAATGTCAATAACCTCAGATATGTAGATGACACCACCCTTATGGCAGAAAGTGAAGAACTAAAGAGCTTATTGAGGAAAGTGAAAATGGAGAGTGAAAAAGTTGGCTTAAAGCTCAACATTCAGAAAACTAATATCATGGCATCCAGTCTCATTACTTCATGGTAAATACATGCGGAAACATTGGAAACAGTGACAGACTTTATTTTCTTGGGCTCCAAAATCCCTGCAGATGGTGACCACAGCCATGAAAATAATAAACACTTGCTATTTGGAAGGAACATTATGACCAACCTAGGCAGCATATTAAAACTCAGAGACATTACTTTGCCAACAAAGCTGTGTCTAGTCAACTGTAGTCATGTATGGATGTGAGAATTGGACTATAAAGAAAGCTGAGCACCAAAGAATTTATGCTTTGCACTATGGTGTTAGGGAAGACTCTTGAGAGTCCTTTGGACTGCAAAGAGATCCAACCAGTCCATACCAAAGGAGATCAGTCCTGAATGTTCACTGGAAGGACTGAGGTTGAAACTGAAACTCCAATACTTTGGTTACCTGATGTGAAAACCTGTCTCAGTTTTAAAGACCCTGATGCTGGGAAAGACTGAAGGCAGGAGGAGAGCAGGACAACAGAGGGTGAGATGTTTGGATGGAATCACTAACTTAATGGACATGAGTTTCTTTAAACTCCAGGAATTGGTGATGGACAGGGATGCCTGACCTGTTGCAGTCCATGGAATCTCAAAGAGTCAGACATGACTAAGTGACTGAACTGAATTTAACTGAACTGAAGGAGCTAGTAACCCCACCAACATGGAGGATTGAAACTTTAGACTGAGTACAAGATACCTGGAGCACTGTCCTTTTACCTTACCACCAACCAATCAGATGAAATTCACACATGCTACAGCCATCACCATAAATTTTTCCTATAAAAACTTCCTGAAACCCATCATGAAGTTCAGGGTTTCTCAGCATAAGCAACCCATTCTCCTTGTTTGGCACAGCAATAATTTAAGCCTTTTCTATTCCAAACTCCAACATTTTAGTTTGTTTGAACTGTCTGTGCATCAGACATATGAACTTGTATTCCATAACATCATCACAATAATAAGATGAATATGGTTTGGGGAAAATAATCTATTAGCAATAATAAATAAGTAATTTTAAAGGATAATAACTTTTCTTTTAAAGCAAGCACTCATTTGTGCATAAAAAGGGGAGGTTTCCTCTTCACAGAACATGCCTTGTGTTGAAGGGACTTGTGTAACTCAATGTAGCTATGAGTCATGCCATGCAGGGTCACCCAAGATAGACAGGTCATAGTGGATATTTCTGATAAGACAAGATCCAATGCAGGAGAGAATGGCAAACAACCCAAGTATACTTGCTGTGAGAAAACCATAAACTAAATAAAATGGAAAAAAAAGATAAAAACGATGAGTTCCCCAGGTTGCAAGGTATCCAATATGCTACTGGGAAATAGCAGAATAGCATACCGGACACCTTATTGGTATAAACTATCCCAAGAAAAAAGAAAAGAAAGATGACAAAGTGGTTATGTGAGAAGGCTTTATAAGTAGCTGAAGAAAGAAGAGAAGTGAAAAGCAAGGGATAAAGGGAAAGATACACCCAACTAAAAGCAGAGTTCCAGATAATAGTAAGGGGAGACAAGAAGTCTTTCTTCATTGAAAAAATGCAAATAAATAGAGGAAAATAACCAAAGGGAAAAGACTGGAGATCTCTTTAAGAAAATTGGGACTACCAAAGGAACAGTATGTCAGGGGCGTGTGTAATTTCCTCAGCTCTGTCTCACTGCAGCAAAGATTTGAAATGGCAGACCAGTGTTACAGCTCAGAGTCTTATTCAGCAAAGGATAGTATACCCTTGAAGGAGTTCCAGAAAAACATCTACTTCTGCTTTATTGACTATGCCAAAGCCTTTGACTGTGTGGATCACAACAAACTGGAAAATTCTTAAAGAGATGGGAATATCATACTATCTTACCTGCATCCTGAGAAACCTGTATGCAGATCAAGAAGCAACAGTCAAAATCGGACATAGAACCATGGACTGGTTCAAAACTGGGAAAGGAGTATATGAAGGCTGTATATTGTCAACCTGCTTATTTAACTTCTATGCAGAGTACATCATGCAAAAAGTCAGGCTGGATGAAGCAAAAGCTGGAATGAAGATTGCTGGGAGAAATAAAAATAATCTTAGATATGCAGATGACACCACTCAAGGCAGAAAGTGAAAATGAACTGAGGAGCCTCTGATGAAAGTGAAAGAGGAGAGTGAGAAAGCTGGCTTAAAACTCAACATTCGGAAAACTAAAATCACAACAGCTGATCCCATCGCCTCATAGCAAATAGATGGGGAAACAATGGAAACCATGCAATTAAAAGACACTTGCTCCTTGGAATAAAAACTATGACCAACCTAGACAGCATATTAAAAAGCAGACACATTACTTTACTGAAAATAGTCCATCTAGTCAAAGCTATGGTTTTCCAGTAGTTTATGTATGGATGTGAGAATTGGACCATAAAGAAAGCTAAGCAGTGAAGAATTGATGCTTTTGAACTGTGGTGCTGGAGAAGACTCTTAAGAGTTCCTTGAACTGCAAGGAGATTGACAGCAACCAGTCAATCCTAAATGATTCAACTGCAAGGATTGATGGCAACCAGTCAATCCTAAAGGAAATCAGTCCTGAATAGTCATTGGAAGGACTGATGCTGAAGCTGCAACTCCCATAGTTTGGCCACCTGATGTGAATGGCTGACTCATTCGAAAAGACCCTGATGCTGGGAAAAATTGAAGGCAGGAGGAGAAGAGGATGACAGAGATATGATGGTTGGATGGCATCAGAAACTCAATGGACATGAGTTTGAGCAGGCTCCAGGAGTTGGTGATAGACTAGGAAGCCTGGCATGCTGCAGTCCACGGGGTCACAAAGAGTCAGACTTGACTGAGCCACTGAAGCAAAGTGAAGTGAGACATGAGGGTGAGCCTTCCCCAAATGAGAGGTCTCAGTCGGTCTTGACTTCCTCTTTTATATGTTTTGTCTCCTCCAAGCTGAGCCTGCCCTACAAATCAGGCTAGTCAGGAAGAGGGTGTATTTGTTTCACCTGAGGTTCTCATTCTGGCCCGTGGATACTCTTTTGTCCCATTTTCATGGGTTTTTCCCTCTTTGTATTTTAGCCAATGCCATTTTGACTCATTTTTCCTATTGTAAATACCTAACAATTTCATCCAAAAATGGGCATGATAAAGGACCGAAACAGTAAACACCTAATAGAAGCAGAAGAGATCAAGAAGAGATAGAAATAGAGATAGAATAACTGAACAAAAATTGTCTTAATGACCCAGATCACCATGATGGTAAGCTCTGAGAGTTGGTGATGGACAGGGAGGTCTGGTATGCTTCAGTCCATGGGGTCACGCAGAATTGGACATAACTGAGCAACTGAACTGAACTGAACCACGATGGTGTGGTCACTCACCCAGAGCCAGACATTGTGGAATGTGAAATCAAGTGGGCCTTAGTAAGCACTGCTGTCAATAAAACTAATAGAAGTGATGAAATTCCAGCAGAGTTATTTAAAATCCTAAAAGATGGTGCTATCAAAGTGCTCCATTCAATATATCAGCAAATTTGGATAACCCAGCTGTGGCCTAGGCCTGGAAAAGGTTAATCCTCATCTCAGTTCCCAAGAAGGGTAATACTAAAGAATGTTCAAACCACTGAACAACTGTACTCATTTCCCATGCTAGTAAGATTATGCTCAAAATCCTACAGACTAGGCTTCAGCATTAGATGAACTGAGAATTTCCAGTTGTCCAGGTTGGTTTAGAAGAGGCAGAGGTACCAGAGATCAAATTGCCAACATTTGCTGGATCATAGAGAAAGCAAGTGAATTCCAGAAAAACATCTACCTCTGTTTTCTTGACTATGCTAAAGCCTTTGACTGTGTGGATCATAAGAAAATGTGGAAAACTCTTAAAGAGATGGGAATACCAGACCACCTTACCTGTCTCCTGAGAAATCTGCATACTCATCAAGAAGCAAGAATTATAACCTTGTATGGAGCAACCAACTAGTTCAGGATTGAGAAAGGAGTATATCAAGGCTGTTTGTTGTTACCCTGTTTATTTAACTTATACACAGAGCACATCATGAGAAATGCTGGGATGGATGATTTACAAGCTGGAATCAAGATTGCTGGGAGAAAGATCAACAACCTCAGATATGCAGATATCACTCTAATGGCAGAAAGCAAAGAATAACTAAAGAACCTCTTGATGAGGGTATAGGAGGAGAGTGAAAAAGCCAACTTAAAATTTAAAAAAACAAAACAAAACAAAAAAAAAAAACTAAGACCATGGCATCTGACCTCATCACTTGGCAAATAGAAGCGGAAAAAGTGGAAGCGGTGACAGATTTCCTCTCCTTGGGCTCTAAAATCATGGCGGATGGTGACTGGTGACTGCAGCCATGGAATTAGAAGATGGTTGTTTCTTAGCAGGAAAGCTATGACAAATCTAGACAGTGTGTTAAAAAGCAAAGACATCACTTTTCCAGCAAAGGTCCATACAGTTAAGGCTATGGTCTTCCCAGTACTCACATATGGTTGTGAGACTGGACCATAAAGAAGGAAGATAGCCAAAGAATTGATGCTGTCAAACTGTGGTGATAGAGGAGACTTTTGAGAGTCCCCTGGACAGCAAGGGAATCAAACCAGTTAATACTAAAGGAAATCACCTGAATATTCATTGGAAGGACTGATGCTTGAAGTTGAAGCTCCAACACTTTGGCCATCTGATGTGAAGAGCTGACTCATTGGAAAAGACCCTGATGCTGGGAAAAATTGAAGGCAGAAGGAGAAGAGGGACACAGAGGATGAGATGGTTGGACGGCATCACCTATGCAATGGACATAAACTCGGGCAAACTCTGAGAGATGGTGAGGGACAGGGAAGGCTGGTGTGCTGCAATCCATGGCATTATAGTCAGACACGACTTGACAACTGAACAACAACAAGATATTTAAAAGAAATTTTTGAAATTATTTACATTAACAAAGTCATATGAAAAATTAATGTGTGAAATATATTTAACGTATTAGGTTTCTCAGGCCACAAACAATAGAATATAAATTAACTATGATTAATTTCTATAAAAGGAAATTGACTGGAAAATTATCTGAAACTTCCAGAATGAATGAGTAAGGCTGAAGGCAATGTTTGGAAAGAACAAATAACTATAGCATCTCTGGAGTCTCAGGGAGTGGCAATTATAAAATATTCTCAGAGTCTGGACAGATTGGTTTAAAGCTGATCACCATACTTGTAATATTTTCTATCAAACATCTTAAATGTGCAGTCTTGATTTGAATTCCTAAATACAATGTGATATTTACCCAGCTATTCATCTATAATGTAACAAGTGTTACCTGCTTCCTTATTTTGGTGGGGGATGAGGGAGTCTTCATTTCCTTGTAGGGGAGCAATGTTTGCCACCCCAAAATTTGTTTCTTTTGCATGAGGATTATTTTAGGCTGGTTACTTTAAGAAACAAGACTCAGGAAGAATGTTTGACCTTTCCTCTATTATACTTAAAAAATTGAGATAGACGACCTACTCTAGGAAGGCAGCTATCACCATTATACAAATTTAATATAATATGAGCTAGGTTTGATAGACAGGGAGAAACCTAGCAAAGTCTATTTGATTTTGTAATCAATACTGTAAAAAAATACAGTGTTCCATTGTTTCTATGTGGCTCAGCACAGCAAATATTTATTTACCAAACATTACTCTCTTCCTTTTTTTTAAAAATATTTATTTATTTGGCTTCACCATGTTTTAGTTGTGGCATGTGGGATCCATTTTCCCAACCAGGAATTGAACTGAGGTCCTCTGCATTGGGAGTGTCGAGTCTTGGCCACTGGCTCACCAGGGAAGTCCCTCCCCTTCCCTTTGAAGTCCAGATCCCTACTTACTTCTCCTAAGTCCTGGGTGACATACATACCTCATTTTACCTATCTTTAGAATTTCTCATATTATGTGGATTACCTATACAATCATAATTAAATATATTTTTTTAACCTATTAGTTTGTCTCATGTCAATTTAATTATTAGGCCAGCAGGGAAACTAAACAATGATAGGGGAAAATTTTTCCAACCCCAAATTTTCCATAACATCTTTTCAGTTATCTAGTGCCACATTTATCCTGCTTTTAATGACACTTTAGATAGAAATAATTATTTATGTTTCAAATGAGAAAAAATATCCAACTAAAACAGTAAAGGGAATCCATTACTTTCTTAACTGAAAGTATAAATGTTTGAAACAATAGAACCAGCAGCTTAAATATTATCGCAAAGGATCTGATTCCTCTGTCTCTCTGACCACTCTTCCATGCTCTAGCCTGGCCCTCAGAGTCCACATTTTTGACTCTTAGTAACTAGTTTACCTGCTATAGTAGTAAAATTAAAATTGCTATTAAAGTTTCACTATACATCATCAAGGGAAAGAAAGACTGTCTTTCCTAGTAGCTTCAAAGGTAAGAAAAAGCTCCTATTTTCTCAAAGACAGTCAATGCCCTACCTCTAGGGGTGAAGGTCTAGATGAGCCCACACACATCATCTGGATGAGGATGGAACAAGATCTTGGTCCCAGCAAAATCTGGGTATCATTTCCCCAGAAGAGGGGGGGTTAGTAAAAGCAAGCAAACAAACAACAACAACAAAACAACCACATTTTTTAAAAAAACATACTGACTTAGAGACTATAACATCTTCTTATAGTAGTTTCATACAGAACAATGTTCTGCTTTTAAAATGAGAGTTATATTTTATTTTGTAAAGGAATAGTAAATCAATTTATTCCATCTAACTTCAGTATTTTCCTCAACAATTTCCATACCTATCTTACTTCTAATAATTCATAGTATGTGTAGCCATTTCTACTCTTGGAAAGGAAATGTGAGATTTACCTTATTCCACATAAGACACTATGGTAATGACGTTGGTCCCTGATGACATGTCATCTGCTGGATTCAGATCAGTGATCCAGAAATGAAAAGTTCTAGCCAGTATTGTCCAGTGTTTTAAATTTCATAAGTCAACAACTAACTTAGGGTTTTCTGTTTTAAATTACAATTTCTTGAGGTAACTTTTGCCTTCCCTATACATACATGATTATTTTTCCCTTTTCTAGTCTTCTTGGATATGGACAATAAAAATAAGCTCCATGCTTATACATGTCTGTGACAACTATATGTCAGTTTAATTATTTTCACTTACTCAGTCTATGTAAATATATGTGGCTTGATTCCCATTAAGTGTTCTAACTATAACCCATTCTTACTTGAGATAAGAATGGTAAAATTATTTTCACAATAGCATTACTTAATCTGCCAAAATGTTCTCTTATTTTTTCCTAAATAATTTTATATTATCTTAGTATTATTATAATTTTTAGAGTGACTATAAAATCCAATCACTTTAATAAATATAATTTTTCATTCTTCCTCAATGATAATACAAATATGAGTTGTTACTTTATCTCTAGATGCTAAGATGAATAGCTGCCTTGTCTGTTAATTCTCATCCGTTGTGGACTTAGGAAAATCCACAGGGAAATCACTCAGTCATTTTATTCCCACACCAATAGCCATTGTCATCAGCAGTTCAGACGGTTTCTTCAGTATAAGTCCTACTTTTAACCAATATCAGTGTTATTCTATATGACTAAGCCCTCTGACTCTCCCATTCAAGTAAGAGCTGTGCCAACAGGAAATTTGGTCTCACTACAAAACAGTTGTCATAAACTTTATGTCTTATTGCATACTTTCTCAATGTTTCATCAGTAGAAAGATACAATTCTGTATAGCAGATATGGAGAATGTGGCTTTAAACACAATTTCAAAGGTAAATAATCTTAAAATGGCCCTGTTTCTCTGGCCTGAAATCTGTTTGAAAGTGGAAAAAAAAATGTGACAGAAAAATAAGACATTATCACTTTATAACTTTCTGGTTTTGTAAGAAACCTTAAAATTTCAAATTCAAGGAACATAATTTCTTTTAAATTTCATAAGTCAACAACTAATTTAGGGTTTTCTGTTTTAAATTACAATTTAAATTACAATGGAGGTTTTATTTGCAACAGACATATGTGTGTGGGCACACACACACACACACACACACACACACACACACACACACACACACCAGTCAAATAGTAAACCTGTCAGGGAAACTATTTCTAAGTAATATTTAGAATTTCCACAAACATTGATCAAATAATAGAATGCTAGTTTGTCCTCATTTTGTCTATATAATCTAAATTTTAGCAAAATTTAAAACTAGTATAAAGAGAGTCCTAGGATTTCAAATTAATTCATGCTTCCTCTCTAATTCATATTATGCCTGCCTACAATCTTTGATTAATTTCACTTTAAAAAAGTAACAAAAGAAATCATTAATTATGCCAAATGTTCAAAGAAACATCTTTGATGTAAAATTAAACAAAAGTTGAAGTATTTCAGTGAAGAAAAATGTTTTTCTGACAAGCTGATATTTCAGCTATTCATGCTATTAAACATTATGCCATTTTCCATTTCAATAATGTTGGATTCATCATGTTACTTTCTTCTTGGCATTTACATTTCAGTAGTATTTGATTTGGTTTGGACTATTAACACTTTTACTTAAACTGGTGCTAATCTTTCCCAGACTACAGAGGTAGTTGATACAATGTCTTGCTAAAGGGTAAAGGAAATAAAAGAAATACTTAAAAAACATATATTTCCAATGAAACAAACAAACAAACAAACTTGTATTGTGAACAATCCTAGGTATGACAGACATTCTCTATACCTTGACAGCGAACAATTTACCATATCCAAATTAAATACATTTTCTACTACCTATAGACTTACAAGTAAACTCTTCTCTTAAAATGTATCTTTAGTCTAACTTGTATATTCACTGTCTAAATTTGTCGAGGAAGATGATGTGAAACAAATTCTGAAAATTAGTAATAAAATGTGTGTAGATTCCAGAAAGGGGCTTAGTTTTTATGGGCTTATGGGTTATTATGCGTGTCAGAGAGAGTCGTTGCCAGAACTCACTCAATATAAAGGCTTTGTGGATATACTGGACTAATGATCAAACTTAGAACTGAGGCACTTGCAGAAAGGAAAAATTTGCCCTTAATTCCCTAGATAATATACCAGATGAGGAATAAAAAACTCCATTCAATCATAGAGAAACTGCTGGAGAGGCTACTATATACGAGGCACTGATATGAAACATCGTGATCAAAACAGACAAGTATCCCTACAAGTCCTCACACACCTTTTATTTCAGAGGTGAGAGACTGACAGTCAGTAAATAGATGATATAGGATGCTATATGTGCTATGGCTTTGTACAGGGTAAGGGACTCAGCAGTGCTGGGGTGGAAGTTCAAAGTTAAATAAGGTACTAAGGAAAACCAGGACCACAGCAATGAGCAGAGGGGATGGGAGTAGGAGATGGGATCAGTTAAGTAAGGAGGTTAGATTTTACAGGAGCTCTTAGGTCATTATGAAGACCAGCTTTTACCCAGAATGAGATGAGAAGCAGAGCGCAGCAGTGTCTGAGTGAGGTTTTGAAGGATCACTGTGGTTGATATTCTGATAACAGACTGGGGGAAAGGAGCCAGAGAAAGAAGATGTGTGAACATTTAGGAGGCTGTTGAAATCATTGTAGACAGGACAAGAGTGTAGAAAAAATAGTGAGATGTGGTTGCAATCTGGATATATATATATACATATGTGTATATATATATATGCACACACACACTTATGGAGGAGGAGAAGAAAGAGTGGTTTTATTACTTTGGTAGGCAAAGGGGGAACACTGTAGGATAGTGCCTCAAGAATTGTGCCCTCCTTCTGGCTATCTATTGATTTAGAGCTAACGAGATTTTTTACTGAAGTGTATGAACAGTAAGAGATCAGGGGAGAAGTAGCAGATGACTCCACTGTTTTTGGCCTAAACAATCGAGACAGTGTTAAGATGTTTGAGACTAGATAAGAGACTGGCTCCAACTGTTGACAAGAACAGAGTTTGGTAAAGAAATAATACCATTTACCATTGCATCAAAAACAATAAAATAACTAGGAGTAAACATACCTAAGAGCCTCTTGATAAAGGTGAAAGAGAAGAGTGAAAAAGATGGCTTAAAATTCAACATTTGAAAAACTAAGGTCATGGTATATGGACCCATCACATCATGGCAAATAGATGAGGAAACAAAGGAAACAGTGACAGACTTATTTTCTTGGGCTCCAAAATCACTGTGGATGGTGACTGCAGTCATGAAATTAAGAGACACATGCTCCTTGGAAGAAAAGCTATGACAAACACAGACAGCATATTAAAAAATAGAGACATCATTTTGCTGACAAAGGTCCATAGAGTCAAAGCTATGTTTTTTCCAGTAGTCATGTACGAATGTGAGAGTCGGAGCATTAAGAAGGCTGATCACTGAAGAACTGATGCTTTCAAACTGTGGTGCTGGAGAAGCATCTTGAAAGCCCCTTGGACAGCAAGGAGATCAAACCAGTCAATCCTAAGGGAAATCAACCCTGAACATACATTGGAAGGACTGATGCTGAAGTTCCAATACTTTGGCTACTTGATACAAAGAGCCAACTGATTGGAAAAGACCCTGATGATGGGAAAGACTGAAGGCAGGAGGAGAAGGGGACAACAGAAGATGACATGGTTACATGGCATTACCGAGTCAATGAACATGAGTTCAAACAAACTCCAGGAGATTGTGAAGGACAGGAAAACCTGGTGTGCTGCATGTTATGGGGTTTCAAAGAGTCAGACATGACTGAACAACAGCAACAAAGGAGGCAAAGGATCTGTACACTGAAACTATAAGACACTGATGAAAGAAATAGAAGATGACACAAACAGATGGAAACATATACCATGTCCTTGGTTTGCAAGAATCAATACTGTCAAAATAACTGTACAATCCAAGGCAATCTACAGATTCAATGCAATCCCTATGAAATTTCTGATGGCATTTTTCACAGAACTTGAACAGAAAAAAACTTAAAATTTATATGCAGATGCAAAAGACCCCAAATAGCCAAGCAATATTGAGAAAGAAAAAAGGAGCTGTTAACCTCAAACTATACTACAAAGCTATAGTAATCAACACAGTATAGTATTGGCATAAAACCAGAGATAAGTATCAATGGAACAGGATAGAAAACCCAGAAATAAGCCCGAGTACCTATGGTCAATTAATCTACAACAAAGAAGGCAAGACTGTACAATGGAGAAAAGATGCTCTCTTCAATAAGTGATGCTGGAAAAACTGGACAGCTACATATTAAAAAAAAGGAAAGTAATTAGAACACTCTTTAACACCATGCAAAGAATAAACTCAAAGTGGTTTAAAACCTAAATGTAAGGCCAGACATTATAAAAGTCTTAGAGGAAAAGATAGGGAGAACACTTTTGACATAAATTGGAGCAATATCTTTTTTTGATCAATCATCTCCTAGAGTAATGGAAATGAAAACAAAAATAAACAAATGTGACCTAATTAAACTCAAAAGCTTATGCATAGCAAAGGAAACCATAAACAAAATAAAAAGATAGCTCACAGAATCAGAAAATATATTTGCAAACAAGGCAACCAACAAGGGAGTTATCTCTAAAATATGCAAACACCTCATGTGGCTAAATATCAAAAAATTTAACAACCCAATTAAAAAATAAGCAGAACACTTAAATAGAAGTTTCTCCAAAGAAGGCATACAGATGGCCAAGATGTATATGAAAAGATGCTCAAATCACTAATTGTTAGAGCAATCCAAATCAAAACTACCTCACACCAGTGAGAAGGGCCATGGTCAAAAACTCTACAAAAAATAAATGCTGGGGAGGGTGTTGAGGAAAGAGAACTCTCTTACACTGTTAGTGGGGCTATAAATTGGTACAGACACTATGGAGAACAGCATGAACATTCCTTAAAAAACTAAAAATAGAATTACCATATGATCCAGCAGTCTCACTCCTAGGCATATATGGTTCAAAAGGATACATGCATATCTGTGTTCACAGGAGCATTATTTACAATAGCCAAGACATGGAAACATCTTAATGCTCACTGATAGATGAATGGATAAAGAAGATGTGGTACATATACACAATGGAATATTACTCAGCCAAAAAAGAATGAAAGAATGCCATTTGCAGCAACATAGATGGACCTAGAGATTGTCATACTGAGTGAAGTAAGTCAGACAAAGACAAATATCTGATATTGCTTATAAATGGGATCTTCAAAAATGATACAAATGTACTTAGTTATAAAACAGAAATAGAGTCATATATGTAGAAAACAAACATGGTTACCAAGGAGGAGAATGAGTGGGAGGGATAAACAGGGAAATGGGGATTGACATATACACACTACTACACATAAAATAGATAACTTATACAGACTTACCGGATAGCACAGGTAACTCTACCCAGTACTCTGCAATGGCCGATAATGGAAAAGAATATTTTTAAAAAGTAGATATATGTATATATATATATATAGCTGTTATACTTTGTTGTACACCTGAAACTAATACAATATTATAAATCAAATATACTCCAATAAAAATTAAAACAAAATAAAAACCTACTGTATAGCACAGGTGTGCTGTGTTATGCTTAGTCGATCGGTCATGTTTGAATCTTTGCAAGCCCATGGACTGCAGCCCACCAGTCTCCTCTGTCCATGGTGATTCTCCAGGCAAGAATACTGGAGTGGGTTGCCATGCCGTCCTCCAGGAGATCTTCCCAACCCAGGGATTGAACCCAGGTCTCCTGCATTGCAGGTGGATTCTTTTCCAACTGAGACACCAGGGAAGCCCAAGAATACTGGAGTGGGTAGGCTATCCCTTCTCCAGGGGATCTTCACAACCCAGGAATCAAATTGGGGTCTCCTGCATAGCAGGCAGATTCTTTACCAGCTGAGCTACCAGGGAAGCCCATATGGCACTGGTAACTGCTCAATATTCTGTAATAAACTCAATGGGAAAATAATTTTTAAAAATAGATACTTATACATGTACAATTGAATCACTTTGCTGAACACATGAAACTAACACAAGATTATTAATCAGCTCTCCTCCAATATAAAATAAAAAGTAAATAAGAAAAGAGTTTGATGTAACAATCTGTATTATGCCACTCACCTTGTTTCTAAATCAGAACCCAGGGAAACATTTGCCAAATCTAAGAGCTTTCATTCTGAGGAATTACAGAGAATGAGTGAGGCCTCCCTCTTGGGAAATTACTAAAGAATCATAACTGCAAAACTTGAAGGTGGAACTCCACACACATCCTGAAGACTGCCAAAGGCATCAGAAGGATGAACGTGAACTTTGAAAACCACAACAGGTTCACCATTCAGAGAGCCAACAACAGTGATGGAATAAGGAGAGACACAATCTGGGCAATGAAAGTCCTCCAAGAAATGGTATACAAGTCTAAGTGGAGAACAGATCTAGAGAGTGCATGGTAGGGGTGGGCCTTAGAGAAGAACCTTCTCTTTAGCCTCTGCCCTTCAAGAAGCAATGTGAGAAGGCCAAGAATCTGGCACTTGATTCTAATTCTGAGGAGTGGAGTAAACCTAATATGTTATTATCTTTTGATTTTACCATGATCTGTTTTGATCTGGTCTTGTTATGGGAAAATAGATTCATAAGCTTTGCAATTTTGAAAGGTGACTTAGTCATGTTAAGTTTATTAAATAAGGAAACCATTAGACTGAGACAGCTTTAATGCCTTAGGAGCCTACAAAAGCAAACTATAACCTAAATCTGAAATGTCTCAAGTTTAAGAAATGAATTTTTAAGTTTAAGACAATTTTTAAGAAAATGAATCACAGCTAACTAGGTTTTCTCAAAGAATGTAGCCAGTTAAGTTGTAACGAATCAAGTAATGGTCTTACTTTCCTTCTGCCTCTTCTCTATAAGACCTGCTGATAGCTCCTCTTTGTGCTCTAACCACTTCTGGTTTGATGCTACCTGATTTAAATTGGTCTTTGCTCAAAACACTCTTTAAACTTTTTAATGTGCATTGGTTTATTTTTTTAAACAGACACAATCTTTTTCTATTCCCACAATAACTTGTTGGAGAAAGTAAGAAACACAGTACTTAGATGCAATCTGAAACATGACCGAATGATCTCTGTTCGTTTCCAAGGCAAATCATTCAATATCTCAGTAATCCAAGTCTATGCCTCGACCAGTAATGGTGAAGAAGCTGAAGTTGAAGGGTTCTATGAAGACCTACAAGAACTTCTAGAATTAACACTGCAAGAAGATATCCTGTTCATTATAGGACTGGAATGCAAAAGTAGGAAGTCAAAAAACACCTGGAGTAACAGGCAAATTTGACCTGGGAGTATGGAATGAAGTAGGGCAAAGGCTAATAAGAGTTTTCCCAAGAGAATATATGCTGGTCATAACAAACACCCTCTTCCAACAACAAAAGAGAAGACTCTACACATGGACATCACCAGATGGTCAACACTGAAATCAGCTGATTATTTTCTTTGCAGCCCAAGATGGAGAAGCTCTACACAGTCAGCAAAAACAAGACCAGGAGTGAACTGTGGCTCGGATCATGAATTCCTTATTGCCAAATTCAGACTTAAATACAAGAAAGTAGGGAAAACCACTAGATCATTCAGGCACGACCTAAATCAAATCCCTTATGATTACACAGTGGAAGTAAGAAATAGATTCAAGGAATTAGACCTGATAGAGAGGCAGAAGAACTATGGACAGAGGTTTGTGACACTGTTCAGGAGGCAGGGATCAAGATGATCCTCATTTTCCTCAAGGAAAATAAATGCAAAATGGCAAAATGGCTGTCTGAGGAGGCCTTACAAATAGCTGTGAATAGAAGAGAAGTGGAAAGGAAAGGAGAAAAGGAAAGATATACCCATTTGAATGCAGAATTCCAAAGAATAGCAGGAGAGATAAGAAAGCCTTTCTCAGTGATCAGTGCAAATAAATAGAGGAAGACAATAGAATGGGAAAGACTAGAGATCTCTTCAAGAAAATTAGAGTTACCAAGGGAACATTTCATGCAAAAATGGGCATGATAAAGGGTAGAAATGGTATGGAACTAACAGAAGCAGAAGATATTAAGAAGAGGTGGCAAGAATACACAGAAGAACTATACAAAAAAGATCTTCATGACCCAGATAATCACAATGGTGCGATCACTCACCTAGAGCCAGGCATCCAGGAATGCGAAGTCAAGTGGGCCTTAGGAAGCACCACTACGAACAAGTTAGTGGAGGTGATGGAATTCCAGTTGAGCTATTTCAAATCCTGAAAGATGGTGCTGTGAAAGTGCTACACTCAATATGTCAGCAAATTTGGAAAACTCAGCAGTGGCAACAGGACTGGAAAAGGTCAGTTTTCATTCAAATCCCAAATAAAGGCAATGCCAAAGAATGCTCAAACTACCACAAAATGCCTCATCTCACACACTAGAAAGTAACACTCAAAATTCTCCAAGCCAGGCTTCAACAGTATGTGAACCGTGAACTTCCAGATGTTCAAGCTGGATTTAGAAAAGGCAGAGGAACCAGAGATCAAATTGCCAACATCTGTTGGATCATTGAAAAAACAAGAGAATTCTAGAAAAACATCTACTTCTGCTTTATTGACTATGCCAAAGCCTTTGACTATGTGGACCACAACAAACTCTGTAAAATTCTGAAAGAGATGGGAATACCAGATCACCTGACCTGCCTCTTGAGAAATCTGTATGCAAGTCAGGAAGCAAAATTCAGAACTGGACATGGAACAACAAACTGGTTCCAAATAAGGAAAGGAGTACGCCAAGGCTGTATATTGTCACCCTGTTTATTTAACTTATATGCGGTGTATATAATGAGAAACCCTTGGCTGGAGGAAGCACAAACTGGAATCAAGATAGCTGGGAGAAATATAAATAACCTTAGATCTGCAGATGACACCACCCTTGTGGCAGAAAGTGAAGAAGAACCAAAGAGCCTCTTGATTAAAGTGAAAGAGGAGGGTGAAAACGTTGGCTTAAAACTCAACATTCAGAAAACTTAGACCATGGTATCCAGTCCCATCATGTCATGGCATATAGATGGAGAAACAGTGGAAACAGTGACAGACTTTATTTTTTTAATTCCAAAATCACTGCAGATGGTGACTGCAACCATGAAATTAAAAGATGCTTCCTCCTTGGAAGGAAAGTTCTGACCACCCTAGACAGCATATTAAAAAGCAGAGACATTACTTTGCCAACAAAGGTCCATATAGTCAAAGCTATGGTTTTTCCAGTAGTCATGTATGGATGTGAGAGTTGGACTGTGAAGAAAGCCGAGAGCCAAAGTATCGATGCTTTTGTACTGTCGTGTTGGAGAAGACTCTTGAGTTCCTTGTACTGCAAGTAGATCCAACCAGTCAATCCTGAAGGAAATCAGTGCTGAATATTCATTGGAAGGACTGATACTGAAGCTGAAACCCCAATACTTTGGCCACCTGATGCAAAGAAGTGACTCATTTGAAAAGACTCTGATGCTGGGAAACATTGAAGGCAGGAAAAGAAGGAGACAACAGAGGATGAGATGGATGGATGGTATCACCAACTCAATGGACATGAGTTTGAGTAAACTCCAGGAGTTGGTGATGGACAGGGAGGCCTGGAGTGCTGCAGTCCTTTGGGTTGCAAAGAGATGGACAATACTGAGCGACTGAACTGAACTGAAGACAATGTTATTCTCTTCCTTGTTTTACAAACTGATGAAACAAACAAACCAAAGTTGAGAGAGACTGACCACTTGACTAAATATCACAAAGCTAATGAATCATCAAGCCAGAAATGGTCTTTCTAGACAAGCACATAGGCATTAATATCATGATTCCTGTATTGCCTGTTGCCCTTCATCCTTAACTAATGCAACTGGCAAAGCCAAGAACCATTAAGGCAACTTAGAACTAGTCTATACAGACAAAAAGCACCTCTAACAGGAACAGTAATCAGCAGTCTATTTTCTTAGCAGAGAGCCACACAGTGGTTTCAAACTTTCAACCTCCTCTCATCATGTGACAATAAGGAAAAGAAAAATATTGACTATTTATGCTGCTGGTTAAAGATAGCAATCTAAACGATGGAATTTGCTTTTCATAGTCTAGTTGTTAACCATAGTTCTTATTAATATTTGGATTAATTAGACTCAGTTCTAATCAATACCAAATGAGCACACACACAGTTTGTGAAAAAAACCTAAATCACTACATATTTTTGTTTTTACTGGACACATCACCATATGCATCAATAGCAGAATATTTTAAGAATGAGTTGGACACTATCAAGACATTTTTTCTTTGCTAAAATGTAAATAAAGTTTTTAATAAAACACAAAGAGTAGTCTCGATTGAATACACAGGATCCTTAATTTAAAGCATACAGTATCAATCAAGTGGCATTTTAGTTGTAATGACAGCACTTTTATAACATGATTAAAATATGTCTTGTAAATATAATTTACACTAGTTGCATAGTATTTGCAAATAATTATGTCTTTCAAGAGACACTTTGTGCTTTGAAAATATTGACTATTACAATATTACTCAAACTGTGAACTCTTTTCATAAATATGTATATTTTATGAATATAATTATTATTCTTTTTCTAACTGGGTTTCCCTGACAGATGAACTTGTAAAATAACAGGAAACATTTTATTCTTTGTGCACTTGTGTTCACTATTCACAGTTAAAAGACTCGTAACCAGTATTTTTCTTTTAATTTTACTAAAGCTTTTGGTCGGGAAGAGGTCCTCCTGTGAACTATCTTGTTCCTCAATGCATCTCGGTGCCTAAGAGACCCAGTTAGCCATGGTTTTACTCTGTTTGCAAGACCGACTGCTCTGTGTGAAGTCCATCTGGCTGTATTACATATCTGCCAGTCTAATCTCATTACTAGCAACTCTATGTGGCAAAACTAGATTGTACCTTTAGTACAATTGGAATCCCAAAATTATAGAGTTATTTAAAGGACACAATGAAATAATAATATATAAGCCTATGCTTAGTATAGGACATGCTTAATAAATATTTATTTTCCTTTCTATTCTTCTCAGCAGAAGTCTGCACTGTTTTTCAGGACTCAATGCAGACTTTCAGTTACCCTAGTGCATGCTCAGTTTTGTCTTCCCTAGACAGTTCATTGCTGTCAACATATGACACCTGCATTTGAATGAATGTTCCTCAGCAACCCTATCCTGAAAAACCAAATGCATTCCTTTGAGATTATTTTAAAAAGTAAATAGTCCTGGAATCCTAGCCCTGAGGGTGACTGACTGAGTTGAGGTCTAGTGTGGCTATCAAATCAATAATAAAAGTGAGAAAAAATTTTAAATGGTAGATAAGGAGGGGATTGATTTCTAAAATCCTTGAAAGGAAGAAAAAGAGATAGAAAAATGAGAAAAGATGATTTATGAAGTAATCTGTAAAGAACAGGTTTAAGGGCATACAGGAAAATAAAAGTAGATGAAAAAGCAAAAGGGAAATCAACTCCAACTAAATTTCTTTGTTGCCTGGCAGGTAGCTTCCTGGGTGAATGCTTTCAAAGAATGATTGCCTGTCTGTGTTATGGCATTTCTCCAAAAATCGTTTCTATGTATATCTAATAGAATAAAATGTAACTAATAAGATACTGAGGCTAAAAATACATATTACCTATAGTGCAACAACTTGATTTATAAATATTTTGTTCACCTAGCACCATTTCCTAGGGACATTTGTTTCTCAAGCAATTATTTTGTGTATTTATAATATCCTGATCCCTTGTCTCAGGTATGTTTATTTTAAGGAACAACGTCTAAATGAAGTGTGCACATCTAATTTGTGTGTCCATGTTCAAATATACCATTGAAATGAGCAGAGAAGTTTTCAAATAAAATGCCACTCCTTACATCTAGTAAAATGCATAAGGAAATTAGAAAAGATTCAGAAAATAACTAAAAGTATTACGTGTCAATCTCAAAGGTTATATTAAATATCTAGCTATGCTTTCCTCATAAAATTCCCTAAGATCAACATCAGAATATCATTCAAATAGATCACGAGTTTGATCTAAATTTACTGTTTATTTTTTAGGCTGAAAGGGATCATTAATCTCAAATTAAACTAATAGGCTAGTGAACATGCAGATAAGAATAAGTTACTTTTAAGGAAACAAAGAATCTTTAAGAACAACTATCTTTTTAAATGCAACAAAACAAGCTTTTGAGAAATTTCTGAAAATGTCACATGACAATTTACACAGCACTCTGAAAGATTTCTTCAAAGGGAGCTAAAAGTTATAATTCTATAATAAATGCCCTTCAATACAGTGACAGATTAAAGGACCATTCCATAGACCATGGCCTTCTTTGCCAACTGCACAGATTTCCGGAGTTACTTAGAAAAGCTTTTGGCTAAATAAACTCTATGACTTCAGTCCATGATTACAATTTTGAAGTTAACAATTTTTATGATTTTATCTTTTGAGATACATATGGTGATTGGAAATTTGATACTGAATACCAGCCTCTTGAACAGTTCAGATTTAAGGAGTCTCCTGTGCAAAGTGAAAAATTCACTGAATATAAAATTATTGCAATTTTAACAGACTTAGAAGCTAATGATTACTTTAACATTCACGCTGAGATTTTCTAGATGTTGGCTAATATATGTCCCTTAGATAAGTATATTTTATTTTCTATAATTCTTTCTTATTGAAAAGTGAATAACATTTTTTTTTCTCAGCAGTATTTTCAGCATTTTGTGCTTAGCCTGAACACTATTATATCAGAAATTCTGTCTTTCTAAGCAAGAGATGGACCTTTTAGAGTTTTTGTGTTTTTTTTTTTTTTTTTAGGATTTACACTTAGTACATTTATCATGGTAATCCAAACCCAAAGGTGAGTACTGTTCTGATTTCTTTCACTGTAGATTGGTTGTATAAATGGAATTTTACAAATGTGCTCTTGGGCCTGGCTTCTTTGGCAAGTCATAACATTTTAAGATTCATCCAAAGTTTGTATATGTCAATAGACTCTTCCTTTTTTATTACTAAGTATGAGTAAATCACATTTTGCTTATCTGTTCTCCTAATAATAGACATTTTGGTTGTTTCCAGTTTGGTCTATTATGAATAAAGTTACCATTAACATGTTTGTTCATGTCTTGCTATTTTCCATTTCTCTTGGATAAACAGTTACACTTGGGGATGTTGGGTATTGTGGCTGATATATATTCACTTGCCAAACCAATTTTTCAAGAGATAGTACCATTTTATTTGATTTCCAGTGAAGTATGAAGTCCTGTCAATATGGTATTAATAGCCTTTTTAATTTTAGCCATTATAGCAGGTGTATATAAAATTTTAAAAAAATATGTATCTGTCACATTGCCTATTAAATGTCAATTATATTTACCTTTGGTGTGCTATTTCTCCCTGCAGATCATTTCCTTTCAGTGTGAAGAAATTATTTTAACATTTCTGCATGGAAAAAAGTTAACAGTTGGCTTAGTAGGCCTGGGTGCCTTAAATCCAGAAAATTCTCAGAAATACTGTTCTTAAGGATTGGCCTTTGGACACTACAGAGAGATGAGCTCTGAGCCCTTGGCAGAGTTCATCTGCTAAGAGTATTTTTAAGTCACAGACTCTAAGAGTTTATGCTAACAATGTGATTTACGGTAAGCTCCATGCTGAGATATGATTCCTGATGGAACTCTCATGATTCTTCTATGTCTAGTGGCCAGTACTCCAAAGCAAGCAGGATCTGTTTTGCAGCCTAAATGCCACTTTTAATTTGCCTTGTTTTGCTTTGCTCTAGTCTTGTGCCTTGTTTTCTGAACTTCAGGAGATTTCTTTTTGCCCTGCTGCCCTGCTCTAAACTTCAATAGCTACTTCCTTGTACTTATTGACGACTTAGGGTACCCAGGATGGATTTCTCTTAGTTTACCTACCTTCCCGTGTATCTTTAGCCACCACTGTGTACACAGTGAAATGCTGGATGCCTCAAAGGAATCTTTCTCAGATATCCTTCTTTGCCCCTGGCCTGCTAGTTCTTTATGTTCAGTGCAGATCAGAAGCACTTCAGAGGCAGTTCTCTGAGCAAACCTGACCGAGCTTTCAGCTCCTGCTTCTTGTACTGGGTGAACTCCCTGTGTGTTTCAGATATTTCTCACAGTTAATTTGCCCTGCCTCCAGCCTCTGGTGTCCTACCTGGCACTCTCAGTGAAGCCCCATGGGGAAGAGTCGGTGGTTTATTCTGGCTTTGTGGATAAGGCTATTGGGATTCTGACTCATCAGGCCATCGCAGTTCAGTTCAGTTCAGTTCAGTCACTCAGCCGTGTCCGACTCTTTGCGACCCCATGAATCGCAGTGTGCTAGGCCTCCCTGTCCATCACCAACCCACGGAGTTTACTCAAACCCATGTCCATCGAGTTGGTGATGCCATCCAACCATCTCATCCTCTGTCGTCCCCTTCTCCTCCTGCCCCCAATCCCTCCCAGCATCAGGGCTTTTTCCAATCAGTCAACTCTTCACATGAGGCGGCCAAAGTACTGGAGTTTTAGCTTCAGCATCAGTCATTCCAATGAACACCCAGGACTGATCTCCTTTAGGATGGACTGGTTGGATCTCCTTGCAGTCCAAGGGACTCTCAAGAGTCTTCTCCAACACCACAGTTTAAAAGCATCAATTTTTTAGCACTCAGCTTTCTTTATAGTCCAACTCTCATACCCATACATGGCCACCGGAAAACCATAGCCTTGACCAGATGGACCTTTGTTGGCAAAGTAATGTCTCTGCTTTTTAATATGCTATCTAGGTTGGTCACCACTTTCCTTCCAAGGAGTAAGTGTCTTTTAATTTCATGTGCAGACACCATCTGCAGTGATTTTGGAGCCCCCCAAAATAAAGCCTGACACTGTTTCCACTGTTTCCCCATCTATTTCCCATGAGGTGATGGGACCAGATGCCATGATCTTTGTTTTCTGAATGTTAAGCTTCAGGCCAACTTTTTCACTCTCCTCTTTCACTTTCATCAAGAAGCTTTTTAGTTCACCTTCACTTTCTGCCATAAGGGTGGTGTCATCTGCATATCTAAGGTTATTGATATTTCTCCTGGCAATCTTGATTCCAGCTTGTGCTTCTTCCAGCCCACCGTTTCTCATCATGTACTCTGCATATAAGTTAAATAAGCACAGTGACAATATACAGCCTTGATGTACTCCTTTTCCTATTTGGAACTAGTCTGTTGTTCCATGTCCAGTTCTAACTGTTGCTTCCTGACCTGCATACAGGTTTCTCAACAAGCAGGTCAGATGGTCTGGTATTCCCATCTCTTTCAGAATTTTCCACAGTTTATTGTGATCCACACAGTCAAAGGCTTTGGCATAGTCAATAAAGCAGAAGTAGATATTTTTCTGGAACTCTCTTGCTTTTTCAATGATCCAGCAGATGTTGGCAATTTTATCTCTGGTTCCTCTGCCTTTTCTAAAACCAGCTTGAACATCTGGAAGTTCACAGTTCATGTATTGCTGAAGCCTGGCTTGGAGAATTTTGAGCATTACTTTACCAGCTTGTGAGATGAGTGCAATTGTGTGGTAGTTTGAGCATTCTTTGGGATTACCTTTCCTAGGGATTGAAATGAAAACTGACCTTTTCCAGTCCTCTGGCCACTGCTGAGTTTTCCAAATTTGCTGGCATATTGAGTGCAGCACTTTCACAGCATCATCTTTCAGGATTTGAAATAGCTCAACTGGAATTCCATCACATCCACTAGCTTTGTTCATAGTGATGTTTTTTAAGTCCCACTGGACTTCACATTCCAGGATGTCTGGCTCTAGATGAGTGAAATAGAGGAAAACAACAGAATGGGAAAGACTAGAGATCTCTTCAAGAAAATTAGAGATATCAAGGGAATATTTCATGCAAAGATGGGTTTGATAAAGGACAGAAATGGTACGGCCCTAACAGAAGCAGAAGATATCAAGAAGAGGTGACAAGAATACACAGAAGAATTGTCCAAAAAAGATCTTCACGACCCAGATAATCACAATGGTGTGATCACTCACCTAGAGCCAGGCCATCCCAAGGGGTCTGCAAAAAGTTCATTTGAAGTTTTTATGATTTTTCCTTATCCATGATACCTTCTCATCTTGTCATTCTGTCATAAGTCCTACAAAGGTCTTATCACATTCTGCATTTCAGTGTATTTAGGCTCATTTGTATATTAGATCTCTAAAAGATTTTTTAAAACTATGCGTTTGTAACCTGTATCACTCATTTTCATTTTAGACTGGGAGCAAGGAAATGGCAATCCATTCCAGTACTCTTGCCTGGAAAATTCCATGGATGGAGGAGCCTGGCGGGCTACAGTCTATGGGGTCACAAAGAGTCAGACATGACTAAGCAACTTCACTTCACTTTAGTGGTCCTCTGCAACTCTGTAAATTTTAAGTGGAAGCAAAAAGTCCTGTAGACATGCTTTACTTAATAGAAAGAGAACATGTAAGAAATGAAGTATTTTTCCATTTATTGATTAATTTAAGATATAGTATTTAATGATCTCTGCCTACCAGATACAGCAAATAGAGCATTGAAGTCCAAATCTTTCAAGGAGTTTACATTCTATTGTGGGGGGAAAAGTAATAAATGGTTAGTTATATAATATGTTAATGATATGTGCTAGAGAGAAAAATAAAGAACACTAAAGGAGATATAAAATGTCAGGATTGTGTTTCATACTTCGAATGTTGGGACCAGGAATTTCTCACTCAGAAGGTGACTTTAAGTACATATCTGAAGGAAAAGATAATGCTGAAAATCTATGACCCTTTTTTATTAGAAAACTGGCATTGGACAGCTGCATCTGCTATATCTTAGGAACTTCTCTTTGAAGTGCATAGTTGTTTCCGCAAACCTTCCAACAATGCAATCCTCTCCTCACACAATCAGGCGCAGACAAGATAAATTAAACAGCAATATATATACACTACCATGCTTAATTTTCATATTTGCAAATAATTTTTAAAAAGACATTAAAACACAATGCTTTGAAAGACTCTTTACAAGCATAGGTGCTCTGATACACTGCTAGGATGCTATAAACCAATAACCTTTGACCCAGATAGTTCATATTGTCAGGCAAGTGTATTCTCCTTGATTCTGTCTCAACAAAAATTTGAAGCAATGGATGTTAGAACCCTTGGCATGTCATAGCTCTGGGACAGACCATGTTATAGCTCTTGGGTCTTGAGCAGACCGTGTTACAGCTCTTAGACAGATCAGTGTTACAGCTCGGTGTTACAGCACAATTTTATTTAGAAAATAGCAGGAGAATGCATCCTCGAGGAGCGAGGGCATGCTGACCCAAAGACGCAAAAAGAAGAGAGGGAGAGGGCAGCCCGGCCCTTTGGCTCCTCTTTTCGTATGTCCCCTTCCCCGCCCCGAGCCTGCCTTTTGTAAATTAGGCTAGCCAGGAGTGCTGTGTCCTATCTGAGGTCCTCACTCCAGTCCTCGGACCTTCCTTTGTTCTATTTTCACGGGCTTTTCCCTTCCTTGTCTTTTAGCCACCTCCATTTTGCACTCCTGTTTCCTATTGTAACCACCTAACAATATTATGTGATCGATTCTTAGAAAGTGTAAGATTCGCTGCTGCACGACTAGAGGCTGGGAAACTAATGATCACTTTGCAACTTGCTGAGACCTAGCTGTCACCATGCACATGCATGCCTGCAATTGGTAAGGTGAATGTAACACACTCCTGTTTCTGCTGTGACAGGACAGTCACAGAAGTGGGGGCTGGCACTGTCTGCCTGGTGAACAGAGCACATTTCTTGCATTGTATGGCTGCAGTGATGTGGTCCTAGTCAATAACTTTTAGCTCTCTGGATTTTAGCCAATATACGCATTTCTAGGCGAACAGTCTGGGCAGTAGCTTCTTGATCCCCAAGCTTTCTGGTCATGCAGAGGCAGCAGCGCCCTGGGAAGGTCTCTATGATCATGCTCTTCTGTGAGTCATGCCTGGAAGGCCTAGAGATGGCTCTTGCAGCCCTTACAAAGGCTTCACAACAACTAATTCCCCATCAAAACCGTCTTCTGCTTAAAAGAACTCCTTCTGTTACTGCAATTGCCTAATGATAAAGCAACTCATTGGAAAAGGGCAAGGGGTTTGTACAACTATGTGTATAATAATAGCATGGCTAAAATTAAAAATAATAATAATAATATATAAAAGTTTAAAGAGGCAACTGGTTAACAAATGGTCATATGGAAATGCAATAAAATAATATATATCCATTAACTAAAGCTATTTATTTTGAAAAAATTCAAATTTACAGAGAAATTTTAAGTATATTACAATGAATTTCCATGTAGTACTTACTTTCATCTATATTCACTCATGTACCAATAGCATTAATATATGTATTTTGAACTGTAGACTATTTATAATATATGGAGAACAGTACAAAGAATCTCCTTTTGGTAACAATATATCTACATACATCATATATTTTTCTTTTTTTGTTGTTATATCATTATCTACATGTGTTATACAAAGAAAAATATTCTTAGTGATTTTCTCCAGATAGACAAGTTATAGATGACTGATTGCACTTTTTTTTTTTGCCCCTGTGAAATTATTTGTCTACAAAGAACACTTTTTTTTCTTCAGTTGTTAAGTCATGTCTGACTCTTTTGTGACCCTATGAACTGTAGCCTGCTAGGCTCCTCTGTCCATGGGATTTTCCAGGCAAGAATACTAGAATGGGTTGCCATTTCCTTTTCCAGAGGATTTTTCTGATCCGGGGATCAAACCCCCCATCTCTTGCATTAGCAGTTAGGTTCTTTACCACTGTGCTACCAGGGAAGCTCCCCACAAACAACACAATACAGTAGTTAAAGGAGCTACATTAGTTTTCTGGGAGTCCCTTGTAATTAGTAGAGTTCTTTCATCAAATTCCTTCTTTTAGGATAGAATGAAAATGTCAATCACTTTGTGGATCTTTACCAAGCTAGAGCATACACTTCTTTATACAATACCTTATTATTTTATTAACCTATAATTACCCTCTGAACATTATTGAAATTTGCCTAATTTTTTGAATGATACTTTACATACAGCTAGAAAAATGTCATTTCAAAGATGACTGAACTTCATGTAAAACATAATTTATAAATTAATATCCTTTATTCAATCTCTGAGATTTTCAAGTGAAATAATTCTGTATTACTTTACTTGAAAAAAAAAAGGTGCTGTGGAAAGAGGTACCAGTTTTGATGCTGTGATTTTAAATTACTTTTCTTTATTATCCTCTCTAAATTCATGTCTATTTCAATTTTAAATCTAGGCTACTGCCATCTTTAACTCTTTTTGTAGTTACTATTGACTGCCACAGATAAAGGACTTGGCACAGCTTCAGGGTGAAATGGTTATCACAGATGAATATCTGCAGCATTCCCCCATGTTTATTTACCTAAACCACTTAGAAAATAGTTGTAAACATCAACACTGGCCTTAGAATTATCAGGGTCTCATATTCACCAACTGTTATTCTACATGGCTTAGCGATTAAGAGCCAGAATTTCTAAAGGCACAATGTAGATAAGTAAACAATAAATATGAAAGCTAATAACCTAGAAACAAGCAGAGCCTAAGAAACCAACTGCAGGTTTTCTTATACACTATGATGCCAAACAAATAAGTCAACACAAAGGGTGAATTCACAAGAAGTGAGTTACTATGAAAATTAAGATTGGCTGGAACCACCTCCCATAGAAATGTTTGATCCTCCGTCACAACATCTGCGGTGTTTGAGAACTTTAAGATAATTCATCCTACCTGAGAATTCTTCCTTAGGTTGAACTGAAATGATTTCTTCATTCCTTGGAGACATACAGAAAATTGCCTCAGGAAGATTGTTTTTCAGAGTTAAAATAGCTTAATTTCTTCTGCTGTTTAATTTCTTTTATCACCCTGGTCTTAAAATTATAACTTTGCAACTGAAAATATAGTTAACAGTAGTAACTGTGGAGAGATTAGTGTCAAATTGTAAGATACTTAAGGCTATGAATTTGCAGGTGAAATTTCAGATCAAAGGAAAGGAATAATCAGTGCCTCCAAGTCTTATCAGCACTGAATATAGACATGCTTTTTTGGAAAAGTGTATGCAAATTGTAGATCTTGCCATTTGAAGACATTCATTTTCAAAGTGAAGAGATTGAACCTTATGTAAGTTTCTGCAAAAATTCCAACTTTTAGGTGCATATAAAGTTTGCTTAAAGCAGCACCTGTGGCCATTTTCACAAGACACCTGTAGGAAAAAGGCTCAAAAATAAAACAACACACACTGGAAAATATTAATTCAAAACAAAGTTCATTTACACACTATTTGTTTAAGCATTTAACATTATTATTATATCAGTTTCCTTGTTTCAAAGAACCATTTTTTCAGTCAAAACATTTGTTACTTTTACCAAGAGCTTATTTAGTTATTCATTTTAGACTTTTTTCTTTCAAATTTCTAAATTATATATTTTTAAAATTGAGGATGTGATGTGTATATACATGTTGTAGAATGATTTCCAAGATTGAGATAATTAACACATCTATCATCTTACATAATTAATATATATAAATTTGATGTGTGTGATGAGAATACTTAAATACTCTAAAAAATTTTAAGCCCACAATACTGCATTACTGTAAGAACCATCCTCTATATCATATTCTCAGAATTTATTTGAAAAATTTGTGGCTTTGACTGACACAAACTCACTTCCTTCTCTCGTAGATCCTGACAGACATCATTTTATTCTTCTGCTTTTATGAATTCTCTCTTTTATTTTTTAAGATTTCTCATGTAAGTGATACCAAAGAATATTCGTCTTTCTCTTTTTGGCTTATTCACTTAGCAAAATGCCCTCCAGATTGATGCTGTTGTTGCGAATGACAGGATTTCTTTCTCCTTTTATGGCTGAATCATATCCCATTTTATGTATTGATACAGCACATTTTTAATCAATTATGATATGTACATTTTTTAATCCATTCACCTGATGATGGGCATTGAAACTGTCTTCATATCTTGGCTACTGTAACTAATGCTTACGAATGTAGGAGTGCAGATTTCTCTCAGAGATACTGATTTCATTTATTGAACATCCAGGAATAGGATCACTAGATCACATGGTAGTTCAATTTTTAATTTTTGAGGTAGTGAATTACTATTTTCCATAATGGCTATATAATTTTACTTCCACCACTACCATATAGGAGTTTCTTTTTTTCCCACATCCTCATCAATATTGTTGCTCACTATCTTTTTTTTTTTTATAATAGCTGTCCTAACAAGTGTGAGGAGATATTGTGGTTTCAGTTTGCATTTACTTGATATTAGTTGATGTTGCCTATGATTTTTATATCTTATCCAAGAAATTATTGCCAAGATTAATTTCAAGAATATTTTTACCTATGTTTTCTTTCAGGATTTTGGTTTCAGGTCTTACATTTAAGTCTTTGATCTGTCTTGAGTTAATTTTTATAAGAAGTGTAAGATAGGGGTCCAACTTCATGTTTTTGCATTTGAATATCCAATTTTCCAACACCATTTATTGAAGAGACTGTTCTTTCTTCATTACACGTTCTTGGCACCCTTATCAAGAGTTAGGTTACCACGAATAAATAGGTTTACATCTGGGCTCTATCCTTGTTTTACTAGCTTATGGGCCTGTTTCTATGCAAGTACCACACCATTTTGATTACTATAGCTTTATAGTATGGCTTGAAATTAGGCAGTGTGATACCTTTTGTGGTTTCATACAAATGTACAGTAGTTTTTGTTTTGTTTTTTTCCCATAGGAAACATGCTACTTGAATTTTGATAGTGATTTCATTAACTCTGTGGATCATTTTAGGTAGTATGGGCATTTTAACAACACTAATTCTTCCAATTCAAGAACATTGAATATCTTTCTATTTAGTTGTATATTCTTCTACCTTTTTCATCAAACTCTTAAAGTTTTCAGTGTACAGATCTTTCCCCTCTTTGCTTAAATTTATTCCTAAATACTTTACTGTTTTCAATGCTATCCTAAATGGCATTACTTTTTAGATTTCTCTTTCAGATAATTTGTATTTAATGTACAGAAACAAATTACTTTATTAAAGAACTATGCAAAACAATGTCTAAACATATCAACAATATTTTGTCAATAGAATACAAAATTGCTTAACATCCCACTTGAAAAAGAGAAACAACAAGTGAAGATAAATAAACAACCTAGACTCCACTGATGGATGAATGGATAAAGAAGATATGATATATATATAATAAAGAAGGACAAACCTGACTTCATATCGAATCAATTCCTTTAGTTCTAACCCTGGTACTCTGTTGCCTGTGTTTAGTCATGCTTGCTCTGTATCTTTGTAAAAAAAATGTTGCCTATAGCCTGAAATAACACATCATGGCCCACTCTCAATGCTCTGACCTTTAAGAGTATAACTCTTTTCCATTCTTATAGAGATACAAAATATCCAGAATAGAAAATAACAATTATATTATTGAAAGTTTATAGGAACATTGTGATCAGACCCATGTATAGAGCTGCAAGAACAAATGAGTTTGCATTTTAATATTCCCTTCCCTTTTAGCATAAATAAGCCTAAATTCTAACTTGAGAAAGTTGGTTCTTTGGGACACTAGTCCACCCTCTTCTCAGTTCATTGACTTTTCAAATACATTCGTATACCTTGCCCCAACAACTTCTCTCTCCATTTCTTGGCCAGTCATGTGGTAAGCGGTATAAATTTGGACTTAGTAACATACATACACAATGGAATATTTATTACTCAACCACAGAAATGTCATGATATTTGTGACAGCATGGATGAAACTTGAAGGTATTACACTAAGTGAAATAAGTTAGACAGAGAAAGATAAATACCATATGATTTCATTCATATGTTGAATCTAAAAGAACAAAGCCAGTAAAAAAAATAAAAAGAAACTCACAGATACAGAGATAGATTAGTGGTTACCAGAGAGGAAGGAGGTTGGCAGGTGGGTGAAATGAGTGAGGGGGTCAGCTCTATGGGAAAAGATGACAACTGCAATTGCAGTGGTGATCACTATGTAGTAAATACAAATGTTGAATTATAATGCTGCATATCTGAATGACGTATACTTAGAGAGAAAGAGAAATAACAAATCAAAAAAGCATAACTTACTCAATTTATCAAAGGTAAGCATGTGCCAATAGATTATACAATTACCCCAGTACTTATATTTGAAAAGTGATTAAAAAAACAATAAGCCCATGTTTGTTTAAACTAATTTTATTACTCATAAATATTCTACATAAAATGTCATGTGTCAGAATGGCAAAGCATTAATTATTATTGTGGTTGCTATGCAGATTATTAACTGATGGCATAAGTGGTAGGTCTTTAAAACAGATTAAATATCAGATGGGAAAAATAATTCAGCAGAGTAAATTTTACTTTTTTTAAACTAACATGTATAGCTCTGCATTAAAGATGCCATGCAAGTGAAACAATTTTATGTAACTTGTCAACAATGATGATTTACTAATAACTCTCCTCAGTAATCTGCCTGCAATGCAGGAGACCTGGATTTGATCCCTGGGTTGGGAAGATCCCCTGGAGGAGGGCATGGCAACCCACTCTAATATTCTTGTCTGGAGAATGCCCATGGACAGAGGAGCCTGGCAGGCTGCAGGCCATGGGATCGCTAAGAGTCAGATACAACTAAATGACTAAGCATAGTCATTAAGCATAGCTCCTCAGTAAAATGGCCTTTCCTTTGAGTCCTTTAGAGAAGTCTAGTGTCCAAAAAGTCACAGACAATAAGTAAGTCAGCTCTAGCCATTTTAAAACTATGATGTTCATTCTGATTGTATAAATATGTTCAATCTAAATTTCTTAATACCTCAATTTGTTTGCACTGGTCTTTGGCTATATAGTTCATGTATTTAAATCAACTGCCTTCTGAAATTCAGGGTTTTAGCCAGAATCTCAGTAACACTTCCCTTGATATCTAGATTTAAATAAAAAGGGATTTACAAATTGTCAGTGTATCCTGAACAGAAAACCTTGTAAAACAGTAATAAACTGGAGGAATTGCTTGGTGTTAACACAAAGTAAACCTTGTAAACCTAGGAGATAGATAAACCTGCCAATAGAATCACAATTTTAAATGTGAGACTTTATTGAAGTGGTAAATTAGTGGAAGAAAGGGTTTTAAATCAGTTTATTGGTCTTTATGGTCACTTAAGTTGACTATTTGTAGCCAAAACTGCAGAAAGGAAGATAAATTAAGTAGAATCCACTAAAAAGAGTTGGAATTCATAGTGAACAGAGTGCAAAGTATGTCTACTTAAAAAATAAAAGATAAAAACAAAAATTACACCATGTGTCATAAAAGACAAGTCAGTGCAAGAATATTTCAGAGTCAATTTAACTCATATTTTAAAGAAAGAAGATAGAAAATAAGTTTTGTTTCAGTCCTGTCCATCACAATTATCAACAACAGAGAGAAAAAGACAGCTATTTCAATTCTACCACCCTATCTTCTGTACTCAACCATTGTGCATTTTGGTCAGTAAAAGGGACTAAATTATGTCCTATCCAAACAGAGGTTGAAACCTAATCTCCAGTGTGACTGTAATTGGAGACAAGGCCTTCAAGAAAGTAATTGAAAGTGAAAATGTTAGTCGCTCAGTCATATCCAACTCTTTGCTACCCCACAGACAGTAGCCTGCCAGGCTCCTCTGTCTGGGGAATTTTCCAGGCAAGAATACTGGAGTGAGTAGCCTTGCCCTTCTCGAGGGGATCTTCCCAACCCAGGGATCAAAACCAGGTTTCCCACATCTGAGCCCAAGAAGTTAAATAAGGTTAAATGAGATCATAAGGTGGATGCTCTAATTCAATAGGACAATTGTTTTTATAAAAGGAGAAAGATATACCAGGACTGGGTACATTCTGATGAAAAGGCCATCTGAGGCCACAGTGAGTAGGTGACTGGCTGCAAATCAAGCAAACAGGCTTGAGGAGAATCTATGCTACCTGCAGCTTATCTTGGACTTCCAACTTTCAGAACTGTGAGAAAATAAATTTCTGTTTCTTAAGGTACCTAATCTATGGTATTTTGTTATGACTGCCCTAGCAAACTAGGGTTTTATTTCATTTTTAATTCTTGCATGCATATGCTTATAATCAAGACAAAAACTGTTCACCAATAACTCTGTACTGAAAATCAGGCTCCTCTTAACTGAAGAAATGAACCAATAAGCTTCTGCAGCTAATATATCTCTTGTGCATTGTTTTTATATTATTTAGAATAGGGGCATGGTCAGGCAGAAGGCAAACAGCACTGTGGCAGTCAGTAACAACCACACAAGTACCACGGTAGACATAACTGTGGCAGTCCAGTGCCCCTCAACACAAGACGGAAAGAGCAGAAGCATGACAACATTACACTTGATTTGGTGGTGGAAATAGGAGACATCAGTTTCTGTGATCTGAAAAGAAGCACTGGGAGTTCAATAAAAGAGTTTGTTTTCATGATCAAAATACAGATGTCTGAAAAGACAGATACTGAGTACATTCAAACTTTGTGCCACGGTTATTTAATGAATAATTTTGAATTAACTCAATGATTTCTTTCCTGTGTACCCCAGTATACACATATCACAATCACCCCTATATTTTAGTTAGTCATACATGTCTTATATGGTAAAATCATAAACTCCTGGGCAAGAGAGGCACTTCTTCTACTTATGATGTGCCCTACACAACTGAAGCAATTGTATGTAGTTGGGTTCTCTATAAATATTAATCACTTGATAGAACTCTGAAATAGACTGGGGGTATCCACAATGAAATTATACTGTACTTTGATTCTGAGCTCAATCCTCTAATGAATTTAGTTGAAATTAAATATATGTACTATATTTTCTGGTGTGCAGTTTTTGGTATATAAAAAATAAGACATATTAAAAAACACATCCTACAAATAAGTCTTTGCTACTTTTCCAGGCTTTTTAAAAAATCACTGTCTATTCCGTGGACAGTTACAAAATTGATGCGATTGTTTAGTTTTGATCAGGTTTGCAAGCTTCTGGCAGATACTTCAAAAGGAACATTTAAGCAGAACATATCTAGGTTGACTACTTTCATATGTATGGATGCTTCAGGCTTCCTCAAAATAACTTCTTAGAATTTTCAACACTATTTACTTGAGAGTCACAGAACACTGACTAATACATGGATGATCAAATTCTGCTCTTCTAAAGGCAAAAATCAATACTTTCTGTGATCTTTGAAAGATTTTTTCAAAAAACAAAGGTTAAATAGCAATAGATATGGAGAAAGAGCATAGGCTTGTGTTGTATCCTCATATTTAAAACTACTACTTGGTAAGAAATCTTATCTTCAATTTCATAACCTATTTTGCATGAAGGCAACTGCTTATCATTAATAAAAAGTCAATGATCTTACATCCTTTACTAAATATTTAAGGGGTCAGTTGACTTTTTTTTCAAGAAAGAGCTTTTTTCTAAGAAAATGTATCTTACAAAGGATTTTTTATTCCCTATTTACTCAGGGGACCTGGGTATGGGGACTTTACTCCCCTCCACAGAACATTCTATAGTTGCCAGAAGAATGAAAAACATGTATATAATAAAGACTCAAATGTTTGTGGACAATAGTGGGTAATAAAGTTATCAAATGCTCCTTAAGCATCAATACTAGATTTAAACTAAGTTCACCAGTTTTACACAATAAGATACAGGAACAATAAATGTTGTACAAAAGATTTACAAAGAGAAACTGATAAAAAATTAATAAAGCGATTAATAAGAGAGTGAAAAGTCACACCACAGACTGGGAGAATAATTCACAATATATAACCAACAAAAGACTTGTATCGAGAATATAGAAAGAACTGACAAATTGATAAGAAAAAGAATAAGTGAGAAGGTGTTCAATATTAGTAATCATCAGAGAAATTAAAATTAAAACCTCCAAATATACCACCATACATTCATGAGGATGATAGAACCAAATGTTGGGGATGACCTGGAGCAACTGCGACATTCAAACATTCACGCTGGTGGAGGTGTCACTGGTATAAGTCCTTTAGAAAACCTCTCGGGCAGTGTCAACTAAAGTTAAACACAGGCAACCTGGTGACCTAGCAATTCTACTTCTATATAAATATTCAAGAAAAAGGAGTACACACATTCTACCAACTCATGAGAATAATCATAACAACTAACTAATTATAGCTGAAAACTGGAAACAATCATATAAATCCAAATGGCCACCAACCACAGAGTCAAAATTAGGAGATTCACATCTGAATCCTTTAAGGTACCATGCAGATGAGATGTTTTTTTAAACTAAAAGTTAATTTGTAACTATTTCACTAGATTTTTATCAAAAATCCTTTGTTTCATATGACTGACATACTTTTGTGATGTCTATAATGCACACTTCAGCATTACTATTACAGGAAAATATTTTACAATTATTTCCCTATATTTTTCAGAAAAAAATGTCAATATTAAGTAAAATATTAACATGAAATTAATATTTTCACAAAAGAGGTAATTTATCATTTAAAAATATATATATTTATTTTTAAATGGGAAATTTAAAGAAATATTAATATTTATTTTGTAATTTTTTGTTTTTAAATTCTCACACTTATAAGCTTATTTTAAGTGAACTAGTGATTTTTACTTTATAAAAATATTTATTACACAAAAGAACAGAAAAGCATATTTAAAATAGTTACAAAATTTCCAGAAAAAGTTGGCCATATAAAAACCTTATCTATTGCTCCTTATTACCGCTTGATATGTAGGTCATTGGCAGAGTATTGCTACTTTCAGAAGACAAAGTTGTTTGTTAGTTATCAGCATTATAGCTTAGAAAAATTAAGTACTTTGAAATTATTTTTTCAAGTTATAATGAAAATTTCCAAACAAACCCCAAAGAAGAGAGAGCAGAGCAGTACAATGAACTCTCATGTTCCAATTACCCAAACTTGGTAGCTATCAACTTTCTCATTGTTCGTTGGGCAATTTTTTAAAAATCAAGTTTTCAAGAATCCCAGGAAAATCCTTTAAACACTGCAGCGAATTAAGATTAAAAAAGATTTCTGAATCTTTGAAAGATTCCATCATTTAGGATGGAATCATTCCTTTCACTTAGGATGATTTAGTTCAACTTTATTGGGCTAACCCCAGGGAGATAGTTTATTTTCTTAAACCAAAGTTAGAATATCAAACCAGAGTCCAAAGTTACTGCACTCATCCTAATCATGACTCGCTGTTTCCTTAATGGTCTAGCAAGATGTTGTAGAACTACTGGCACATGTAACAACATGGGTAGATCTTAAAAATCATTATGCTATGGAAAAGACACAACACACAAATGGCAGCATACCGTATGATTCCTTTTTTTACGGTATTTTGAAAGACAAAATTACAAGGGACAGAAGTCAGATCACTGTTTACCAGGAACTGGAGATGAAGGGAGGAGACTGAATACAAAGGGATTTGATGGGACTTTTGTGAGTGATAGGAATACTGTATAGCTTGATTGTGGTGGTGCTTAAATAAATACATATATTTGTCAAGAAGCATCAAGCTGTGCACACAAGAAGGGAGAATATTATAAGCATAAATTATACCTCATTTTACCTAGTAAGTCTTAAATAAAAACAAATAAACAAAAATCCTTACTAAACTGTCTGATGGATCATGTATAGAGAAGTCTACCACCTTTCTTTATTGGAATAACACATTACTAATGAAGTTTAAGCTGTTTAAGATGTTTGATTTAGGAAAACCTTTTCATATTTTTGGCATTCATCAAGGTTCTAATTCAATAATTCAATCTCAGTCGTGTCCGACTCTTCGCAACCCCATGGACTGCAGCCCACCAGGCTCCTCCGTCCATGGGATTTTCCAGGCAAGAGTACTGGGGTGAGGTGCCAGTGGCATATAAAAGAAATATTTAAAATGCTCCTTTCAAAGAAAGAACTTAATTGTAACATCAGGACATAATGCAACTTCACTTACAAAGACAAAAATATTTTATCAGTCTTTAGTATCTTTATATTTCATCAGTTTATTTAAATCCTTACCATATACAAATGTCATGTCCCATATAATCCAGTACAACTTCACCTCCCCCTACCACAATTAAGCAACAGAACACTTTCAGAATGATTCAACATGGAATAATATTTTCTATAAAGAAAGCATGCTGACTAAATTGAAGATGACAAAAGAATGTATAGAATTGAGTAATCTTATATAGCAAGTACAAATTCTTGAAGATCTTGTTAAGTTCATGTGGTGGACATCAATCTGTTAGGTGGAATTTTTAAATAATTTATGCATTTATTATTTTTAAATAATTTTATTTAATAACTTTATTAAATTTATTTAATACAAAATAAATAATATTATTTTTAAATAACTTTAAATAATTAATGCATTTATTATTACTGCATTTATTTAAGAAAAAAAAAGACACAATACAGACTTTATTAGTGCTTAAAGTCTATGGGATTTTCCAGGCAACAGTACTGAAGTGGGGTGCTATTGCCTTCTCCGACATTGAGGTTTAGCTGATCTTAAATGTACGGATTTATCTATTTCATCTTTCATAATGTCTTCATTATTATACTACATATGAAAATGTCAATGAAACCTATTAAACTAGAAAATACTTCATGAAAATTATAAGGTGTTAGTTTGCATTACATTTCAAACAAGAATTAAGGCTAATTCAAAGCACTGTTCATTCTCTCTCTCTTTTTCTAATTCAGTGTCTGTGATACTGCAAACTCTGTGGGCATCTAAAAGGTCATTTTCTAATTCATATCATTAGCCCTTGGAATTGGGAGGAAGCCACCCTAGAGTAGTGGCATGATTGCTTTCATTTCTAGACATAACACATATCATCTGGGTGAAAGTCATAGAAAGAGTATGGAAACAAAAGTGTGAATTCTACCCATATAAGAGGAAATATGTTCCAAAAATTTATTCAAAACAGATGAGAAGTAACTAAATTTAAAAATAAATAAATAGATAACTATAGTAAGACATTATCACAAACTGCATGAATTTTTTTCAAGGTACTTTTAGGAAAAAACACGCTTTCTTTTTCCATAATTTTTTTTTTTCCCCAAACAATTGTTTTCAAGTATCTTGAATCAAGTTCTCATTATATTCTAGGAGTAAGACACAGGTCCTGCTATGAGGAGGCTTACCCCATGGTTGAAAAGATAGAAGAGGACCCACATTTACTCAAAACATAACTGAAGAAGAAATCCCCAAGTAACCAAGTTTATCACAACATGCCAAAATTGGCAGAATTGGGACTTTAAGCACTAAATTCAATTTTTAAGAAATAAATGTACATTTTTACACACATTCTCTATAGATGTATAATTCACATCTACAACTATAACCATAAAAGTGTAGTAAATAAAGAATTTCAGAACATAGGACCTCGGTTGAAGAGACGACGATAAAAAGTCAGGAATAAATCATTCCTTAAAACACTTATGGATAGTTTCATGTATATTTAAAAAAAATAAAAGTACTAAGAAATGCCAGATTATGGAGAAAAAGGCAGTTTTACAAAATCATTTTATGAAAGTGGTTCATCTTACCTCAGCTACCAGTTGCTGGAGAGATGGTGAAGCAACCGAGTGGAGACTTGAGTTACCCCTTACAGGACTGTGGAGACTAATGTAAGCCACAACATTTCTCTGCAGAACCTTCTTGAAATCCTGAAATTTAAAAGAAAAGAAAGAAAGAAAAATATTTATTTAAGATAAATAAAAGTGACATATTCCACTTTACCAGTTACATGTTGAAAAATAAACACGTCCTACTTAAAATCATTACCTTGCATAATATTTTATATTTTGTATTCAAAGTAATCTCTTACTATTTAATAGAGTACTCAAGGATCATAAATGTATTTTAAATAACGGTAGTAAGGGTAGTATTTAAATATTTAAATATAATATTTAAAATGCATTTTAAATAAGTATACTCCTTATTGTATATTCATACAATATACAACACAATATTTTAAAGCATGTTCATGTCCCTCAAAAATGTAAAAGTTTAAGAGAAAAATATCCTTGTATGGTTTATATAGTATGAGATTCAATTTCAGAATACAGGATGGAATATTTGCTCTAGGACAGCATTTAATTTTATAGACATTGAACTAGAGAACAGACATGGATAAATCATTTCAGTGTTTAATAAAACCAGTCCTTTCCTTTGGAGTGTTGAGCTACATTTTGCACGAAGTGGCTCTTTATTCTGAACAAAATAGGGAATAATACAATTGTGGCCCTGCACACATTACCTGAAATAAAACCTGATGCATTTCACCCATAAACTAGCATAAAATGATTCAGTAGATTAGTTATTCCACTTCTCTGCTAAACCCAAATTCCAAAAATTGAAGACCACTGATCCTATTGATAAGTTACCACTAAGAAGCCCTTCTGTTATTTTCTTCCTTTTCCTACACAAATATTTAATGAGTAATTATCACGGTGGCAGTTCTATAGGAATATCCTAAAAATTGTATTACTTCATGCCTTAAAAATATTTTTTTCTTCTTCCAACACTATCAGATGAAAGTCTGCAAAGGCTTATATATCCACCATATCAATATTATTCCTAATTTATGTTGAAAATTCAGTTATACCTCTGTAAAAAAAGTGAAAAGATAATTCATTTTAAAATAAATATTTTGAATAGAAATGATAAACTTTAAGCTTAAGTACTCTGCTTAAGTACTCTGCTTAACAACATAATGTTATTAAAAATGTTCATTATTACACAAGATCTATTTAAAAAACAGCTTCTATTAACATACTACCACACTGATAATGTCTGTAAGTCAGTTCATTTAAGTCTCATGAGAACCTCATAACATAGACATTAGTACACTTTTAGGAGGAATCAAGCCTTGGAGAAATTACTCTTGCCTAAGATCACATGTTCTATTATACAGAAGATTTGAACTCTGATTTCTTTGATTGCAAAATCTATAGTATTTCCATAATAGCCTGAGATGAAGATTCTTCACAGGAGAGATGGTACTTTTTTTAAAGAACCTATTTAATAGAATGTCATAATTCTCTTCAAGGGTCAAAAGCAGTATTGAGTCAAATATCTAATAACTCTATCACTACAAATTCCATCTGACCAATATAGCCTAATCCTTTTAATTATAACTCGGTATTTCAAGGGGATCCTGAGCAAAACAAAATTAGAAAGGGCATTATGACCTGTCAACAAGTGCTTTCCTCACTCATCTTCATTAGGGAATGTGTTTAGTGCACAAATTGGTTTCATCTAAAAGAAAAAAGTCTTCCATTTTCACAAAAAGTAGGCTTGATAAGAGTAGATAGAACAGGAAAACTAACAGTTTTCTAAATTCCTCCTCAACCCGATTGTTACAAAAATATTCCATGAACTATACTGACATAATCTAAGATACAGTAGTTTACAATAGTATGGGCTAATAGCATGGGCGAATAATTAAATTATACAGTATTCATTATTTTCTTCATTATACATTTTTGTTCATCTAGTCATAGAAAAAGCCAGAAAGTGATTAGGTGTATAATTATTTGTCAAATATGCATATACACATAAATACTTTAAGACAGAAGTCTCTAACCTTTTTGAATAGGAAGAGCATTTTCTATAAGAAACATTTTTTTCCTATGGAAAAACATATATTTCCCTTACAATATAACAGCTGTATTTTTAGTATCTGTTGTTTGAGAAAGTATAAAATGACCAAAAGGTACAACAGAGTCTATAAATAAAATATTTTATTAAACACAAAAAATATTTATGTAATGTGAAAACATAATTGCTCACACACAAAAAATGTCAAAATACTGAATTAATTTATGGTTACCATGCATGATGCTCAAATAAATTCAAGCACTATTTGCAATATACTTCCCCAAGGAGAGGGGTTAATGATATTTAGAAATTTAAGTTAGGAACTACTATTGTTGCACAAGCCTACTTTGAGAACACAACTTAGAAATATGTGTGCCAAGTTAGAATTAAAATGAATTGACTGAAAATTATTATGGAAAAGGTTGTATAAAATACTGGAAAAATTTTTTTGAAAGAATCTTAAAGATATTTTCTTAAAATGTGCCTTATTGCTACAGGAAAACTAAAACATAGTTTCCTTTGTGATAAAAATTTTCTGAATTACTAAAACCAGCCCATATCACATATGTACTCCCCAAATTGTTTTTTAAATTGTTTATATCCTTAAAGTAAAGAATTTGGAATAGAAGTTTGAGAGATTGCTTTACTAATACATTTTCCATCTTACTAAAAAGTTGTCAGCTTTAAAAGATTCTGTCAGCAATGGAATTTATTTGAATTAGTTTTCTTGGTAATGGAAAAAAAAAATCATACCACTAATTTAAATACAGAAAGGTATTTTGATTTCCAATGTAGGAATCTTGATAAACTTTACAACTGTAAAATTGTTCTCGTTTTGAAACCTCTTTCCCTCAAATTAAAAAGGAGGTTTGCTAGCTTCATTTGTATACCTTTTTGATTATTTTTTGATAGCCAATAGACATTCTGTGTATTTTTGAGTGATTAAATGAAAAATGAAACAAGAATTTCTCATTATATATTTGGAATTTTTTTCCTCTAAAGCTGAAGTAGTAAGCAAACTAGAATATCAAATGTTTTTATTTTTCCTAGTTAAACTTACGTAGATTTTTTAAAATCCTTATTTCTGTTAAAATTCTTTTTATAAAATCATAAAAGTAAATAGAAAATCTAAAAGTTTTATGACATGTTTATTGCTGTAAATGTGGAATAAATCCAAAGTTATTATATCCCATTAAAAAACAGTGCATTTGTGAGACACAGACATATCAGATGCATTTAAAAATTTATTCCAGTTGTATTCTAACTGTAATCCATTGCACACAAGATTTCATTTGAACAAAGGCTGGGTGGTCGTTTAGTCGCTAAGTTGTGTCTGACCTGCAACCCTATGGACTTTATAGCCTGCCAGGCCTCTCCGTCCATGGGATTCTCCAGACGAGAATACTGGAGTGGGCTGCCATTTCCTTCTCCAAAACAAAGGCTACCTAAGGTAGTTAGGCAAGTAGGCAGGTAAGTAGATAGGTAGAGATGCAAGTAGGAAAGAAGGAGCATGGAGATAGGGATGTAAGAATAGGAGGAAGGATTGATGGGAGGGAGAAAACAAGGCAGAAAGAAGGAAACTGCTGTTTTGAGTCCGATCTATCTATTGTTTAGGTAAGATATAATGCCAAGTTAATACACATTTAGCACATAAGATTGTTTCCTAACTTCAGAAAATTGCTAGAAGGTTTATAAAAAAAAAGGTAGTGGTATGTATCACTTGATCACTCCTTGTCCAGTGCCTGTCAACCTAAGGATTGACATAATAACCAGGTAAACCCCAATGCAGGTATAAAAGAGTCCGTAGGTCTGGTAGCAACAAGAAAAAGATAGCTGCAGACCACACACAATTCACTGTGGTCTAAATCTAACTCCTTAGCATTCTAAGAGGTGATCTCAGCAAGTGAGCATACAGCACACTCTGGTTGAGATGCACATTCCTGCTAATGGCTTCATCAGTTTGACTTTGTCTAGTCCAGAGAGCTAGAGAGTGAGAGATAGAGAGTATGACAGTGCAATTATGAGAGCAAGACACAATAATTAATGTACATTTACCTCTCCCCATTCATAGGAGCCAATATTTCCAAAAGCTGTTCCTCCCCATGAGCAGAAAACAATAGTACGGTCTGGTCTCCACCCTCTCTTAACTCGTAACATCAAGGCCCGGATAAAAGTTGTGATGATGGCAGTGCTGCTGGCCCATTCTTGTCTATTATAACTGTGAGCCGTGTGATGATGGCTGCCAACTATGACATAACGGTCTGGAAATGGAAGGAAGAGCCACTGAAACATAATATAAACCTTAACAATACATTTAATGACATTTACATAATCCTATTGCACAACCAAGCAACAATTATGCAAAATTATTCTAATAATTAGGACTACTTTAACATTTTTCACCCACTGTCTTGATTCACACATCTGTGTATATCAAAGCAAAGGCAGCTGCTGAACTCAATTATGAATCCAAAGCTTAGATCCATAGTACTGTCCTCTGCAACATGCATATTAATTAAAGAAGTACACAAATATGCCACAATGGAAACCTTATCTAACATTTTTCCAGAATCATAGTGGGAAGTGCCCTATAAACAATGTGTATATGCTCAGTAAATATTAATGAGCTATTCTTACATTTGATGGAACAATTATTCAGTCACTGTAAATGTTAAAAATGTGGTACTTATGTAGGAATGTTGCAATAAATGAAGTATTTAGGGAATCAGTTTTCATTCCAACTTAGAGTTTTAACCCCTCTCCTTTCCTTGATGGAAAAAAAAATCATCATCAAAAGTCATCCAACTCTTCTCTTTTCATATATTTTATTTCATAGAATCATACAAAATTGATTAGGTACATTACTAGAAAGGTCTCCATGACACATGGATGGGTTCTGAACAACATACTGACTATTGTCAGTAATAAGGTAGACTACAAATGCATCTCCAGAGTTTCCGCTGATTTCGTTGTCTGTGGATGTTGTTGGCACACATCTAAATTTACTTGAGCAAGTAGCCCTATAATTTGTGCAAAAACATTTTTCTTCATTAAGTGTCATTTTCTGAGCAGATGTTCCATAGTATGATGGTTAAGTGTGCAGAGTTTAAGGACTTCCTGCGTGGGATGGAATCCAGGGTATTTGACTTACTAGTTGTATGGCCTTGTCAAGCTTGTTCAGGTGTTCATGACTTAACTTCTTCAACCATAAAATGGGTATAAAATAGTGCCTACATCATTTCTTTTTAATTTTATTTATTTTTAGAAATTTTATTAGAATATGGTTGCTTTACAATGTTGTGTTAGTTTCTGCAATACAATAAAGTGAATCAATTATATGTATATCTATATCCCCTTCCTTAGATTTCCATCCCATTTAGGTTATCACAGAGCACAGAATAAAGATCCTGTGCTATAAAGTAGATTCTTATTATCTATTAGGTATAGAAACAGATACATCCTCTTGGTATCCATGTTTATTCTCTATAACTGTGTCTCTATTTCCATTCAGTTGTTTGGAGTTTTAAATAAGTAAAGCACTTTCAATAGCGCCTGACACAAAGTACTACATATGTGTGGAATGAGTAAATCACCTCTTGGCTTCATGGCATCAAAAAGCTACTTTACAGGAAACATTACTGAGTGAAGCAATTTTAGTTTTCCTCACTGATATTGGAACCAACAATGAATTTAATCCATCAACAGTGTGTTAAAATTTAATTAATGGTGTATATATAGTATGACTGCTCAGACAGTAAAGAATCTGCCTGTAATGCAGGAGACCTGGGTTCAATCCCTGGGTCAGGAAGATGCCTTGGAGAAGGGAATGGCAACTCACTCCAGTATTCTTGACTGGAGAACCCTATGGACAGAGGAGGCTGGTGGGCTACAGTACATAAAGTCTCAAAGAGTTGGACACTGCTGAACGACTGACACACACATACGGTTTGCCTGCAATGTTGAATTGATTCACTCATCTCTCAGATATGTATAAAAATTCTGTTTGGAATTGTCTGTGTTCTAGGTAAGTGGTGAGTGTTAGTTGCTCAGTTGTATCTGACCATTTACAACCCCATTGACTGCATCCTGCCAGGCTCCTCTGTCCATGGAATCATCCAGGCCAGAATACTGGAGTGGGTTGCCATTCTCTTTTCCAGGGGACCTTCCCAACCCAGGAAGAGAACCCAGGTCTCCTGCATGCAGATTCTTTAACATCTGAGCCGCCAGGGAAACCTGCATTTTAGATAAACCATATGTAGAAAACTAATTACTAATTGATGCCATTTATCATTTTCAGAGTCATTAAATAAAGCAAGCATGTGAATGATCAATATTTTTGTGTAAAGTACAAATAAAAATGAGAAACATATTATACATTAAGGAATACTACTAATTAAACTGAGTTTAAAAAGTTTGTGTTTTTTTCTACATTGAGTGTCAATAATGAAAGCTTTTCTATCCTAAATCTAGTATAATTCAGCACAATATTTTCTTCAAAAATAACTAAGAAATGTAGCAATGATGATAAATATTTCTAATACTTCAAATAGAGATTGTTATGATGGAAATTTACTGAAATGGTTGAAATGCAACAGCAACAATCCCCAAAATCAGTTATATCTTGCATTTAAAGATATTATAATCAGAGGTTGTTCAACATTGCTACTGTAAGGTAATCAAACAGAAGATGCCTGTGAATTTTTAGAAGTGACTGGCAGGAAACTTGGCAGGGATATAAAACTTGATCTCAAGATTCCCTGAGTTAGCAATTATGGAGTCAGTTTGACTAAAATAACGGAGACGGATAATTCTCCAAAAAGAACTTGAGTAAATAACCCTACCAAATAAATAGAAGTGGCACAAATGTACTAAAAGACTTGCATTCTATATTGTATGTAACAATCACCACAGACAGTGATGTCATTCAGTCTCACAATGTATTCAGAAGTGTTGATGTTAATTAGATAATTACTGTATTTGTGAGTTATTTTCACTTCTTTAGCCTATACAGCATCATCTGAAGTTTCCATAAGAGCCTACAACAAGGCATAAAACTATTTAAAATTTAGCCAGGTGAACTTTTTCATAAGCATTTTCAAAGCCTAAAGCCACACAAACATTAGGCAGAATTGTTGGTGAACCAAGGATTAGGGATGGGACACAGACTAACACTGAAATATTTGAAACCGAAACTTATATTAAAAAAAAACAATAAAACTAAAATACTTCATTTTTTTAAAAAAGGTCTTTAAAAAATAAAATCTTCAATGGTGTTATAGTGAATAAAAGAAAAACAATGACTTCTGTAGCTTTCACTCAAAGGTACATGCCAGTTTAACAAATCTAAACTCTGCTTTTTCTGTTGTTTTCCCTCTTACTCTCTTTAGTATGATTTATCTTTGAAGAGATTTGGTATGAAATATAATAAAGACCTGTTTCTTGCTTTTATATATCACCCACCCCTTAAAGTAGCATAAATTTAATGACCTCTAAAGCAGGACACTTAACTATGATATTGTTACAGGGCATTTGTGATATGTAAGACAGAATTCCCTGGAGCTCAGACAGTAAAGAATTCGCCTGTCAATGCAGGAGACCCGGGTTCAACTCCTGGGTCAGGAAAAGACCATGGAGAAAGAAATGGTAACCTACTCCAGTATTCTTGCCTAAAGAATTTCACGGACAGAGGAGCCTGACGGGCTACAGTCCATGGAGTCATAAAGAGTTGGACACGACTGAGCGACTAACACACTATATAAGATGTAGATTATAAATACTTGGGTCTACTTACCTGGAAATGTCAAACCCTTTAAATATCCAACAACATTAGTAACTGTTTCAAATTTTGTGACTGTCTGAATTTTCATGTTGACAATTCTTTCCTCTGCAAAAAAAAAAAAAAAAAAAAGCAAAAACAAAACTTATTTTTCTAAATTCTGCTGTTTTAATTTTTCTTAAAGCATCCAAATTTATTTATACAATATCATCAAATTATTCCAACAATTGAATTTTTCTAGGTAACAAATGTCACACTTTTTGGCAAATATGCATTGGAAAGTTTGTGTAGTCAATTTTAGGTGCTTATTATACAATGATGACTAAGATACAATTACTAGCTTCGTAGAACTGTAGAGCCATAAAAGGGCTGTTTTATTTATTTATTTATTTTAATTTATTTTAATTGGAGGCTAATTACTTTAAAAAATTGTGGTGGTTTTTGCCATATTTTCACATGAATCAGCCATGGGTGTACATGTGTTCCCCATCCTGACCCTCCCACCCACCTCCCTCCCAAAAGGGCAATTTTAAATTTCATATTAAAAACTGCGTGGCTTTCAACAGGAAAACACACAGAACAAGATCTCAAGGATATGTGGGCAACGATATTAAAAAAATAATAATAATAATCAGATAAAAATATTTCCAAACAATTTTAAATACTTGCCTAGCTTCAAAACAAAATCGCATGTGGAAATAATTTAACCTTTTCTCTTTGATTCATTACTACATTGTCACTTTGAAAACTGGAAAGCATTACACAAATTAAAAGAACAAAGATTTCTGAAGCTACATATATTTTCAAATATTGGAGTTTTGTACTTATGTTTATATGTCTCTCACCTCTCTTCTAAATCTCTGCCAACTGCTCTGCCTCTTTGAGTTTTTCTATTCATGCTTGATAGTAAAAAATTTGACAACAAAGCAAAGACACCAATCAGAAAGGACTTCAGTCACAGCCCTGAAGGGATCTTTGAAGGTCTTTGATGATCACAAGTGTTAATCCTGTATGTGATGGATCCTGGGAAGTCTGAGGACTGGGGCGGTGGGGAGGAAGAAAGTATTGGTAGAAAGGTAGTTTCCCTAGGAGACATTCTAGGGCAGCCAAGTAAAAGTGTTGGGGTGGGTGTGACAATGAGAAAGCAGCTAATGCAAAGTAGGGGTCTCTCTCATGCCTCAGTAAGGGGTAAAGGATCTGCCTGCCAATGCAGGAAGTGTGGGTTTGATTTTTGGATATGGAAGATCTTCTGGAAGAGGAAATGGCAACCCACTCCAGTGTTCTTTTTTTTATATATGTATAATTTTATTTATTCATTTATTGGCTATACTGGGTCTTCATTGGTGCCTGGGCTTTTCTCTAGTTGCAGCAAGTGGGGCTAGGCTCTAGTTGTGGTGCCCTTCTCACTGCAGTGGCTTCTGCTCTTGCTAAGCACAGGCCCTAGGGCGCTCAGGCTGCAGGAGTTTCAGATCCTCGGCTCCAAGCTCAGGCCCAATAGTTCTGGCGCACGGGCTAAGTTGCTCCACAACCTGTGGGATCTTCCCTGACCAGGTATTGAACCTGTGTCTCCTGCATTGGCTGTCAGATTCTTTACCACTGAGCCACCAGGGAAGCCCTCCACTCCAGTATTCTTGTCTGGAAAATCTTGTGGACAGTGGAGCCAGAGGGCTACAGTGCATGGGGGTGTAAAACACAGTTTTACACAGTTATCAGACACAACTAAGTTTAAAAAAAAAAATGCAAGACAGACACACTTTGCTGACAAGCCTTCAAATTGAACTTCTTACTGCCAGATGAAACTATTATGACAAATAAGTTGCTTCTTTCTTTGTAGTATGAAAGTGAGAGTGTTAATCACTCAGTTGTGTCCGACTCTCTGCGACCCCATGGACAGTAGCCCACCAGGCTCCTCTGTCCACGGAATTGTCCAGGCAAGAGTACTGGAGTGGGCTGCCATCCCCTTCTCCAGGGGATCTTCCTGACCCAGGGACTGAACCTGGGTCTCCCACATTGCAGGAAGATTCTTTATCTGAGATTCTCTGAGATTCTTTATCTCAGAGTCTTTATCTGAGCCACTAGGGAAATCTAAAATACTGGAGCGGGTTACCATTTCTTCCTCCAGGGGATCTTCCCAATCCAGGGATCCAACCTGTGTCTCCTGCATTTCTTTACCACTGAGCTACTTTGAAAGTGCCAAAGTAACAGCTCAAATAGAAAATCACTACACTAAAAAAATTATAACTAAAACAAGAGTAAAGAGACTTGAAGAGAATACCTGAGTGTCTTATATATGAAAAAAGGAAATCTACTTAGAACTGAGCATCGTGGCTCTAATTAAGGAGCTATATGTTTTTGTTTACTTTTTAAAATCGGTATACTTTATTTTTATAGAGCAGTTTCAAAAATACAGACTGGATGCATGAGACAAGTGCTCAGGGCTGGTGCACTGGGATGACCCAGAGGGATGGGATGGGGAGGGAGGTGGGAGGGGGGTTCAGGATGGGGAACACATGTAAATCCATGGCTGATTCATGTCAATGTATGGCAAAAACCACTATAATATTGTAAAGTAATTAGCCTCCAACTAATAAAAATAAACAAACACACAAAAATACAGACATCAGAGCAGAAAATACAGGATTCCCAAATATCCTTTCTCTCCTGCCTCTATTTGGCATCTTGCATTGCATGCATGCATGCATGCTCGGTTGCATCCAGTTCTTTGTGACCCTATGGACTGTAAATCCATCAGGAACATCTTTCATTAGCATGATCAATACCTGTTACCGTTAATGAGACAATATTAATAAGTCCATAAATTCCATAAATCACATTGTTTTACTTGTTGTACTGTGCATTCTATGGGTTTTGACATAAGCAGAATGACAGGTATGCACCATTATAATATAATACAGAATAATTTCATTGCCCTAAAATTTTTCTGTGCTGTACCTGTTTATTTTTCACTCTCTCCCTTCCTCTTAAGCTCCTGGCAACCACTGATCTTTTAAATGTCTCTACAGTTTTGCCTTTTCCAAAACATGATAGAGTTGGAATCATATGTTTGTTTTTAACATTTAATTCCCTGTTCTAGTTTTGTTCCAAACAGTTCAGATAAATGAATTTTAGATGAAGGAGTCATGACCTTATAGTTGTTGTTTTTAATATTTTTATTTATTTTTGAGTTAGATACAGCTGAAGAATCATCTCTGGTTTTCTAAGGTTCAATATTAACTTTTTCCAAGTTCAGCAGTAAGAAAACCTTACAGTATGTACAAATGTACTGCAAACTGCTTGAAATATTACCTTATGATATACTGACTTACAATTTATAATACCATTGGCACACAAACATACTAATTCTTCCCTGTGGCTCAGACCATAAAGAACCTGCCTGCAATGCAGGAGACCTGGGTTTGATCCCTGGGTCTGGAAGATCCCTTGGAGACGTAGCGGGAACCCATCCCAGTATTCCTGCCTGGAGAATTCTATGCACAGAGGAGCCTGGCAGCTACAGTCCATCGGGCTGCAAAGAGGACATGACTCAGTGACTCACACACACACTCACTCACTCACACATTCACACACTAATTCTCACTGAATCGTTTTTTGTTTTTCCATGAAACATTAGTGAAGCAGTTTCATTAATGTTAATATGAGTTCTAATTTATACATGGATTTGTTTTTATCCTTGTTAATATAACTCATTTTAACAGGGCCATACTGTTTTAATCAATAGAAATTTGTCATGACTGAAATACTGGGTCCACTACCACCACTACCATCACCACCATCATCATCTAACTTAACTATTCAATTTGGGGGAAATTTCCAAGCCTATTTTTATGAAAACTTTTATATGTTTGCCATGTGCCATGAAAAGACATTTCAGGATTTCATTAGGATTACAATAAATTAACGAACCCATTTGAGAAAATTATATCTTTTATCTATTATGGTATACTTCTCAATTTATTTCAGTTGATTTTATTTCTTTTAAAAAGTTTTATATTTTTATTTATAACATATTTGCATGATAATTAAATTATTTTAAGTTTTTCCTGCTATAGTAACAAAATATAGTGTTTAAAATTATTTCACAATGTATAAGCATGCTATTTAATTGCATATTTTAGTCTTATAAAATGCCTTCTTGTTACTCTTCTATAGGTTTTAATAGTTCATCTGTTTTCATTTTTGTTAATTTCACTGAGATACATACCAAAAATAGTTTTGTTTTTTCCCTTTAAATCTTTATAACTTATCTACTGTTCTCACCATTTTTTCTAGGACTGCCAGTGCACTATGGAACGGTGGTAGTAAAGCAGCATTCTTTGGTCCTTGTCTTGTCTTCTTCACTACAAATGTTTCTATAACTGTATTTTTTAAGTTATTTGCTACAGCTTTCTGGGAAATTCCCTTTAAAAGTAAGATCACTTTTATATCTTCCTTTGCTAAGAGGTTTTAGCATAAACAGATATTGAATCATCTTTTGAGATAACTGCAAGTCTTTTCACATTACAATGTTAAAAAAAATGCTTATATTCCCGGATTAAGCCCTTCTTGGTCATGATATTTTGTCTGTGTGTTTGATTACTAATACTTTTAGAATATATGCCTATATAAGTGACATTAATAATTTTACTTCTCTATTTTTTCCTGTCTGATTTTGATATGTAGATTATAAATCTCACAAATATTTAGGGATCTTTTCATTGATTCTGTAAGAGTTATTCCGCACAGATTAACCATTTTACAAAGGAGAGGTAGTTTTAGTATATAAAACTATTTGGTACTGGTATTTTCTCTGTGTGTTGCAGGGAGAAGTACATTTTCACTCATTGTATATTTGCATTTTATTTCATTTAATATTTTCAAATTATTACTATTAATCAATATAAGCAAGTTGATTCTTATGTTTATTTCTTTTAAATGTATCTAATTGTTCATTTTATTCTTGTTCTTCAAAAAATCATTATTTATCTATGAGTTTGCTTCCTTTTCTATTTCTAACGTCAATTTACTTAGTCTATTTTTTAAAATCTTTTCATCAAGTTTTACTAGAGTTTAGTTAATTTATTAGAATTTCAAGAAAACAGTTTTTGGGTTTATGAATCCTCAATCATTTTTCTTTATTTCTTGCTACAATATTATATTCTATGCTTATTAGTGTCTGTGTTAAGTTTTACCTAATGTATTCTCTGTGTATATGTGTGTTTAACTTAAATTCTTAAGATGTTAAGCTCAATTCTTTTCAATTGTTACACGTCTTTAAGGCTATAGATTTTCTATGTAGCTGAAGTACATTAATTTTGATATATGGTGTTATTATCTCAAAAATTCTAACATTTTAAAATTTCTATGATAATTATTTCTATAATAAATGTATTAGTCCAAAGAATTTTCAAAATTTTCAAATACATGGTATGGGTTACTGCTTTAATATTGACGTCTAGCTTAATTTAATTAATGAAATGAAAGCAAGGTCTATATGCTGATAATTTGATTTTATGTGAGATTTATTTTGTGACACTGGCAGGCTATTATAAATGATAAATAGAGACTAAACATTTTTATAAATGTTCCATATAAAGAATGTTCATTCCCTATTACATGGTTACAGCATTTCATTCATAGGTCCAGTAAATCAAGCTTGAAAATTGTGTAGCTCTAATTTCACTATTCTGCATACTTTCTCTGTCAATTATTGAGACATTTTATAGTTTCCCATACGATGTTAATTTATCAATTTATCTTGGCATTCTTATATTTTTTGACTAGTTACATGTATGCAAGCTTGGAATTGCTACAATTCCCTGATTTCTATATAGATTATTTAGAATGGGCTTCCCTGGTAACTCAGCTGGTAAAGAATTTGTATGCAATGCAGGAGACCCTGGTTCTATTCCTGGACTGGGAAGATCTGCCAGTGAAGCAATAGGCTACCCACTCCAGTATTCTTGGGCTTCCCAGGTGGCTCAGCTGGTAAAGAGTCAGCCTGCAATGTGGGAGACATATATTTGATCCCTGAATTGGGAAGATCCCCTGGAGAAGGTATCACTGTGTTTGTATGTATAGGGCTTCCCTAGTAGCTCAGCTGGTAAAGAATCCGCCAATTCCTGGGTTGAAAAGATCCCCTGGAGAAGGAAATAGCTACCCACTCCAGTATTCTGGCCTGGAGAAATCCATGGATTCTATAGTCCATGGGGTCTCAAATAACAATTATTCTTTACATCATTTCTACCCGAATTATACCCTAAAGCCTCCCCCCACATTAATACAATTATTCCATATTTCTTTTGTTTAGTATTTCTCCACTACAAATTTTCCCAGCATTGCCTTTGTTTTTACCAGGCATCCCAGGGGGCATCTCTGGCTTGGATACAATTTTTATGTTAATTTTTTGGCTTGGTGTTTCTATATTACAATATTAGTAAAAATTCTAAGCCAGGATTTTTTATTTCTAAAGTTATTTAAATTTTTATTTTTATTTTTTATCCAGAGCTCAAGCTGAAGAAAGCTTTTCTTCATCAGTAGGAGGATTCCTTTCCAGTTTTCCTACGTCAACTCCATGGTCCTGGTTTTACACAGATGTTAGTTACAACTCTTTGCTCCCTATAACTCCATAACCATGTCCTTGTTCCCATGTGAGTTCTGTGTTCGCACTCTAATTTACCTAATTCACTGGGACCCATAACCTTTCCCAACACCTGGAAATTATACGGTCAATTTTTCTGTTTATTTCCCTGATTTTTCACTCTGTCTTTGTATTTCCTTCTGGACATTTTACTTTTTTTTTGATAGATGCTTTCAAAAACATTTTTTCTTATATTTCATACAGAGTTTCTAGACACTTGCATGGACAGATTTCAAATTATTTTACCTGCCCTCTTCTACATCCTGAAGTGCAAGTTATCTAAAAGAAACATAGAGGTCTGAGAAAGTAAAGACAATTTCTTTTACAAGGATGATAATATTGTTTCATAATAGACCATACCCATGTCTGAAAGCAAATGTTCACATGGCCTGTTTTCCTTCACTAAAATCAGTACTATGATCACACTCTCCATTTTAATGATAAATATCAGTAAAATCTTAGATAAACTTTCATATTCATAGCACATCTATTGCTGTTGGCATTGCTAATTTAAATACCCATTGGTAAAGCAATACTACTCTTCATAGCAATAACATTGGCAATCTTGTGCTTTGGAATTTTCCTACAAGGATAATTGAACTCTTTGCAGTATAATTTTAATAGCAATTACAGACAACAACATAGATTTCCTAAGCAGGGAAATTACTTAGAAAATTGCAATAAAATGTGAGACTGTTAAAATGTAAAATACTATGTAGAAACATAGATACACTATAAATGAAAAGAACACAATACAAAGAGATATACATGATGACTTAACTTAGCATTTATGGGCATGTTTAGAAAGAGAGATTAATAAATGAAGCATAAACTGGGTTAGGAAGAGATCTCTATCCAAAGAAGACATACAGATGGCCAAGAGGCACATGAAAAAATGTTCAACATCACTAATTATTTAAAAATGCAAATTGAAACTACAATGAAATATCACTTCACACCAGTCAGAAAAGCCATCATCAAAAAAATCTGTGAGCAATAAATGCTAGAGAGGGTATGGAGAGAAGGGAAATTTCCTACACTTGGTACAACCAATGGAGAAATTGGTATGGAAGATTCCTAAAAAACTAAAAATAGACCACCACATGATCTTGCAATCCCTTTCCTGGGCATGAATCTGGAGAAATACATGGTTCAAAAGGATACTATGCACCCCAATGTTTGTTATAGAGCTATTTACAACATCTGAGTCATGGAAGCAACCTAGATGTCCATTAACAGATGAATGGATAAAGATGATGTGGTATATATTTATAATGGATTATTCAGCAGTTAAAAAGAATGTAATAATGCCATTTGTAGCTAGATAGACCTGAAGATTATCATACTAAGTGAAGTAAGTCAGACAGAGATAGACATATACGCTATTTCTTATATGTGGAATCTAAATAATAATAATAATAATAATAATAATAGACTGAACTTATTTACAAAGCAGAAATAGACAGAAAATGAGCTTATGGTTACCAGGAGGGATTGTGGAGGGAGAGATAGATTGGATGTTTGGGATTTACATTTACACACTCCTATATTTAAAATAAAATGTTTTTCCATGAAAAAAAAAATTAGGAAACATGGAAAAGGCAAGATCATATAAAGATAAGCAAACAAAACATAGATGAAAAAAGACTGAAGACCCCATAGGTGATTTAGATACATGAGTTATATGAGTGGATTCAACTATGAAAAGTAATTGGGCTATGTACTTATAAATTGTGTTGTTTTCTGAATGTAAGATTTATTTATTTATTTTTTAAATGTAAGATTTAAATGAAAATGTTTAAAAGCTAAAATTGTTTGACCTAATGATCAGTGGCTTAGTTCAGAAAGATCTTTATCCATAAAATACAATCCATTAAAAGCATAAAATCTAATTTTCTTAATTTATGTAGTTTTAATTGAATTGTGCTATAAATGTAAAATACACACCAGACTTTGAAGTCTCAGAATAAAAAAAAGAATAAATTATTTCATTACTAAGCATGCATACGGATGGCAATAGAGAGATAATATTTTGGATACCTTGAATTAAATAAAATGCAATATTAAAATTATTAAAAAAAAAAAAACTAAAAAAAATTTGGATAAGGAAGTCCTGCCTTTATCAGTTGGGGTGTTGGAATCTTGACCCATGGACTATCACGGAAGTACCAAGAAAGCTCTTCTTTAAAGGAGAATGCCAACTGATAAAAGTGGAAGGAATGTGGACTTAGAAGGTAACCACTGGCATCTTGGCAAGGCTAGTTGGGCAGGAAACATCAATGAACATTGAAACTAGTAGATAAAGGTAGAAATGGTGGGGGTAAGGTGTTTGTGTGATTTCAAATGCTTATTGATTACTTTACAAAAAGAATAAAGAGTAACTTTGATGAGATCTAGTGGGCATCACTTTAATCAAGTGATTAAAGGTAGCTTTAACAAATTAATATGAGCTATGAGAAAAACACAGTCTCACTTCCATAACATTACTGCCAATGATTCAGAGTCTGAACTTATTCACAAGAAACATCAGATAAAACTAGACTGGGGAACATTCTGAAGATAACTGGCACTTAAGCTTTAAAGGAGATAAAGTAATGGAACAAAAAAGTAGAAACTATTCCAGATTGAAGGAAATTTGAGACTTAATAACTTCAAGACATGAGTCTAGTTTAGATCTATTTGATATTTAGGACACTACCGGGACAATTGGCAAAAACTGAATGGAGCCTTGGAGTGCATGTAGAAATGCATCTACAAAGAACTTTCTTTGTGCTATTCTTGCAACTTTTCTATAAGTTTGAATGTATTTAAAAATAATAAAAATACTTTTGAAATTAGAAAATCCTGGGGAACCTTTAGATGCTGTTCATTATTTGAAAAGTTAGAGCATATATATGTGTGTATGCATTACTACTTTAAGATAACATTTCCAGCTCACATTTACTAAATGTTTTCTGTCTTTCATATTCCATAGCTGGATGGCAGCTTTACATTTGATATGTGAAGTTCAAAAGATTTCAAGATGACAAAAATGTGTTCCACTCAGAGAACATTTGTATTCAAATAGGGTGTGGAATGTCAGAGCTAAAAGACATAAAAGCAGCTGCCTCTCTCCAGTCCTTAATTTAATCATGTTGCAGGAAAAATTATCTGCTACAGAAATTTTATTCCAGTGATAATTCTCTTGCATTTTTGTTGCTGTTATGAACTGATTCTCAGTCATCTTCTTCCCCAATAGCTAACAAAGCTTCATCTCCACCTGCACCGTAAGCTTACTCGGTATTTAGGAAAAATTCCAACATCATTTAGAGAGATTTGAGCACTAACAATTGCTGCTAACTTTTGACTTCCAGCTGCAACGATTAACCATTTTTTTGTTTCTAAGATAAAGTTCTTCCTAGAGATCCTAATTTTAGTCGAATATTTGTCTCATTCTGTGTCCCCATCTCTCTTTTTGGCTACCTGAATTTAGAATTTCTTGGACTGGGCTTTGAATTATTGTTTCAATTTTCTTGCATCACAAGAAATGGAATCTGCTCTAGAATCGCAGTTTTGATGACTGAGACTTTGTAATCTTCTAAAATTCTTCCTAAATACCAACTGTTTCCTTGACTATCTGAGTATAAAATTCTTCTGGATTATATACCGTCATAAAATATACCATACCCATGATGGGTGTTCCATTTTTTTACATGGGATTTTCCTGTTGTCAAGGGTATTTTTGAACTGACACTAGAGACTGGATATTATATGTTCTAGACGAAAAGTCTTATTTTAAATGTTTATCAATTGATATAGCATACACTGATAAATCAGAAAGGATTGGCAGCAAGTAACTAGAATATCCACACTAACATATACAAACTGATAATTGGACCTGTCCTAAACACCATGTTCTTCCTGCCATATTGAAATTTTCTCAGGAATTGAATTTCAATAGATCCGTCAGTAAGTGCAGGCTTATGCAGAGGGGTAATTCCAGTCTTAGGACCCAGCTCCATCCCTCGTGACTCACCTCACATGAATCAATGGGACTTGCCTTACCGTGTCCTGGATACCAACAAAAGCATCAGCCTTAAGAAAATGTACTTATTTTTTTTTTTCTAAACACACTGAGTGTTCTATTATAAACCCTAAGAATTAATTTCACATTTACAGGAATTAGACTTAGTTGAATACAAATCACAAAGAAGCATTCCACAATCAAGATGATAAGACTCATGCAGAACAAGTGACTTGGTCTCACAGACAAGTGAGTGTAGAAAGAAGAAAAGGAGGATCATATTGCATTAGAAGAAATATGATTTTTAGGTCTAGACTGGATATTGGTTTAAATAAACCCACTATGCAAAGACTAGGGTGATTAGTAAAACTTAATATAGTCTGTATATTAAGAAAGATTAAATTTACTATCATGATGAAGTAGAGATACTTAATTTTCAAAATAAATTCCATAGTGTGAGGTATGATCTCATTTGGTTATATAACATATTTATATATAAATCTACATGAATTTATAGCAAGGTATTGATAGTTATAATTCCTGGGTATTAGGAATGTGTTCTAGATTAAATTGTGTCCCTTAAAATTCATATGTTGAAGCCCTCAATTCCAATCTGTATTGGAAAGGAAGGAAACAGAATATTTAAAAAAAAAAACTGAAGTTAAGAGAGATCCTAAGAATGGTACCCTAATCTGATTGGATTGGGGGTCTTAAAGGAAAAGGGAGAGACGTAAGAGATTTGTTACTTTCTCTGTGTGTACACAGAGGAAAGGCCATGTGAGGACTCAGAGAGAAGAAAGTCCTCTATAAACCAGGGAGAGAACTCTGACCAGAATCCTAATTCTCTGGCACTTTAAGTTGGGAATTCCCAGCTCCAGAACTGTGAGAAAATAAATGTCTGTTGTCTAATACATTCAGTCTGTGGTATCTTATTATGGAAGCCTAAAATGACTAACACAAAGTGTAATTTGTTTGCATATTTTTGCTTATCTATTTTCTAACTCAGTAAATAGTAACCATATTGTAATAACAGAGATCGCATTTGAAAAGAAAAAAATATGCATGAATACTCCCAAAATATGTTTTAGTACTATAAAAATTCGGTTCAGAAAAAGCGAGACTAGCAAACAGATATTAAACAGAAACTATTTGCTTGGTCTCTTTTACCACAAACTTTTAGGCAATAGTAGCTAACCCATGTCTTTAGTGAACACACAAACATAGATAAATCCATGTATGTATGTACTCTTGTGAGCTTGCATGCACTTGGAAAAAAATAAAGTTTAATTAAATATTATTATTTTAACTAGCAAAAGTATCTAAACTGGAAATATTTTGAAGAATGTAAACACCGAGAACCTCTTGAGAAACCTGTATGCAGGTCAGGAAGCAACACTTAGAACTGGACATGGAACAACAGACTGGTTCCAAATAGGAAAAGGATTATGTCAAGGCTGTATATTGTCACCCTGCTTATTTAACTTGTATGCAGAGTACATCATGAGAAACACTGGGCTGGATGAAGCACAAGCTGGAATCAAGACTGCCAGGATAAATATCAACAACCTCAGATACACAGATGACACCACCCTTATGGCAGAAAGTGAAGAAGAACTAAAGAGCCTCTTGATGAAAGTGAAAGAGGAGAGTGAAAAAGTTGGCTTAAAGCTCAACATTCAGAAAACGAAGATCATGTCATCCACTCCCATCACATCATGGCAAATAGATGGGGAAACCATGGAAACAGTGGCAGAGTTTATTTTTGGGGGCTCCAAAATCACTGCAGATGGTGATTGCAGCCATGAAATTAAAAGACACTTACTCCTTGGAAGTAAAGTTATGACCAACCTAGACAGCATATTAAAAAGCAGAGACATTACTTTGCCAAGATGTCCATCTAGCCAAGGCTATGGTTTTTCCAGTGGTCATGTATGGATGTGAGAGTTGAACTACAAAGAAAGCTGAGCACCAAAAAATTGATGCTTTTGAACTGTGGTGTTGGAGAAGACTCTTGAGACTCCCTTGGACTGCAAGGAGAGCCAACCAGCCCATCCTAAAGATCAGTCCTGAGTGTTCATTGAAAGGATTGATGTTGAAGCTGAAACTTCAATACTTTGGCCACCTGATGCGAATAGCTGACATTGGAAAAGACTCTGATGCTGGGAAAGATTGAAGGCAGGAGGAGAAGGGGACGACAGAGGATGAGGTGGCTGGATGGCATCACTGACTCAATGGACAAGAGTTTGGGTAAACTCCGGGAGTTGGTGATAGACAGGGAAGCCTGGCAGGCTGCAGTCCATGGGGTTGCAAAGAGTCGGACATGACTGAGCGACTGAACTGAACTGAAACACCAGGAAAAAATAGCTTTCACCTTCTTTGTATCTAAGAGTGAAAACTAACATATTTTTATACATATTTCAGCCTGAACAGTCTACATATCACAAATCATCGTATTAGTCAGCAGGCTAGTCATCTGTAATACTCCATGCTGCATATCTTCTATTTGTCCTTCTGGATCTGTGTTCATTCTTTAACCAGCTCTCTGACCCAGGAGGCTAACCTCTGTAGAGTACATCTACCTGACTCCTTTACACTTGGCTCCAAGCTGAGTTTAGCAAATGGAAAACATCAAGTGATCAACAGGTTAGATGAGAGAAAGATTATTTTCCATCACCTTTTCTGACTGGTCACTTGCTGGCAGTAACTGTATTCCATAGCTGAAATCCACAACTTCAACAGGCCAGCCTCTCCTGAAGCTAAAATACTTGCCAGTTCCTGTAACTACTTTCTTTTTTTGCCACTTCAGGTTTCATTTCAGTTCAATCACTCAGCCATGTCTGACTCTTTGCGACCCCATGGACTGCAGCATGCCAGTCTTCCAAGTCCATCACCAACTACCGGAGCTTGCTCAAACTCATGTCCATCGAGTTGGTGATGCCATCAAACCATCTCATTCTCTGTCATCCCCCTCTGCTCCTGCCTTCAATCTTTCCCAGAATCAGGGTGTTTTTCAATGAATCAGTTCTTTGCATCAGGTGGCCAAAGTATTGGAGCTTCAGCTTCAGCATCTGTCCTTCCAATGAATATTCAAGACTGATTTCCTTTAGGATGGACTGGTTGGATCTCCTTGCAGTCCAAGGGACTCTCAAGAGTCTTCTCCAACACCACAGTTCAAAAGCATCAATTCTTTGGCTTTCAACTTCCATAAATGTCCAACTCTTACATCCATACATGACTACAGGGAAAAAACATAACTTTGACTAGATGAACCTTTGTCAGCAAAGCAATGTCTCCGCTTCTTAATATGCTGTCTAGGTTTGTCATAGCTTTTCTTTCAAGGAGCAAACATCTTATAATTTCATGGCTGCAGTCACCATCTGAAGTGATTTTGGAGCCCAAGAAAATAAAGTCTGTCAGTGTTTCCATTGTTTCCTCAACTATTTGCCTTTGAAGTGATGAGACCAGATGCTATAATCTTTGCTTTTGAATGTTGAGTTTTAAGCCAGCTTTTTCATTCTCCTCTTTCACTTTCATCAAGAGGCTCTTTAGTTTCTCTTCACCTCCTGCCATAAGGGTGGTGTCATCTGTATATCTGAAGTTACTGATATTTCTCCTGCAATCTTGATTCCAGCTTGTGCTTCATCTAGCCCAGTGTTTCTCATGATGTACTCTGCATTGAATTTAAATAAAAAGGGTATATAGACTTGACATACTCCTTTCCCAATTTAGAACCAGTCTTTGCTCCATGTCCGGTTCTAACTATTGCTTCTAACAGAAATCTAACAGAAATCTAACAGATTTCTCAGGAGGCAGATAAATGGTCTGGTATTCCCATCTCTTGAAGAATTTTCCACAGTTTGTTGTGATCCCCACAGTCAAGGGTTTTGGCATCGTCTGTAAAGCAGAAGTAGATGTTTTTCTGGAACTCTCTTGCTTTTTCTTCACTTCTTCACTTTAGGTTTAAAAGGAATAATAACTAGTCATCCCTTTTCTGTTTGCCTTTTCATTCTCCATAGGTCCCTAATTAAATTTCCTTGAATTGCACAGTTTAGTGCATCATTGATTTCCTGGTGACAGCCTGATTTATAAGTTGAGCAACTTGGTTATTTTCACTGAGTCATTCATTTGTGTTGCCAGGAAAGAAATGAGAGTAGGGTGCCTTTTCTAGTAACATGGTGGGCTCAGACGTTCAGACCAGCTCTCCCATTAAACATAATTTAAAATGCTGAATAAAATATGTAACAAATCTTGTTAATGGCATCTAAGTTCTAGCAAGAAAGTAAGGAATTACTAGATGAAAATATAGGTTGTGCTGGGAACCCAGATAAGTAAAGTAATAAAGCTGAGGGAAATGTATTAAACCTGGAGAGCTTTTTAGTTTTGATAGCTTTGTGGGCTACAAAGGTCAGAATAAAAGCCCCTGGGCCTCTCCAAGCTGGAGAGAAGAAAGTATTTCCAAAAAAGAGACTCTTCCTCCATGAAGTAGGAGTCCTACTTGAAGTAGGCTCTTCCCACTCCCGCCCAAGAGATGTACCATAGCGCAGAGCAGGAGAGGAGATACCCAAGAAGGAATAATACTAGGGTAACTCTAAAAGAATACAAAAAGTATTGATAACTTCTAAAAGAGTAGAGGAAAAAATATTATGGAAAAATATAAGACCAAAAGGAGATACAAAATAAAAGGAACATATGTGGTACAAAGTAGAAACCCAAATCAAGGTGAAAAAATTAAGCATAAATGTGTTAGTAATCACATTAAATATAATGGATTAGATGCTCCAGATAAAAGATTGGATTGCATATAAAATAAAAACAAATTATTTGTTTTTCGGCATGCTAAAAAAAGACACAGAAAGGTTGAAAGTAAAAAATGATATAGCATAAAAAAACTAACTGAAAAAAAAATTTAAAGCTAAAGTAGCTAAATTAGTATCAGGTCAAATCAAATTTAAGACCTGCATTCTAGATATAAAAATAACTTTATCTAATAAGTGTTTCAGCCAACCTGGAATATTTGATATATTTGAATTTATAAACACCTAAGAAGTGACTACAAAATATATAAATCAAAAATTAATAGAACTACAAGATACAATATACTTACTGTGGGAGATTGTAGTGCTCAAAATAAGATGCAAAATATTTGAATGACCTAAGATACTTGATTTAAATAGACATGTTTAACACTCTACACCTGACATTTATATAGTACACACTGTTTTTACATTCTCACGGGACATTGAATATGTACTGGATTATAAAGGAAACTGGAAAGAATGGAAATCATATAGAAATAAAGTAGAAACAATACATTCTAACAAAAACTCACATTGCTTATCTCTTCCTCAGAAAAGTATGATATCCCCATACTACATAGCATACATTAATAACTTCCTGGAGAAGGAAAAAGTAACCCACTCCAGTATTCTTGCCTGGAGAATCCCCCGGACAAAGGAGCCTGGTGGGCAACAGTCCATGGGGTCACAAAGATTCGGACACGACTGAGCAACTCACACACACAAATCACAGCAGAGAGAGTCAGGGTACTTCCAACCGGAGTAGAATTCCAAAGGGCGCTGCATAGAGGAGGTGGCACTTACATGGAGTTTTAGAGAAATTTGTGGCTTTACAACTTGTAAGACGTATGTGGATAATACTGAATAAAATAATGGTGAAAAACTATAGACACATGAAGGGAATGGCAGGATATAGACCCAGAAAGGCATTCAGAAATCTCTGGCAGTTTCTAGAATAGTAAATAACAATGGTCATCCATTATGAAAAAAAGGATTATGAAAAATGATCTTCAAAATATAAAGGTAGGGTAGGCTCTGATGGATTTATATATAAACTTCAGAGTTTAGTTGGAACTTCCATAATTTGGAAGGAGTGACATGTACTTAAGTGACATGTGATAAGAATGCAAGACGCTCTAAAAATTGCTGAGAAACATTAAAAGTTAGAAAATACTTGTTAAAGGAATTTTGGTTAAAAGTGTATATTTCAGCTTGTCTTTAAGTCTTCCTGGCAAACAACCAAACAAAACTCTAGACTGGATCCAAGCTAAATCATTTCCCAAAATCAAAGCTGTCAGGATGGAAAGCTGGAAACTCGATAAGTTCTGCTAAATGACAGATCTGTGTCACCCTCTGTAAACCCAACCTGTACTCCCTGGGAAACAGAGAAATGACTGTACTTTCTGTGGACTTTGGACAATAGGTTTCCCACCTATGTTCACTCTGTTTAAGACCCTTGATGAACAGACCTTCAAAGTGATTTCTGAAGCTTTTTCTTCCTTTTGTCTGAGGACTTCAGACTGGCAGCTCATCAAGGCTGATCTTTAGTTCTATAGATTACTCTGTTGTCAGCTTCCTGCTCAGACTCCTAGGTTCACTGTGCAACTGGCAGCTTGAAGAGGCATAAAATTGGGGTATCACCAGTATAGTTTAGTGATTCCTAACATCTAGCTTGCATCTGTCACAAGATCTATCAGTCTTTCCTACAGCAGTCTAGCTCACTGAATTTTTTAAAGAGTAGCCATCATACCTATATGAATGCTTTGTAGGAGTTGTCTGAATAAATTACATTTTTCCTCATGTTCTTCTAGATATTTTACTCCATATTGATGGCTAGAAGTTATTAAAGCCCATGCTTCTCTAAAATAAGCTTTCAATTCTCTTTTACTTCAGATCTACTGGGGAATTCTCTTTTACAAAGTCTCCAAAAGCCAAGCCACACCATATCACATCCAAAGTGAAAGTGTTAGTCACTCAGTCATGTCCGATTCTTTTGACCCCATGAACTATAGCCCACCAGGCTCCTCTGTCCATGGCATTTTCCAAGCAAGAATACTAGAGTGGGTAGCTATTCCCATCCAAACTATCCCATTGTCTACTTCACATACATATACAACACACGCACACACACACAGATCAAGACTTTTTTTTTTTTTTTACCTGAATAGCACAACTACTCCTGGATCTTTCACAGACAGCAGCACTGGCTACACTGAACAGGATGATTAGTCTCAGATGTAAAAAACAGCAATGCCAGACGTATTTTTACTAACATTTTTTGTTAGTGGATGTCTACTCAAGAGCTAATTTGTATTATCTGCCAAAAAATTGTAAATTCACCAAAGTTTATAGATAATGTTTTCAATACATCTTTTTACACTTCTGTTCAAGAAATGATAATAATGCATACTTTCATTTAACAAATTAGAAATATAGATCTTTAAAATTCATTTTAAGTGTGTTAAGAATTATAAACATAATCAGAAGAGATTAAATTCTTCTGATAAAAATATTTTGAACAAAGAACATATAAAATTGTGAACACAGAAATAGGAGTTATATATAGTTATGTATGTGTGAAGATATATGATCTGAAGATATATGATCCAAATTTACTTAGATCCAAATTTACTAATGATGCTAAGTTTTATGCATCATAGTAAGTCATTTTTTTTCTATTTATCAAAAGTAATTTAAACATATTAAAATATTTCTTTTAACATGATTAAGGCTTTCCACTCTGTATTATACTAATGGATTTTATACTTTCTCATCTAATTTTTTTTTCACTGCAGTCATGGTTTCTAATGACAAGCTCAGACTGATATATGAAAATTCAAATTCCCAGTTATTGATTGACTCTCAAGGACAAAGATTGACAATATATAATCAGTGAGTAAGACCTACAGAAAATAAAGTCATGGGAAATTAAATGGCATCAATATCTAATTATTTAGTCAATGCAAAAAATCTGTTTTTCTTCTGCTTGTTTTTCTATCCCTTATACAATTTTCTTAGTTCTCCCAGGACTTGCCATATAAATAACATCCTCTTCACTACACTTTGCTGAGACTGTTATATGCATGCAGATATTTTTTAGTTTAGTGTAAGTTTTACAGTATCAGTGGCATGACTTTTGTTTCTAAGTAACTGAAAATCAAACAAATAAGTTGACAGTTAAAAAGGGAATATATCGGCATATATATGACTAGTTCAGTAGCTAAGGCTTCAGACAAGGCTTTACTTAGGTATCAAATGATGTGGACAAGAGTCTGTCTCTCACACTCTCTCTCTTTACATTATTCATCTACCCCTTCCTCACATTGGTTCCACTGTCTGGTATTATGCCCTTAAGATCCTCAGAAGGACCAAAATATCCCAGAGCTATATGATTTCTTATTCAGTTTTACCATTAAAATTAGCCATTGCTCAAAGTCCAGAGATTGAGTCACATCTCTGTTTGACCAAATTTGCATCATCCTTGAACCAGTTGTCATTACGTGGTTGATGTGATAAGCTGATAGACTTGAGGCAATCAGGATCTCCTACAGATTAAGATAGGAGGGACTCTGACTGCTTATTGGATAAACCAATTGGTTAATTAAATCTGGACTTAAGTCTGATCTTTTCAGCGCCTGATGCTTTTCTTACAAGGAAATTATTAGTATAGTGTTAATTACATATTTTAGCAAATAGAGCTCATTATCAAATTTTGGGGCTAAGGCTAGAAGATAGAAAAAGCTAAACAAAAAGCTTCTCAAGAACTTCTTTCCTATTTTGAGGACTAAGTCTAAGCATTATTTTCTATAGTTCCTACTATGTTAAATCAATAATCAGTTTAAGAGGTTCTCAGTCTACAGAACTTTAAAAAACCTGTCCCTAAGAAAGGGCAATTCTGAACGCATTCAGGGCTTTTTTTTTTTTTTTTTTTTTTAATATTTTAGGCTTTTTCAAAACATATTTTATTTTTTTATGTTCTTGTTGTCAGGAGAAAACAAATGAGATAAAACATGGGTATCTGAGCCTCTGGGTCTGGACACAAAAAGGGACCCCTCAAAATGAATTTCACAGCCAACTAGATACAAAGTTAACAATATATAAAGAGAGTTTCTCCTTTAGAAGTCTAATGCTGAGTCTGGAGTCAGAAATAAGATGCAGCCCATAACTTTCATCCCACCACAGGTAGCTTAACTACTTCAGTTTTATCCTATGTGGTCCAACAAGGCCTGACAAACTGCACTGCAGTATAAGAAACATCTCTCCAGCAACGATGCGTAAAGACAGAGGGATTTTTTAGTCAATTGCAGGAATTAGGCTTTAATGCTTTCTACTAAAAGACTTCATACCACAGATAGCTGACTGCTATCCACTGAATCTTGGCAGGCAACAAGCCTGCTGAAGTTGAAACTGAGAACTGATGTTAAGCAGATTTTCATGAATGTACAAAATGCTTTATTTGTAAAGCTGCTTTTCTTAGTTGCAGTTCAAAATGCTTTTCTTCTTTTTTTAATCTCTCAGCTTGGTCAACTCGCAATCTTTATAGAATTACTTTCGAAAAGCCAAAGAAGAAAAATAAAAGCTCATATCAACAGAAATAAATGTTTTTGGGTTTTTGTTTTGAGAAAGAATAATCCTAAACATGCAATCAAACAGATTAAAACTGGTCATGGGCCTTATAAAAACTATAAGACACACAGAAAGACATTAAATACTTTACCATTACTTGGAAGTTCTAGAGGGCTACAGGCACCGTTTGTGATCCTATCCTTTGGCAAAGAGATGAGTTTTGCAACAAGAGATGCTGAGATGGGTTGCACTAGTAGAGAGGTGAGGTTTGATCGGTTTTGTCTAAAGCTTCCATCTGTATTCAAAAGAGAAAAATAGAATCCTTAGCAAACAGAAATTAAAGACACTTGAAGAGCAGATTTTCTATAAGTATTTAAATGATGAGTGGTAAGTTTTTTTTAACTCATTTGTGTGTTTACTCCTTAGTTATACTGCCTCCTTGTTAAAAATGATTTGAGATACTTGATAAGAAAAATTCAGTCCAAATAGCATTATGTAACCTAGTTCATGACGGCAGATTGTACAGAGGCGTTTACTTCCATTCGCTTGAAATGACAACAAAGGGATAGAAAAGCATCAATCCACAGGGGCAAAGAGAAGAGGAGACACACTAGTAGTAAGACACTAGAAGCTGGAAAGCAGATGAGTGTCAACCGATATGACAGACCAAGGGGAACAAAACCTAAGCCGGCAGAGTGAAGAAGCTGAAAAGCAATGCAGTTTGGATCATAGAACTGAGAGAGACTTGAGAATTGAAAATATCAGCTACCTATTAAAAAAGGGGTAAAGGAAGGGCTGAAAACATCAGGGCTTGGTCAAATTCTGATTGTGAAGGAGTCTCTCCTCCTGAACCCCTCACTCATTCAGTCAAGATGAACAGCGCCTGGTCCTCCTTCCAGCAGAGACTGTAGGTGGGACACTGAACAGGGAGATGCTAGACACAGGGAAGGGTATCTCCGATCCTTTAAGTGGGATGGTGTGATGACTGCTAAGACCCTTCAGATGCCTTGTTCTCACCGGTGCACAGAATCCTTCGTTCCAGGTGTGTGCCTGTGTGCATGCTAAGTAGTAGCTTCCGTCATGTCCCATTCTTTGTGACCCCATGGCCAGGCTCCTCTGTCCATGGAATTATCCAGATAAGAATACTGGAGTGGGTTGTCATTTCCTCCTCTAGGGAATCTTCCTGACCAGGGATTGAACCTGCATCTCTTGTGTCTCCTGCATTGGCAAGCAAATTCTTTGCTACTGAGCCACCTGGGAAGCCCAGTAGAAATGTAAACAATGACTTTTTAATACAAAAATAAACATCATTCTTCAGGAAAAAAGAAAAAAGGGAAAATGTCAGGGTTGAGGGAACTTGGAAACCTATGAAAGAAAATGAAATCTTTATATCTTTCATAGTGGTAAGTCAATATAATGGATACCAGTGAAAAATGAATTCAACTCTTAAACATACTCGTGAGAGGCAGTGAGATAAATATGAAAAATAGGTAACAACCAAAAATGTTGAAAGCATTTTAGTGCTTGTTTTGGGGATATAGACAAAGCAGAGAGAAACACAGGGAAGGATGAGAGAAGGTGACACATTTTTATAAATGCGTCTAAGCTTTGTAGAAATTTCTATTTATATTCATCTATAACTTTGAAAAAATAAAAATTAAATGAAAATAAGGAGAAAAACAACTATGGTAACACAAGCAAGAGAAAATTACACAACTATTCAGAATAAATAGAATGAAAAGAATAAACTCTGCATAAGGGAAAAAACTAAAACAAAAAATACACTTTTATTCAGTTTATATTATTTATACTGACTCAGAAAGTGAAATACACAACAGAATGACTATCAGGCAGCCAATAATGTTTGTGAACACAGAGCTGTATTTTTCAGAACTTTTATTAGAGAAAATAATTGCCACAGGTTTTCTCAGAATTTAATTTGATAGGACTGCAGGGGGTGCAGAGCTCGAGAATACTGGTATCCAGGCTCCAGGAGGCAGATTATTAATGACACAATATGATATGGAAGCCTTTCCTTAATTTATCATCAGGAAAACCACAATGCTAAAACATATTTAGCTGTGGCAGTCACAGAAGTTATGGCTTTGAAGAAAAAGTAGTAAGACTTAAGCTTAGAATCAGTTTTGTTGTCTAAACACAGAGCTGGTCTCATAACTTAGTACTCCTTTTTATATGGCTATACGACCAAGTATTTTGACCATAACGTAGTTCATTGCTTCCTAACCATGTTCATGTGAAAGTATCAAGACTGGACACATAATTCACAAGACCAGAGCAAAATGACACTGTGGGAACTCTCGATCAAAAAGTAGGAAGGACTTCAACACGGGAATAGCAGGGAACTGAATCAAGTGCGCGTCTTTATGAGTGTGGGTTGTACGCCCATGAATCAAGCCCTGCGTGGTTCACACAGAAGATGTGAGCAACCGTGCAACCAGTTGAGAGCAACTGAAGGGGACTTTCAGGCCCCAAGGAAGCTGCTGTCCCGAGTCGCTGTTGCTCCTTGCTGGTGCTCTAAGGCAGGACAGTGTGGCCCACCCAGCAAGCCAGCTGGGAGGCCCTCCGAATGTAGCCATCTCACTTTGGCTCCCCCAGCATGCATTTCCTCCCTCAGCCACTGCCTTTGAAACTTCCAGTGTGTAGGGACAATGAGACAGTATTTGCAACAAATGTGCAATCTATTATTTTGCAGTTCTCATGGATGTTAGGTGCTAACATGTTGCTAACACAAAATGAAACTTCTTAAAATGTTGTGTGATTCGCCTCTCCTCAATTCAGATACTGAACTTCCAAACTGAACTTGCCATTCAAGGCCCTTCACAATCTCAGACCTGATATTCCTAACATTATTTCCTACCATCCCTCTCCATATATCTTATGCTAATACTTAAACTGTCCCCATGCATATTCTGTGATTTATATCCTCCATGTTTTGCTTAAGCCATTTCTTCCACTTTACTTGCTTCTCTCATGTATCACATGTCTGCACATGTCTGAAATACACATTTCCTTTAAAGCTTAACTCATTTCTATAAGAAACTTTCTCTGACACCTTCAGTTCTATGTGATTTATCTGCATATTTTTTTTTTTCAGTGCTTGGCATTTCTAATTACCATATCACTATACAAAAACACTTTGACTGTTTCCTCTAAACTCCTTAAAGAAAAGGAGCAAGTCTTTCCCATCGTTACATAACACACAATACCCAGCATATTGCCAGGATCATAACAGGAGCTCAGTATTTAATGGGGTAAGGAAAGGAAAGGAAAGAAAAGGAAGAAGGCAGGGAGGGAGGAATGAATTAACAATTCCTTGAAAAATAATTCAATGTCCCTATCTTACTGGTTTTCTAAATGTCTATAAATTGGAGCAGAGGTACAACTGAAAGCTAATTAGAATTCTATTAATCCTATGCTTGTTATATATTAGTGTTTTCTTGTAAGCTAACTACTTTTAAAACCTTCAAAACCTACCCACCCCCATCAACTCACTAATTAACTGCTCTGGGTTACAAAAAGTATTTATATAAACAAAATTATCTTTGAGATAAAAAATAAAAATAAATAACTACATTCCTTTTTTCTCCAGAATGTTCTATTAAGCATCTGAAACAATGCATTTAAAAGTTAAATATGAATGAAGCCTAAACAGTAATTGAACAAACCAACATCTTTGATTTTCTTGTACTGCATGACTAATAGACTTGCATTAGTTTTGAAATATCTGAAGTAAGTGGTTCATTAATTTTTCACCTTCAGCTTAATGGAAATTTGACAAACAGTTCATTTCAAAGAGCAGGTACTAAAAGAAGAACTTTACAGGAGGACACTAACACTAAATTACAGATGAAAGTTATTAAAAAAAAAACTATTTTGTTGAAGAACTAAGAGAATTTAATCTACTTATATGATTGAGACTAAAACCAAACACATGTACCATTTTTTCCCAGTTATATTTTAAAACACTTATAAACTATCAGAATCCATTCAATGTGAGCTGAAAATCAGATGGATTATGTATCTTGACACAAAAAGTACCATCCAAGAAATGCACTTTAACTTTCAGATTGTGGCATTTATATCATACCTTGTACATTTTGTATGCTCAATAAAGACTGACACTAAGTTTTATTTTAACAGGTATCTAGTTCTCTCTTTACCTTATGAACTCATTGTAACCCAAATAAAGATCCAAATTCATCCTTCTCATTCAATATCCAATCCTGAATACAATGCCACATGCATACAGCAGAAAGGAGAAACTGGATATACAGAGTCCCAAAATTGATTCCATCACTGACTCGCTGCTTGAAAAAGAACAAATAAATAATTTCACTATGAGAAGATTGTCATCCCATCTACTACATCTGAATAACGAAGGTAAGATGAAGCATTGTGATTACATGATTGACTAAAATAAAAACAATACTGGATCTCAGAGGCCTAGAGGCAAACCACAGTGGCTGAAATTTAGAAATGAGGTTAAAAATTAGTAAAATGGTTTCTGATTGTACATATGTAATAGGCTCTTCATTATGCTTTTTCAAATCTTTGATGTCCACTTCAAGCCCATCTGTATATAAAGAAAATATGTTAGCTGTCAGCACTTTTGTGTGGTGAGATGTAATTCTTTTAAACTCAAATGAAATGTTTGTGTATACTGCAGATGCCAATCACCTGGGAATCAGGAAAGATAACACTTAAGAGACCAGAAATCTTAGACACTGGGATCCTCAGAATTAAAGCATTGAGAGGAGAGATGAGGTAAAGAATATACTGATAAATAAAATAAAAAGGGCCTTGTGTGGCTCAGACATGAGAATATGCTGCCTTTGAGGAGGACAGCATGACTTCCAAATTGAGGCGTGTAACCCACCCTCAGCACCTGACCGTGTGTGTGTGTGTATCTGTGCTACATGATGTAATAACCATAGACCCTACGCTGCTGCTGCTAAGTCGCTTCAGCTGTGTCTGACTCTGTGCGACCCCATAGATGGCAGCCCACCAGGCTCCTCTGTCCATGGGCTCTCCAGGCAAGAACACTATAGATCCTTCTTATTCAGTGCATAGTCCTCAAACAAGCAGCATGGGTAGGATTCTGTAGGTGGCTCAGTTGGTAAAGTATCTGCCTACAGTGCAGGAGACCCAGGCTCGATTCCTGGGTAGGGAAGATCCCTTGGAGAAAAGAATGGCAGCCCACTCCAGTATTCTTGACTAGAAAATTCCATGGGCACAGGAGCCTGACAGGCTACAGTCCATGGAGTCACAGAGTCGGACTCAACTGAGTGACTAAACCATCACCACCACCCAGCCCTACTGAATCAAAATCTGAAGCCTAACAAAATTCCCCAGGTGATTTATATGCACATTAGATAAGCAATGACCTACCATTATTACATATTTATCTGTTGAATAATTCATATAATTTTCATCGCAAAGAAGATATAAAACAAAGCAAGATGAAGAAGTTGAAGAATAATAGACTATGTTTGCTTACTTTACCCCAAATTAAGGATGACAGAGTCTGATTATATTAATAAACTCCAAACCAACAATTTTCTCAGAAAGTCTCCTTCAGAATGTGTAACAAGTCTATGCATAGGCTAGCACTAAATAGTAACTCCAATTGGAGTGACAGCATTTTTTTTTCTTTTGTTTCTGACCTTTTCTTAAAGATAAATTTAGTGATGTAAAGATCAAAACTATATTTACAGCACTGTATTTCAGTCATGAATAAATATTAAAATAGCTAACTGATTTGACTTTCTTTTCTTCATTTTTAACAATTCTAATTCATTGTAGTAAAAAACTGACAAATTGAAAGTGTAAATACTTCCCACTTGCCAGACAACCAAGCAAAGAGCTTAAAAAGCAGAGATTTTAAAAATATAACCCACTGAAATGTTGTGAAGTGATTGGCCTCCAACTAATAAAATAATATTTAAAAAAAATAATAATAAAAAATAAAAATAAAAAAATAAAAATAAAAATATATTTTGTGCTACACTTTTATGAAAAAGACTCAAATATCAAACGAACAAGCTGATATCAGCAATATTATCCCAGAATATTTGATTTGACTTTCTCCAGAGGACTGCCACTTTGACAGAAATCAGACCATTAAATAACTGTCATGAATGCTTTTTCACTTTTATCATAGCTTCTTAAATTTACAGTTATTTCCTGAGATGACCAGTGCACTAAATTGGCTAGTCATTTTGTTATCCTTGTAAATACAGCTGATCCTTTATTATTTCAGTATCTCATAACCTGCTGGTTATGAATATCACCATCTACCTTCAAGCTAGTCAAGTTCAGCACTGTGTTGTTCAGGTTATTGATAAAAATGAACTACTTAACATTTAAATGTGCTCTGTGCTACACAAGTTCTCAGAGCACATCTATGTTCTGTGTACACATCCAAGCATATGCACACCTACATATATGAACATACACACATGTATATTTATTTTTAAGGATATAGGGTTTGTATTACTGACAGCTACTCTCATAATTAAAGTGAAAGTGCTTATTTCATTGTTATTGTCATTCAGTCACTCAGTCGTGTCTGACACTTTGTGACCCCATGGACTGCAGCAGGCCACACTTCCCTGTCCTTTACCATCTTCCAGAGCTTGCTCAGACTCATGTCCATTGAGTCAATGATGCCATCCAATCATCTTGTGCTCTGTCATCTCCTTCTCCTCTGGCCTTTAATCTTTCTCAGCATCAGGATTTTTTCTAATGAGTCGGCCAAAATATTGGAACTTCAGCATCAGTCCTTCCAATGAATATGCAGGATTGATTTCCTTTAGGATTGTCTCGTGTGATCTCCTTGCAGTTCAAGAGACTCTCAAGAGTCTTCTCCAAAACCACAGTTTGAAAACAGCAATTCTTTGGTGCTCGGCCTTCTTTATGATCCAACTCTCACACCATACATGACTCCTGGAAAACCATAGCTTTAACTACATGGACCTTTGTTGGCAAAGTAATGTCTCTGCTTTTTACTACACTGCCTAGGTTTGTCATCACTTTCCTTCTAAGCCACAAGTGTCTGAATTTTATGGCTGCAGTAACCATCTACATTGATTTTGGAGACCAAGAAAATAAGGTCTGTCACTGTTTTCACTGTTTCCCCATCAACTTGCCATGAAGTGGTAGGACCAGATGCCAAGATCTTAGTTTTTTGAATGTTGAGCTTTAAGCCTCTTTCACCTTCATCAAGAGGCTCTTTAGCTCCTCTTCACTTTCTGCCATAAGGATGGTGTCATCTGCATATCTGAAATTATTGATATTTCTCCCAGCAATCTTGATTCCAGCTTGCGCTTCATCCAGCCCAGCATTTTGTATGATGTACTCTGCATATAAGTTAAAGAAGCAGGGTGATAGTATACAGACTTGATGTACTCCTTTCCCAATTTTAAACCAGTTCATTTTTCCATGTCCAGTTCTAGCTGTTGCTTCTTGATCAGCATAGAGGTTTCTCAGGCTGCAGGTAAGGTGGTCTGGTATTCTCATCTCTTTTAAGAATTTTCCACAGTTTGTTGTGATCCACATGGTCAAAGGCTTTAGCATAGTCAATGAAACAGAAGTAGATATTTTTCTGGAATTCGCTTTTTCTTTAAGCCCAGAGCTAATAATTATACAACAAAACAACTCATCTTGCTCAAGGTTATGTTTTTCCTTAAACTCTGTACTAATGATTATATAAAAACAATGTATCTCATTCAAGGACATGTTTCTCCTTAAGCTATGTTTTTTTCAGTAGTCACGTATGGATATGAGAGTTGAACCATAAAGAAAGTTGAGTGCCGAAGAATTGATGCTTTTGAACTATGGTGTTGGAGAAGACTCTTGAGTGTCCCTTGGACTACAAGGAGATCCAACCAGTCCATCCTAAAGGACATCAGTCCTGAATATTCACTGGAAGGACTGATGCTGAAGCTGAAGCTCCAATACTTTGGGCACTTGATGCAAAGGACTGATTCATTGAAAAAGTTCCTGATGCTGGAAAAGATTGAAGGCAGGAGGAGAAGGGGATCACAGAGGATGAGATGATTTGATGGCATCACTGACTTGATGGATATGAGTTTGAGCAAGCTCCAGGAGTTGGTGATGGACAGGGAAGCCTGGCATGATGCAGTCCATGGGGTCGAAAACAGTCAGACAGGACTGACTAAACTGAACTGAACTGAAAAACCTTCTGAATAATTGCTTTATCTTAAAATGTTTGTTGTGGTAATGGGTCTAGTAAGACATTTCTATGTCAGTTCTAATCCTGTTATCTTAAGATGTATGTTGTGAGAGTGGATCTCCTAAGACCTCTGTATTGTTAGTAACCAATTGAAAAAGTATATAAGGCCTTGATGAGACTAGCATCTCTCATCAGGGCACTCTCCCCTGCCCCAACTTGTGATGTCTATGCAAGAAGCTTTTTTTCTATCCCCTTTTCAATGTAATAAAACTGCTACAAAAAGCTCTGAGTGATCAAGCCTCATCTATAGTTCTGAAGTTAAATTCTCTTCTTTGGAGTTCACAAATCCGACAGCGTTCACCATAAGCTGTCAATTCCATAATTATAACATTATAGAGTTGGTCAATTCTAAATTATTCTACTGCTATCAAAATCTTCATGAATAAATTTGTACATTAATTGACTTTTATACCCATGAGTGTTTCTACAAGGTTACTACAGATAAATCGATTTGGGGTAAGAGAATATGTATTTTTCTTTTTTTTTTTTTTTTTTTGTTGCTCATGGTATGTGGGATCTTGATTTCCTGATCAAGGATCCAACTCACATCTATCAACTTGCATGGAGTTTTAACAACTGCACAGCTGGGGAAGTCTGAGAATATGTATATTTTTAATTTTATTAAACCTTGGTAAATTGTCCTGCAAATTGGCTGTACACATTTTCAGTATGTAGCAATACAGCATAGAACTCATATTCCCTATCCTCATCAAACTTCTAAGCAAAAGAAACAATATATGTGAAGGTCTTGAATTATGAAAGAACACGGTGTATTGGAGGAAGCAGGAGAGTAAGCATGACTGAAGTGATGCAAAAGAAGTCACAAAATCATGGAAAATGTTAGGACATGAAAAAGATCTTGTCTTTATTTTAAAAGAAATGTAATCAATTAAGTTTCTCTGTATTCTCTAGGGCATTTGTGGAAAAGTGAGAAAATTGAAAAATATAGAAATGCCCAAGGAATGCTAACATATATGATACATACACATCCATATCTTTATGATCTACAAGTCTTCTTTATCACCTCCAGTCCAACTGCCCTCTCTCCAACCCTCTCCAAAAGGAACTAATATCATGAATTTGGTTTGGTTAAGCTCTTTGAACACATGCTCTGTATTTTAATGTCACCCTAATCAATCAAAACAGATAAATCTCAAAACATGTTGAGTGGGGAAAGAGACAAATGCAAATAAATATACATGCATTTTATTCAGTATCCTATACAAAACCATAATGGAAAAGAATTTAAAAAAGAATATATATATGTATGTGTGTATATATTTATATATATATGTGAATCACTTTGCTTATAGTAGGAATGAACACAGCATTGTATATCAACTATAGTTCAACAAAAGGAAAGAAAAAACTAAACACACACACGCATGTGTATGTGGCTTATGCAAATTATAAAGAACAATAGAAGCACTAAAATTTTTATATAGAAGAGTGTGGCATAATCAGATCTGGGGTTTTGAAAGCTCATTAATAATTTGTCAGAGGATGAATTGCAAACTGTAGAGAGGAAAGAGTGAGATCAGTTAGCAGGTAGCTGCAGTTGGCTAGATGAAAATTAACATTGCCTTTGATCATGGTCCCTCATAGCTCAGTTGGTAAAGAATCTGCCTTCAATGCAGGAGACCCCAGTTCGATTCCTGGGTCAGGAAGATTACTTGGAGATGGGATAGGCTACCCACTCCTGTATTCTTGGGCTTCCCCTGTGGCTCGGATGGTAAAGAAACTGCCCACAATGCGGGAGACCCGGGTTGGATCCCTGAGTTGGGAAGATCCCCTGGAGAAGGGAAAAGCTACCCACTCCAGTATTCTGGCCTGGAGAATTCCAAGGGGTCACAAAGAGTCAGACACGACTGAGCGACTTTCACTTCACTTGATCATGGTGGAGACAGTGAAGATGGGGAACAACTGAAAGATTTAAAGCTTATGTAGGAGGTAGAACTGCCAAGACTAATTGGAAATATAAAGGAATCAAAAGAGTCATAAAAGTCTAGAAAACTTTTGGATTGAGAGTGCAGGTCAATTCTCACGCTCCACAAGCTTAGCTAACACTGACTGAAATCCTCCCCCCACAAACTCCCCCTCACCGCCACCCACACACAGCCATCCACTGGAATATCTCTCTGCCTTCCTGATCCAGTATAAATTTTCTGAATTGAAGAGAAGATTTTGTTTTGCTGGATGACAAGCAATAGTAATTGGTCTAGGGATACTGAAAGCGCATTTTACTCTTATGAAATAAAATCTGAAATCTTTGAGAGAATGCATACTTTTACACAGCAATAATTCATTTTTTATTTCAGTATTATAAATCAGAGAACTTTTCTTTCTTATTTTCCAAAAAACACCTTTCTTGAAATTCTGTTTACTCTACATACATGCTAAAGTTACAACTGTGTCACCAAAGTCAAGTTGCAAGCCATTATAGACTCTATGATCAAATAATCTGGCAGCTTCTGGAAGACTAAGATGCAAAGTATAGAGCTGGAAATCTTGGGGATGCTGGAAATATTATATATCTAAACCTTACTGATGATTACACCATAGGCATGAAACATTTGGTAATTTTATATTTCAGACTAGTGACCTTTATGTTCTTCATTATAAACACAATTTTTTTTAAGTGAAAAAGATTGGGTCAGCAAAAAATGCTCCATATAAACATATAGGAAGAGTTAATATGTGAATATTATGAGTCCACATCTCTACAAAAATAAGAATTTATATAATACTGTATAAGAGTATCAATATAATGGCATAAGGAACATTAAGCAGTATTTGAATATAGGTGAAAGTCAGTTGAATTACTTGAATGTTTTTGTACCTGAGATGAGCAGTATAGAACTAGACAAATTTAGATAATATGTCTATTGGAAAAGGCTAAAGAAATGATGATCAGTCTGTAAAATAAGAAATCTAATATTTTCAGAGTATGAAATGTACATCGAACAAAATGATGAGCTATTCAAAGAAAGAAACAAAATTATTTCAAGTACTGAATATCAAGTAAACTGTCACCTTCCAGTGTTGTGGAAATAAACTTGTAATGTTCTGGAAGTTTGGCAACATGAATATGTTTTTATAATTTTATTGCTTGAAAGTTATATATGTATATATATGGTATGCATATATGGTCTGTATCTGCCTAGGATCAGCAATTACAATAATATATGGGGGAAAGGGAGTAAATTATTTAATAAGTATATCAGTGTTTCAAAAACGCAAAAAATTATTTTTTACAACTTTATTTTATATTCTAATTCCATAAATTTAAGGTATTCAGGGTGCTTAAGTGCTGAATGCACAAATACTATTGCACTATGTTAAGTGAGAGTCAACCCCAGAAAACTACTTGAAATAATTTCTTTCATCTGTGTTGTTAATTTTAAAAAATAGGTTTTCAGGAGTTTTTTTCCTAAGTTGATTCAGCAGATAGATCCTTTCTGAGCCTTAAAGCGGTAAAGCAGGTGGTGAGCAGTACATAGTTAAGGAGTAAGCTCATCAGTCACTTTTTTTTCTTTTGTTTTTTCTGTCATAAGCCTTACAGGACCAGAAGTTAGGATTGGGGGCCTTAAATGCCTGATGGAGTTCAAAACCAGTCTGGCAATCTTTCAAAACTAATTACCTCCTAAAACTCATCTCAGGTCTGAACAGGGCATCACACCCTCACAAAGTTGTTCAGGTCACAGAGTCAATGCATTCCCTATCCAGGGATGGTTTCTAACTTCACAAAATGTGGTACAGTCCCTGATATTCTGTCAGCTGCACAGATGCTATTAGAATGATTCAGCTGCTAATTATTTTTAAAGCAGCAAATGTGTATATTGATGGGAAGTTGAGGGGAAAGAAAAGCATTGTCAGTAGAAATGATAAATGCATGTTCATTATGCCAGAGATATTGGACACTGAGCTCTGTGAGTGAGAAAGGAAAAGGTGGGAATATTATTTTATCATAGTTAAGGTTGGCTTACTTTGTAATTGCAATCACAGGTTCAAACAGTAATTACCTTAAAACCAATGGTCATAAATACTGTAATACCACAGAGCTGTGTGCCTTCTTGCAGATATATGTATGCATACTCATTTAAGTCTATGTATGTGAGTGCATGGGGATGAATCTATATGTAAAGAAAAAGAACATGGGAAGGAGGAATTGATAAAATCCCCATTTTCAGTGGGCCTAACTTTATAGAGGTGTAACCAAGACAAAACACAAGTCATTGCAGAGGCACAATAGTCTTTACTTGGCCACTGAACATCAGAAGTAGCATTTCAGTCCTCTGCGACAGACCTTATGCTCTCTCATACTCCAGAAGACAAAAGTCTGATGTTGTAGACCTCCATTCAACTGTATCAGTCTCAGGACTCATCCCCACCATGACGATGAACACTTTTTCCCTCAACAGTAAATCAAGTGGTTGAGTCAGAGGGTGATTTAAATGCATCTTTATTCTAATGACTATAATATTTTTAGTATTTCCACATATTAGTTATAATATAGATGATTCTATGTCTTTTTTTCAAAATTATCTAAAAATTACTGGAAAACATTATTGTTAACAAGATAGAAGTCATGCTATGTTATATAATGAAGTTTTATAAGATTTTATCTGAATTCTTATGATCTGTCATGCTAAAATCACAAATACAAACTGAAATGAGAATCATGGATTCAAAGGCCTGTGGGGCCAACTTATAACAAAAATGTGTAAATCAGGACCTCTCTAGGATATGAAAAAATGGTAAGGCCAGGGGCAACTCAAGTCCAGAAACAGCACTACAGCATCAGTGCTCTTTTTCTATTTCAAGACAGCAATGACAAAAATTACATATTGACAGTCAACCAAAACACCTCTATGGACCAGATCTGGTTTTAAGTTGATAATTATGCAGTAACATATTTTTCTAATGAACATTTTCTGCAGTTTTCCTATAGTACTAAACACTCCAAGCAAAAGAAGAAAGGCCCTGAGGATCTGATCACTTACACTGCTCACAAAAGTCAAGTCTCAAGGTCAGTTACTTCCTCACAAAATTTCAGATATTGTTTCTGACAGTGGGCTTGCAATTTCTTCACCTGAGTTCATAATATTTACCAAAGAAATTTTTATCCAGGCTGTTACAATTAATGTAGCAGATTATCATGGAAAAAATATTCAGATCCTGGGAAAAATGAAGCAGTGATAAAAGCACCCAGAGAAGGTACACAAGAACAAAAGGAGAATATGCTGACATAATTTTATTCCCTAATATTTCACAAGTCTGTTTGAGTATACACTTGAATCAAAATCAATGCGTCCTGAGACAGGCACACATTTGCTCTATAATTTGCACTACATTGGAAGAAAGGAACACTGGATAATTTTCTCCAGGAGCCCTCCAATGCACAATTCTTAGACAATCACTTCATAATTTAAGCTGCCTTTGGGTTTTTGTGACTTTTTAAAAATTTTTTGAGAAATATGAAACAGAGGGCAATCATTAGAATGACTACCATACTGACTTGTTTCTATGATAAATCTAATTCAATTCATCCAAATCTTTCAAGACGAGAATTTCAAGAACCCTCTTTATATAGAACAGAAAAGAAGGCTGTTTGAGCAGAGATGGAACCTCTCCCAGTTAATCCCCCTCTTCCATACCCATGAGCAATATGTATGATGGTTATGAGAATTCACTCTGAAACTAGACTGCTTTGACTTTGGATCCAGCTCTGACACTGAACAGCTGTGTGAACTAGAGGAATTCATGTAATCTCTCTGTGCATCTGTGACTTCAAATCTTTAAAAACAAAATAAAAAATGGTGTGATCACCATTGCAGGTAGAAGGTTTAGTCCATTAGATACAGGTGAGCTAAGACAGATAGGCATTCAGTCACCTCCCATTGCTCTCAACAGTGCAAAAATTCAAGTGTCTTTGAGTCCTAACACAAGCTAGAAAACTATAACAATTTAATTTGAGTGCCTGGAGCTGAACTATTGTACGGTCTCTCCTTTTTCAAACAATATCAAACCAAGTGGAAAAAATAGACTACTCTGATCTATGTTGTCCTTCCTTTCCTGTTATTTGCCCTCTCACTATGAACATCACTGTCACTGACCCCACTGCTTTTCAACAACCAACACCAATTAGGCTATTATGTACCAATCACTCCTGAATTCAAAATGAAGCCTGGTACACCATCTTCCATGGGTAATGAGAAAGTGAACAACCAAAGCAATATTACAGATTTCATATATAATTCTTTCATGTGCTGCATTGCTCAGAGGGAGAAAAATGGTGCCTACCATTCAACCTTATAAGGTTTCCACTTATAGGGCCTTTAGTGAGGGATAATAAACAGTCAATGCACGTTAGAAATACAATCCAACCATGTATTACTTGCACAACAGCTCATATTGAATCTATAACCATGTATTTCCCAGTGATTTAACAAAAGTGAAACACCTGAAAAAAGAAGAAGAATTTAGCTGCATAATTTACCAGATGCCTCAAATCAGAGAATGTGTCTGCAACCCAGGAAAGTGTTCTTGCACCATCCTAGAGGCTCTTCTATTTGAAGTCTGGTGCTGAGCAAATAAAGGCTATTCAATCTTGACTGAAGATTTTCCAAAATATTTAAAAGGTAATTTTATTCATATTCACAATAGTTTTTATTTATCTCTTCTTGTATCACATGTTTTAGTTCACTTCTCCTGAGTCCCCCCAAATCTTGCCAAATCTAACCAATCCAGAACACCCAATGCACTTTTCTGACCCTCCCCTTTTACCATTTTTTTTTTCTATTTTAGTTCCTTTTACCATAAATCCCCACCATATCCAATAAGAATCAAGCAAATTCTGAGACTCTAAGTACTCAAGTTCATGCATTAAGCTGATCTGCATTAAAGGCTCAGGAGCCCATGATGTTGTTGTTGCTGAGCTGCTCAGTCATGTCCTATTCTTTGTGACCCATGGACTGTAGCACACCACACTTCCCTGTCCTTCACCACTTCCTGGAGTTTGTTCAAACTCAAGTCAGTTGAGTTGGTGATGTCATTCAGACAGCTCATCGTCTGTTGTCCCTCCTCTTCCTGCTTTCAATCTTTCTGAGCACTAGTATCTTTTCTAATGAGTCAGCTCTTCACATTGGGAGACCAAAGTATCGAAGCTTCAGTTTTATTATCAGTCCTTCCAATGAGTATTCAAGATTGATTTCCTTTAGTAAATTGATTCATTTGATCTCCTTTCAGTTTCAAGAGTCTTCTCCAACACCACAGTTCAAAAGCATCAATTCTTTGGCAATCAGCCTTCTTTATGGTCCAGCTCTCACATCCATACATGATTACTGGAAAAACCATAGTTTTGACTAGATCAATCTTTGTTGGCAAAGGTCAACTTTGGGCCAATTAGGTCCAATGTCTCTAATTTTTAATATGCTGTCTAGGTTGGTCATAGCTCTTCTTCCAAGGAGCAAGCATCTTTTAATTTCATGGTGGCAGTCACCATCTGCAGTGATTTTGGAGCCCCCCCCCCCCAAGTAAAGTCTGTCACTGTTTCCATTGTTTCCCCATCTATTTGCCATGAAGTGATGGGACTGGATGCCATGATCTTAGCTGATTGAGAGTTGAGTTTTAAGCTTTTTCAGTCTTCTCTTTCACCTTCATGAAGAGGAAACTGTTTCATTCCTCTTTGCTTTTTGCCATAAGGGTGGTGCCATCTGCATATTCTGAAGCTATTGATATTTCTCCCTTTATTCTTGATTCCAGCCTGTGTTTCATCCAGCCTGGAATAGCACATGATACACTCTGCATATAAGTTAAATAAGCAGGGTGACAATATACCGCCTTGACCTACTCCTTTCCCAGTTTGGAACCAGTCTGCTTTTCCATGTCCAATTCTAACGGCTGTTTTTTGACCTGCATACAGGTTTCTCAGGAAGCAAGTAAAGTGGTCTGGTATTGCCATCTCTTTAAGGGTTTCCCAATTTTATGTGATCCACACACAGGCTTTAGTATAATCAATGAAGCAAATCTTTTCTGGAATTTTCTTGCTTTTTCTATGATCCAGTGGATGTCGGCAATTTGATCTCTGGTTCCTCTGCCTTTTCCAAATCCAGTGTGAACATCTGGAAGTTCTTGGTTCACATACTGTTGAAGCCTGGCTTGGAGAATTTTGAGTATTGCTTTGCTAGTGTGTGAAATGAGAGTAATTGTGTGGTAGCTTGAAGATTCTTTGGCATTGTCTTTCTTTGGGATTGAAAATAAACTGATCTTTTCCCATCTGTTGCCACTGTTGAGTTTTCCAAATTTGCTGGCATATAGAGTGCAGCATTTTAACAGCATCATCTTTTAGGATTTGAAATAGGACTGATGGACTTCCATCACCTCCACTGCTTTGTCCGTAGTGATGCTTCCTAAGACCCACTTGACTTAACATTCCAGGATGTCTGGCTCTAGGAGAGTGATCACACCATCGTGGCTATCTGGATTGTGAAGATCTTTTTTGTACAGTTCTTCTGTGTACTCTTGCCACTTCTACTTAATATCTTCTGCTTCTGTTAGGTTCACACCATTTCTGTCCTTTATTGTGCCCGTCTTTGCATGGAATGTTCCCTTGGTATCTCTAATTTTCTTGAAGTGATCTCTAGTCTTTTCCATTCTATTGCTTTCCTCTATTTCTTTGCATTAATCACTGAGGAAGGCTCTCTTATCTCTCCTTGCTATTCTTTGGAACTCTGCATTCAGATGTATATATCTTTCCTTTTCTCTTTTGCCTTTAGCTTCTCTTCTTTTCTCAACTATTTGTAAGGCCTCCTCAGACAATGTTTTTTCCTTCTTGCATTTCTTTTTCTTGGGGATGGTTTTGATCACTGCCTCCTCTGCAATGTTACGACTTTGTTCATAGTTCTTCAGGCACTCGTCTATCAGATCTAATCCCTTGGATCTCTTTGTAACTTCCACTATATAACCATATGGGATTTTATTTAGGGTATACCTGAGTGGCTAGTGGTTTTCCTTATTTTCTTGAATTTAAGTCTGGATTTGGCAATAATCTGAGCCACACTCAGCTCCCAGTTTTTTTTTTTTTTTTTTTTGCCAACTGTATAGAACTTTTCCTTCTTTGACTACAAAGATTATTTCATTACATTACATCACATCTCTTGCCTTCTCGCAAACTAACATAAATTTCTGGTCTAAATATTGGCTAACGCCAGTTTACCCAACTCTTAAATGCTGTTTACGCTGCAAAGCTTCATCCTTGTGTGTGCCCCCATGTAAGCCCTTACATGTGTGCATGTTAATTTGCTACAGCCGTGTTTGACTCTTTGTGACCCTAAGGACTGTAGCCTACCAGTCTCCTTTTTCCATGGAATTCTCCAGACAAGAATACTGGAATGAGTTGTTATTTCCTCCTCCAGGGATCTTTCCAGGGATAGAACTAATGTCTCTTATATTCCCTGCATTGTCAGGTGGGTTCTTTACCACTAGCGCCACCTGGTAAGCCCACATTAAGTCCTTATTTTCACACTAATGTATCTGACTCTGCTGTAATTCCCTTTTCTCTTTCTGCTCACTGACCAGAGTATGAACATCCTGAGGGTTCATTCACTGGTGTATTGCCACAGCTTAACACACCGCATAGTAAAAAGTAGAGGTTAAGTGAGTAATTTTTGAATGAATATTCATATCAATGTTCAAGTAACTGTTCTATCTAATCATAAGCCTAAAACTCATGACTCATGATAAACACTTACAGTCACAAAATGCTAAAAATGAAGACACAGATGGCCTTATCTCTCTGTTTCCTTGGTTCTCTCTCAAGCTAAAGCATTCTGCCATGTTCCCTAGTATACATAATATCTCATTATTTAATTAAACTTGAAAGAAAAGTATTTATTAACTTCATCTAATGCATTATAAAAACAGGCATATTTGGTTTTACATTGAAGAGAGTAGAAAATAACACTCATTTACAAATCAGTATCTGTACCTTCTGACTTTAAAAGAGCATGCGGATTATGTGGACTACAATTTCATTTTTTAAAATAGTACATAATAATCATCTTTGTTAATCATTTATGAATTTACATTAATCATTGCTAATGTAATTTGGGTTCTACCCTTCCAATCAGTTTATTCTAAGATATTGATCACAGATATGACACAGGCTCAGAAAAAGCTAGAAAATCTTTCCCATATCCAAAAATATTTTTCTTCTATGTTTTGATATATAAATTCAAGATTTATATCAGTAAAGTGAAATTATTTGGGGCACAGGGCCCTAAAATATAAATTACCAACATATTCTCCCCTGAGGCAAATATAATTGTTCATCTTTATATCTTTGGTTATGTGGTCATGGAATATATTCTAAAGTTTGCAAACATTCAGTTAAAGAAGAGTTTTTATTATATTAAAAAGTTTTGATTAATGTGAAGTTAAGCAAGTTACTATGCTTCTTTTGATGATTTTATAGGACATAAGCTAGTATTGAATTATACTGTAAGTTGAAATCTGGTGTTTCCTATAATTGAATTATTATTTACATAATTATAAGGAAATATTTGTATAAACATTTTAATCACTTTAGATCACATAGATATAATTACTTCAAAAACAAAATCCATTGCTGTACTTCAGGTAGAGAGTGGTCATCATTAACAACACGTTCTAGAAAGGTATTTTGGGAATAGGATCCTTTTGCTCCAAAAAATAGTACTACATTTGATATAAGCTTTACCTCACAGAATTTACATTTATAAATTTGCCATTTTAAGTGAAAATATAGATGTATAATGCAGTGTTATTATTCTGATACTAACAAATATTTTCTTAATTCTATTTTAGAAGAGTAGTTGGTTATATGAGAACTGATTCCCTCTTTCATATAACTCTAAATGTTTCTTTTCTCTTGCATTCATGATTTGTCTGCTCCAAGACTAAAGCATTTCAAGAACATAAACATTTGGAAATAAACTATAAAGTATATCATAAGGGAAACAAACTAACAGGCAGATAAAATATTTCATTTATTCTTTACATTGAGGAGCATAGTCTAGAATCATAACTGGAATAATTGGCCATCTGCACACTACCACTACATGTATGATAAGGAAAGCGATCCTCTTCAGAGGCATTCCCCTGAGAAGCTTCCTATCCCACATTTGAAGTGTATGAACATTGGAATGATTTGCATAGTTTCTTGTTTTAGAAAAAGTATAGCTTGCATTTTTTAAAAGACAACAAATAAATTGTGTAGAGATGTTCTTTCTGCTTTGTGGTTGATGTGAAAGTATGAAACCATTAATTTACAATAAAATTCTTCTTGCCAGACTGTGAGGAGAACATATTATTTTATGAGATTGGTTCGATAAAGGCAGAAAATCAAGTGTGTTATTTAACTCTTGCTCTTCTGGCACAGATGCTAGATTAAATGAGCTATCCATATGAAGCACTTTTCAGCTCTTCATGGTTTCTTGTGTATTTTCTGTTGTTGAAAGGGTCACACTGACACAAGAATGGGACAGCTATCTGGATTCCAGAGAGCAACATCTGCTTTGTATTCTGTCTCTAACTGGAAAGTGACCCTGAGAAGTTCTCTTTTGCAGTCTTAAACTCATCCTATATACACTGTTTTAGGGTTACCATTTCTAAGATTTTGATTCCAAACTTGGCCATGAGCAATCATTTAAATAAGCACACAGTTTCTTCCAAAATGTATTTCAAAATAATATATGGCACTTTATAATCCTGATTGTAATTTAATAGAAATCTTCCACATCTTTATATTGAAAGAGACTCTCTGTTTTTACATGGTTACTTCTATATGTTAGGTGACTAGTCCATTGTAATTATAGATAAGTTCTTCATACTTTGGATGGGTAACATTAAAGATTTCAATAAGTTTTCTTCTTAGTGTATTATTTTTCTTAAAAATATTAAAATTATTTTACTGTTAATTACATATAGAATTGTGATGAAAAATTTCACTCTAGTATCTTGCTGTAGTGTTAGTGTCTCCTCAGAGAAGATACATGTAGAAGAAAAAAGATATACCTGGAAAAGATTTCTAGATATATAGCATGAAAAAAAATTCCTCAGCTAATAAGCTACAGATTGATCATCAAGAATTATCTGCACAGAACTCTAGTCAGAAATACTCTTATTAATTCTACCTCTGAATTTATATTTATGAGAGGTTTCTTAAAGAAGAGTTCTATTCCTATAACTTGAACATAACTTAATCAATTTGTTTTGGATTTACATTTCTTCAAAGTATTTTATTAAATGAAATCTAAATTCACATCCAAAAAAAAAATATTAGGATAATGCTTTGTCTATTCTCTAAGGTGATATTTTTAAGTGTATTGAAAGGTTATCTCACTAAATAATATCTTCTTTGAAGTCACAGTACAGGTTGTAATGTCACAACAAGACACAGTATAGTACTAAGGGTCCAGTTAATAAATGAGGGTGTTTTTAAGAATAAAGTGATGTCTCAGTCCTTGTATATAGGACTTCAAATAGCTGTATGCATAGTCATCTTTTTAAAGCACTTCCATGATAAGGGAGATAAAATAAAAATTCAAGATTATTCATTCTGGCCTAATTTTTGGTCAAAATTCTTTCTAGTTTCTGCACTTAACTCTTCCTAACAATCCAATGATGTAATATCATATGCTGAACTACATGTCAAGGACCTTTTGGGTCGCTCTTAGGCAACATCAGGAATATTTCCTAGAAGAGGTAGGAAATGAATTGGATCATTAATTATTAGAAAATAAAAAAGTCCAAGAAGTTATTCCAGAACAACAACAGATCCTTGTATAACACCTCTATTTAACTGCATTTTGGTGGCAGGTGGGTTGGGGTGGAAACAGAGAGCCCAGTAGAAGACCTAGGAGGAGAGAGAAAATAAAAAACATCCCGCCTCATGGCTGTAACTAGTAAGTGAATGAATAAGCTTCACAGTGGCCAAAAAAACCAAGGCCTTTGAACCAGGGCATGTGAAATGAACCAGTGAGCTGAAGAGGGTTCGGCAGTTCTGAAGAGAACAGCAACCCCAGAAATAAGGGAGAAACCGATCTCTGAAAAGGACAATGATGGATTCATTGAAACAAGAAATAAACCACTATAGGATGAGTAGCACAGCAGTGTCTCATGACTGGTCAGTGGGCATAATATCATAGATGAGCTATGAAACAATGATTTGAATTATTTTCTTTACCTGCAAGTGGTTTCGAATGATTCTGGATTTGGTAGAATTTTTTATGCAAAATGCAAGTTTCAAACTGTAAAGAAAATGTGAATGAAAGAGATGACTCTAGACAAAAGAATCAATCTCATTAAATGGCTATCATGAGAAAGCAAAGGTGTGAAAAGGAGTGTGGTAAGCAGCCAAGATAACTGAGCTCACCATGTATGTTGCAGATTAAGATTAAAATTATAGAGTGCTTATTGTGCTGGGCCCTGTATGACAGATAAGTGGGGAGGATATTAAATAAATACTGGGCACTTGGAAAGGGTTTTGAGCAGAGAATTGGTACCATAAAAGTGGATTTTAGAAATATTGATCTGAGAGTGCTATGCAGAGAAGCACAGATCTGTAAAAGGGAACACAATTAAAACAACACAAATAGATTATATTTTTGCCAGACACAGAGTTTAGTACTTAGTATATATTATTTCATACCATTTCCATATTTTATACATGACAATACATCTATTCAAACTAGCTATTGTTATTTGTGTTTTATGGAAATGATTCTAAAGCTCAGAAACTTAGGGATGCTTAATAGCTGGTAAGCAACAGAAGTGGACTCAGAGTCTGGTTCTTTTAGACTCTAAGGTCCTGCAGTTTCTCAATAAGAAGTAATATCTGCATTAAAAAGAGAGAGAGAGAGCGGTCTCTGGAAGCAGAAAGGTGAAGGGCCACATGAAAATTCTCCACACGACTGCAAAACAGCAAAACATTGAACAGAGTCATGACAATAAGGTAATAGAGTAAGCCGCTAAGGTCTCAATTCTGGATGTACAGAAGGATGAAAGTCCTATTAACCACCCAGAGTCAAAAGGAAACGTGTCCCTGAGGTAGAGAGAGGTCAGAATATTCTAAACAACTATATTTAGCATTTGGATTCTTGGGACAGTTATTACTATAGAGGCTTTATAAATAAAATAAGAAATCCTTCTCATCTGCTCACATTACAGTTGGTTGAGTTCTGAACACTACAAGTGCCTACACAATGACTTCCTAAAACTATAGTCTCCCAGGCCATAAAAAGAGGACAAAAGCTGTCAGATATCCAGCCCATAGAAAGGCTTTAGGATTAATGAGAGTGACCATAAAGTGCTTTGAGCTCCACAGAACAGGCACAATACAAATGAGCCACATTATACCAGTGACAAATACTATCCATATTCTGTCCAAGAGAATTGAAAAAAAATGCACTCTCCTGTTGCTGCTTCTGATACTGCATACCGTCCTACCATCACTTCTTTTAATTCTTTTGAGGTTTCCCTGAGGGGGAGAGAGAAATATTTCTGCTTCATGCCCAACGTATGGAGTTTGCTGGGATACACAAATTAGACAGATAATAGGACAGTCTATACCCACTTTCTCATAGTACCTTTGGAATAAAAAGAATTAAAAAGAGCAACACACTTGGAAGGTGGCTTCTAATAACACATGAATCATACGAAAGCTAGATGGCTATTTTTAGAATGTTTTTATATGAAAGTCATTATTACTTTTTTAGTACAAAAGAAGACACCAACTACCTTCTGCATGAATTCAGGATTTATTTGAACTATTTGAAATTTCAAAATTATTTCAAGTTTCAATTAAAAAAATCAATGACATGCTAGATTTATAAGATCCCTTAGTATATCTCTACAATCTATACTGATCCAGCTTTGACCTTAATATTCACTAGTTTTCCATAAGCAATAAATTCTAAAAAGATTATCTAATGTCACCCTAATGCCATATCATAATACAAAGCTTCAATAGTCTAAATCTGTTTTAGTTATCAACAAAAAATGCATAGATTATTTAAATACAGTTGGAATAAATTTTCATGAATTCACCTCTATGCTAATATTCTAGGTTTAGCAATTTACATAATATTGAGATCGGAAAAACACAGTGGGGAAATAATAATATGTAGAGAAAAGAATTAGTTTTTCATTGAGCCTATCTCTGGATAATAGAAAAGTAACTAAGATATAAGATGATAGTATTGGTGAGACTCATCATACTAGTTTTAGCTGTATGACAAACTGGAGCTTTATATATAATCTAGTTAATAAAATAAGTGGGAATCAGAACCCATATAATGAAAGATTCTCTTTAACAATGAGATTGAAATCTCTAATTTCTGTATGGCATATTTTTAATTAGAGTATATTTTAAAGTACTATCATTGAAACTTTTACAGTTTTAATTGCTTTCAAGTTCCCAAATTAACATACATGTAAATGTTAACATATGCATGTATATATTCAGACACAAATATAGTTTCATATATAACAAAAATAAATTACATTATAGTTTTCTAAAACATGCAGATTAATTACTAGAAAATTGTATAATTTAAAATGGTGGTTCTCAGAAGCATAATTTAAATACCAAAAACTATAAAATCAGAATACTGAAGATAATATATTTCATAGAATGATAATCTCTGTTTCTCTTCTGGGGCTGATAGGTGACTTTATCAATTCTTAATTATCTAAATAAAATACATTAATGCATTTTTATTACAAAAACAAGGACATTGTAAGTAAAGCTAAGGGTCATTCTGACCATGCCCCACATTTCAAGCCTCCATACCAATACCCCCAGCATATCTTAAACTTTATAATACTAATATTTTCACACATTCAAATTTTTAACTACATAACATTTTTTTCCTTTCTTTTACTTAAAAGATATTGTAATATACTTATCATTGTGGAATTTTTTTTGCACTCAACAGTCCTTAAAGACTTTTTTCATGGAAGTTTACAGAGATGTATTTTACTCTTTTTGGATACTGCACAGTATTCTGAGAGGGTTAATTCCTAGGTAGGTTGATAATGAGTCCAGGGCCCTCAAGGAGGAGAAAGGGACAAACTTTTTCTTCTACGTTCCTTCATCTTAGTCACTATTTGTAAGGCTTCCCCAGACAACCATTTTGCCTTTTTGCATTTCTTTTACTTGGGGATGGTTTTGATCACTGCCTCCTGTACAATGTTACAAACCTCTGTCCATAGTTCTTCAGCCACTCTGTCAGGTCTAATCCTTTGAATTAATTTGTCATCATAAGGGATTTGATTTAGGTCATACATGAGTGGCCTAGTGATTTTCCTTACCATCTTCAATATAAGTCTGAATTTGGTGATAAGGAGTTCATGATCTGAGCCACAGTCAGCTCCCGGTCTTGTTTTTGCTGACTGTATAGAGCTTCTCCATCTTTGGCTGCAAAGATTATAATCAGTCTGATTTCAGTGTTGACCAGCTGGTGATGTCCATGTGTAGAGTAGTCTCTTGTGTTGTTAGAAGAGGGTGTTTCTATGACCAATCTGTTCTTTTAGCAAAACTATGTTAGCCTTAGGCCTGCTTCATTTTATACTCCAAGGCCAAACTTGCCTGTTACTTCAGGTGTCTCTTGACTTCCTACTTTTGAATTCCAATCCCCTGTGCTGAAAAGGACATCCTTTTTGGGGGGATGTTAATTCTAGAAGGTCTTGCAGGTCTTCAAAGAACTGTTCAACTTCTTTGGCATTAGTGGTTGGGGCATAGACTGGGATTACTCTGATATTGACTGGTCTGCCTTGGAAATGAACAGAGATCATTCTAATGTCTGTGAGATTGCACTCAAGTACTGCATTTTGGACTCTTTTGTTGACTATGATGGCTACTCCATTTCTTCTAAGGGATTCTTGCCCACAGTAGTAGGTACAATGGTCTTTCCCCAATTCCGGGTCATTTTAGTTCACTGGTTCCTAAAATGCCAATGTTCACTCTTGCCATCTCCTGTTTGATCACTTCCAATTTACCTTGATTCATGGACCTAACACTCCAGGTTCCTATGCAATATTGTTCTCTATAACACTGGACTTTACTTCTACCACCAGACACATCCACAACTGGGCATTACTTTTGCCTTGGTTCATCCTCTTCTTTCTTTCTGGAGCTATTTCTCTGCTCCTCTCCAGTAGCATATTGGGCACCCACCAACCTGAGGAGTTCATCTTTCAGTGAGCCCATAAGGCCAGACATATTTTCCTATAGCTGGTGGAGGATAGCAGAAATGCAACCTCAAATTATAACAGTTTGGCATAAGGATTATTTTGAGCTGAATGCACCTGAGAAGAAGCTAATACCAAAAAAACAAAAAACAAAAAACTCTCTGCCCTTCTCTTTGCTTAAAAGCAGGACATAAATTTGTAAAGGTATCCACCCTCTCCCGTCTACTAAAAAGGACAGAAGTTAATTACCAAAGACAACTCTAGACCTTTATCAGCTCAAGGATGGCACCAGAGGGATCTACATAACTAGCTAGCCTTTGTCTTCCATTATGTACTATGTTATACTGTCTATCACACATTTGTCTCTTTTACAAATTCAAAATCCTTATCCTTTGTCAACTGAATGCCATGTATTGCTCTTTCATTAAGATGCCATATAAGCCCAAGTTCTATTTTTAGTTATTCATCACCCAGGTCTTCCTTGTGTATGCACCTTGTCTGTGTTAACAAGCTTCTGTTTGTTTTTCTCTTGTTAATCTCTTCTGTCAGTCTAATTTACAAGGCCCCAAGGAAACCCAAGAGGGCAGAGGAAAAAAATTGTGTTTCCTCCTCTACACTGGCTTTCAATACTCAGATGTTTTATCTCATCACAACATTTATAAGACATTGTCATTGTGAACATCATTATTAGTAATCAGCATCAGGGTTTTTGTAACAGGTAGAATTAGATATACATTATACACTGAAACTTTTTTCTTGTCAGACAGGTCTAAAGTGCCTTTAAAAAGAACTGATATTATAACCTCATTTTACATATGCTTCGTCTTCTTTATTTTGACATTCTATTTAGAATTTCAATAATACCAGTGGGGGTGTGGCGATCTAATGGGTTTATGTTTAATAGAAATTTGAGAACTGAGATAATTACTGAATTGGCTTTCTTCAACTCATTATCCTACTCAGTAGAAGTTAATGTATCCTCACAATATTAATTGAACCAAAACAGTTTTTTTTTTTTTTTTAATTTGAAGGCATCGTATATTTCAGCTGACAGCACAGTGATGATGAGTTTAAAATGTAAAAGTGACTATAATACTAATTTTTATTCCAAGATTATTGCATTAAATAAATTATGGCCAATGAATAATGGTGCTAATTATATCCAGTTTTAGAATCATTCAATAATTATTTACTCTCCTCTGCTTCTGAGTAATTAATTAGAGCAGATACATCTTAGTTTATGTTGCCTTGTCTCATAAAAACGACTTAGCATTATTTATTGGACATTTTAGAAATCACTATGTTTTGGACAGTTTTGGTGACTGCCTAGGTTATTTTCTTTTCTTCCTACATTTTGCCTGCTAATTTTCTAACTAAAACTTCTTCACTGCCATTCATTATTCAGCTAGATTCCAATTCTTCTAAATTCATTAAACTTTGTTGTTGTTGTTGTTTTACTTAATGCACCACGGAGGGGTGGGGGGGACTGCTTAGCACTTTGTAAAGTCCTACTTAATACTGATTTACTCCTGGGTTTTACATTTTTATATCTTTTGTATTTCAAAGAATGTTATCGATCATTAAATGCACCAATTTAAGCAACACAAATTCATATACTTACTTGTTTTCACACATTACCATCCACAAACATTCATATATTGAGTCACAAGCACAATTTTCACACTTTTTTCATAGTCATCTCATTTAATGCATTCTCTCCTGCATAGCTAAAGTCTTAAATTATTTAAAAATCATGTAATAAGAACTGCTTGAATGGAGAAGAGAGATATCGGAGCTAATTTTCATGCTAGCCATAACTTTGTTCTTTTGTTGAGTTTATAAGTGTTTAGCTGAGGGTATACAGTTATGGAAACAGCATATCATTGAGAAGACTCAGCATTTTATTACATCTAACGTTTTCAAAAGTGCAGACCTTTCTCATTTTTAATATCAGTAATCTTGTCACTAGCACAATATTTCTTATATTACCTCACCTTTGTCATTATGATAGATTCCAAAGTTATTTAAGCAAAGACATTGTTTCTAGTAACAAACTACTGATTCAATTACTATAATACTAAATGCTCTCCTCAGATGCAAATTATGTTTCAAAATTAATTAATTTTGTTATACCTAATTGTGAGAACTAGTAATTTGGAAAAAAGCCCACATATATACACTTTAAAAATGTATCTGCACCATTTTCTATTTCATTTCTCATCACCATACTGTATTGCACACACACATGCTTCAGTTGTGTCTGACTCTGCGACCCTGTGGACTGTAGCCCTCCAGGCTCCTCTGTCCAAGGGATTAACAGGCAAGAATACTGGAGTGGGCTGCCAAGACCTTCTTCAGGGGATCTTCCTGACCCAGGGATCGAACCTGCACATCTTGCATCTCCTGCATTGGCAGGCGGGTTCTTTACCACTAGTGCCGCCTGGGAAGCCTTCCAGAAGTCACTGGAAGAATACATTTGTAAAAGTTCTCTGCACTTGCTAATTTACTTGCCTGAAATATATTCTTGATTGGAAAAATTTTTCTAAGGGTGTAAACATCTTTATATTTCTGACCATGTATTGCCTTTCATCTAGTCTTCTAAAAGGGTTATATTTATTCACAATATCAATAAATTAGCATATACACTTTAGAAACAACTTTATCAAAATTCAATGTTGAGATTTTTTTTTTTTCCCCTTAGTTTTGTTTTGTATTACATTGTGCTATTTTGGTAGTTTTAAAAAGTTATTTCAAGACTGGATAGAATTGTATGAGTTCATGTCTTGGGAGGGTTTTTGCTTAGGTTTTAGTTTGTTTTAGTATTTCTCATTGTGTTATTGTTTTCATACATTTTCTGTATAAATTGTGGTTGAGCTATTTTACAATGTTAGCAATACTAGATTCTATTTCACTTTATCTTATCATTAAAAATATATGTGTGTGTAAACATGGGTCCATTGATCTACATTTACACAGGTGTTTAGAGAGAAAAGCTAAAGAACCAAGAAAGAAAAGTTTATTTAATAATTATCATCCCATAAGAAAACTTTTCTACTTAAAAGTCCTTCCTTTTGATAAGGTGTAATGTTCATCATTTATTCTAACTTAACTCTGCTCACTGTCCCAAAAGGAGAACTCATCAATATTCAATCTCTAAAACTTTCCCCATACCTTTTTTCCTTAGCCAAGTGAACTGTAAGCATTTTCCTGCATAACTTCACTATATATTTTTATCTTGTAACTCTGTAGATCTTTTACTTTAACCAGTTTTGAACTTGGATCTACACTAAAATCAAGACCGCTTTAAAGTTTGCTCTTTTGATATATCTGTACCTATCGACTCATAGTTACCAGAGTCAAAGGAGTATTACTTTAACACATTACAAAGCCATGTTTTGAATAATGTATTTTTGACTAAAACCTGCACTGAAATGTCAGCCTTTTTTCTGACTTGTCACAATAAAGAAAAGACTTTTTGCTTCAAGTTTTGGGGAAAAGGCTTTGCTTTTGAGAATATTCACTTCATCAATTAAAGTATATACCTTAAGTCTGTGGATCAGAAAACATAAAATATTTCAAGGTTTGTTAACTATACATAAGCAGTTAATAAGTAGATCACATGTGTGCTAAATATAGATGGAAAAAGATGAACAGACCAAGAGATAGCTGATATTTGAAAGGCATTAAATACACATAAGGCATCTGTGTACTAAATATTAATATACTAAAAATATATGAGCACTTAATATTTATTAAGTCCTTAATTCTGCTAGTTATTGCTCACAAGGATTTGGGGTCCAAGCATCCTCTGCCTTAGAAACACAGAATCACTGACTGCTCAGCAGGCTAATAGGAAAGCTACAAGTATTAGGCAGGCATATTTCCCCCTGTGTCCTTCCAATTGAATAAATGTATAGCACATCCCCCTCATGGGTCCCTTGCTTGAAACCTAACTGAGGAAAGCTGATGTGACAGAGAGATAAGGCATATGAACACTGTGTACATCAGAATTCAGGTATTATGACCTCTCTAAGCTGCCTGAACTTTACCCTGAGAATATTAACCTATCCCATATTTATATTCCTTGCTTCTCCTTATGTGTTTAAATTGATTAAAAAACAAACAAACAAACAAACAAAAAACCCATGTGATTGAGCAATTTAATTTGTGAGGCTCTCTGTTTTCTCACCACTGGGATAGTTGGCCTTATGGTATAACTGGAGGCTACTTTTTCTGTAAGGTAATTTGTTTAGATGGAAAGTTTCATTTCAGATAGTGATCACAACTGAACAATTAGCATATGTATACGTGTATATGTGTGTGTGTGTGTGTGTGTGCTCAGCTGTGTCTGACTCTTTGCAACCCCATGGCCTGTAGCCTGCCAGGCTTCTGCTCTGTGGAATTTTCCAGGCAAGAATACTGGAGTGGGTTACCATTACGGTCTCCAAAGAATCTTCCCAACCCAGGAACTGAACTCACATCTCCTGCATTGGCAGGTGGATGCTTTGGGTTTTTAATTACAAATAAATTATATATTTACTAGGTATACCAGTAACTAGTAATTCCCACTACTTGAAACAATCAGATGCTGAATTTTAAGAATGGCCAAAGTTTATAAAGAATCTGATGACAGAAAAATGAAGCATACCTGTGTTTTCCAAGAATTCACTTGGGTCTCTTCTTGTTGTGAAAGAGCTGACTCATCAATGGGAATATTCACAACACCTTTCAAGGAACTCTTCCTTCATATTTTAATGTTTAATAAGGAGAATGCCAACCAATGAGTTATTTAAAATTAGCTCACTTCTTGGAAAGAATAATCAACATCTAAGAGATGACCCCCATCCTAAAGATAGCAAACCAAACTACCACTCTGCTTGATGGAATTGTTCTTTAGTGAATAGCTGTCCAAACACAAAAGATTTATTTTTTCCTACTTTGTCATTTGACACACAAATAAAAAACTCCCTATCATAAAGACCAATTTAAGTAAATGTCTCCAACATCTATTCACCTATTGAATATTTTGCTTATTTGAGCAATATAAATTTCAACACATAAAGAATTATATGAACTATACACAGACACAATCTCTTTTGTGTCATCTTTTGCATAAAAAGGGGAAAGCAAAAACTGTAAGGATTTAAAGAGTGTTCTAACAGTTGTTCAGACATCAACCTAAAGTTCAAGTTAAAAGTGATTTAAATACAAGGAAAATGTCTTGAATTCAGACAGTCAGTTGACTTTTACCAGAATCAGAATTTAGACAGACTTTGGGCAGAGCCTTGGGCATTTAGAAGAAGCTTGCTTTATAAATCATTGTTTGCAGAACTCTTCTTGTCTTTTAGAATCTGGCCATGTGAACTCATCATTAGGCTCTGATCTTTCCTGCACTTGGAATTTTCAGATCAATCTCTGGCTTCTTGCCCACAATCTTCTATAGCCCCACACAATTAGTCTACTGGTGGCTCTGACAATCAGTTTTCTTACAGTTGAGCAAGTCATTGACCAATTAGTCAGTGATATTACAAAGTGATTTTAAAAATAACTCTTTAACAAAGAAAATTCATCACTCTGTTCCTGACTTTTGGACATAATAACCTAAGACTACTTTTCAGACAGACACAGTCATATTCCATGTCACCACCCCACCCCCCACCATGGTCATCAAATGAAACTGCTTCCCGTTAAACATTCTCTGATTATGAGCACATCTTCTGGCTTGCTTTTTCAACTTCTCTCCTATAAATTATTATTTTTTTATCACATATTATAGATCCCCCAATTCCTTCAGCTCATATTATATTTCATTTCAACTTTTTTTTACCCCTAAAACATCTCATCAATATCCAGTTCTTTAATTTGAACATAGGTGAAGTGACTCAAATTTTACCCCCAGTCCACACTCTCCTCTGAATTCCAGACTGATGGAATTCCCCTCTTTCCCTGAATATTTGCAGGTATCATACTACACATCCACAGTAAAAGGAGGAGGAGCATAACACAAAGCTTCTCCTCTTCCTGTAGACCCTTCTTAGTCCAGGCCTCTCACTGCACCCATGTACCTGGAATCCTAAACTCTAAACTGTCCCACTTACCTTGCCCCCCCAACCCCTGTCCTATCATATAGCATGCTCGTGTTACTCTTTGCAAAGACAGAAAGGGTTTCATTAATTTACTCCACTTGCCCCAAGTTTGTTCCACCTATAGGATAATAGCCTATTTTATTTACTCTGCATCTGAAAAACCTGACAAGTTTAACTGAAGGCCTGATTATGCCTCAGATGATCTGTTGCTTCTATTACTCATGATACCACATGGATATCTTTAAATCCTGTATCTATTTGTGAAATTATTTGACTGACCATCTTATTCATTAGACAGGAAGCTCCATGAGACAGGGATGCTGTGTATTTTGCCCAGTGTTTTCCAGTGCTTTAACAAAATGCCTACAACGAGTAGCCAATCAGAAATACTTGTCAAGTAAACTAGCAAATGAGAGTGGGGGAAGACTCATTTCCTGAATGTTCTAACACTGTTCCATATCATGTGGTATCCATGCAGGCTTTCTCTGTGCTTGTTTCTGGTGGCTTACAACTCAGCTGTTTGGGATCTTTTAAATCAAACAAGAGATAATTCCCAAAGAGACCCAAATTTAAAAATGCCATGATTCAAACAGTATATGTGCATGAGAGCAAATGAAAGGAGCAGTTGTGCTTATTATGAAAAGCAACTGACTCCAATCCCTTTTGTTTCCCAAACCCACTTCCACAGTCACTTTCTTCAAATGTCCCTCCTTAGAGTGTTTCTGGTACTTACATTCACAGCACTATTTCTAGATTTATCAAATATTTGAATAATATAAATTGGTTTCTTGATATTTAAAAAATGAGAATTTAATTTAGCCAACCCATCCCCATTTCCTTTCAAAGTTTAACACATACAATTATGCTGAGTTCTAATTTTAAATAATATCTGGCCCTTTATATTTCAGCAGTATCTTTTGTCTTCCCTTTGAAAAATACCTTTCATTTTTTAAATTGTGCAGTTCATGGTTTTACTCTTATATTTTGCATTTCCCAAAAGGATGCATTAACAAATGTATAATCTGATTATGTTCTAGTGTTCCTTCTGCAAGTTTACACATTAAAATATGCTTAAAAACAAGAGAAAACTTGCTCCGAAAGTGAACTGGTTAAGATATATTCAATAGGTCATGTACATTTACTTTTTTATAAATGAAAAATGCTGACCTATGTAAATTAATATATTTATAAACCATCTGAAAAATTTGGTAGTTACATGGGACAAAGAAGGTAAAATAAAAAAAGGAAAAACTTCTGACTTGATTAAATAAAGCTAAATTATGCCTTGGTTTGCTATAGTTTTACTTTATACATTACATCACAAATTATAAATCTTACTTGAACTTAAATTTAACATAGATATAGAATTTCACTAGCCATGAGTCAAAAGTCTAGGTGAGATTCACCAACCTAAGAATTCATTGAGACAAATTACTCAAAGTAACAGTTGCAAATATTTTTAGAAGTAAAAATAGACATTTCTAAATCAATAATATTTTAGATAATTTTTGTAAGAAGTAAATAGATAGTTCAAGCTATATTTTTTGTTTCCTCCCTTTTCTTTAAAGTAACAGTAGAAAATAATATTGTAAAGTAATTAGCCTCCAACTAATAAAAATAAATGGGAAAAAAAATCTGTAATGACCTTTGGAAATTTGAAATTACTTTGGATACCTTTATGACCATAGGATTAGGGTTTGAAAGAATTTTGCATTTATAATTAAATATCTAATATTGACATTCAGAATTCACAGAAGACAACTTAGATTCACATAGAAAAAGTATCTTCATATGCAACTAAATTATTTTTTAAAATAGAACATTTAATATTCAGAAAATAGATTGCACATATAACTTAAAATAAGAAATTTAATGTAAACAAGAAAACTAAATTTTGATTGACAAAGATGTGTGGGCACATTGTAAATATCTATAAACAGAACCAGAGAAAATGAGGCTTGTTCTTGCTTGTGAATAAATTTACACTTCTATAGAAACTCAATAATACATTAAACCAAATTTTCCCTATTCTTTTAATTTTTAATTATTTGACTATTTTATGAGAAGTATTTGATGCTCAACATAATATCTCCAAAGACAATTATTCAAATAAGGGCCCCCAAAAGAGTAGAGGCACATTTTTAAATTTAATAATGGTAATACAAAGTCATTAAGTAGATAGTACATTTTATATTCAAATAAATAAAGCAGATTGACCTATTTACCATAAGGCAGTAACTATGATTATTCAAATGGTATCAATAGTCTATTCATTCTGGAACATTCTGTACATTCTTGTTTACTGTAGCTTTTTGAAATCTATCAGAATGGGTTCCAAATCTTATCCAGATCCTTTATCATTTCAAACAAAGGTGTCAATAAATGGTCATCCCATGGCAGTTAGAATGTTATTCCAATTATGATATTTAAACCATTTATGTTAGTTTTAATATTTTTAAGTTTTTGTGGCTTACTGTACAAAATTGAGGGAAGAAGTCACAAATTAAATATTAAACAATGTTCAATCATCAAATCACTAGCAGGTAAACTAAAATTCTTGGCAAACTGTAAAAATAGCCTTCTATAAGGAGATCCTAACATACTTCTTTCAGATTCTCATTACAATGGTTAAAACTAGGACTGACAGACAACACACTAGGCCTTAAGAACAAGATGAAAGGAACTTATGCATGAAATCAATTGGACACTTACTATGACTTATTGATAGAAAATAAACCAAATTGCCAATTTTATGCATTTAGCTTTAGAAATACAATCTATATTATTCAGAAACTATTATTCTTCAATTGCCTCTCTCTAAAGCAAGTAAGGTAGTTATCGCACTTCTTTGCTCCTTACCAAATATCTTTTCCTCTATATTAACTCTGAAAATATAATTCCTAAAAAATGGGAAGAAAAAGGGAAAATGATATTGCATTATACTTTCCTGGGTAAATGTGTAGAAAATAAAAGGACACATCATAGAAACAGTACTTACTGAGGTTTGTAGTGTAGAAGTACATAAGTAAAGCATATAGAATGTTTTACTTAGGATAAGATTTTATGAACACCAGGTAGCTAGAACATAAGAAGAATCTATAGAATGTCGTCTTTAGCCTGGATTTTAATCGGTTTTCAGTATATAAACAAATAAAATGTGCAAATAATTCCTAGTATCAAGAATAAAGTATAAAAGAATGTTCCACAAAATACTTACATTTAATATCACTAAGAAAATATTAAAATATAGGGTCATCAGCAGATTACATGAAACAACACTCACAAATGATTTAGTATAAGACCTGATAGCTTAAGCATATAGATGGTGCTTAGCGAAGATTCTTGCCATTGTTAGTTATTTCTCCAACAAAATATGTGTAAAGAAATTACTAAGGTATTAGAATTAATAAATTTTAATGTATACAAAATAAATTAGAAAGAAAATACTAACACATTTAATTATGCATAAGAAATTATCATGAAGTCCACAGAGTTTTTATACAACATTAATAATTCATAGCAAAGTTTCATACTTGCAAATATTTTATGTAAAGCTTAAAATCATCTCAGCAAGTTAAAGTTTTGGCATACTTACTAATGATCAGGGGTGTTAGACTCCTGTTATATGTCCTACTAAAAATTAACTCAATAAAGCATATTAGCTTAAAATTATGTATTTGCTTGAACAAAATCACTTAATATTTTTTACATTAAGTTGTGAATGAATCATATAACAATAATTTGTCAAAGAAATAAAGTTATAAATCAAAGCACAGGAAATGATCACAGAAAAAGAAATCTCCAAGTTACTTTTATTTTTAAAAAGGTTCTTAAAGTTGCATTGTAAATCTTAAATAATACAACTTTATATTGCTAATGCGAACATGTTATACAAGGTTAAAATGAATCACAATGAGTGTAGCTATACATGCACGAGTTAAAGTAAAATTAAGCCTCACGGATAGAGCTGGATATTGGTGATTGTGTAGATTGTAATATCAAGTAATAACTTTTTTTTTTGAAAAATCCATTTTCTCTTTCAACTCATCTAATTTGCCTAGTGAAATAATAAAAGGCACAATAAAATTAAAATATTTTCCAGGAAACACACTTCATTCGAATATAAATTTAAGTGATTAACCACTATTCTCAGTAAATATGATATTCCCAGAAGTATGCGCTGTCAAAATAATTTATCCTGTGGCAAGGATAGTAGTGAAGTGTTATGGTCCTTGATATATGAAGTCATCTTCTACCTAGTTCAGATGTAACTTGGAACGAAATTCCATTTAAAAGTGTAACCTTAGATTTTCTCAGCATTTTACAGGAGCAAGAATAAAGGATTTTACATTATATTAATACAATTCTCTAACTCATCATATCTATTACTCTTTTCTTTAGATTGAAGGTCTTATGTCACTTGTTAAGCACTTAAATCTAGTTCTGTCTTACGTGTCCAGCCACAAACAGATTAGATGCACTGCCAGTCGCCAAACACTTGCTGACCTTCTCCATTACTTGCCCTGACTGTGCTCTTATTTATAGGAATACTTAAATCACATGGCTTTTGCAAATGATACTTCTTGGTAAGTTGTAACTATTACATGCTTGGAAATACACCTGAGGTGACAATTATTTAGCAATTAAGAAGCATCTTAATTGCCAGATTGCCAGAAAATGCCTCCCAGGTAACTGGTGAGGAATTATGGTTTTACTGATTTCAGACTGGGTCCCAGAAATCAAATGAGATAGTCTGGTTTTCACTGTCTACTCTCCAAAATGATTGAGAATGTATAATTAAACTTATGATGATACAGAAATGTACCAACATGGTTAAAGAAACCTGTATTTGGTAAAGGAGTAGGCTTGCCCCTTATTACTGCTATCCCAAGGGACAGAAAGGATGTTGGGAACATGCTTGACACTTTATAAATATTTGTTGCATAAACAAATATGTGAAATTTAAAATTAATGAGCTCATAGAATAGTCTCCAATTTTGGTTCCATTGTAATATTGGATGTGCTTGGGAATTTGTAACAATTAAAATTTGTGGCAGACCATTATTTTGAATGATATCAATGATATTTGGTAAATTCTTTAAAAATTATTCTCCTCCACCAAATTCAATAAAAATTAAAAGGAAAGATATATATTCCTCATCATTAGTGATTTTAGTAGACATTTCATACTTTATTTTTGTCAAAAATAACTCAAATACTATCTTATTTTCCTTCTTTTGTTTCAGTAATCAACAATACTGATTGTTCTGAAATTTTAAGGAAAACTTATTGACCAGTAAAATAAAATGGGAAATAAAAAGTATATTTGGTCATCAGTGTAAAATTTACTGATATCTATTTTAGATGCAAATGTTTTTAATGTTTTGTTTGCTTGTTTGTTGGCATATGTACCTGGCGTCCACTCAAAGTATGAAATGGATACCCACACACTGGCCTGACCCAAAATTTTGTGACAATGAGTAAAATCACCTCCTGGACTTGTACAAAAACAGTTTACTGAGCTCCAACGGACAGTTCATTTCTGGATGCCTCTACTGCACAGCTTCAAAAAGAAAAGAAAGACTCTGAGATGGTAAAAAGTCTAGCACAGGTCATTCAGGATGGAGAGAGTTGTGGAGTATACACAGAAGAGTGAGTGAAAGCAAAGAAAGAAAATAAAGCATCTCACAGAAATTACCCAAGAGAAGTAACTCATTCACAGGAAATCTCTTATCCTACTTCAATATTCAGTGCTATGAGGACATACACACACATATGTTCATGAGCCAAAGCAAACCATAATCAAAGCATAAGCCAAAAAATAGTGTGTGAGGTAACTTTATAAGAGTGTGGATACATTCATTTGTTCATTCCAAAGCTATTCATAAAGGATTTACATTATCAGGCTCTTTTTGCTAAGTGCTAGATATATAATCATGGTATTGACCTTGCCCAGAGAGCTTACAGACAAATAGAGTAAATCAGCTACTTAGACCACAGAGTGTTAAGTCCAATCAAAGAGGAATGCAAAGGGTGCTGAAAGGGTCAGTTTATTCAGAGCTGAAGAACAGCGAGCAACATATGACAAAGGGCTTCCAAGGAGATGCTCAAACCCAATCTTAAAGAAGTGACCATTTGGTGGTATGAATTCAAATGATGCTGGGAACAGCATATTGGAAAGGCACTGACATGACAAACAGGATGACATCTCTGAGAACTGCAGATAGTACTGTATGGCTGGAACAAATAACATAGATGTATCTAAATAATTACAGACTATAAACGTATTGTGGCTCAGACGGTTAAGAATCTGCCTGAATTGCAGGAGAACTGGGTATGATCCCTGAGTTGGGAAGATCCCCTGAGAAGAAAATGGCAATCCACTCCAGTACGCTTGCCTCGTGAGTTGCATGGACAGAGGAGCCTGGTGGGCTACAGTCCATGGAGTCACAAAGAGTTGGACATGACCAAGTGACTAATACTTTCAGTTTCACTTTTCACCATATAAGGAGGAGGCTAGAGGTAAGCAGGACTCAAATGAACATGACGTTGTTTACTAATTTGAGAAGTTTTAGTCATTTTAGTAAGCAGTGGGGAGTCAATCAAAGATTGCAAACAGTAATTTACAATGATCATTCCAAAAGAGGTTCTCGAAAAAAGAACTGAAGGAGATCCAAACAAGAGGCAGGGAGAAATGTGGTCTTCTTGATTCAAAGAATTGCTCCATAGCAATAAGTTCATTTCTATGATGCAGGTACAATTTGCTTCCTTAAAAAGTCATCATCCATCACATTAATTTTGTTGATTTTCTTTTTATCGGCTTTGTAGTTTTGCATATATTTAATATGCAAATTATACTTGGTTTTATATTTTTCCATCTGGATCCCCTTCAGTTCCTCATATCACACACTCACCTCTAAGTTAAAGATCAAGAGTACCTGAACACTTTATATATATTAAGAAGATACAATATATTTTCTATCAACATACTGATTCAATTCAATCTAGCACCATGATTATAAGTATTCAGAAATCAAAGGATACATGTTAGGAAGCTTGAATAAGAAAGAGAAGTCATTCCATGAGTAGCTTATCTCCTGCCACCAAAATAAACTGTATTATAAACTGATTCTCCTCAAATACTCGGGATTTTCTACTGGATCTTTATTCTTGGAATGCTAGGAGGTATACCAAGAAACCACTATACCCTAGGAAAGTGACACTGGAGAAGGCAATGGCAACCCACTCCAGTGTTCTTGCCTGGAGAATCCCAGGGACGGGGGAGCCTGGTGGGCTGCCATCTATGGGGTCGCACAGAGTTGGACACGACTGAAGCGACTTAGCAGCAGCAGCAGCAGGAAAGTGACACACATAATAAGGTATTCCTACTTCAAACAGGACCAGCTGAATCTCAGAATGAGATATTTATGATATATGTGGGTTTATATATGTGTGTGTATACATATACACATTTTTAAACATAAATCTTCCATATAAATGGATATCTAATAAAGAGACAAGTTATGACTTCAAAAATAACTAAAATTTTTTGGCCAGATTTTTTAAAAAAAGAGAAACCACCTAGACACTAATAGATGTCTCTAACTAGGACAGGATTTGTTGGCTACTATTTAAAGCAAAATGTTTCCTCTTTTCCAAAGTACATATAGAAAAATTTAATATTGACATACTAGAGTAAACACATGTGTCTGTTTCTGGCCAGAGGTGACAAACGAGGATTTCTGGTATCTTAGTCTCCAAGTGATCCCTGAGTGCTGGGACATTAACTCCTATATTTAATGTACCCATTTCGACCTACGAATGTATCTTAGTGTTTTGGTTTGGAAGCTCTAACTTTAGAGACTCTAGAGCTGAGAAAGGAGACCATGCCAGAAATCTGCTGACTTTAGGGAAAGGATAGATGTGTTGTCCACAAGCTGCTTGGCTTATCTAAGTTGATAAAACTTCATATGCCTCCAGCAGATGAGTCAGGCACTGAGACGGCAATAATTTTTCCATCCAAATGCCAATTGCTTGACTAATAATGGCTAATTGGAGAATTTTGTTTTGATAAACAATCTCAGGCTTTGTCTAGGCACAATCAGATACAATACTGGATTGATTAATGACATCAACCATGAGTGAAGTAGAAGAGAGCAGCGCTATTAGCTTACCCAGAACATAAAGTTGATTGTACAACATATATTCTGCAACCCTTTCTTTGAGATAATTTTATGAATTGAAGCACAGGCTTTATATCCTAGATTTGTTGTATGATTTGGGTTACAAATAATTTAGGTGACAAACCTACATGTATCTCTTTCTATTCATCAGGTAATCTCCAGCTGATTTTACTTCCATTTATCTTTGACTTTAAAGTAGAGATTGATAAGTAACTTCACAACAGGACACAAAAGAACATAGCCTCGGTGCTAGAGGGAGCTGGATGTGTACACTTTTCCCGTGAGCTCTGCACAAGAGCTTCTGCAACACAAAAGAAATCCCAAGGCCAGTGTTAACAAATCCTTGGTCCTATACTTGTTGACTCAGGGAGATGGACAGCAATACCTTGAAAATCGCTCATTGCTGTGGCTTAGGAGAAGCAGATCAAATTATCTATGATGAAATAATGTCCAAGAATTTATAGGAATAATGCAGGTTAATCATATTTTTCTCTTTTAAAATTCACATATATAATCTTCTTTCAAGAATTTACTTAATGTTCAGCCCAGACCCCTTTCAAGTAAAGAAAGGGAATGATATTTCACTTGTTCGAAAACATGAAAATCAGCCCTTTTATCTTTTAAATAAAAATAACTTTGCTTCTAACAAGCTTGATAGCTGGAACACATCAATTGACAGAGTAGAATAACACCTCTTTAGAGATTTATCACTTTTAATGCTAAATTAACTGCTAAGGCATTACTATAAAAAGCCAGATGAAATAATAAAAAAGATAGATACATCAATAGGAAAATGGGGAAAGGAATGAACAGTCTGGTCACAGATCAAGAAATACAAACATCCACCTTGCTAGTTATCAAAGAAACACATATCAAAGTGAAACATCATTGGAAATTTTTAAAATAAAATGAATTGGAATTCAGGGGAGCAGGTACTTTCCCACAGGGGTATAATCTTTCCTAGAGGCTAATAATATAAAGTATTAATACAAAATACTTTTAAGGGTCATATATTTCAATCCAGCAGTGTCTTTACTAAAAATGTACCTTAAGAACACTTTCTGCAAAGGCCTTGCTTATAATTTTCTTAATTCTCTCTATGAGAGTAACTTAATTTTAAAGCAGGTTATAGAGTTTGAGAACATCACAATGTAAACTATTCAGCACTTTCCTCATGTGAACACTCAGGCTGCAAAGGCTGCATGGAGAATAGAGGCAATGAGTGCTTGCAAAGGACAGAAACAATAAAAGCAGCAGAAGCATCAAGGATTGACTGAAAGTGTCCTGGACTTCAACTTCACACTCTGCTGAGGATCAGGTCTGGGGCTATCCTTTTACTCCCTTCTGTGTCTCTAATTAGTGGTGGGGTTCCATCACTGGAAGATCTAATTTGCATGTGCTCCTATGGCACAGAGAAGTTGTCCTCAGTGAAAGAGCTCAGTCGATACCACCTCTACACAAGAAACATCAGTAACATACTTCCCCTCACACCAACTGAATAAACTTTCTCGCTGAAATAGTTAACAGGAAATAAGATGCAAAGAGCCAACTCATTGGAAAAGACCCTGATGCTGGGAAAGATTGAGGGCAGGAGGAGAAGGGAGTGACAGAGGATGAGATGGTTGGATGGCATCACAAATTAATGGATATGAGTTTGAGCAAACTCCAGGAAATAGTGAAGGACAGGGAAGCTTGGCATGCTGCCGTCCACGGCGTCGCAAATATTTGGACATGACTGAGCGACTGAACAACAAAGCTATAATTTGTTTGGAAGAGTGATAACTTCAAGAACATCCAGTTCAACAACTGTGAGTGAGAAGCAAGACTAAAACAGTAAACGGACTTGACTATCGTTACACAACTCATTGTCAATAACATGGGCAGGTTATCAACTTGAGTGTTCAGGGAAATTCTTAGTCAAATCCCACCACAAGAAACAACAGTCCCCTAACCTTCACCATAAAGTTAATGCTTTGCCCCTTTCTCATGGCTTGTGAGACTATAAACAGTAAATTGTGACTTTGTCCTTTATACTTACAAAAGTCATCTGGAGATATGTATGCACATTGTGCAGAAAGCTAAAGAATACATATTACATCAAATGGAATTAGTAATGCCACAGAATGCTCATGAGGATCTCTCTCTTCAGGAGTTGTACCTGATTAATGTTGTCATCAGAAAATAAGGAATGATTTATCCCACCCATTGAATCTGTTATCAACCAGGTAATAAAGTATGACTGGATGTCAGTATGTTCAGCATTTCTGTTTTGAGGAGAGACCAACAGGATCAGAAACACACATACACCCCATGAAGCTGTGACCCCAACACGAAGTCAAAGACTGAGTCTTGGGTACATTTTTCTGTTACAGTTGTACCCCACACTCCCCTATACACACCTCTCCAAAACAGAGAGTCCACAGCTGTTAAGAAATACAGAAAAGGGTTTAGAAATGGAGGTGAGAACAATGAGAGCATCTCGCTAACAAAGAATTGAAACTAGGATAAACAATAAATATAGCTTAGCACTGTCTTAGATAACAACAAAAAAATATATATATATATATAGAAAAATAATTTGACTAGAATCTATGTCTTTGTGTCCCCAAACTTACATTTCAGAGTTTTTAAAAAGGAGTTTAAACTAGGCCTCCTGCCCTGGATATTTACAGCTTGTTTGAACCAATAGGTTTAGAAGAATAATTCAAAATAACTCGGATGAAGCTTGGATCCCACTTGGAAGGTTTTTCTGAATTTTGAGGGGTTCACTCTGGTATTTTCATGTCATGTTTAACCTTAGAATCATCACAGCTGGTCATCAGGTCTCTGGGATTTCTTTTCCTTCTTGCTATGCAGAGACATGCTCATATGAACCCTTCAGTGCTCAAGGAGGCTAAGGAAAGCAAGGGCTGTGAGTCAGGTGGCTTTCATACAATAAAATGATGACGTGGACTAAATAGATAATTCTGGTTTCTCCCTTACAAAGTACTGATCACTCTTAATGCCATGATGATATGAACATGTCACTGGATGGCAAGGCATCATATTATTTTAAAACATATAAAAGTGTTACTCACTTAGTCGTGTCTGTTTGCAACCCCGTGAACTGTAGCCCACCAGGATCTCCTGTCCATGGGACTTTAAAGGTAAGAATACTGGAGTGGGTAGCCATTCCCTTCTCCAGGGGATCTTCCTGACCCAGGGATCAAACCTGGGTCTCTCATATCACAGGCAGATCCTTTACCATCTGAGACAACAGGGAAGCCTCGAAACATATAAGATGGGTCTCAAATGCAGTCAGTAAATATAATCACAGCCATGGGATTATTGCTCTTTTAGAGCATGACAAGAGTTGCTTTGGAACTTAGAGTAAAAAAAAAATCTATTATTATTCGGTGATACTTGCTTTAATTTACCTGGTCTAATGACTAAGTCTGAAGTTTATACTGGGAGAAGAATTATTTATCCAGAAGAAAAGAAGGCAATAAAATGTTAGTGGTGTATCTCTTGAAAACAAAAGACAACATGGGGTGTACATGTATCTTTGTGTGTGTGTGTTTTAAATACACTGAATGTTACTTATCAAATATTGGTCATATTAAAATCTTGGCACTTTGTAGCGAGACTGCAATACCTAAGTTGCATGAATCCATTTAGACAGTAAGAAATCACACACTAAAATGCCTGTTAAAGTTCTGCAAATGATATTATAAAAGATATAATTTGATATATAGAAAGCATACTTTTAAAATCAAAGAATTCATCATAAAGTATTTATTTCAGGTGTTATTTTTCTGGTTGCCTGTAACCCAGGGATGTTTACTTCTAAAATAAAAGTCTTTCTTAACTTCTGACTGAGGGGTAAACCTAAAGCCCATTTACCTAACTTTGGAGAGGTCCAGAATTCTGTGACTTTTCTTTCTTTTTTTTTTTTTTCAGAAGAAAATAATTCTGCAGGTGACAGAGTGAAAAGCATATATAAGAAGAAAAACCTATTGTCAATAAATGATTTAATAATCCTTAAACTGAAGATTACTAACCTTCAGACTAAAATCCTAGATGGCTGAAATTTATAAAATCAAATCAAAAGAATTTGGCAAATATGTATTGACCTCCTACTGTGTGCCAGGTAATAAGGTGGGATCTAGTCTAAAAGAAGCTGGTCACAGTTTCAATAGTTAAAGACCATTTAACTACTAGAGGTTAAATGGAAATAAACAGAGGTCTGGAAATAGAGACCTCTTCATGTATCTGAGCTTAACTTGAGTCTTTTCCTGATGTTAATGTTTTTATGTTAGAAGAAAAAAAAAAAAGACTACATGGATTTTAAAAATATATTTAGAATATGTTTGCCAGAACACAGAAAACCAGTAAAATATGTCACCAAAATTATGCAGTAATTTTATGGCTAATATTTACTAAGACGTAAGGCTTTTTGTGTGCCAAATACTGATCTAAATGCTCTATATGATTTATCTCATTTACTCCTCACATTAACCTCTTCAGTAAGGTAATATTAAACATAGTATTAGACTTAAAAGGATATGCAGCACAGAGATTCTTCAGTCAGTAATGAATGGACAAATTATCCCCATATAAAAAGGAGGAAGCTGATTTAGTGGTTTCTCTTGGTCAAAGTCATTCAGTTTGCAGGAGTTCAAGATTTAGTTTAGTGTGGTAAACACCATGTTAGAAGCAAACACATATTCACGTGGGAGTAGTGAGAAAGACTCCCTAACCTAGACTGGGGAGGAAAAGAAGGTCACAAAGAAGATGAAACTTCTTATTACTTCTTCCCAAATCAGGGAATCTGTGCATCTGTTACGCTTGTTCTGATGATCTACTGGTATGTCATCTTCCCTAATTAAACTGTCAGTCTCCTGAAGTCTTTAATGTGTCTTAATCCAGCGTTATTTTTCTAATGCCTCAGGGTGTATCTTGTACAGTATAGGTAGCAGAGAAGATTTTGCTGACTGAATAAACGACAAGGAGAGTGCCTTTGATTAACCAATAGGTCAAATCTGTACTGAATGGTGGCCCAGCTTTGGGGATATTTTCTGATACTTGATTGAAAATAAAAGACAATGAATGAATATTGTGACTTACAACATCATTGTGGTTTACCCTGTATGTGTAAGGTCATGAGACATATTAATCTTTCTTAAAAATTCATCTTTCATATTATATATGATTACCTAGGAAGATGGTCATGAAAGAAAAGATATTTGTCACATATAGGGTTTTTATTTTATGACTGAATAGCAAGACTCCATTGCTATTCATCAGCAAATAAAATTTATCCATATACCCACAGTGAGTTGTTTTTTGTTCTGGCAGGGGAAAATGAACAGCATGCTTTGTTTGTTAGAAATGCTTGGTAATAGGCAAAGCAAACTTCTTAGGAGTCAGAGGTTAAGAACTGGTTCATACTGCCCATAAAATATAATACAGAGAAGCTTAGTATGGGACTGGCAGGTGTTATTATTGTAGCAACTTATACTATTTGGAAGTAATGGTCTTTTTCACAAGTGGGTTCAGCTGTGATTGTTATCTTGCATAACCAAAGATTACACAGACATCATTTGAAATAACTACATGTTAAGTAATTTATACTTAACAACATTAAATGAAAGTGTCATCTGAAGTTTTTCCTTGATCTTTGCTGAAAATACATCCCAGGCATGTAGTCATCTTGAATTCTTTATCTCACAATAATGGAACAGTTTTCTAGTGACTCAAGGCCATTGTTTCTAGGAATCCCTAAAGGACTACATCCTTAATGTACTGCCCTCTTTCCATTACTCTATTTTAATTTGCTAAAGGAGAGTTCTAAAGAAATCTGGCTACACTTATCTACAGTATAGCATTCTGTGGGAATGACCATCTCTTCAGGGCTTGACGATAAAGATGAGTACAGTATAATGTAGGTCATAGAAAACACTAGGTTTTCTAAGGCTACAGAAGACAGTAAGTAACATAGCTGTCAGTTTATAGACCTGTGCACAACTCTAGTTTCAGTTTTTTAATATATTTTGTAAAACACCATGCCTCTAAGTCAGTATCACACCTCATCTTTTTGCTTTGTGTGTGTGTGTATGTGTGTGTGGGTGGGTATGTCTTGTTTTTTATAAAAATCTTAACAGCTTTCTAAAAGAACCAAAATGAAATGGATTTGTTTAAAAAAAAAAATCCAAAGAGATATGCATTACTTTTCCTTTACCTCAAAATAGCAAAGAGCATATTGGCTCTCTACTTCCTGGGTATCTTCAAAATAAACTTTAAAATTCTACCCCCACAACATTCCCTGAAGATATATAAATCAAGACTCAGGACAGAAGACAAACCGAGAGACAGTCTATACGAAAGACAGTTTGTACTCTTAAAAAAAAAATTAAGGTCATGAAAAACCAATAATATTTTAAAAAGGCTGACACTTTCTTCCAAAAGAGTGCTGAGAATGGAGAGACAGCTCTAAAGGATGTTTTTAGGATAACTCAAAATGTGAGGATGGTCAGCAGGTTGAACAAGAGTATTATATCAGTATTAAAATTTCCTGATCTGATCATTAAAATGTAGTTGTATAAAAGAATGCCTTTGTGTTAGGAAAAACACAATGAACTACGTAGGATAAAAAGTGAATGTGTCTGCAACTTACTGTCAGGTTATTGAGACAATTAGCTCAAATAATTTAGAGAGAAAGTGTGCTTGAGAGAGTATACAGACTGAGCATACAATGATTAAACAAATGGGGAAAAATGTTAACAACTGGTGAATCTAAGTAAATGGTATGCATTTTGTGATATTCTTGAAAACCTCTTGTATAATGAAAATTTCATGAAAAAATGATAGACAAATTTATAGTAGTAAAATTTAAATGAGTGTTACCCCACAATCATAATAATTTATATATTACTTTGTTTTTGCACGGTCATGAGCCATTAATAAAGCTTCCAAAAATTCTAATTTATTTGACATTATCATTGGAACAAACCTAAGACTACAGATGTCCTTAGCCCCATTTTAAAGACAGAGAAACAGAACTACTTTAACTCTTCAGCATGAAAGCCTTTGATTTGTAGTCCTTTCTGAAGTAACCACACCACAAACTGTGCAAATTGCCCTCATTTAGGCCGTGAAGGCAAGCCTGTGGTTTGTCCTATGCTCACTAACCAGCTGTCAAGCTGGAAGAATTTGGGTGGTTGCAGATGAGTAAGCAGCTCTATAATTTAGAATCAATCTTCTAAGCTGTCTTGTCTCTGTTCTCATAGCATGCTATCGGTTTTCCTTCCAAAGCTGTGCTAGCTCTTCTTGGCATGATCGATAGTGCAGGTGCAGAGTTTTAGGAAAGAAACAATAGGAAACTCTATTAGCTTATGCTGCATTATAAACAAAAAATGGAAGAAAAAAATCAATGTGAGACAAGTAGAAAAGAGAAAATCATTAGGGAAATAAATTTCATTTTCATGCTTTCAAGAATTACATCAAAGACTACATATTCTACTGGAAAAGGTATAGGTGTTCTTTGGGGAGAGAAAGCAAAAAAGAAGGGAGGGTCTAAGAATGCATATTTCCAAAATTCTTATCTCATGAGAATATAAGACTTGTCTTCTGAATTGAGAAAACTTTTCTTTATTTAAAATTACTTGATGTATCTTGGATTCTTTGTGTATGAGGGCAGATGTAAGAGAATAACGTTCTCCATGTTAACACTTTTTAAAAATATTACTCTATTCTGTTAAGTAGTAATCTAGTATTAGTCTCTAACATTGAATGCAATTCAGTGGCTATACAGGTAATCCACTGAGTATCGGGTAGAAAAATATATATATCCAGGTGGATAGATAGATGGATATGGAATAGTTTGTTTTCACATAGTATATTAATATAATAGTAATGGAATATGAATTACATATTAATGTAATAGCATGCAATATTTTATTTACTTACATAAATTTATATATGTGTTGAGGATACTTGGTCAATAAACAAATGGAATACTCATAATGTATTTTGGAGACCACAGTTTTAGCATTCTTAAGTAGTGTTTGCTATTAAAGTGAAATAAAGAACACTAAAATTTAACATTAAATATGTAAGTAAGTGCTACACAAATAAAAAATTAATAAATAGAAACTTCAAGTAAATAGAGTTAGGAGACCAGGAACTGAAGTTCTTATACTCTGCAACAGTAGCAGAACCCAACAGGAAGAAGAAAGACATTTCTTCATTCCTGGCAAGGACTCAGTCAATGAAAAGCCCTGGACTCTTTGTTTACTGCGGCCCTCACAACTTCCCTTCCATCCCTATAAAAACTTCTCCTTCCCTTGCCATTTCAAGGGGGGGGGGGGAGCCAGGGGAGGGGGGTGGCTTGCTTATGGCTCACCAAGGTTATAGACCCCAAACTAATTCTCTGTTGATTTCAGATAAACCTGTCTTGGATGGAGAATATCTAGCAGTCTATTTATTTCAGTTCAACACTGTGGTGACCAATATAGCAACCAGAAAGGACTCCCAACTGTTCCAGCATTGGTGAGCAAACAGGTGTTGTACCCACAGTTGAGCCCCCTATCCTTACCACTTTTCTTGCTAATTCTGGATTTTTGAAGGTGCATCTTCTCACTGGATTCAAGTTTCCACCCTCTTTGCATGTGAAGCTCTCCAGGTTTTGTTTGGGGGTGTCTAAGCTTTTATATTTTTGGCTAAGGCCTTGATCTCTGTGCAAGTATTAATTTGAAACTTTGGTCGGATTTTCAGATATGTCTGATTTAGTTGAAGATGATTAAAAATATCTTCGGCCTATTTTTTGAGAAACAGGGACTGCTTCACTGAAACTATGTCCATTTTCCAGCCTTCAGTAGATTGCTTTGGAATACGGTATTCCCTGGATACTAGCTGAAAAGCCATCAGTCTGGCTTTTCTCATTTCTTAGAATTGGCTGGTATAGCTTACATGCTGTTTAAACTGAGCTGTTTGAGCTGTTTTAATATTGTTATTTAACTCTAGAGCAAAAAAATCTAGGAAACAGGATCTCAGTTGTCTGAACACTTTGTGAGAGCACCCCACAACAGGGATGCTGGCAGATTTTATATTTAAAACCTATGGTCCTTCTTCATGTGCATTTCTAATTAAACGGGCCACCCTGACCAAAGGCAACTTAGAATTCAATGACCATGAAGAGGAACTTTTGAAATCCCCAACTCAATGTTCTTACAATTGAACTGGACAAAAACAGCTCAAAAATTTCCAGAATTGAATGGAATACCTATGTCAATTTGAATTTTGAGCCTGATCTTCAGGAGTCTAAAAGGACCTCTCTGTCAAATAAGATTTTAGGGAACTGAAATGAAGTGAAGTGAAAGTCGCTCAGCCGTGTCTGACTTTTTGTGACAACATGGACTACACAGTCCATGAAACTCTCTGGGCCAGAATACTGGAGTAGGTAGCCTTTCCCTTCTCCAAGGGATCTTCCTAACCCAGGGACAGAATCCAGGTCTCCCACATTGCAGGCGGATCATTTACCAGCTGAGCCACAACATAGGTCAGTTAGGTTCAGTCACTCAGTCATGTCCAACTCTTTGTGAACTCATGGACTGCAGCACACCAGGCCAGCTTGTCCATCACCAACTCCCAGAGCCAACTCAAACTCATGTGCATTGAGTCGGTGATGTCATCCAATCATCTCATCCTCTGATGCCCTCTTCTCTTCCAGCCTTCAATCCTTCCCAGCATCAAGGTCTTTTCCAATGAGTCAGCTCTTTGCATCAGGTGGCCAAAGTATCAGAGTTTCAGCTTCAATATCAGTCTTTCCAACGTATATCCAGGACTGATTTCCTTTAGGATGGACTGGTTGGATCTCCTTGCAGTCCAAGGGACTCTCAAGAATCTTCTCCAACACCACAGTTCAAAACACCAAAGTTCAACACCACAGTTCTCCAACAGTTCAAAAGCATCAATTCTTTGGCTCTCAGCTTTCTTTATAGTCCAACTCTCACATTCATATATGACTACTGGAAAAACCATAGCCTTGACTAGATGGACCTTTTTTGGCAAAGTGATGTTTCTGCTTTTTATTTTTTTTTCCATTTATTTTTATTAGTTGGAGGCTAATTACTTTACAATATTGTAGTGGTTTTTGTCATACATTGGATGCATGAGACAAGTGCTCAGGCCTGGTGCACTGAGAAGACCCAGAGGGATCGGGTGGAGAGGGAGGTAGGAGGGGGGATCGGGATGGGGAATACATGTAAATCCATGGCTGATTCATGTCAATGTTTCTGCTTTTTAATATGTTGTCTAGGTTGGTCATAACTTTGCTTCCAAGGAGTAAGCGTCTTTTAATTCCATGGCTGCAATCACCATCTGCAGTAATTTTGGAGCCCAAGAAAATAAAGTCTGTCACTGTTTCCCCATCTATTTGCCATGAAGTGATGGACCAGATGTCATGATCATAGTCTTCTGAATGTTGAGCTTTAAGTCAACTGTTTTACTCTCCTCTTTTATCAAGAGGCTCTTTAGTTCTTCTTCACTTTCTGCCATAAGGGTGGTATCATCTGCATATCTGAAACTCTGGATGTTTCCTCCGACAATCTTGATTCCAACTTCTGCTTCACCCAGTCCACCATTTCTCATGATGTATTCTGCATATAAGTTAAATAAGCAGGGTGACAATATACAGCCTTGACTTACTCCTTTTCCTATTTGGAACCTGTCTGTTGTTCCATGTCAGTTCTAACTGTTGCTTCCTGACCTGCATATAGATTTCTTAAGAGGTAGGTTAGGTGATCTGGTATTCCCATCCCTTTAAGAATTTTCCACAGTTTATTGTGATCCACACAGTCAAAGGCTTTGGCATAGTCAATAAAGCAGATGTAGATATTTTCTGCAACTCTGTTGCTTTTAGATGATCCAACAGATGTTGGCAATTTGATCTCTGGTTCCTCTGTCCTTTCTAAATCCAGCTTGAATATATGGAAGTTTACAGTTCACTTTCTATGAAGCCTTGCTTGGAGAATTTTGAGCATTACTTTACAGCGTGAGATGAGTGCAATTGTGTGGTAGTTTGAGCACTCTTTGGCATTGCCTTTCGTAGGAATTGGAATGAAAACTGACCTTTTCCAGTCCTGTGGCCACTGCTGAGTTTTCCAAATTTGCTGGCATATTGAGTGCAGCATTACCTTTATAATTTCTTACAAACTTCCTTCTAATTTCTTACAAATCCTGCAGGTTTATCTGGAGGATATAAAGTTCCTTAGAGGTTTTACTTTATTACAATATGTGGGTGATTTGCCTCTTTGATCTCTTTCTCAAACCTCCTCACAGAAGACAGAATCCACTTGCCAAAACATTTAGCCTTAAATAGACGCAATGTTCCCAAAGAAAAACTGCAGTTTGCCCAATCCCAGATTTAATATTTACGGTGCCTGATACCAAAATAAGGGTTACATCTGGATCCAGATAGGCTTCATTGTGTTGTATGTTTTCCCAAACCCAAAACTAAACACCAATTGTGAGGTTTTCTCAGGTTAGTTGGTTACAGCCAAAACTGAATTCCAATTTCTCTTTTATGGCAAAACCTCTATATATTTTACAAAATAATAACCAGCCCAATAATAAGGTAAGTACCAAATGACATAGCCAAGGAGGCCTTAAAGGAAACTGTGAAGAATCCATATCCCCCTGGGCATCTTAATTATTAGATTCCCATTTTCTTGTTTGTATCTGAAAAGGAAGGGAACGCTCTTTGGGTACTACCCAAAATCCTGGGGAGGAGCATCAACCCAAAGGGTATGATAGCCAGCAAATGGACCTTGTGGCCTGAGGATACCCTCCCTGTGTTAAAGTCATTACATGCATTGCTTTTTTGGTTAAGGTCACAGAGAAAACCATTGTGTGATCTTTTCTAATCACTTACATGCCACACAAGGTAGACGCCCTCCTGAATTCTCATTGCATTCAATATTTCTCAGCCAGCCACCTCACCTTCTAGTTTGTCTTTTTGTTAACTGTTCCTCCTGTAACTCTTCTAAATTGTAGTAACCTTAACCCTGCTACTCTTCTTCCCTCCATTACCGACAAAAGCCCTCAGGACTGTTTAACGTTGACAGATCACCTCCTGGCTCCACATAATGATCTATAGGAAACTCCTCTGGGTCATGCTGACTTCTCATGGTTCACTGATCACTTCTATTTAAAAGTTGACAGTGGCAAATTTGTGCTGGTATGCTATTACAACTCCTTTTCACATTATTGAGGCAGCCCCTTTACCTAAGGCTACTTCAGCCCAACAGGCTGAGATATATGCTTTAACTTGGGGTTGTACTTTAGCTGAGAGCAAAATTGCCAATATTTCTATTGATAGTAGGTATGGTTTTCAAGTCATTTACAGTTTTGGATGTTGTAGAAGCAATGGGCCTTCCTTACTTTCTATAGAAATAAAATTTTAAACAGATTCTATGTTCAGAAATTATTGGATGCAATACTTTACCTGCTGCTTTAGCTATTATTAAGATTCCCAGACATTTCTGACTATCCAGAAGCTAAGGAAAACTAGCTTACTGACATTTCCACAAGTAACGCTGCTGTTAAAGGGACTGAGAGCAGCCAAAGCTCTGTCATGATACTAAGGAATATTTCTGCAAAGGATAACTTAGAAAATTTGGCTAGAAAAAACTTAGAATTAGCCTTAGAAGAGGAAAAGATCAAGATTGGAAATTCAACAATTGTTGGTTTTATAAAAAACACAGTTCTTGATTGGACCAAATAATAACCCATTTCTACTGGAGACTATAAAATTACGACTCCTCACCAATCTACATGCATTAAATTCTTATTCTCCTGACAAAACAGTAACCTTCATGAGTCAGCATTAGTGAAACATTAAGAAGGCCACAAAAATGCCTTCCTCAGTTGCCCCACAAAGCACAACACCAGGAAGCCTGTTCATACTGCTCCCAGATATTTCCCACTACCTAATGGAACTTAGAGATCTAGCAAATGAATTTCACAGAACTTCCTCTGTCTCGGGGATATAAATATGTTTTAGGGTTGGTCTGTAATGTTTTCACATTGGAATGAAATACCCTACTGCCTTTTCTTTCAAAAATCTTTTTAGAAAAGATTATCCCTCCATGAAGGCCTCCTCTCTAACTTCATAGTGATTAAGGAACATATTTTACTGACTGTTTTGACAAGTCTGTGTTTTTTGGTCAGTGTATAACACTTTTACTGGTTTAGTGGGATGCACTAAGGGCATTAAGACTCAGAGCAACTTGTAGAAACTCTCCAAATACCTTGGGCAAAAGCATAACCATTGGTCTTTCAGAATCTGAGATCTACCCCTTTTAAACTCATAAACTCTCAACCTTTGAGACAGTCACAGGATGCCCAATGCATTTGAATCTTGATTCTTTTGACCCACAACTGATAAAAGGAAAGAGATTCCAATACTGCAAAAGCCTAACTGCTTCTATTAAAAATAACCATGTTCTGATAGAGCAATCTTTTCACAGTGAGCTCTCAGGAGATGAAGACCTTAAGCATCACACCTTATAATGTGGAAATTTCATCTACTGGAAAAGACATCTCCAGTAGAACTCCCTACAACCTTACTGGACAGGCACATAACAGGTACTGCTAATCTATTCTTGTACTGCCAAACTCCAAAGAATAGACTGTTAGATTTACATGATAAATCTAAATAAAGCATCACATCTTGACTGGAACTGTACTTTCTTTGGTGGCCTGAAAATAAAAATTTCCTGCAATTGAAGCATATGACATCTTAGGAGACAGATTTCTCAAGATATTGAGACAAGGCCTGTTAGAAGTTTGTTACCAAAGCTTTGATAATGATGTAATGTTTCAGATGATCTCCAATGTCTATGATGTTGATAATATATGGACTTTAGATAAAATGTACCTGGGTATTCTCCTTCCTATCCCTCCTTATTACTCAGTAGGTTTCTAATCTACTTACCTTCCCTCCAACAGAGGCTGAGATGGTTGGATGGCATCACCAACTCAATGGATGTGAGTTTGAGCAAACTCTGGGAGATGGTGAAGGACAAAGAAAATTGATGTGCTATTGTCCATGGGGTCACAAAGAGTTGGACATGACTGAGTGACTGAACCACAAAACGCGCCACCCCAAAATGTGCCTCTTTGGCTTAGGAAATAATTTAAGATATTTTTAAGAAACAGAAGATTGGGATGTTTTCTTGTTTTCTCCCCTTAATGCCTGAGATAGTTTAGATAAAGGTCCTATTCCTGGAGCTATCACCAGAGGTATCTGCAAACACTAAGGGCTAAGAGAAGTGGGCAAAATGTGGCAGGGCCAAGATATCAGAATCCATTCTGTGTCCCAGTGTATAAGCAGGGCTCAGAAAAATTTGTTACCAAACATTTGATTTCTTTCTCCATGAGAATTGTCTTTCTCCCTGCTTTGAAGTTGCAAACCACTACCCCTAACATTTTTTGTCTTTAGCTGAAGGTGGTACTCAAGGTGAGGATTTTGACCATTTTGTCAATTTACTCCCTTTCCCTGGATCTCTCATGTGTACAATCAAAAAATTATTTGATTTTCTCTTGTTAATCAGTCTCAAATCAATTTAATTCTTAGACCGCTAGAATAGACTTAGAAAAAATTTTTTCTTACTCAACACCTATTTATTTTGGTAGTAACTAACTGAGTAGTTTTTTGTTTGTTTGTTTGTTTTTTGTCTTTTGCTTGAGTGCACTGTGATTGTATTTATGCTGAGAGTTTGTCTATAGTAAAGAAATTCTCTGCCTGAAATCACCAACGGTATCCTTTTTACTATAATGGCAAATATTCCTACTCTGTATTCTCTTAGTTACTATGAAAATAGTTTCCTGTTTTGAATGTGAGATGGATAAAGATCTTTGTTGGTATTCTAAAATCTCCTAATTTTATTGAAGATATTTATCCTGTATTCGTTTGAGCAATCATCCTGGAATGTTATATTTGAAAATTTGAAGAGTACCTGCAGTTTAGAAAGAAGTGTTGTTTCCTTGATGAATCTGACCACAACATTATAACTTAGGTTTCAAGTTTCTTTGGTTCTTCCATTAACAAAAGTATGAGTTGAGATGTATCCTTTAGCCCTACATTGTATACAAAAATAAAGTTTTAAATGTATGCATTGCAGATTAATAGGAATTATTCATTCTTTCACTGCTAAATCATAATTTCTCTTAATTTGTTTGTACAATGAAGCATCTTTGTTATTATCAATTTTATTTTCCATGGGAGAATATTCAGTAGATATAAGCAGGAAATGCTGCATTCTTTTCTCTCATTAGGTAAAATAAAGAGGAAAAAAAAAAGGAATCTTTCATGTCACCCTGCTTATTTAATTTATATGCAGAGTACATCATGAGAAATGCTGGGCTGGATGAAGCACAAGCTGGAATCAAGACTGCTGGGAGAAATATCAATAACCTCAGATATGCAGATGACATCACCCTTATTGCAGAAAGTGAAGAGGAACTAAAGAGCCTCTTGATGAAAGTGAAAGAGGAGAGTGAAAAATTGGATTAAAGCTCAACATTCAGAAAACTAAGATCATGGCATTCAGTCCCATTACTTCATGACAAATCGATGGGGAAACAGTGTAAACAGTGGCTGACTTTATTTTTTGGAGCTTCAAAATCACTGCAGATCATGACTGCAGCTATGAAATTAAAAGATGCTTACTACTTGGAAGGAAAGTTATGACCAACCTAGACAGCATATTAAAAAGCAGAGACATTACTTTGTCAACAAAAGTCCATCTAGTCAGGTTATGGTTTTTCCAGTAGTCATGTATGGATGTGAGAGTTGGATCATAAAGAAAGCTGAGTGCTGAAGCTTTTGAACTGTGGTGTTGTAGAAGACTCTTGAGAGTCCCTTGGACTGCAAGGAGATCCAACTCATCCATCCTAAAGGAGTTCAGTCCTGGGTGTTCATTGGAAGGACTGATGTTGAAGCTGAAACTTCAATACTTTGGCTACCTGATGCAAAGAGCTGACTCATTGGAAAAGACCCTGATGCTGGGAAAGATTGAAGGCAGGAGGAAAAGGGGGCAACAGAGGATAAGATGGCTAGATGGCATCACCGACTCAATGGACATGAGTTTGGGTAAACTCCAGGAGTTGGTGTTGGACAGGGAGGCCTGGCGTGCTGTGGTTCATGGGGTCACAGAGAGTCAGACAGGACTGAGCAACTGAACTGAACTGAACTGAACATGATCTCATCTAAATCTTGTTGAACAGACTATGGCCAAGCAGAGAGCAAGCGTCAAACTAGGCACTTCCCACCAAGTCACATCTCTTCATACTCAGGATGACACTTTAATTGTGGTCACTGAATGACCATTACTAATCTGATTAATCTGTCAAGCTCTAAGTTCCTATTTCATCATTTTACTTTTGAGTATATTAAGAGAAAACATCAATGGGTATAAATAGATCACATTAGTGTAAATGAAATAGCATCCATTAACTTCTGTTCAAAGCATAAGTACAAGAAAATACAAAAAGGAAAAGAGATACTACTTATCATTATCATAAATGTCACTCAAATTTTCTCAGTCTGCTAGTAAATTTGATTCTTGCTTCATCTATCTTAAAATATAAAGAAATCCTCAATACTAAATTCCATTATGAAATCATACACATATTAATATTCTGCATAGATCTCTGACTTTACCCCAAAAAAGATATAATTTATATATATAATGTAAATATATAGATTATCTATTATGCAGATATATTTAAATAATTTCTTTAGTTATTTATGATTATTTATGTAGTATTAAATAGGAAAAAAGATACATTAGCAACTCCTCCATAAAAGAGGTTAACATGATGTTTTGAATTTAAAAAAAGCTACTAAACCCGTTTTGGTAATCATTCACAAATTAATACCATTTCATATATATAGATCATACCTTGCAAACAAATCTTAACAGATAGAATATGTAGCTTCAATGTGCCATAGGAAATTTTGCTGACTCTATGACAAGTATGAAATTTTGTGACATTTCATTCTTATAAAAATTTCACTGTAGAAAATTTCTATGTATAAACAGGTAAAAAGAGAACATATCAATAAAACTCCAGGTATCCACTGCCCAGCCTCACAAACTCACCAATTTGAGAGCATTCTGTTTTTCATCTATACCCCAGCTAATAGGATTCTTTTGAAGAAAATCCTACATATTCTTTTACTTCAGTTTTCAGTCATGTCTGACTCTCTGTAATCCCGTAGACTCCCTATAGATCCCACTATAGCTTGTCTCTCCATGGAATTCTCCAGGCAAGAATACTGGAGTCTGTAGCCATTCCCTTCTCAAGGGGAAATATTTCATGGTATGTATCATAAAACAGAAAGATTTTCTCTATTACAATTGTGATACTATTATGCCACCATGAGAAACTTAAGATAATACCTAATATAAATTTGCTCTTCCTTGACTATTTCTTTGATTGAATCAGAATCCTGAAGTTCACTTCATTCTATAGGTGGCCCTCCCTCACTTAAGTCCCTATGATTTTTTTAAGAAATTGGTCATTTGTTTAATAGAGCTTTTCACAGATTGGATCTTGTTGCTTCCACCCTCATGGTATCATTTAAAATAATTGCCTGATGTCTATGTTCCCTATAATCTGATGGTTAAGTCCAGAGTCCTGATTTGGCTAGATTCAGAGTTTTTACAAGTATATTTCATGATGTAGAATTCCATCCTGAGTCATGTAATGCCTATTTCTCTCTATCCTTCTCCTTCTCCCCATTCTTTCCTATTAATGTCCATTGTTGCTTACTGCCTAGATTCATTATTTCATTGGGGGATTACAAAATAGCAATATTTAAAATCTATCATTTTTCTTCACATATTAGCTAGAATATTTTAAAAAGAAGAAAATTCTGTGGCCCAGGTTTTTTATAAAGTTCAGTTAAATGCTGAAGTATTTCTTCTATTTACTCATTTTCAGGCTGATTACTTGGTTTTCTAGCAACCTCTGATGGTCCCCAACAGACTCATATTTTTAGTATCATTATGTATTTGAGAGTGTTTCACTTTTGAATATGTGAAACTCATTCAATTTTAGTTATCTTAGGGTAAAAAATTAAACCAAGACCATACTTGTGGTTGAAAAAGAATAAAATTAAAAGTCTAGAAGATTTGCTCAATATACAAAACTTAGACTAGTTCCTTAAACTCTCTAAGCCTCCATGTCTGCTTCACAGGGTAATTATGACAATTAAGTCAGTCAGTGAGTGGAAAGAGCAGGGGCCTGGACTACCAGCCTCAGAAATGTCTACTGTTTAAAACCGGATGACATTCGTGAATTCCAACATTTCTTACTACTGAACATACAGTTTGTGTTTAAAAGTAGACAATCCCCAGTCTTTAGAAAGCTAATAGTACTAGGAAATAGGCAATAAATAAAATGAAATATAATTCCACTACTGTTTATTTTTAAAGATCTACAATGTTTCATCTGTTATGATGTGCCAACACGTATGCCAAACACTTTATATGATCTACCCTACTCATGTATTCATTGAAAGTTCATATTAATAAGTTACATTTGAGAATATCTAATCTGGTTAGAAAGACCAAGTGACACTTAATATTATACTGATGTCTTAGTTAACCTTAGACCTTAGGGTCTAAGGGTCCTTCAGGACTTTAGGGTCCCTGAAATCCCTAGAGGATTTGTGAACAGCTGCAGGAGACCCACCATCCTTCTGAATTTATCTGTGTGTATGCACATTTTTTCCAGAGGGACTCTATAATTTTAACCAAAATTTGAAGGGAAACCACAATCTCCCAAAAGAATCAATCAATATCTGGGTTAATCAACAAAAGTTTGATGAAGACATTGAAAATTGAGAATCTATTTGATTTTATTTGTGCAAATATTTCACAGATCTACCTGTTATTAGAGGCAGTAGCTAGCCTCTTTTCTTTGGAGATGTATGTATACACACACACACACACACACACACACACACACACACACAGATATATATATATGCATGTGTGCATGCGTGCTCAGTCACTTCAGTCATGCTTGACTCTTTGAGACCCCATTGACTGTAGCCCACCAGACTTTTCTGTCCATGGGATTTTCCTAGAAAGAATATCAGAGTGGGTCTCCATGCACTCCTCCAGGGGATCTTCCTGACTCAGGGATGGAACCTGCGTCTCCTGTGTCTCCTGCATTGCAGGGAGATTCTTTACTGTTTGAGTCATTGGGTAAAGCACTTAATATGCATGACTTTACATATAAAAATTATAGAACATCAAATATATGTTCTACCTAAGTTGTAAGATACCTTTATGATGCCAAATAAGACTCAGTCACAGATATTGCTAGATATTATATAATCTAGACCTGAAGTTTCAGTAGGTATACCTCTGTCAATGCAATAAATACAAAAAGTTGTTGCATTTAACTGTGAAAGAAATCTTTATATCAGATAATAAATATTTCTGAGGAAAATATCATCACTATTAAATAATAAGATGGCAAATAAATACCATTCATTTTAATATATGAGCTTGGTAAGAATACTAGGAATAAACTAAGATTAATTTCTCCCACCATCTGTAACAATGAACTTCATAATAGACACAGAAGACTGCTGATGATTTTCTTGTCTAACTTCTTTATAGTATTCTTACCAATTTTAGTCAGTTTCAGAAATATTATTGGTGCTATTTGAACTGTTTTTCTTTAATAAGTTGGCCATTTTTAAATTTAACTCTGTGTCCTTCTTCGAGACTCTATCTATAATTCTTAGAAGTAAACCACAATACCAGACATTTGCTACTGATAGATTTTAAATGCCAATTTATTGACAGTTTTAATACTATATTCTAAGGACAGATCATTCTTTTACTAAAACACACACATACACACAAACCTGTTTGCCTTGATGGGTATTCTATTTCATTTCTGGTTAATGGTACTTTTTATCACTCTGTTCATTAGGATAGTCATCCTGGAACCATAAACACCCTAAATGAAATGCCGTGGGGGACAGATTTCCAATATTTCTAATTAAACATACTGTTGACCATAAGCTAATTAGAGTAAGCAACTCTTTGGCACGGTACAGAAACTATAAAATATAAATTACTAGGATTAAAGATAGTGTGCTCATTGAAACTTTATCAGGTTATATAAGGTAGATTTACAGTGAATCCAAGATAATAGAGTTGTATTTGTTTCAATGGGATATAATTTGTTTTTAATTATCTATTTCCTGTCAAAGACCACCCTTGGCAGAGTCAATATTAAGATCCAAGAAGGAACAGACAGTGCAACTACAATCCCCACCCCTCTTTCCCCCCTCTTTGTCTCTGTAAGTTAAATGGAGAATTGAAATACTATCTCACTAATATAAGCAACATTTAAACATTCATCTAAATAACTTGTGTAGTTTTTTTTTTTTTTCCTCCCTGCTTAAATGAATTTATTTTGTTTTCTGTTGAAGAGGTCATTGCTAATGTCCAGGGTGAGGAGTAATGCTAGAAAATGAATGTATACTCATCCTTTTTACATTTTTCTAGACAATAACTGAATAAGTCTTTTCTATTTTAACTTGAGAATGTAATTCTTGAATACACTGTCTCAACCTGGAAACTAAAGGTTAACCCTTTGGAAAATAGAAGGATGGAAGAGGGCAAATTCTGTCCATAGAAGTCAGGTCAAAGAACAGGCCTAATTTGTCAGGAGCATTTCCTACAAGGCACGAGGAAGAATATGTTTGTCTCAAGCTACAATCAAAGGTTTTAACTGAATTCTAAAGCAGAATAAAACTTTTGAGATATAACAGTCAACTTAGAACTATATAGAAAGTTGAAAAGAAATAGTTAATAGTAATTCTGAAGTTAGTAAGGAATTAAAGAATAAGATTTATGCATTCAGAGTCCTTTATGGCAATTTATGGAAAAAGGTACACACAAAAATCAGAACTTTTCATATAAGACATGAAAGTACATAAGCAATGCTGAATGGAAAAGTACACCACTGCCCAACCCAGAGGAAATCACTGTGAAAAGAAATGGGGCTTAATTTCCTTTATATTTTTCCATTAAATACACACATCCATATACGCACATGCATATGTGCATGTATATGTGCTTTTTTCACTTGAAAATTATTATAATGATCTTCATCTTGTTTTTCTGATTTGATTATATCATGAACATATTTAATAGTTGGAGAGAATTTACTTCTTACTCCTTTAAATAACTGTTAACATTCTACAGGATGGCTCTAACAGAAATATTCCCTTTAGTGGACATTCATTTTATTATTTAATTATTTATTTATTTTTGGACATTCATTTTAGATCTTTCAAAAGCACATGGAACAGAAGGAGTTCAATCCAAAAGTGTTGTTGTATATTTTTGGTGTTCTAATTTCTTTTATCTATATGTGATATCATAAGTACCTGTGAACTTTTCTTAGGGCTGCAGGAACCAAGTGAGTGACACAAATTTTTATAGAAATATTGAGATCCATTAATGTCAAGGCACCCCTTGGGCAGTAAAGCCACCTAACTACCCCCAAGAGACAAAGACATTTCTAGGATCTGAGTCTTCTTCCCATTCCATAGAGTAGTGAGTGAACCTTAAGGCTTTCTTTGCAACCTGTGTCCTCCTCTCCAATTTGGTGATTCCAGAGGGAATTGGAAGGGAGTGAGAATAATGAATACAGACTCATGACATCATCTGACCATCATCCCCCTCTATAGTTTAGAAAACCAGATTTCTTCAAGTGCAGAAGAAAATATAATGAAAAAATTATAAACATGAATATGGCTCATTAGATTAAGATTTCTTCAAAATTAATCATTCTATAGGAAACAATTTCAGTGAGAAAGAAGAAGCCATAGTCAATGGAAGAAATAAAATCAAACATTTGCATTTTCAAAATAAGAAAATCAATAAATGTAGAAAAATGTGGTCTAATGAAACCATTATTCATAGTTAGAAAAGTTAAGAGACATATATTTAAATATGTGATGTATAATCATTAGAGAAGTATATAGGGATCAAAGAAGTCAAAACTGATTCAATAAATACAGAGCATAATAAATCTCCATCTTTCTTCTTTCTCCTTTCTTCTTCAATAAAAAATAATAAAAAAGTAAATAATAATAATAACAATAAGGAGGAGAGGGAGAGAGAAAGCAGGGGAGGGGGAGAGGGCATAGAAGAAAAAAAGATTTGTCTGGTAGATACATAGAAATTTTTAAAAATATACTGATTGAGGTACAGTGAATAAAGCAGTTACATCTTAATTATAGCTCATAGAACAAAAGCATATTCAAAGTTGGTTGAACAAAGATTCTCAAAGTGTACTATGAATAAAAGAATTAATAAAAGTAATGTAAGACCTTCTAGAGAACAAGATGGTGGAGGAGTAGTGGACATGGAGTACATCTCTCTCCATGGATACATGAGGAATATACTTCAGACACAGAAGTGCATGCAGAACAACAGCTGAGAGCAGAAAGGATTACCTGACCAGCAGAAAAGAATATATAACACCACGCAAAATTCCGTAGGACAAAGGAACTAGGGGGGAGAACAGGAGTGTTAGTAGGACTGGACCTGCCCTCAGAGGGTGGGGAAACAGAAGCAGAGGTCTGATCCCCACATTGGGGCAACTGTTTGAGTCAGAGGAGAAACGTTTAAGGCTGAGAGTGAGACAGCTGATCTGTGGCAGTCTAAATGGAATGAGAATCAGACAGTCCTTGCCATAGCCATCCATACCCCAGACAGAGAAGCAGGTCCCCTACAAGATGCAGCAGCTGGGAGCTGGAGTTTAGGGATTGTGGAACAATTGTTTGTTGACTGTCGAGAGAAGGATCGAGGGGTTGAGAGGGAGGAGATTATGGTAGGAACTGTCTATGAAGGAAAGCTAGGCAGCCATGGAAGCAAGGTGGTATTGCTGAGTCATGCATAGTGGGTGGAGCCATCACCATAGCCTCTCTCTCACAACACACCAGCATCTGAACAACAGAGTAGGCAGCTGAACAACAGAGAGGCTGGCCCATCAAATGCCTGATGCACTGAACCACAGAGTAGGACCCCACCCAGGGTGCCCCTTTAAGTGTCTGATGTACCAATTTACAGAGTAGGACCCCATCCAGGGTGGCCCCTGATGCACCAAACAACAGAGAAGGACCCCAGGCAAGGGAGCCCTCTAATTGAACAGGATAAGCTATAGAGAAAGACTGGCCAAAGAGGCCTCCTCATCTCCAGCTACAAGAAGCTCAAAAAAAGATTCTGATAGGGCCATAACTCCTGAGGCAGAGGCAGTCCGTGTCCCAAAAAATTTGGCACTGCCAGGGTCCCTGCAAGCCAAGCAGCTGCGCCACCCTCACACTCAGCTCTCACTGGGGAAGAGCTGCCACAGGCAAACAATTCTCCTGTCTATGCACACAGGGTTGCTTCAGTGGTGTCCAACTTTCTGTGACCCTGTAGACTATGGCCTGCCAGACTTCTCTGTCAGGAGATTCTCCAGGCAAGAATACTGGAGTGTATTGGCCAATACTAGCTGCCATACCCTTCCAGAGCACTATATTTCCTTTTGGAAATATTTCCTATTGCCAGAACCCCTCGACTCAAGGAGCTGCACCACCTCCATATGTGGCCCTCACAGGGGCAAACACAAGTTCTCCCGGGCAGTCTTAGGAGCAAATGTAGTGGATGATCCACATGCAGAGGTGGAAATAAAACCACAGTTGAAATCCAGAGCCAGTGTGGCTAAGGAAGACCAAAAATTTTGCCACCAGCTATACAAGCTGCAGATTAAGTCCACACAATCAACTAGGCAGATGCTGTGTCTATGGAATATAAAAGGACATTGAGAGCTCCCAAAAAAGAAAATGCACTAGTTCTGATAGCTGAGGCAATGGAGGCAAGAACACACAGAAATAGGACCAGATTAGAATCTAAGCTGCCCCCACAGCAGTCCCAAAGATCAGCAAAGTGTTGGAGGGCATCACCCTACTCACATCAATGGACAAGTCATCAAAACATAAAATTAATAAGGAAACACAAGTCTTAAATGATATATTAGATGAGATGGATGTCATTGATATCTTTAGGACATTCCATCTGAATGCAAAAGAATACACCTTCCTCTCAAGTGTACATGGAACATTCTACAGGATAGATCACATCTTGGGTCACAAAACAAACCTCAGTAAATTTAAGAAGATTGAAACTGTATCAAACATCTTAGTTGACCACAATGCTGAGACTAGATATCAACCACAAGAAAAAAAAACAAAAAACAAAAACTGTAAGAAACACAGACACATGGATATTAAACAATACATTTCTAGATAACCAACAGGTTACTGCAAGAAATCAAAGGGAAATTAAAAAAAATTCTAGAAACAAATGACCATAAAACATGCCAATTGAAAACCTATGGGATGCAGGAAAAGCAGTTCTAAGAGATAAGTTTATAGCAATACAGCCCTCCCTCAAGAAATACATCAAATAGAAGCATCAAATAGAAATCAAATACATCAAATAGAAGCATCTATTTGAGAAACATCAAATAAACAAGCTAATTTTACACCTAAAACAACTGGAAAAAGAGAACCCAAAAACCCCCAAAATTAGCAGAAGGAAATGAATCATAAAGATCAGAGCAGAAATAAGTGAAAAATAAATGAAAGAAACAATAGTAAAAATTAATAAAACTAAAAGCTGTTTCTTTGAGAAGATAAACAAAATTGACAAACCTTTAGCCATACTCATCAAGAAAAAAAGAGAAAAGAATAAAGTAAAATAAATTAGAAATGAAAAAGGAGAGGTTACAACAGACAATGAAGAAATATAAAGTATTATAACAGACTATTATGAACAACTATATGGCAATAAAGTGGATAACCTGTAAGAAATAGATTCTTAGAAAAAATTCAATCTTCCAAGATTAATCCAGGAAGAAATAGAAATTATGGAAAACCCAATTACAAGCACTGAAATTAAAGCTGTGATCAAAAATCTCCCAAAAAACAAAAGCCCAAGACCAGAAGGCTTCACAGGAGAATTCTATCAAACATTTAGAGAAGGGTTAATGCCTATCCTTCTAAAACTCTTTCAAAAAATCAAAGAGAAATTAACACTTTCAAACTCATTCTACAAGGCCACCATCACCCTAATACCAAACCAGACAAAGACAAAACAAAAATAATAATAATAATAAAACTACAGGCCAATATCACTGATCAACATAGATGCATAAATCTGCAGCAAAATTTTAGCAAACAGAATTCAGCAACACATCAAAAAGTTCATACACAATGATCAAGTTGGGTTTACTCCAGCAATGGAAAGATTCTTCAATACATGCAAATCAATCAATAAGATATACCATGTTAACAAATTGAAAGAAAAAACCACATGATAATTTCAATAGATGCAGAAAAAGCCTTTGACAAAATTCACCACCATTTATTAAAACACTTCAAAAAATGGGCATAGAAGGAACCTAACCTCAACATAGTAAAGGCCATATATGATAAGCCTACAGCAAACATTATTCTCAATGGTGAAAAACTGAAAGCATTCCCCCTAAGATCAGGAACAACACATGGGTGTCCACTCTCACCACTATTATTCAACATAGTTCTGGAAGTCCTAGCTACAGCAATCAGAGAAGAAAAATAAATAAAAGGAATCCAGATTGGAAAAGAAGAAGTAAAGTTCTCACTGTTTGTAGATGTCATGATACTGTAGATAGAAAACCCTAAAGATAGTATCAGAAAATTACTAGAGCTAATCAGTGAATTTAGCAAAGTTGCAGGATACAAAATCAATAGACAGAAATCACTTGCATTTCTATATACTAACAATGAAAAATCAGAAAGAGAAATTAAGGAATCAACCCCATTCACCACTGCAACAAAAAGAATTAAATATCTAGGAATAAACTTACCTAAGGAGACAGAAGAACTGTACACATAAAATTATAAGAAACTAATGAAATAAATCAAAGACAGCATAAACAGATGGAGAGATATTCCATGTTCCCAGTTAGGAAGAATTAATAGTGTGAAAATGACTGTACTACCAAAAGCAACCTACAGATTCAATGTGATCTCTATCAAATTACCAATGACATTTTTCAAAGAACTAGAACAAATAATGTCACAACTCATATGGAAATACAAAAGACCCTGAATAGAGAAAGCAGTCTTGAGAAAGAAGGATGGTGCTGGAGGAATCCATCTTCCTGACTTCAGATTACATTGCAAAGCTACAGTCATCGAGACAGTATGATACTGGCACAAAAACAGAAATATAGACCAATGGAATAAGATAGAAACTAAAGAAATAAACCCATGCACCTATGGGTACCTTATTTTTGACAAAGGAGGCAAGAATATATAACGAGACAAAGACAGACTCTTCAACAAATGGTGCTGGGAAAACTGGACAGCTACATGTAAAAGAATGAAATTAGAACACTTCATAACACCATACACAAAGATAAACTCAAAATGGATTAAAGATCTAAATGTAAGACCGGGAACTACAAAACTCTGAGAGGAAAACATAAGCGGAACAGTTGATGACATAAATCAAAGCAAGATCCTCTCTGACCCATCTCCTAGAGTAATGGAAATAAAAACAAAAGTAAACAAGTCAGACCTGATTAAATTTAAAAGCTTTTGCACAGCAAAAGCTAAACAAGGTAAAAAGACAATCCTCAGAATGGGAAAAAATAATAACAAACAAAACAACTGACAGAGGATTAATTTCCAAAATACACAAGCAGCTCATACAACTCAATACCAGAAAACAAACAACCCAATCAAAAAATGGAAAAAAGACCTAAACAGACATTTCCAAAAATGACATACATATGACTAACAAACATGAAAAGATGTTCAGCATCACTCATTATTAGAGAAATACAAATCAGAACTACAATGATATCACATCACAACAGTCAGAATGGCCATCATCAAAAAGTCTAGAAACAGTAAATGCAGGAAAGAGTGTGGAGTAAAGGGAATGCTCTTGCATTGTTGGTGGGAATATAAATTGATACAGCCACTATGGAAGATGGTATGGAGATTCCTTAAAAAATTAGGAATAAAACCACCACATGACCCAGCAATCCCACTCATAGGCATATACCCCGAGGAACCCAAAATTGAAAAAAAAAAAAAAACATGTATCCCATTGTTCATTGCAGCACTATTTACAATAGCTAGAACATGGAAGCAACCTAGATGTCCATCGACAGATGAATGGATAAAGAAGTTGTGTTACATATACATAATGGAATATTACTCAGCCTTAAAAAGGAATGCATTTGAGTCAGTTATGAGGAGGTGGATGTAGCTAAAACCTAGTATACAGAGTGAAGTAAGTCAGAGAAAGGTAAATATTGTATGCTAACACATATCATGGAATCTAGAAAAATGGTACTGAAGAATTTATTTACAGGGCAGCAAAGGAGAAACAGACATAGAAAATAGACTTATGGGCATGGGGAGAGGGGAGGAGAGGGTGAGATGTATGGAAAGAATAACATTTAAACTTACATTACCATGTGTAAAATAGATACCCAAGAGGAATTTGCTGTATGGCTCAGGAAACTCAAACAGAGGCTCTGTATCAGCCTCGAGGGTAGACTGGGGAGGTCTATGGGAGGGAGGTTTGACAGAAAACAACAAAATTCTGTAAAGCAATTATCCTTCAATAAAAAAATAAATATAAAAAAATAATGCAATGTATTGATCTAATGACCCAGATAACCACAAAGGTGCAATCACTCATGTAGAGCCAGACATCTTGGAGTGTGAAGTCAAGTGGGGCTTAGGAAGCATCTCAACAAGGAAAACTAGTGGAGGTGATGGAATTCCAGTTGAGCTGTTTCAAATCCTAAACGATGATGCTGTGAAAGTGCTGCCCTCAATACGCCAGCAAATTTGGAAAACTCAGCAGAGGCCACAGGACTGGAAAAGCTCAGTTTTCATTCCAATCCTAAAGAAAGGCAATGCCAAAGAATGTTCAAACTACCACTCAATTGATTACTAGCAAACTAATGCTCAAAATACTCCAAGCTAGGCTTCAACAGTGCATGTACCAAGAACTTCCAAATGTTCAGGCTTGATTTAGAAAAGGTAGATGAAACAGATCAAATTGCCAACATCCATGTGATCATAGAAAAAGCTAGAAAATTCCAGAAAAACACCTACTTTTGTTTTGGTGACTACACTAAAGCCTTTGACTCTGTGGATCACAACAAACTGCAGAAAATTCTTAAAGAATTAGAATTCCAGACCACCTGACCCGCCGTCTTATTCAACTTAAATGCAGAGCATATCATGCAAAATTTTGGGCTAGATGAAGCACAAGCAGGAATCAAGATTTTGGGGAGAAATATCAATAACCTCAGATATGCAGATGACACCACCCTAATGGCAAAAAGTAAAGAGGAAATAAAGAGCTTCTTGATGAAGGTAAAAGAGAAGAGTGAATAAGTTGGCTTAAAACTTAACATTCAAAAAACTAAGATCACGACATCTGGTTCCATCACTTCATGGCATATAGATGGGGAAACAGTGGAAACAGCAACAGACTTTATTTTCCTGGGTTCCAAATTCACGGCAGATGGTGACTACAGCCATTAAATTAAAAGATCTTTGCTCCTCAGAAGAAAATCTATGATAAACCTAGACAACATTTTAAAAAACAGAGACATCATTTTGCCAATAAAGCTCTGTCTAGTCAAAGCCATGTTTCTTTCTAGTAGCCATGTATGGATGTGAGAGTTGGACCATAAAGAAGGCTAAGTGCTGAATAATTGATTCTTTAACTGTGGTGTCGGAGAAGACTCCTGAGAGTCCCTTGGACTGCAAGGAGATCAAACCAGTAAATCCTAAAGGAAATCAACCCTGAATATTCACTGAAGGAACTGATGCTGAAGCTGAAGCTCCAAAAGTTTGGCCTCTTGATGCAAAGAGGAGAGTGAAAATGTTGGTTTAAAACTCAACATTCAGAAAACTAAGACCATGGCATCCGGTCCCATCACTTCATGGCAAATAGGTGGGGAAGCAATGGAAACAGGGACTATGGATGTGAGAGCTGGACTATAAAGAAAGTTGAACGCCAAAGAATTGATGCTTTTGAGCTGTGGTGTTGGAGAAGAGTCTTGAGAGTCCCTTGGACTGCAAGGAGATCCAACCAGTCCATCCTAAAGGAAATCAGTGCTGAATATTCATTGGAAGGACTGATGCTGAAGCTGAAACTCCAATACTTTTGGCCAAAGTATTGACTCATTGGAAGAGACCCTGTCTCATTGGAACTGACTCATTGGAAAAGACCCTGGTGCTGGCAAAGATTGAAGGCCAGAGGACAAGGGGACTCAGAGGGTGAGATGGTTGGATGGCATCACGACTCAATGGACATGAGTTTGAGTAAACTCCATGAGTTAATGATGGACAGGGAAGTCTGGCATGCTGCAAGTCATGGGGTTGCAAAGAGTCAGACACGACTGAGTGACTGAACTGAACTTAACTGAACTGTTGCAAAGATCTGACTCATTAGAAAAGACCCTGATGCTGGGAAAGATGGAAGGTAGGAGGAGAAGGGGATGACAGAGGATGAGATGGGTTTGATGGTATCACACACTCAATGGACATTAGTTTGAGCAAGCTCTGAGAGATGGTGGAGGACAAGGAAGTCTGGGGTGCTGCAGTCCATGGGGTCAAGAAAGTTGGACATGACTGAAAAACAAATATACTGAATTCTTGAGATAGGTGACACAGTATTATTAAAGGCAATATACTAAACCACATGAAACAAATAAGAGGTATTTGTGACCTCCTGCTTACCAGAAGGCAAATACCTAAGTATGGGAGAAGAGAATCAGGATTGTAGCTTCTCATTAGCTATTTGTAGATCAATGGGGAGGTAGTTAGCAAAGACTGAAATAGCGGAGTCTAAGAAAAGGTGTCAGTGATTTTTCTTCATTCCTTCAGCTCAACTCCTTTCAGTTTATTACCCTTGGTATTTTCACATTAATATAGAAAATTTTTAAATGCTAGGAATGGATTTAGCTGAGAGAAGCTTCACATTAAGAACTCTAGTTTATTGAAATTAATTTAAAAATATCTTCTTTGATTTTGTATACTTATTTCAATTGATAATATCTTAATCAAGAAAGTGACATGTCTATTATATGTTACTTTTTATGCATTACACAAGCTAACCTAGTTTTTGGCAATGATCACAGAAGTTAAAGAACTTGGCAAAATCATTCTTGATAGAAAAAGGAAGCATTTGGCCAAATCACAGAAAATATTACAGAAAATAAATATTTCCTTCACAAATTCATCATTTGATATTTGCCACATGGCAAAACATAATAAAGCCAAGAAACTGATAACTTGCTAGATGCAAAGCATTTTGAGAGGCATTTTAAAGAGTCAACTCTTCTTGTGTCTCACAGTTCTGTATAAGATAAAGCATGGACTGCCTTTGTTCTAGGCTATCATTTCAAGGATGTTTATATAGTAAACAGACAGGGAAAACAGAAAAATATTTTTCTCTCAAGCTTTAAAGTTCCTCTTGGGTGACACAACCCATTGTGTGTGTTGACGTTACCTTTCCCTCTTCATGTCACCTTGAACAAATTGGGAACTGGGCAAGAAGCGAAGGAAAATGCTGATATTCTGGCAACTGCAACGGTGGTAAGCAATAGTCCTCTGTCTCTGACTGAGGAGGCTTGTGTCTTCTGCCAGCATCCATGAAACTGTCAGGCTCATTTGTTAGCTGGAAAGCAAGGCAGAATCCCAGACCCTTCACAGCTCTTAGGAACATATAAAACAGAACTGCTATCTTTAAGAGGAGGATCACTCTACTTACGGAGACTACTTATGGAATAAAGCAGAGCATGGGTGTGTGCTAAGTCGCTTCTGTTTTGTCCAACTCTGTGCGACCCTATGGAATGTAGTCTGTTAGGTTTTTCTGCCCATGGATGTCTACAGGGAAAAATGCTGTAGAGGGTTGATTCTGGAGGAAGAAATAATGGAGGAGAGCTTCCTGACCTGGGGATCTAACCCACATCTCATGTCTCCTGCATTGGCAAGTGGGTTCTTTACCACTAAGGTCACCTGGGAAACCCAAATCAGAGCATACATATAAAAAAATAAAACATTTCATAGTGCATAAAATTTGATCCAAAATTGGTATGTAAAATTTGATCCTACATTGCTGGTGGCAATGTAGAATTGTGCATTCATTTTGGAAAGCAGTTTGAATGTTCTTCAAGAAATTCAAACATAGAGTTATTTTAATATGATCTAGCAATTCCACTCCTTGATATCCAAGAGAACTGAAAACATGTATCCACACACACAAGGAATTGTACATAAATGCTAATATTAGCATTATTCATAAAAGCCATAAAGCAGAAAAAAGTCTATCAGATAATGAATGGATAACCAAATATGGGAGGTTCATATAATAGAAAATTATTTGGCAATAAAAAGGAATAAAATACCTATACATGCTACCATATGTATCAGGCTTCCCTGGTGGTTCAGATGGTAAAGCGTCTGCCTGCGATGTGGGAGACCCGGGTTCAACCCCTGGGTTGGGGAGATCGGCTGGAGAAGGCAATGGCAACCCACTCCAGTACTCTTGCCTGGAAAATCCCATGGATGGAGGAGCCTGGTGGGCTACAGTCCATGGGGTCGCTAAGAGTCGGACACAACTGAACGACTTCACTTTCACTTTCTTTCACAATGTGTATTGTGTATGATATTAGATTATACTGAGAGAAACCAGTCATAAGAGACAATATATCTTATTATTCCTTTCACATATATTATATGGTTTTGTATTATTCCATTTATATGAAATGTCCAGAATAGAGAAATTCATAGAATTAGAAAGTAAGCTAGTAGTCTTTCCTGGCCCCTCTCTTAAAAATTGGGCTAGTTTCTTCCCAAGGGACTCATAGACTCTGTACTTATTTATATTGTGTATCTTCTACACAGTGCTACAGATGCCTTTAATACTCTAAGCAAATTGAGTATTGAGGCTGTTTCATGGTATGTTGCTGAATCTTCAGTATTTAGAACCATTCATTCATTCAATAAATAGTTTTGAGTAGCCACTATATAGCAAGCAATAAGCACAGCATAAACAGATCAAGACTTCTGCCTTGTGAAATTTAGATTCTAATAGTGTATACAATAAATTCTAAATAAGTTATTTAATAAATGAATTAAGGTGAAAAATATTTTTAACTTTTGAATTAACTGACAATCCATAAAAGAATGACTATATTTAAAATAAAATGCTAAATGGAAGTGAACAATTTGTCTTTTTGAGTTTGTACTTATCAGAATCTAACAGATTGACTAATAATTTTGACCAACACATGGATGTCAACCTTCCTAATAAATTTATTCCATCACACAGTATTAAAAGCATCATTTTAGTTTTAATTAATCTTATTCACAAATATGATAAGAAGCATTCAAGCCATTAAAATAAAAATTATAACCGAGAGGCAAAATAAAAATCTACTTGGATTATCTGCATAATTAAACTTATATTACCTCTAAAATAACAAAACATGTTAAGGGTGCATTCAATACTTACTAATAAAGTAATCTAGTTAGGGACTCATAAATATCTATTAAAATTAATGATAGCACTAACTGATTTAATACAATATGTAAAATCACAATTGTTTCAGCATTTATCATGACATAAGGATGTTTCATCTACAGTGATGAAGTCAATGTACATATGCAATCCATTAAGTGTATTTTGTTAACTTGAAGATACTCCTGATACCTTATGTAGTAAAATAAGATTTGCATATTGGAATTAATTAATTTTTCTATAACCTGCTATAATTGGGAAATGGATTAAATTAACTTTATGGCTCTTTTAAATCTACAATCAATGATTCTATAAATTCAGTTGAGAATCTTTGACCTGTATGTTCTCACATTTTAGAAGCACATATTATTTTAGGATAGCATGTCTAGTACTTTGTTTTGGAGATCATTATTGTCATACAAAAATATTAAAAACTAGTTTATGATGGGGAGAAAGGGAGGTCAAAGAAGTTTGGTTAATATTAGACTTTAAAGTTAAATAGGTTAATTTATTGAATGATTTCTCAGATCTTTATCATCCTGACAGATTCTCAAGTAGGGGAAAAGAGAGTATCTAGTTTCTTTCAACTATAAGATTCTTTTTTTCTTTTAAAGATAAAGACTTTCCACAGAACTCACTTTGGTGCACTGCTTATTCATTTGAAAAATTTCATAGGAGAAAGTATTGAACATAAGTCTTTTACAATATTTATTCTCTTTAGACTATAATACATTTAAACTTCAACAGATATGGCTTTATTTATGATTTATACCAGAAGTCGGCAAACTTCTGTAAAAGCAAGAAAGTAAGTAATTGTGTTGGACATGTGGTCTCTGATATGACTACTCAACTGAGTTGTATCACAGACATTGATACAACTGTACAGCTCTATCAAAGCAGCCATAGACATTAAGTAAATGGATGGGCATAGTTATGTTAGAATAAAACTTATTTTCAAAACAAGAAATGCTCCACAGTTTGCCAATCTCTGTTTCAAATAGTGGAATTTGACTCCAAAATAAAATTTAAATATGTTGTGACAAGCTACATTAAGCTACATGTTGATGGCTTACAACAAATTAATTATGGTTCTATTTAATTTAGATTTCAGACCTTAAAATACCCTTTTGAAGAAATCAATCTTAATTTTACATGTTTTGCTCAAAAGGTGATCCTTTCTTGTAAACAGGGTTCATTGCATTGTTGGGATATTGGTCTTTTCTGAATTTAGTAAAGAACAGGAGAACAGATGGCAACATTTTATATTAAAGGTTAATATATTCCAAGTTTGATGTACAGTAGGTTTAAGAGTTCCCATCATGTTCCCAAAACATTGTATTAAAAAAAAAAAAAAAAAGGTTCTTGTCTACAAATGTTTATTTCACAAGCAAGAGGATTTTTGCCTTAGACCACCTGGCATGTGTTTACTCTTCAAACTCTTCAATTTTTAAAGATGTGTGAAATAATGTCATATTGTTTCCTGAACCATTTGAAAAGATTTCTTCACGTTTGACTTCATTTATTTATCTTCTAGGTAGGACTATTTTACTGAACCATTTTCAGCTCTTATCCAAACAGCATGCTTTTATCCTGGAAGGTGGGAAAATATAACAGTACTTCAGTTCTCTAAGGCGCTCTCCTCCTGCAGGACTGAGATCTTAAATTAAGAGCTGAAAGCATTTAAGATTTTGTATCAAAGATAGGACAGGACACAGCAGTTAGCCCAAGAGAAGGGCAAGTGAGCAGTATGGCAGTAAGTGGGTTAATAGAAAAACTAGGGCACTGAGGATCATCCTTCAAAATAGAGCAATCTGATCACACTGACAGGTGCCATTGAGATTCTCACAATTGGACTGTTCCTGGCAGTATCCAATGCCATCCTCACTGTCCCAAATCTGTGGTCATCTGTTGCTTCACAAAGGAGACAGATGCTAGACACTTACACTCTGCTGTTCTTTGAACTGTATTCTCACTAAATTTTACAAAACAATTATTTTCTATGACAAAAAGTGAAGTTATTAATTTTTAACCATTTAAACACACCATTTATTAATATATATTTTGTATGCTCTTTTTCAAGACAACTGAAACAGGATTTTTATTACTTATACTCTAAAATATTATCCTTATAGATATTGCGTAAATGAGCATACTGAGAAATTAAAATGCATTTTTTGTTAGAGTACTTAAAATGTATTGAATGAAATTATTATTAAAATTGGTGGATTTATTTTAGAAGAAGGTTGCTATGAAGCAATGATAATAAATATAATCATTTTGAAATTTAATTATAAAGTTTCATATACTTGAGAAATTGTTAAAGGAAAATATTTTTAGAAAATTCATTAAAATGCTAAATCTATTTATTATTATACTTATGTACAAAGGAAGAATAGATCTTGCATTTGTCTGCTTTTTTCTCTTCAACTAAAATGTGGATTTTCAAATGAAAATAAAATAACTGTACTGCATAAAAATCAACTATAAACACATGAATGTTTTAAATCACTACCTGGGAAAAGAACTTCATCAACAAAATTACCTTAAGAATGTGTAAGAAAAAATTTACTAAACCTTATAATTTTTGAAAGCTTCTAACAATAGATATATGATTATATTTTACTAAACTGACTTAAAATACAAGATGCTGGCAAGTATGTCTATACTGAAACAAAATATAGGTAGTTTAGTATAAAATCTATTGGATTTTTTAAAAACATTCTCTGTAATTTTAAAAATGAGGCATTCTGATAAGTAATGGCTTATATGATCAAGGGAAAATTGTATTAATTCAATATCTTTTATCTGTCTTAAGAAATATTACATAGAAAAAAGATGGAGATTTAAAAAAAAAACATTGCTTAAAATTTCATAATTTAATAGTATTTACATTTCATAGGACTGAAAAAGGTCAGATTTCATTACAATCCCAAAGAAGGGCAATGCCAAAAATGTTCAAAGTACTGCACAATTGCATTCGTCTCACATGCTAGTATAGTAATCCTCAAAATCCTTCAAGATAAGCTTCAATAGTATGTGAACCAAGAACTTTCAGATGTACAACTGGTTGTTGAAAAGGCAGAGAAACCAAAGATGAAATTGCCAACATTTGTTGGATCATAGATAAAGCAAGGGAATTCCCAAAAAACATCTACTTCTGCTTCATTGATTATACCAAAGCCTATGACGGTGTGGATCACAACAAACTGTGGAAAATTCTTAAAGAGACAGGAATACCAGAGGCAGGAATACCTCACCTGTCTTCTGAGAAATCTGTATGCAGGTCAAGAAGCAACAGTTAGAACCAGACATGGAACAACAGACTGGTTCCAATCAGGAAAAGAGAACATCAATGCTGCATATTGTCACCCTGCTTATTTAACATCTATGCAGTGTACATCATGCTAAATGCTGGGCTGGATAAAGCACAATCTGGAATCAAGATTGCTAAGAGAAATATGAACAACCTCAAATATGCAGATGACACCACCCTAATGGCAGAAAGCAAAGAGGAACTAAAGAGCTTCTTGATGAAGGTGAAAGAGGAGAGTGAAAAAGCTGTCTTGAAACTTAACATTCAAAAAACTAAGATCTTGACATCTGGTTCCATCAGGTCATGGCAAAAAGATTGGGAAACAATAGAAACAGTGACAGACTTTATTTTCTTGGGCTCCATAATTACTACAGATGGTGACTGCAACCATGAAACTAAAAGATGCTTGCTCCTTAGAAGAAAATCTATGACAAACCTAGACAGCGTATTAAAAAGTAGAACTATCACTTGGCTGACAAAGGTCCATCTAGTTAAATCTATGGTTCTTCCAGTAATCATGTATGACTCTGAGAGTTGGACAATAAAAAAGGCTGAGCACTGAAGAATTGGTTCTTTGAACTGTGGTGTTGGAGAAGACTCTTGAGAGTCCCTTTGCAAGGACATCAAACCAGTCAATCCTAAAGGAAATTAATCTTGAATACTCATTAGAAGGACTGAGGCTGCAGCTGATGTTAAGGGCCAGCTCATTAGAAAAGACCCTGATGCTAGGAAAGACGAAGAGCAGGAGGAGAAGGGTGTGACAGAAGATGAGAGGACTCAATGGACATTGCTGACTCAATGGACATGTGTTTGAGTGATAGTGAAGGACAGGAAGTCTGGCATGTTGGCGTTCATGGGGTCGCAAAGAGTCAGACACAACTGAACGACTGAGCAACAGCATTTCATTAGATACAGTTTCCTGATGCAGAATCCCTGTACGCTCAAAATGGAAAACACAGGCAGCAAGAAATACAGTTAAATTGGATGTTTAGTTCAGTTCAGTCGCTCAGTCATGTCCGACTCCATGATCCCATGGACTGCAGCACACCAGGCTTCCCTGTCCATCACCAACTCCCAGAGTCTGCTCAAACTCATGTCCATTGAGTCGGTGATGACATCCAATCATCTCATCTATAACTGAATAATGTCTTCAGTAGTTTCATAATACATGTAAAGTTTTACATAAAGGTCTCCAGGGTATTTTTAAATGTATGATTTCTGACTATCTAGAAAGAAGAGACTGATTTATACAATAGAAAATGAACTCAGTTTGAAAGAATCTAAACTGTCCTTTAAAAAATAGTAAGACTATTCAAATGGTATATTAAAAGGATGCTGCAGATACTATACATAGGGAGTTCAGCAAGAAATTTGACATTTTCTTGTTATGTGATAACTTTGTGGAAACAATAGAAAACTGACTTAACTGATAAAGCAATAGGGAAAATTTCTATCTTATTGAATGCTGGTGTTGTCAAACCTGGAGAAAGGCCTCTATTGCTGTGGTTCTTAGATTGTGGAGAAAAAGGGAAATAAATGCACATCAGAAACACAGAGACTGCTTTCCAAAATATACATGTCAGGACCACTTTGTTGAGCAACAACACAACCATCAATTTATATACAGAAAATGGCAGAGCTTTAAATGTTCATTGGTAAAAATAATTTAAAATATATAAATAATGAAGAAATATATCAGGTTTATGAGTTTTGCAGATATTGCTACAATTTCTATTCTCTCCAAACTGCTTTATACATTTAACACGACTCCTATCAAAATCCTACTGGACGATGTTACAGAAGTTTATGCTGCCAGTTGAAGGGGATTAAGAAGCTATCATAATTTTAAAAGATAAAAATACAAATTTTTGTATTTTTACTGTTTACAATAAATATTTACTGTATATTTACTGTTCCAATAAAAATATAAGATGTTCAAAATCATTGATTCTCAGTGAAATACAAATTAAAACTGCAGTAAGTACAAAAATACTAGTATTTTAGAACAAAAACTGATGATATGGGTGTTTCAAAGATGTGGGGTAAGGAGATTAACATTACTGGGGGAGTAGTAATATGGCACAATCACTACGAAAATCAAATTGGTATTTTATTATAAAAAGTTAAACATACATTTTCTATATGGCTGAGCAATTCCACTCCTCAGCATTTGCTAGGAGAACAAAACTTGTGTTTTTACAAAAATATTTGTGTAGGAGCATTCACCTCAAGTTGATTCAAAATAGCTTCAAAGTGGAAATAATCAATATGCCAATCATTAAGAGGATGGATAAGCAAACAGTGATACTTTATAGAGTGAAATATATGTTGAGCAATAATCAGAAATGAATTAATGATACACATATCAACACGGATTTTAAAAACACACTGTGCAAAAGATGCTAGGCATGAAAAAATACAAAGTTACACAAACTTCTGGAGTAGACCAAATAAATTTGCAGTGATGGAAATCTGATCAGTAGTTTCCTAGGACAGGTGGTGGTGGGGTTGAAAGGAAAAGAGCATGAGAGAACTTTTGGGGTGACAAAAATATTTTATATATTGTTAGTAGTGGTGGCTACACAATTGTGTACATTTGCCAAAGCTCAACAGTTTTTACATTTAAAATAGTTGTATTTTATCACATGTAAATAACACCTCAGTAAAATTGATTAAAATACAAATGTGGGAGAGGGTAATCCTAACTTTGGTTCATTCCATAGGAAAAATTTCAGAGGGCTTTGGCTGATTGCATGTTCAATTTGAACCAGTTACCAAAAATATTTGTAAATGAGAGGTTGCCTGATTAGAAATGCAGTAACTTGGAACAAGAGTATGAACCTAAGTGTCATTTTTAGGTACAGCTCTGGGTGCTATACTTTCAGAAGGCACTTGAAACCTTGGGAAGATGATGACATTTTTCATGAGGGATCTAAAAAAGAAGGTTCAAAGTAGTTGGAATTGCTTCTAGCTTGAGAAAGAGAAGAGAGAATTTGGGATCTTGCAGATGTTCTAGAATACTTAAAGGTTAATGTGGTAGAGACCTCTTGATGTTATGATTTTCCCCTCTTCTTTGTTAATAAAATCTCAGTTTCATTGTGTATGATAATGTGCCCAGATGTAAAAATTCTCTTCTCAACCATTTTAGCTAAAGCCAATGAGATTTAAGCAAAAAGCATTGGGCAGAACTTTAAAGAAAGACCCTTGAAAGATCAGCAGACTTTGTGGACATAAGTATTTATTTCTTCCTTCTCTGTCCACATGGAATAGTGAAGTTAAGGCTATAGCCTCAGCCTCCACTAGCAACCTTGAGTAAAAGGCAATGACTTTGGGTCTAATATTGTTGAGGTATCGAATTAACACCAAGCTTTCTACCAGGCTTCTCATTTTTGTTAAAAAGCAATCTCATGAGACAAGTGCTCGGGCCTGGTGCACTGGGAAGACCCAGAGGAATCAGGTGGAGAGGGAGGTGGGAAGGGGGATCGGGATGGGTAATACATGTAACTCTATGGTTGATTCATATCAATGTATGACAAAACCCACTGAAATGTTGTGAAGTAATTAGCCTCCAACTAATAAAAAAAAAAAAAAGCAATCTCACATTTGGATAAGCCACTGGTGACAAGTTTCTGTCAAATGGAGAGAACTTAGAACCCCTAACAGACACTAGGGAGCTATGAAGGGTGCACAGATAAATTTACTTTGACCAGAAGGCTGAATTTGAGTGAGTGAGTGATAGACATGTAAGGACTTGGTCAATAAAAGGAAAAATTCAGTTGAGATCAGGCAGGTTCAGGGTGGTATGGCTGTAGACAAGTAAAAAGAAAAACTCATACTGGAGCTTTATAACAACTGAACCAGTCTGCTAACAATGTATTGACCACTCAATACAGCAGAGGCCATGGAGCAACGTGTTAAATGAGGTCCACCTATAAAGCTGTGGATGAAAACTAAGTGAGCTAATTCCTAAGGGCTGTTCCTTTAAATTTTATGATACTATGGCTGAGCTTTTTCTATACTAATTGCATTTGCCTATTTCATGTTGTGACAAGAATTTGGCCTAAGGAAGTAAAACTCTTTTAACTCAGTGTGGTGATATTTCTTCTAAAAATTATTAGGAAACTAGAGGGAACATTTCTGTGAATATAGTTTTCTAAAGGTCACATAAAACTTCCAGGTATAACAGATTCTGAAAGATGAATGATAGCCACTTTAGTGGTTATCAAATCATTTTCAAAGAACTTGTGTAGTACACAGAATGGTTTCTAAATAATATTATTCATAATGTTAATTGATAGTCCCTTCAGAATTCTAAATTCAGCACTTTACAAAGCTTTACAAATGAAGGGGAATTTTTAGGTAGAGCTAAATACAGACAAAGAAGCAAATTACCACAAAATGACTATACCTATTATCATTTAAAACTCTGTTAATATTGTCTAAGCTAAAATATCCTTTGGGGATACTCCATGCCATACTTTCCAAACCATCCTTCACCTTATAATGGTAATGTGGCCCAGGGATTCTCATTTTTAATCAACAGTGTTGTCAGACATTTCAATGATGCTAGACATAATAATATTATGACATTCAGAGCCAGAGAGCAAGGAGTCCCTACTTACTTTCAGTTGAAAGCAAAGAGGTTCTCAAAAGCTGTCAGCATTTCTCCTTTATGTTCTGAAAGCTGCCTGAACTTGTCAGTTAGCTTCTGTGGCACTTTTATTGAAATAATGCAAGGGAAAAAAAAAATTATGGCATTCACACTTTTAAATGTCATTCTTTTGTAATAGGGTAGAAATGTCACAGGACCATAGAATGCTGGAATCAGAAGAGTGTTATCATTAAATCCAGTACCCCCATCCTACTTAGAAGGAAAGCTGGCGGGGGCCAGAGGACCTATCCAAGTCATACACCTAAGTCAATAACAGAGCAGTTCTAAAAATAGCATGTGACTCTGAGCACCGCTGGTCATCTTGCTCTTAACAGGCAAATGAAGAAAACTAATTTTTACACAACCCTTTCTATTTTTGACAATAATTATAAATTCTGGTCCCCTTTTCAACATTAAAGCATAAGATTAGAAGTAACTATAGATAATAATATTTTCAATTTTATGTAGAATTTTATGGTTCATAAGTACATTTTATAAAACAAGTTTCCAATGTTCATTTTCTCACATAGGTGCTTTAAAAAGAACTAAAGCCCCAAAATCCATTTTATTAAAATTTTATATTTAAAATCATAGGTAAGAATAATGGAAGATTTCTCTCATTATCTTTGCTCTCCTACTAACATAGCAACTAGACAAACGATTTCCCAGAGAAATGGATAAAATCACTTAAGATAAAACATTTTTTCCCCATTCTGTTCAGGGTTAACACTGAAATATGTCTGAATGTCAAAATAATCATTCTTTTATCCTTTATAGTCAGGCTTATTTTGTGCAGTGGCAACATGATCAGACAAGCAGCTCTCAGATGACATGTGACAATATTAAATTCAATCTTAGCAAGCAGCTCCTCAATTTCACACTTATGGTAGCTGGATTAACCCAATTATTTTTAGGAGGTTAAGGGAAACTGCATTTGGAGAACATCATCTTTCAGAGACCAGGAGCTAGGATTTTGTTGTCTCATAAAGAATTTTATGGAGTTGAAAGGATAAGTTATTTATTTATAAAATTTTAGTACAAATCAGATGAAGAGTTTTGAAGGAAGTAGATAGGATTCCCTAAAAATGCTCTATGAGTTTTTCACCTTGATCCTCAAAAATGTGTGAAACTTGGAACTTTCATTTAGCATACCTGTCAGGTAAAATATTTCTAGTATACCAGTTTTAGCCTCCTGGTTCTAGGAAAGAAGATATATACATATATATAGATACAGATATAGATATAGATGGATATAGATAGAGAGAGAAATAGATACGCTACCATCCTTAAAAAGCCAAAACCTAACCAAAACCATAGATTCAAAATTTGTAAAATGTAACCATTTTCATTATAGTAGATTTCAAGTTCATTAGACATTTTAAAAAAATATAACAAATTCCTTTTAAAATGTATCACAAAGCCTCAACGCTGATGCTAAACATATCTTTATCTTATATCTCAGATATTTTTGATTTATCAACTTCAAATGTTCTATCTCATCCAGAAATATATTCACTTTCAGGCATGGTATTGTGATTTTTTAGATTGAGAAGGATGACCATACAACTTGTTATTTTGACTTGCTGAAATAAAGACAACTCATAAAATCTAATTAACATAAATTCATCAGGGGTCATGGATGATATAGGTCATGGCTAATTTAAGATTTATGAAAACAGAATAGGATTTAGAACCACAAGATTTGCATTCTGCCTCCGCTATTTACTAGTGGTGTAGCCTTAGGTGATGTACTACCACTATGAATCAGGATCAGCATTTCCTATTCTGTAAATCCCTATTCTGTAAAATGGGGATAATGGCACTTTCTGAGGTTTTGCAAAAATTAAACCAAGTAATGAAATTATGTGATCTGTAGGAATACCATGTCAATATCAATTTTATATTAACATAAAAAAACAAATATGCACAGTAACTCATTACTATAAATAGTCCACATGCACATCTTTTTCTTTGTGTTCTAGACTAAAATCAGCAATTCTTGCAAACATTCATGCATAATTTTCAGATACACTTTCTTTACTTTTCTTCTTAAATACAGTGGTAATGATATGTGATCAACTATATCATCCATCTAATTGTCCCAGAATAAATTTCTAAGTAGTGAATGGAATAAATCATATGGAAGGCAGTGCTATACAAAACATAATTTTCCTGTAGCAGTTTGAGAGAAAGATTATTTTAGTGAACTGAAAATATAAGATTTTCCAGCAGAAATACATTTCCTCTGTTACCAGATGGAGTCATGGAGGATGTTAAGTCAAAAATAGTTGCCAAATATCATCACTTAATGTTTCCTCCCATCTAAGTATGCATCCTTATTCTGAGATAACAAGTGCATTATTATACAAACTTTGTTGTCATAAAAGCTTAAATTATAATGATATCAATATCAATGTACAATTTACCCCAAATGTAAGACATTATTTTCATCTACCTTTTTCTACTTGGCTCAAAAGATTTGCTTTGCCTTCACAATTGGAAATTAGGACTATGTTAATTAGATAAGAAGGAACTTATGGAGGTAGGCATCTTTAGGGACATCAAATGTGGGTCTCAGCTGCTGCACTCCAAAAATAATTTCCTCCACTATAGACTGTGTGTTATGTGACTCAGTTCAGTTCAGTCGCTCAGTCATGTCTGATTCTTTGCAACTCCATGGACTAAAGTTACGTGACTCAAAGAGTTTACTAAAAAGCGTAAATAGTCTAAACAAGAATTTAAAGGACAGGATGTAACTGTTAATTGTCACTCCCAAATCCACAACCCAAGACAATTTTATCACTATGCTACTTCTAACCAATTTCTTAGAACCTTGACTCTGCTCCATTTCTCTTGCCATCTTTCCTTTTGCTTCTTCTTCTCTTCCCCCACTATCACATTCTCTTCCTTTGATTTTTAATCTTCATCATTAATGGTGTTAAAATGGAATCACTCTTTTGGATTTGCTTTATGCATAGGGATAGAGATTTATACTTCCTGATCTTAACAAAAAAGAGATGAATAGGCCTTTCATATATTTTAAGAAAAAAAAAAAAAAAAGGATATGAGAGAGAAAGTAAGAGAGAGAAAGAGACAGAGGATGTGTGTCCATTGATTTCTCTATAGTACCCCCTCTTTGAAATAGTAAACCTAACTGCATAGATAAATTTGAGCACACTCCAGGAGACAGTGATGGACAGGGAAGCCTAGCATGCTGCCGTCCATGGGGTCATAAAGAGTCTACATGACTTAGTGACTGAAAAACAAATGCACAGAGTGCTCAAGGGGAAGTTTTCTCTCTGCTCCTCTAACAGAAAACTATGTTCCCTTAGAAATACAGTCAGCAAAAAAAAACAAACAAAAAAACCAACAACAACAACAAAAAAACACGTATACACTGTAACTGTTTCAAATCACAAAGGAGTGATGATGAAAACGCATTTGTGCTAATGCCCAAAATATTCAAGTCAAATGTCAAATCAATTTTCAGAGTGGTTTCTTAACTAAGGAACTGATTTCTAATAGGACATTTCAACATGCATTATTTTCCATGGCTACACATTTATTTTCTGAATCTATTTGAAAGATTACACAGCTCGAGAAAATACACTGAGCTAAAATTACAGCAATATTTTAGTTATTGAGAGACATACTAAAGATCCTCTAGTTTGTTATTAGATTCTCTACTACTCTTATAACACAGACATCTTAAAGAACAAAAGAAAATGCTATTAATTTCATGAGAAAATAAAACAGATTTTCCAGACTTAAATAATGAAAAAGAAAATTATTTGTGTGTGTGTGTGTGTTCAGTTGAACATGAAAAATAATATTTTACCACTTGGAAGTTGATAGAGAGACAGAAGATATCTACTTAAACATATACATTTTTAGGTATGTATGTGAGATATATATATGTGGATACATTTATCTGTCTATATCTATCTATCTAGAGAGAAAAAGAGAAAGTTCTATCTCAGAAAGAAAAGAAAATCTACTTGACAAGCTTTTCTTCCCCTATGGCCATGAACAGATTCCAGTTATATTTGTGATATTTTATTTTTAAATATAAAGGCCAGAATAAGGTCAGCAGGCATTTGATGATAAGCTACAACATAAAATAAACAAAGCAAACAAAATAATAATGCATAGAAATAAAGACATTACACAGAAAGAAAATAATAGGAAAATGCACAGTTAAGATTAACACTATAGAAACATTTCTACATTTATTAAAGAGACAGTGTATTTGATAAAAATATATCAGAGTTGAAGAACAACTCCTAGAAATTAAAAACATGACAGCAGAAACAAAAATTAAGTAAAAATTTGAGCCAAAGTTGAGAAATATTCTAGAGGTAGAACCAAACAAGCAAACAGACTATAAAGAAGAAAAGAAAATTAGAAGTTAGAGTATTTAGTCAAATATGTAAGACAGTGTAAGAAAATAGGAGCAAATAAAACAAAGCAAATTATGTTAGGAAATAAATATTTAAGAAATTTTCCCTAAAGAACACATATTTTCAGATTGAAAACACCCACTGACAGAATTCAAAAACACATTAAAAGAACAGTACATCATGACAAAGTGGGGTTTATCCCAGGGATGCAAAGATTCTTCAGTATAGGCAAATCAATTGATGTGATATGCCATATTGACAAATTGAAAGATAAAAACCAGGTGATCATCTCAATAGATGCAGAGAAAGTTTACAACAAAATTCAATACCCATTATGATAAAAGCTCTCCAGAAAGTAGGCATAGAGGGAATATACCTCAGCATAATAAAGGTCATATACAACAAACCCACAGCAAACATTATTCTCAATGAAGAAAAACTGAAAGCATTTCCTCTGAGATCAGGAGCAAGACAAGGGTGCCCACTCTCAAAACTAATATCCAATATAATTTTGGAAGTCCTAGCAACAGCAATCAGAGAAGAAAAAGAAAAAGAATTCAGATTGGAAAAGAAGAAGTGAAATTCTTTACTGTTTGCAGTTGACATGATAGTCTAGATAGAAAATCCTAAAACGCACCAAGAAATTACTAGAGCGAATTCATGAATTAAGTAAGGTCACAGGATATAAAATTAATACACAAGAAATCCCTTGCATTTCCTATACACTAACAACAAAAAGTCAGAGAAATTAAGGAAACAATCCCATTCACCATTACAATAAAAAGAATAAAATATCTATGAATAAACCTACCTAAAGAGACAGATCTGTATGCAGAAAACTGTAAGACAGTGATGAAGCACATCAAAGATGACACAAATAGATGGAGAGATATACCATGTTCTGCATTGGAAAACTTAATATTGTCAAAATGACTGTACTACCCAAAGTTTCCCCAGTGGATCAGTTGGTAAAGAATCTGCTGGCAATGCAGGAGACCCAGGTTCGATTCCTAGGTTGGGAAGATCTCCTGGAGAAGGGATTGGCAACTCATTCCTGTATTCTTGCCTGGAGAATTCCATGGACAAAGGAGCCAGGCTGGCTACAGTCCATGAGATTGCAAGGAGTCAGACATGACTGTGTGACTGTCACTTTCTTTTCAGCCAAAGCAATCGAAAAATTCAATGTAATCCCTATCAAATTATCAATGGCATTTTCCAAAGAACTATAATGAAGAAATTTCACAATTCATATGGAAACATAAAAGACTCCAAATAGCCAAAATGATTTTGAGGCCGAAAAAGAGAGCTAAAGAAATCAACCTCCCTGACTTCAGACTATACTAGAAAGTTACAGTCATCAAGAAAATATAGTACTGGCACAAAAACAGAAACACAGACCAATGGAACAAGATAGAAAGCCCAGAGATAAACCCATGCACATATGGGCATCTTATTTTTGACAAAGGAGGCAAGAATATACAATGGATAAAAGGCAGCCTCTTCAATAAGTGATGCCAGGAAAACTGGAGAGCTACATGTAAAAAAAAATGAAATTATAATACTTTTAAAACCATACATAAAAATAAGCTCAAAATGGATTAAAGACTTAAATGTAAGGAGGGAAACTATAAAGCTCTTAAGAGGAAAACATAGATAGTACACTCTTTGACATAAACTGAAAGAATAATATTCTCTCTGACCCACCTCCTAGATTAATGGAAATAAAAGGAAAAATAAGCAAATAGGATCTAATAAAACTGAAGATCTTTTTCACAGCAAAGGAAATCATAAACAAAATGAAAAGATAACCCTCACAACAGGAGAAAATAATTGCGAATGAAGCAACTGAGAAAGGATTAATCTCCAAAATATATAAGCATATCATATAGTTCAATATCAGGAAAAAACAACCCGATCAAAAAATGGGCAGAAAAACAAATGGACAGAAGACCTAGACAAACATTTCTCTAATGAATACATAGAGATGTCCAATAAACACATGAAAAGATGCTAAAAATCACTCATAATTAGAGAAATGTAGATCAAAACTACAATGAGGTACCACCTTACACCAGTCAGAACAGCCATCAACAAAAAATCTACAAACAATAAGTGCTGGATAGGATGTGGAGAAAAGAGAACCCTCCTACAATACTGGTGGGAATGCAAACTGATATAGCCATTATGGAAAACAGTGTGGAGATTCCTTAAAAAACTAGGAATACATCTATCATACGACCCAGCAATCCCACCACTGGGCACATACCCTGAGAAAACCACAATTCCCAAACACACATGTTGCTGTTGTTCAGCTGCCCAGTTGTGTCTGACTCTTTGTAACCCCAGGGGCCACAGCAGCCCAGGGCTACCTGTCCCTCACCATTTTCCAAAGTTTTACCAAGCTCAGGTCCATTGAATCAGTACCACACCTCAAGGCTCATTGCAGGAAAATTTATAATAGCCACGGAGAAGGAAATTATTACTCCACTCTTGCCTGGGAAATCCCATGGACAGAGGAATGTAGTGGGCTATAGTCCATGGCATTGCAAAGAGCTGGGCATGACTGAGCAACTAAACCACAACAAATCCAAGGCCATGGAAGCAACCTAGATGTCCATCGACAGTGAATGGATAAGGAGATGTGGCACATACACACAATGGACTATTATTTAGGGATAACAAGGAAGGGATTTGAGTCCATCGTAGTGAGGTGGATGAACCTACAGCCTCTTGTACAGAGTGAAGTAAATTGGGAAGAGAAAAACAGGTATCATATATTAATGCATATATATGGAATCTAGACAATGGTACTGATGAACCTAGTAGAATGGACTTGTGGACACAGTGGGGGAAGGTGAAGGTAGGGTGAATTGAGAAAGTAGAATTGACATATATAGATTATCATGTGCAAAATAGTTAATAGGAAGTTCCTTTTTATCACAGGGAGCCCAGCCGGGCAGTCTGTGATGATCTAGAAGGATGGGATGGGGGAGAGGGGGGAGGTTCAAGAGGGAGGGCATACACATGTAATGATGATTGATTCTAGCTGTTGTATGGCAGAAACCAACATAAATTTGTAAAGTAATTTTCACATGAATAAAAGAAATAAACAAACTACACACACAATAAAAGAAACATTCACTGAGAGATAAAGGGGATATAATGGAAAAATGTTCCATACCAAAGCACATCATTATATATGTATAAAATAAAATTTCTAAAAGTTTCCTGGGGTAACAAGTGGCAGAATAGGCCAACCTGTAGAAAGGATGGGGCGTTAAAATAATACTGAACTTTTTAATAGAAGCACTGTAAGCTGAAAAGCATTATAAAATTCTGAAGCAAAATTACTTCTAACAAAATTATACCTAGCCAAAATACTAGCCAAGAATATGGCTAAATAAAGACATCTTCACATATGTAATGCCTTAATACTTTTGTTTCCTACACAGTATTTCCCAGGAGATACTGGAGAATATTTTCCTTCAAAATTAAGTAACCAAACAGGAATAATTGAACCCAGGAAAAGAAGCAAGAAGAGAAGGCAAAGGAATCATTAGGCTGATTATAAAAAGGAAATGATTAAGACAAAGAGAATAAAAGATTGACATACTACAAAAGGATGTCTCCAAGAAAAAAGAATGGAGTTGAGGCATCATCTAATTAATCTATACAAATTTAGAGATTTTATAGTAGTGTTTAAAAGTTCGGAAAATTATTTATGATAATCACTTAGAAAACAAGACAAATTAAAAATCAAAGCAATTAAAAAGTTTTACAAGAAATTCATATAAATAGATTAAACAGTGACTGATCTGTGAATAATGATTGCCTGATCACAAAAACATTAAATACTGATTTATTCAGAACTGAGAAATAAATGGCAAGATAGGAAGTGAAATATGGAGTGTACTGTTGGTTATGTAAAGAAGTCCAGTCATCTCCTTTCTTAAAAAGATGCTAATTCAACATTCACAAAATAGTAGCATGAAAAGAGAGCTAAATGACAAATGATACAGTTAAAGTAATATAAAGTGGCTCCATTTACCAAGTGTGCTGGGGATTCAAAAGAGGTAGGATAACAAATTGCTCTCTCCTGCTTCCTCTCCCTTCCCCTTCTCATACCCCTCTTCTTTTTCTTCCTTCCTTTCTGGTCCTAGGCTTTATCATTCTATTTACTTAATGCACAACTATTAATAAAGAAAAAATTAAAGATAAACTCACATAGTATTTAATTTAATGATATGTCTCTATTTTATATAAATTACACTTTTATTTTTTGAGAAATCTGGTGCTCTATCATTACACAGTAAACATGCAAAAGGGAACAGAGATTTGGCATCAGGCATTGAATATTTTACTGTTAAGATATTGAATAAAAGGCACATAATACTTGCAAATAAGAATTTTCCAACTCGATCAAACTGAATTAAGAGTTTCATTATTTCTATCTCCATCAGTTAGTCAGTACATGGAAGGCATAAACTGAATTTCAGTTATTATCATTCAGTATTTTTTACTAGCCACACTTAGCATAATGAAGTGGTTTGCTGTTATTGTCATTGCTTTAATTGGATAATCATGGCATATTTTTCCAAGATGATCTTGGAAAAATTCATTAATTCAATTGGCTTTTTGTACTTGGCAAAAAAAAGCATGTGCTGTTTCCCTAAGGTGATTGGTTTGCAGGGTAGGGGTGGGGGGTCATTTTAGTAAGCTGGATAATTGTTAACTAATTGTTGTAAATGATTTTTGTGTATTGGCAAGACTTGAATATTTAAGGGCAATGGGTTTAACTGATAGTAGGAGATTGCTACTTTGGAGTTTATACAATAACTACTGGTGTCCATTTACTGCTTGCAATAAGCACTGGTGGACAGGATTTAAATCTGCATTTTCAATATTTTAAAAAATGATTGCTTTCTTCAGTGAGAAGTTAACAGACCCTGGCACAAGGAACAGACCCTGTGTATGGCTGGCTTACATTTTCTTGGGTTGTTACTTAAAGGGAATTTTGCATTTCTCATAGCACTTGACACCTGGTGGGATTCACTCTCTTCTAAGACTAGTTATCCCAATGCACAGTTCTATACCTGTTTAAACTACTGGGTCAGATTTGGGAGAATAAATGTGTTTTCTGTCGTGCTCCAATCTCGCACTTCTCTCTTGAAGATGTGGGATTCAGGGTAACCACTATCAGCAATAAAAAGCATGTTTGCTGGGCTATCACTTTGTCTTATCAATGAACTATTATTTCACTGTGCTGGGAGCACACAAGAGTAGGGTAGCAGAATATAAAAGAGAGGAAAACTGAGCTTACTTCCCACTTTTGGAAAACATTCTAAAATACTACTACACCTAATTCACATGAAAGAGAATAACATTCAGTCCCTTTCACAGGTTAAAAGACAATAAATAGCTCAACCTCTAGGTTGCACCCATCCTTATTGGGGCCATCTGCTTTAGCTTTATTGGGGTATTTATCTTGTTGATTTTCAAATAAGAATAAACTGACTTCCTCAGTTCAGTTCAGTTGCTTAGTTGTGTCTGACTCTTTGCGACCCCATGGATTGCAGCACGCCAGGCCTCCCTATCCATCACCAACTCCTGGAGCTTGCTCAAACTCATGTCCATTGAGTCAGTGATGCAATCATCTCATCGTCTGTCATCCCCTTTTCCTCACGCCGTCAATCTTTTCCAGCATCAGGGGCTTTTCCAAGGAGACAGTTCTTCGCATCAGGTGGCCAAAGTACTGGAGTTTAAGCTTAAACATCAGTCCTTCCAATTAATATTCAGGACTGAAATCCTTTAGGATGGACTGGCTGGATCTCCTTGCAATCCAAGGGACTCTCAAGAGTCTTCAACACCACAGTTCATCATTTCTTCAGCACTCAGCTTTCTTTGTAGTCCAACTCTCACATCCATACATGACTACTGGAAAAACCATAGCTTTTACTAGACGGACCTTTTTTGGCAAAGTAATGTCTTTGCTTTTAAATATACTATCTAGGTTGGTCATCGCTTTTCTTCCAAGGAGCAAGCGTCTTTTAATTTCATGGCTGCAGTCACCATCGGCAGTGATTTTGCAACCCCCATAAATAAAGTCTCTCACTGTTTCCATTGTTTCCCCATTTATTTGCGGTGAAGTGATGGGACTGGACACCACGATCTTAGCTTTTTGAATGTTAAGTTTCAAGCCAGCTTTTTCACTCTCCTCTTTCACTTTCATCAAGAGGCTCTTTAGTTCTTCTTCTCTTTCTGCCATAAGTATGGTGCCATCTGCATATCTGAGGTGACTGATATTTCTCCTGTTAATCTTGATTCCAGCTTGTGCTTCTTCTAGCCCAGCAATTTTCATGATGTACTCTGCATAGAAGTTAAATAAGCAGGGTGACAATATACAGCCTTGACGTACTCCTTTTCCTATTTGGAACCAGTCTGTTGTTCCATGTCCAGTTCTAACTGTTGCTTCTTGACCTGCATACAGGTTTCTCAGGAGGTAGGTAAGGTGGTCTGGTATTCCCATCTCTTTCATAATTTTCCACAGTTTGTTGTGATTCTCGCAGTCAAAGGCTTTGGCCTAATCAATAAACCAGAAGTAGATGATTTTCTGGAATTCTCTTGCTTTTCCAATGATCCAGCAGATGTTGGCAATTTGATCTCTGGTTCCTCTGCCTTTTCTAAATCCAACTTGATCATCTGAAAGTTTACAGTTCATGTACTATTGAAGCCTTACTTGGAGAATTTTGAGCATTCCTTTGCTAGTATGTGAGATGAGTGCAATTGTGCGGTAGTTTGAACATTCTTTTGCATTGCCTTTCTTTGGGATTGGAATGAAAACTGTTCTTTCCCAGTCCTGTGGCCTCTGCTGAGTTTTTCAAATTTGCTGGCATATTGAATGCAGCACTGTGACAGCATCATCTTTTAGAATTTGAAATAGTTCAACTTCCTAACCCAGTGATTTAATCAGAGTTCCTATGTCAATCATTATTTCTGTAAAGAATGAAAAATCCAAAATGCTACCATAATTACATGAAAACAAAACATAATTTGGATATTCTGAGTCATGGTATTAAAGTTAGAAGGATAAGGAAGAAATGATTGTACATTAAAACTAAAAAAAAAAAAACAAAAAAAAAAACCCAAAAAACAACTATATAAGTGTGTATCCAGAAAGGGAGTTACAGAATGAACCCACCAGTAGGAATCTAACAGTAGAAAAAATCACCGGTTCACTTCTATTGCTTAGTTCTAAGAACCTTATGAAAATGAAGCATTTTTGACTATACTTCACATGAGAATTTTGTAGTTTTCACATTCAAAGACATGCATTTCAGATCTCAAAGTTCTTTTCCTTTGATGTGACTGTCTATGTTAAACCAATCTGCTGGCCAGGCCAGGTTGCCCTTAGGGGCAACTCCCACATGCCAGGCTCTCCTAGACATTGTAGGAGACCCTGGTCCCTCTAGCATTTCCCAGGTTTCCATGTCAGCCAGTGTCTGGCACTGATGTCTTTCCTCTAGGTTTCCTTACCATCCCCCACTGAGCTTTTCAGCTGTGCCTGCCTCCATAAAATTCTTTTAAGCAGTCTCTTTGTTTAAAGCACTTAAAATAGATCCTCTCCAAACCTCACCACTAGACCTCGATTGATATAGCCACAGTGGTACCTGGTGTGTGTGTGTGTGTGTGTGTGTGTGTGTGTGTGTGTGTGTGTGTGTGTATATATATATATATATATATATATATATTATTTTTTTTTTCCTCCTAATGTTAAGAAGCCAGAAAATGCATCATCATTTATATTACTTTACTTCTGCCAGAATCACAAGTCAGGCTGAAAATCATGAGCAATTCAATAACTGTATGTTTGTTGTGAATACTGTACAATAAACTTGTTAGCAGGAAGGATGGCATATTGGTAAGACTGCTGCTGATCTCAAACATTAGAATTCTTACAAAAATATGACATCTAATAGGACAGAGGGAAAAATCAGTAGAACAATTCTTTCTTATAAAGAAGAAAATGTTCTGTTTAATTATAATTTACAGCCTATCTATAACTGCAGGCTTTCAGCATAAAGATAAGGGATGATCCTTATCTTTCAGAGAGAATGAAAAAGAAAAATAATGTAGTAAGAGTGTTGGCAGAAGCTTAATTCTGATTTTCCTAAGAAAAATCCCTTTTCTCCTATAATTTCTTAGTTGTCCTTGACAAATGTAACCAACTTAAGATGAATCAAGCCTAAATAATTCAGCAGCATGGCCTGTCACTTTTCCTCAATTGATCTTTGTGACCTATTCCTTAGTGTAGGTTACTTTTCTCATTTTTCAAAGAGTAAGAAGAAAATGGATTCCATGTGGGTGGAATATGTCTATTAAAGCAAGCCAAGTGGAATAAAAAAATAGCAGGGAGAGGATATAAAAATGTTTAAAGGATTATTTCTCACTTTAAAAAGAGAAGAATCCATCACTCACTGAGAGTAAAGTGAGATGATTGACTAGGAGAGTAATGCGGTTTGAAAATACCCTGAGCCGAGAGACTTCACAGTAGACACGAGAGGCTGGAGGTATTGGGGCCATTCAGCTCCCTCAAGGGGACCCCATTCTTTCACATTCTGCCTCCAGAAAAAAATAACAGCAGTAATAACATTATGAGCATGCTCACAGCTCTCACGTTACAGTGGACCATTTAAGCAGCAAGGGCTCAGTGAGAAATGAAGTTAGTGGTTCCAAAAACATGCCTGCCCAAGAACTCACACCTGTTACAGGTCACTGTCTCAGTGGCTTCAAATTCTCTATGCCTCTCCCCTCTTCCCACCTCCTTTTCAACATGTACTAAGCTCCCCAGTTTGTCTTAGCATGTTGTTTAGTTGCTAAGTTGTATCCAACTCTTTTGTGACCTCTGGTGGATTGTAGTTCACCAGGCTCCTCCGTCTATTGAATTTCCCAGGCAAGAATATTGGAGTGGGTTGCCATTTCCTTCTCCAGAGAGTCTTCTCTACTCAGGGATGGAACCCACGTCTCCTGTATTGCAGGTAGGTTCTTTATTAGCTAAGCCACCAGGAAAGCCCTTGTCTTACCATAATGTAATGCTAATTATAACTGCTTAAGACTCTTCCATGGGCTTTCCCTGTGGCTCGGACAGTAAAGAATCTGCCTACAATGCAGGAGACCCAGGTCTGATCTCTGGGTTGGGAAGATCCCCTAGAGCAGGGAATGGCTACCTACTTCAGTATTTGTGCCTGGAGAATTCCAGGGACAGAGGAGCCAGGTAGGCTACAGCCCATGGGGTCTCAAAGAGTCAGACAGGACTGAGTGACTAACACACACACATACACACACAAGACTCTTTAATGGCTCCTGATGTTTCTACCTTTAATGTGAATGAAATGGCATTTTCTCTCTTTTGGAGCAAAAGGCTTTATATGCCATAGACATTCCTTAAAATTCTAATAGTCAACGTTCCAAGGATTTCTGTTACATCAGGGTCTTAAGGACTTTGCTCTTTTCTTAGTTTTACAGGCCACTCCTCTCAATATCAGTTCAGTGCAGAGATGAGAAACCACTTGGGAGATACTGTTTAGGTTCTTCATTAGTTTCCAAGATCCTGGATCAAACAGACATTATATCCCTATTACAACTACTGTTGCTATCCAAAATAGGGAGTTCTCACTCCACCCTACTCAGGCTGTTCTTATGATGCTCAATAATTTCACACTTTTCCTACTTCTGATTATTATTTCCCATCATGGGGACAATCTTTCTATTGTCTCCCTATGTTTTTGTCAAGTTCTTGCTTATATTTTACTTGTCACATTAGGTAACACTTCTAGTAACTACTGTAGTCACCAAAATTAAGTTGTTAATTATTCTCTATTCCATTTCAGGTCAAATAACAATGATAAGAGCTATCATTTATGAACTCACAATGGGGTTCAACAAGGGTTAACAAGGCATTGTCTTAAAGTTTTATTTACATGAAATCTTCCTGGCCACCTTCTCCAGTGGATTTCGCTGTTATCATTACCATAGAAGAGAACCCAGGATGACTGTTTTAACAGATTCTGAGTGCCAAGTGTTCTAAAACTGGATTAAAATCCTGGTTTCCGAAGTCCAAACTTGAACTCTTACAAATTTGGACACCTAGTATCTTGTGACACTTAAACCATTTCAAAGTCAGTGGGGGTGGATACAGTGGCATGATCCTTTCCCACTGTCTTCTGTAGTGCCTACAATACTGATCCTTATGAATTTATTGACTGATGGATTGAAGGGACATCTACCTTATTTCATAATTAACATTTTATTGTGCCCTAGAAGTGCATTATACACAAAAGAAATATATGCAAAATTTAAATAATTCAAATCCAATTAACAAATGTTTTCTGTTTCAAAAACCCAAGCTTTTATATTACCCAAAGCAATCTATAGATTCAATGCAATCCCTATCAAGCTACCAACGGCATTTTTCACAGAACTAGAACAAATGATTTCACAATTTGTATGGAAATTCAAAAAATCTCGAATAGTCAAAGTAATCTTGAGAAAGAAGAATGGAACTGGAGGAATCAACCTGCCTGACTTCAGACTATACTATAAAGCCACAGTCATCAAGACAGTATGATACTGGCACAAAGACAGAAACATATATCAATGAAACAGAATAGAAAGCCCAGAGATAAATCCATGAACCTATGGACACCTTATCTTCCACAAAGGAGGCAAGGATATACAATGGAAAAAAGACAACCTCTTTAACAAGTGATGCTGGGAAAACTGGTCAACCACTTGTAAAAGAATGAAACTCGAACACTTTCTAACACCATACACAAAAATAAACTCAAAATGGATTAAAGATCTAAATTTAAGACCAGAAACTATAGAACTCCTAGAAGAGAACATAGGCAAAACACTCTCCGACATAAATCACAGCAGGATCCTCTATGACCCACCTCCCAGAATATTGGAAATAAAAGCAAAAATAAACAAATGGGACCTAATGAAACTTAAAAGCTTTTGCACAACAAAGGAAACTATAAGCAAGGTGAAAAGACAGCCCTCAGATTGGGAGAAAATAATAGCAAATGAAGCAACAGACAAAGGATTAATCTCAAAAATATACAAGCAATTCCTGCAACTCAATTCCAGAAAAATAAATGACCCAATCAAAAAATGAGCCAAATAACTAAACAGACATTTCTCCAAAGAAAACATACAGATGGCTAACAAACACATGAAAAGATGCTCAACATCACTCATTATCAGAGAAATGCAAATCAAAACCACAATGAGGTACCATTACACGCCAGTCAGGATAACTGCTATCCAAAAATCTACAAGCAATAAATGCTGGAGAGGGCGTGGAGAAAAGGGAACCCTCTTACACTGTTGGTGGGAATGCAAACTAGTACAGCCACTATGGAGAACAGTGTGGAGATTTCTTAAACAACTGGAAATAGAACTGCCATATGATCCAGCAATACCACTTCTGGGTATACACACCGAAGAAACCAGATCTGAAAGAGACACATGCACCCCAATGTTCATTGCAGCACTGTTTATAATAGCCATGACATGGAAGCAACCTAGATGCCCATCTGCAGACGAATGGATAAGGAAGCTGTGGTACATATACACCATGGAATATTACTCAGCCATTAAAAAGAATTCATTTGAATCAGTTCTAATGAGATGGATGAAACTGGAACCCATTATACAGAGTGAAGTAAGCCAGAAAGATAAAGACCATTACAGTATACTAACACATATATATGGAATTTAGAAAGATGGTAATGATAACCCTACATGCAAAACAGAAAAAGAGACACAGATGTACAGAACAGACTTTTGGACTCTGTGGGAGAAGGCGAGGGTGGGATGTTTTGAGAGATCAGCATCGAAACATGTATATTATCAAGGGTGAAACAGATCACCAGCCCAGGTTGGATGCATGAGACAAGTGCTCAGGCCTGGTGCACTGGGAAGACCCAGAGGGATTGGGTAGAGAGGGAGGTGGGAGGGGGGATCGAGATGGGGAATACATGTAAATCCATGGCTGATTCATGTCAATGAAATTTTGTCAATGACAATAGCCATTACAATATTGTAAAGTAATTAGCCTCCAACTAATAAAAATTAAAAAATAAAAAAAAAATCCCAAGCCTTAAGGTACAGAAAAATATATATGTGACTGAATCATCTCTGAAAAAGAATTGTCAATATTTTTTTCTTGGGAGGTGTCAATAACTTTAATGTAACTAGACCCTAAAAATAAAGATTTTTCTCCCTACTATTCCCTGATTGTTAATGTTATTATTAAGATTTTATCATATTCCTGTTGTCAATTGTAAGTATATAAGGTAATTCCATTTCATGCATTTTTCACCTTAATCTTGGTGAAAAAGCAAACAACCTACAATAAATTTCAGAATATCATTTAGTTTGCTAAATAATAGCAATTTCCACATAATATAATTTAAGATTGGATTAAATTACACATCTAATCCTTTCTGATCTCAGTGTTGGTCATCATCAAGGTGTCATTGGTAAGATACATTATTGTTGCTTCTTCCATTGGATCATTTTCTCTAAAAATGTTTTACTAGACTTTTAATGTATGAGTGGAAATGAAAACTAAAGAAAGGGAATGGGATACAGTTCTAAAATGAGCTATGGCCCTGTTGAAGATTGTAAGAGTGAATTACTTTCCTAATTTTAATCTTGGCAACAGCTTATAAGGATGCATGTTGCCAATGTTTTACACATATGAAGCAAACCTCCCATCTATTGGGCAATTCTAAGTGATGAAATTTCCATATGATTCTTGGTCATCATGAAGGCATATCCTTGGTAGTTATCATTTAGCTTTTTTACAAACACAGAAGTTATTTTGCATACTAAGCAGTTTGACAAAATATGTTGAGTGAAAAACTGCTGTATATGAAAACTAGATTAGAGGGAATTTGACGTTTCCAAATAAGAGGTTGTTAGATTTCAAATCATTTTCTTCCAAGCCAGCTTGAAAATCAATACAACTTAAATTTTCTTGGAAATATTTTAAGTTTTCATGACATTGAAAACAATAGTAGAACAACTGACTGAAAAGCAAGAAACCAGCTCTATTACTTTGCAGCTTTGTGACCTTGGGTAAACCACATAGATTTGATATATTTTAGTCTTCTCACTTTCTGAAATTCTCTAAAGTCATAACAACCTCTAATAAATTACTTGTACAGAAAGCTATGTTGTTTTATTTAATTTTTTAAAAAATCTTGAATAGCCAAAACATAAAGTAAATATATATAGAATGGATATTTATATTCTTATTCAAATTTTCTGAAATTAAAAGTAGAGAATCGGATTCTTTAAACTTGGAATGAAATATATCAGGATTGTAAATGAATAATAGCACAAAGCCAAACACACATACACACACTGTGTCTTAAAAGAAAATAACAGAAATTCTGCATCATTTTTTTGAATTAGTGTGAATGCCCTATCTTTGAGTTCATTGATTTCAAGAAAACAATAGCTGGAGAAATAATGACTATCTGCTTGAGTCCAAGCATGCCAGGAATAAGTGGCAGGTTTAACAGTTATCTGTGAAAGCTCATATTGGACTACAACTTCTGTGTCTTTTAGTTTTCTGACATACACACAGAAATGTAATGCAGCAAAATTTTGACAGAGATAAAACATTTTCTTTTCACTTTTCATATCATGTCTTTGCACTCCTTTCAGGCAGTTACTCAATTCTCTCAGTTCCATCCTCAGTCCCATAACAAATCTTGAGCTTCACTCCTTTGTTAAAACACTCCCTAGTAAGGTATTATTTATTGAGAGTGTGCATGTTTTCCCTATCAAGACTCTGAAGGCACTAAGGATAGACTTTGAATGGCAGCACGTTATATCCTATGACTGAAAGAAAGGAAAATATTTGATGTACCTCAAGTAATAAGGTAAGGAACTTGAAGAAATGCTCTCAAACTACCTTAACTGGGGACTAAATCTCTTGCAATCAGAATTTGGGGGTAGTGAATTTGTCATATGAGGTCTCAGTAGAGTGTACATTAGCATTCTTTTGTGTAGTAAAGAATCTCAGTCCAGTTTTAAATGTTATTGAGAGCTTTTAATCTTTATCCCTCCTTCTTGCCTTCAGCCCTACATGTGGACAAACTGTCTAGAAACCCCAGTGCTCCCCTCTTTGGTGCTGGAAGTTCAAGCCATGCACAGGAACCTTCAGCCTGGCCGCATCCCTTAATCACAAAAAAACAAAACAACAACAAAAACAAACCAATCTCCCTTTCTTGCTCTTCAAGCTATTGCAGACCTTGTGAGCTACTGGCAGGGCTTCCTTTCTGCAGAATGCCTCTTTCTACAAATAATAAACCTCCTCATACCCTCTTGGGGCATCCATGGCATCACTAACCTTAAACTCAGGACAAAATTGGTTAAGGAGGGCCCATCCTGTTACTGAAGACTATCTGCAATGCCTTGCTAGTTCTGATAAAACTGATAAAGATTTACTGGAGCGACTCATTTATTCCCCTGAAGCAGTATCTTTAAGATGAGGGAAGCACATCCCCCACTCTCAATTGGCTGACGGAATTTCCTGGAGAAACTCCAGTTGTTATTTTCCCTCCATTCTCCCTACTCCTCCTCATCATTTAGCATATTCCCATCACTCCTCCAATTCCATTGTTTATTTAGAGAAGTTGCACCAGATTTGTTCATACTCTGAGGTTATCTCACTCCTATCATAGTCCCCCTGAAATCTCTGCACATATGCAAATTCAGGAGCATGTCAGACAATCCAGTGTGGAGACAATCCCTGCCCTCAATGTTTTATATAAATTCCTTCCTCATACCTTATATTCAACTTCTCTTCTTCTATTACTTAAAGTAAAAGATCAAACTTTTGACTTATTCAACATTTTAAATCTATAACACTAGCTAATGGTATATGAGAAAATAATATTTATATATGGAAAATATCTGTTTTGATGCTAACTTCCCTCGTGGCTCAGACGGTAAGGAGTTTGCCTGCAATGCAAGAGACCTGGGTTCAATCCCTGGGTTGGGAAGATCTCCTGCAGAAGGAAATGGCAACCCACTTCAGTATTCTTGCCTGGAAAATCCCATGGATGGAGAAGCCTGGCAGACTACAGTCCATGGGGTCACAGAGAGTTGGACATGACTGAGCAACTTCAGTCAAGTGTGTGTATGTGTATAAACTTAGAATTATTCATGTATAAACTTGCAATTATACATATAAATATGCTTCTAATTTTTCACTATACACATGTGCATATTTATATGGTTATGGGGTATTTATATCATTATGTATTATTTTTAAACAACAGAAAACTACCCTAGATAAAATTAATAAAATGAATGGAGTTTTGCCAAATAATCCACTGCTTATTACATTTCATCTACAAGGCCTTGAAAAGTAAGGCTCACTGAAGTCATTATATGAGGTAACCTGTACAATTTACAGGTTTGTAGCATATTTACTGAACATATTAAATCATACTTCCAGCTGTGTGTGATTCACATTTTATTGTTTCAAAGCTACTCTTTTTTTCTTCCTCCTCAAGAAAACTATTTATTTGCTAAGTTATTCTAAGTTCATCTATTTCTATTCTTAATTAAAAAAAAAAAAAAATACCAGGGCTGTCTGTGTGTTAAAGTATCCATTTTGAGAAAAAGGAAGGATTGGATTCCTAGTAGTGTATTTACAATTTACAGTTGTTTATTTTAGGCCTTTAGAGATTCAATAAAAAGCAAGCTATTTTTGAGAAGGAGATATTTTTCCAGAGGCGGATGAGGTAACAGGAAAAATAAAGAGAAGAAACAGTCTACTCTAACCCTTGGCTCTCCCACTCTGTGTCTCAAATTGTTAAATTGAGAGACTCTTTCCTAGGAGTATGGGCGATCCGTCTTCCCATCCATCCAGTACTTGTATTCCAGACACCGTGCCAGGCACATGAAAGACAAAGATGAAAAGCACAATTCAGTCTGTGTCCTCTTAGGCCTGGGAAGTTGAGCCTGAGACTTCCTCTTCCACTTGGACCCTGCATATGCTGCAGCTGCTGCTGAGTCACTTCAGTCGTGTCTGACTCTGTGCGACCCCATAGACGGCAGCCCACCAGGCTCCCCGTCCCTGGGATTCTCCAGGTGAGAATACTGGAGTGGTTGCCATTTCCTTCTCCAATGCATGAAAGTGAAAAGTGAAAGTCAACTCGCTCAGTCGTGTCCAACTCTTAGCGACCCCATGGACTGCAGCCCCCCAGGCTCCTCCATCCATGGGATTCTCCAGGCAAGAGTACTGGAGTGGGGTGCCATTGCCTTCTCCTCTGCATATGCTAACCAACACCTAATATGAAAGGAAACCAACAAATAGGTAGGAGGTCCCTAACCTTGATTTCAAGACTCATCAGATTCTCACACAGTTTAAAAGAAAGAAGTACACTGCTACATGGTAGCAATCTGAACCCATGGGGTTTTCTTCCCCAATAGAGAAATAATGAACCTCCATCTCTCCAAACTTCACATCTCTCCAAACTTCACATCCACAAACACACTTAACAGAGGAATAAAAAGCAAAAAATAAGTTACAACAAGTGGCGCCTAACTTCTCAAAGAACCATACTTTATAAATGCAGACTCTTCACAGAAGCCTTAAATGACACGATATAGCTCCTGAGACAAAAACAGCACCTGCCCATAATATGGCCCACAAGCCATTTCCCTCTTAACTCTTTTTAAAACAGCTATATATGAGTGTCCCTTTAAGTACTTTTACAGAAAAAAATATAAATGTTAATAATGTATATCTATTTGGTAATATTAAAAGTGATGTTTTGTTGTGTTTTCTAAATGTCATAAACTGTTTTTCTCCAACAGCACTTTGAAAAGTTAAGGAAAAAGTGAAACAAAACTTGTAATAAGTTCAATTATATTCTCTAAAAAATAAGATAGATTGATGTCCTCACCTCCAGTATCTCTGAATAGAGTCTTTGAAGATGTAATTAAGATATTTAAATTAAGATGAAGTCATGCTAGATTAACATGGGTCCTGAATACAGTCACTGTAAAGATAGACACATTCACACACAGAAGGAAGACAGCCATGTAAAGCTGGAAGCAGAAACCGGAGCAAGGCATCTGAAAGCAAAGGGACCGCTAGGATTACTGCAAATGACCAGAAGCTAGGAAGACACAAGGCAGGATCCTCCTCTAGTAGCTGAGAGGGAGTGTGGCCCCACTGACACCTTGATTTTTAACTTTTAGCCTCCAGAACTCTGAGAGAATAAATTTCTGCTGTGGTAAGCCACCTAAGTTTGTTGTGCTTTGTTACAACAGCCTTTGAAAACTAATGCGAAGGTCTATGATAATCCTCCACAAATATCCTTCTTAAATTAGGAACACCACTGAGTAAGGATATAGATTTAGTAGACAGAACTGGGCTTTTGAAAGCTGCATTGGTCTCTTTAAGACATCAGGTCCCTTACTGTGTATGTGTTGTGTATTAACCTAAAATAATTCTTTTTCATTTCTTTAATGAAATTTTGACATAAAGCCATGAAGAAGAATATGGACCAAAATATCTTTTTTGTTTTCTTAGTACTCCTACTGCTGCTACATGAATAAGTGCTGATGAGGGAGCTACTCTCAAGAGGACAGTGCCTACTTCCTTTCCTCTGCCCCCTAAACACAACTGCATGCCTGTGTGGTACACTCTTGTAAAAACGAAAAGTAACTGTCTCTATTCCCATTTCCCTCCTCGGTGCTTTGAGTATAATATGAAGTCCTAGGATGTAGACCTAGTATATTTGGTTTTAAATACTCCATGTAAGTGCATAGTCAATAGTCAATTTACATAGCATCAATTCCCTTTATAAAATACACAGCATAAATCTGCTTTACCAGCTAGTAGATCCTGGGCTAGCCAGTTGGAAAGAGATTAGACAATCCAACGCCTGTTTGACTGAATTCATCACTTGACAAAAGGGAGAGGTGTCAGCAGCATTTGTTGAAAGCTGAAAATTAATGCTGAGGGTGGCTTAACAAGCCCTGAGTCACCAGCTTCCCCGTTTTCAGGCGCCGCTGTTGGAAGGCGGCCCAGGACAGTGGCAGCGGTGCAGTCTCTGGAGGCAGGGGCTGCTTGTGAGCAAGTGGCATGCCGTCTCTGCCCTCATTTTCCTCAGTTATACAACTTTGACAATAATACCTGTGACTAACAATAATACTTGTCTTGAAGACTAAATCTGTATAAAAGTCCAACACAGTCTTTGACATTTAATAGATGGTCAATACATCGTAATCATTATTGTCGATACTGTTTTTGTTTTGCAAAGCGGTCATTCAGCTCCTGTAAGATGTTCAGTTTCTTGCTTGGATTCAAATAAGGGGGGCACACTTTCTGCTTCTAACAAGCTATTGAAACTTGAGCAAGTCATTTAAACTTCATGCACTGGGTTTCCTCATCTGTGAAATGAGATAGATGGGGTAGATTTGTGACAGCCCTCACAGTGTATGTTTTTAATGAGAGCACAAAGGAACTGAAAAATGCATTTTTTTTTTAACCCCTGTCATTCGGTCTTAAGAGTCACTGAGTCATCCTGACTGATTTGTTAACCACTCACGTATATAACATACATAATGTTGACTCCACTAGAGTGGGTAAAGGAAACCTTTAGTTTTCACTAGGCATATCTTTTGTGAGGTGAATATGCATTTTGATTGAAAGAAAGAAAATTCCATTGTCTGGGTGGGATAAAGTGTTTGGGGAAGATGAGCAGGAAAAATATAACATGGAATATATATGATCCCATTAGGTAAAATAATACAGGTACACACATGTGCATACATAGAAACATATTTATATATATGTAACTACATTATAAAGATGCATAAAAGGGTGGCCATTAGGTATCCTTGGAAGTTATCTAAGTGTAGTAGAACTGCAGAAGGTCTTAACTTTCTTCCTCATATTTTATATACTGTTTGAATTTGTATAATGAACATATTTTATTTATATACAGAAAAATGTAATATAATTACATCCTTGAGATCAGAAAAAGATGTACACATTAAACCCAAATATGCAAAAATGAGCAGCGTGAATTTTTAATTTTATTGCAGGTGATACATACGTTCTCATCCATTTTCTTTGTCCCTGGACAATTGGAAGAACAGATTTGCCAATGAAATAAATCTCAGTCTGTTTCCTTTACACTATTTTAGGGAGGGTAAATTTTCAAACACGGTATTTGTTTCAACAAGAAGCTTTTTATTGTCCTTGCAGGAAAGTAGACCTGGTATCCTATGCAGATCATGTTAGGATCTTCTAGCATTTTGCAAACCTCAACAGCAATTTCTGTAGTTGGTTATTAAATATTAGACTGACAACTGGTATTAAGTCAGTGAATGCCAACAATTTATATAAACTCTCCCCCAACACTACTGTAAAGCTCACATTTCATTTAAGAATTGATCTCACCCCAGTCTGGTGGTGTACATTTGCTAGCTCAGTCAATCAGCTTAGGCTGCCCGTGGAAGGTTCTCTGTGATGGTGCTGTAGGTTCACAGGGTGTCCTGTGCCAGTCAATAGATTCAAAACTATCACACTCCATATCTCCCATGGTGGGTTCTATTCTAAGCTGCATAAATGATGAGGAAAACTTCTCAGAGCCCCCAGTCTTCTGGGTCTTCTTTTTGCCAAATACCACAAGCTGCTATTCCTCTTCCGCTGTGATCACCATATGGGATCAAGCTGGAGCAGCCCTACTACTAAAATGCAGAAGGCCAACAGCATCATTTTAGAATTTGCTCTGTCACTTTCTCTCTCCTTCCTAACCAGAAAGGTTCTTTCTGTCTCCTCCCTAACATCATATGTTTGTCCTCCAGGAAGAGGCATTTGATACTCTCATTTCCTGGATCCAATATGGTAGAGAGGAGACTGGGAGAGAAACTGACCTTAAAAGGGAGATATATCAGAAGGTATTTTTAAATATTCTGATATATTTGAAGAGGTGCATGCACCCCAATAATGGCAGCATTATATACCATTGCCAAGACATGGAAATGACACTTGGGTGTTTTATCCATTCATCGACAGATAGATGGATAAAGACAATATCATACATATATACAATGGAATAGACTCAGTCATAAAAGAGAATGAAATAATGTCATTTTCAGCCATAAGGATGGTCTTGGAAGACATCATGCTAAGCAAAATAAATCATACACAGAAAGACAAATACTAAATAATTTACTTAAATATAGAATCTAAAAAAAATCCAACAAACCAGTGAATATAACAAAAATGAAGCAGCTTACCAATATAGAGGACAAGCTAGTGGCTACAAGTGAGGAGGGAGCAATATAGGAGTGGGGGAGTGGAAGTTACAAACCATTGGGTGTAAGATAGGCTCAAGTATGTATTGTACAACATGGGGGATACAGCCAATATTTTAAAACAATTGTAAATAGAAACTAGACTTTAAAAATTGTATAGAAAAAAAATCTCTTTGGAAATGTATCTCTGATTGTTTTCCTACTATTTGAGGATTTTTTTCACCTTTACTCTTTGAGCTTAATAGCTATCTACACATAATCCTAATAATTCCTTAAAACATATATTAAAAGAAAAAAATGTAAATCCTCCTCATACATCTCTTTAATAATATTTAAATTAACATTCACTGAGTACTTTCCCAGGGTCAGCTATATAACTGATCATGATAGAGTATAATATTGAAGAACAGAATCTATGAAGTACTAGTACTTTAGGAAAGTTACTCAATGAGTAACTATGCCTGAGTTTCAGTATATTTCTTTCTTTCTTTTTTTTTTTTTTTCTTTCTTTTTTTTGCAGAATGTTGGCAATGCTATCTGACTAGCTAGTTACTTTGGCTACATAATGTAGTGAATCAGGGCTTAGATTTTGGACTCAAAGTACTTACATTCGAGCTCTAATTCTTGGCTTATTACCTGTGTAATTTGCGAGAAACTTATTTAATCTCTTTCTACTTCACTTTCTTCAACTATAAAGTGGGTATTACTATACTAATAATAATGAAAATACCTACCACATAAATTGTGAGATTCAGAGTAAACACTTGTACAACATTTATAACAGTGCTTAGTGTAAAATAAGTGTACAAGAAATTGTTTTTCTGAATTGTTGGAATATTAGAGGATAAAGAATTAATATGAGATGAAGTATTGAGAGGTTTTTTTCAGACAGTAAAGAATCTGCCTGCAACGCAGGAGACCCGGGTTCAATCCCTGGGTTGGAAAGATCCCCTGGAGAAGGGAATGGCAACCCACTCCAGTATTTGTGTCTGGATAATTTCATGGACAGAGGTGCCTGATGGGCTACAGTCCATGAGAGCAGAAAGAGTCAAATATGACTGAGTGATTAACACTTTCACTTTCATTAGTAGTAGTCGCTGATATATTTTAAAAATCTAGCTTATTATGCTGCCAGTATTAATAATATGCTATCCATATCTACTTCTCCAATATTTCTGGATAAGCCAGGAAAGGTTGTTTATCTATGCAATATATTCACATGTCGATAATCATCGAGTAAATAATACAAACTAAAGTACAAAGATGTAAACATTACCAAAACTATAAGTCATGGCGAAATTATTTCCACCTTCAAGTTAACCCTTTCAAGTAGAAGAGAAGGAACGAAGAAAGGAAAATGTTTGGGAGAAGACAAGTTTCTCATAACCACACCTACAGAGTCACTTTAGGCAGAGTAAGCATACTTGACTAATGACATCATACCCTGTGGGACATGGGTGTGGCTGACTGCCCTTCCCACTGCGGAATTCCAGGACTACTGCAAAATTGAAGCAGATTAAGTAAATCAAAAAACCTGTTCGAAAAGAGAAGTGCTGATGCTCATGCACTTGGCAAAGAAAGTGCCAAATATAATGGGATCCACCCGGACATCAACACGTAAATACTTCAACCTTTTTCTTCAGCGCTAATGGAAATTTTCTCAACTTTACAAAAGCAGTTCATGATCATGAGTGAGCCTGACAGAGAAAATAACAGCTTGTCAGTATTAAAGCTGGTGCAGAACCGGGTTTATGAGACAGAAACAGAGTTACTCCAAAATTGAAATAAGCTCCGGAATCTTGCAGCACAGAAGGAATTTTTCTTTTTAACCAAACTGGTTTAATCACCTTCCCCTTGCCTTTTACAGATAAAAATGTAGGTTACTCTAACAGTGTTCCATTCATTATCTCTTCTCATTCAATTTGTTATCCTCTCTCTTTCCTGCCCTTCTATGGTCCCCTTCCATTTTTAATACTTTTTAACAGAAAGAATACTGTTAACACTGCATATTTTCATTAACAGTTCCATGTTTTCAATCTCTTCTGCCCACATGTTTGCAGTTCGATGAGTGAAAAGAAAGGAGAAACCCAACCAACCACATGCAGCCTCCAGGCAGACATGGAAAAGATCCATACAAGATGCTTGAAAGGCCAGGTGATTCAGTGAAATAAACAGCACTGTGGGAACTTAGATTGTACAAGGGTCTTCCTTGCCTTGCTTAATTTCTGTAATTTAATCTTTCCTTAATTTTTGTTGTTTTGGGTTGTCCAATTGGATCTTCAAAACATTTTAGAAAATTACTTCCGGTATTGTAATTAATAGCAAAGTACTCTAATGATTCTATAATTTGTTAAGAAAAATAATATGGAAATGTAACTTCCCAGAAGTGACAGGGTGGTAAAGAATCATCTGCCAATGCAGGAGACACAATAGATGTAGTTTCGATCCCTGGGTCGGGAAGATTCTCTTGAGTAGGAAGTGGCAATCTGCTCCAGTATTCCTGCCTGGAAGATTCCATGGCCAGAGGGGCCTAGAGGGCTATAGTCCATGAGGTCACGAAGAGTCAGATATGACTATGCGACTGAACACAAGCACAACAAACAAACCAATGACTCTAGAATTTGTTAAGAAAAATAATATGGAAATGGGCCATCGGTGGAGAGAAACAGAGTTCTAATTCATCCAATCTCAATTTTTTCATCTGTACAATGAAGAAATTGTACATACCTCAGGGTATGCATGCCTGAAAGTTATTTGTCATGAGAAAACTGAAAAAGAATAGTGATTGCTATTTATTAACACAATTCTACCAGAGTCTTTCATGCTTATGAGAGAAAACGTGTAGTTAAAATTATAAAGCTGTAGTTCAATCTGGGGCATGCACAAGAAATACCGTGCTCAACTTCATTGCACTATACACATACATGTGACTGATTGGTACCATATTGTATTGGACTTTTCCAAAGGGATTAAAGTATAAGGCACAGCTTCATTCACCCAGGGTGATTAAACTCAGGCATGATGAAAAGCTCTACCTGATGACAATAGCTGTGAAGTTTTGATTAAATACCAAAATAGAAGACAAACAAAAATCATAGAGTCTTTAGATAGAATGGAAAATATTTTTCTCTAAATTTATTATTATTTCTCTGGCCTTTCCTGGTGTGCATAATTTAGTAAAGTCAGAGTTGCTCTTCCAGTTTGGTTTGAATGGCTATCTTTGGGAATTAACCATAAAATATCCAGAGCACTTACTGAGACTTATTTTACTTTACAGGATCTCTGTATTATTTGGGAAGGTGGGGTTAGTTGCAAATATCTCTTTGTATCAACGTGTGTGTGCTCAGTCGCTCGGTCATGTCCAACTCTTTGCAACCCCATGGAATGTAGCCTGCCAGGCTTCCCTGTCCATGGAATTTTCCAGGCAAAAATACTGAAATAGGTTGCCATTTCCTTCTCCAGGAAATCTTCCCTACCCAGGGATCAAACCCACATCTCCTGCATTTGAAGGCAGATTCTTTACCACTGTGCCACCTGGGAAGCCCCATATGTCAATAACTCTGCATTTACAGTTGATTCTAAAACAAAGAATGAGTTAGGGATGCTGCTTCTCTCCATGCAGTTCAAAATCTGCATTTAACTTTACAGTCAGTCTTCTGTGTCTGTGGCTTGGCACCTGTGGAGTCAACCAACCAGAGATAGTGTAGTACTACATATTTGTGTAGTAATGCATATTTAATACATAATGCATTAATACATGTTTGTTGAAAAAAATCCACATATTCAATATAAGTGGACCTTAGCAGTTCAAACCTGTGTTGTCATACATAATATATATATATATATATATATATGCATATGTATATATTATATGTGACCTGTGTATTGTTATACATACACACATGGGGTCTGTGTGTGTGTGTGTATCCAAAGAGAATACCAATATTTTGCAAGAAAAAGTATTTATTTTGGAACAACAAAAAATGATTGCCATCAACTTTCATAGGTCCCCACTGCGTAGAGAACAAAATACTGCCTCTAGGATCAACTGTACTGTGGTCTGGCTCCAACCATCGTTCCATCCTCATCTCTCACAACACCGTATCCTCTGGTCCAGCCGTACACAATCACAAAGCACCTGTTTCACTCATCACAGTGCTTGTGTAACTCTTCACCTGGAATCTATCTCATGCATAGAATTTAGATGTATTTCTTTTTATAGTCAGTGATACTTCTCTTTCCTAAAACCTTACATCCAAAAATTTGATCATCTTTTATACACTTTTCAAAATTTAGTCCAAACTTCATTTGGAAATGCAAGGTTACCAGAATAGTCAAAACAAGGGCAAAGCTAAAGGACTGATGTAAAGTACAAAACCTACAGTAATCAAGAGAGCGTGGTATTGGCACAAGGATAGATACAGAGTTCAACACATGCACAATTGAGAATACATACATAAGTCCTCATATCTCTGCATAATTTATTATCAACAAGGATGCCAAGATATTCCACAGGGGAAACAGTCTTCAATAAATGGTAGTGAAAAGCTGGATATATACATTCATAAGAATAAATGTGGACCCCTACATCACACCAATTCCAAAAATTAACCCCAAATTAATCAGAGACCTAAATGTGACAGCTAAAATTGTAACACTCTTAGAAGAAAACTTGGGTGTATATCTTCATACCCTTGAACTAAGCAATGGTTTCTTAGATATGGCACTAAAAGCATAGCAGTTAAAAGGGGAACAAAGATAAATTGGGGTCCATCAAAAGTAAACTTTTGTGCAAAGGACACTATTAAGACAGTGAAAAAAATGTACAGAATAGGAAAAAGCATTTGTGTATCAAATACTGGTAAAGAATTCATACCAATTGCCAGTGAAAAAAATAGATACAGAGAAAAAAAGAAAAAAGAAAAATAGGCCTGCCCACTCTGGGTCTTTAGCTTCTTGAAAAAGGAGTCTATTCTTTTGCCTCCATATGCTTCACTTATCATAGTCACTTGAGCAATGCTTATTGACTGGATAAAGGATGACACTCTTAGGGCATATAAATATATCTTGAGAAAAGGAAGAATCCATGATCATGGGTATTTGTACTTTTTCTTTACTTCAGCAATCCCAAAAGTTTGCTGACAAGCATCTTCAATGGTGTGACTGAGCTTGGTTCTATAATCCAAGGGCCACTTAAAGAAACTAAACTAGCACAATGCTACTCCTAAACTCCCTGCTGAGATTGCCTCCTCTATGTAGAACTAAGACAGAATTGTTTACCTGTTCTAGGTCCTTGAGTAAGAGGTCAGAATAACCAGCGTACATTACCTCAGACACTGAGATCTGCTCTATCATAAGAGAGAAGTAAACACGGCATATATTTAGATTCTGTACAGCTCACTCATCCATGGCCTTGTTCACCATTTTCATATAAATCACCTGGCCATCCCTGCACTGAAAAGTGTGGCCTAAGAGTCATTACAATCTACCCTATTATATTCAAATGCAATTTACAGTAATCCTAATTATATCTTATTTATAATAGAATAGGCTTAATATCTTAGGCTGTCATATTTACAAAATGTACCACATTTCTCTTATGTCTTATATTGAATTACCTGAAAGAAAGTGAAAGTGTTGGGCACTCAGATGTGAACGACCCTTTGTGACCCTGTGAACTGTAGCCTGTCAGTTTCCTTTGCCCATGGACTTCTCCAGGCAAGAATACTGGAGTGGGTTGCCATTTCCTTCTCCAGGGGATCTTCCTGACACAGAGATCGAAACTTGGTCTCCTATATCACAGGTGAATTCTTTACTATCTGAGCCACCAGGAAGCCCAATGAACTACGTATTACATGGTAATACATATTTTGAATTGTATTTACCAAAATGATCTCTATCCTATGGTTTGTTCTAGTTTAGAGAAAGTAAAAAAACTAGAGATTTAGCAGGGATTGCCTAATATCATATGCCGCAAATTTGAAACTCACAAAAAGCTAAACATAATTGTCTACATAATTTAAAGACTTAAATAGTGATGTGCTGGGGTTACAATTCTTTCAGAAAATGATAGAACTCTTTGATCAAATATCATGTCAGTGTCCATATTTTAACATTTCCTTATTAGTTCTGAAATCTTTTCCCCCAAGAGAATGTTATCCCTGAAATTATATTCTTCTTTTACCTCTGGACATAGAGTCTAACCAGATAGGCAGTAGATACACACCTTCAGAAAGAAAGTCTTAATCTGGTTTCCATTCTTCTATGAGGAGTTATCTAAAAATATTTTTTCAAAGGGATTCATAAAACTTCTAAAATTATTATATTAAAATTATGTTATTATTTACTGTTTTTTGGAAAGAGGATAGTCTGACTCTCAGAGCTGTCATCAATCAGGTCATATGATTATTGTCACATATATCATGCCCATTCTCATTAATAATATTCACTCTTTTATTCAAGAACAGCATGGGCGCAGCATAAAGCTATACACCATAAGGGATTAAAGGCAAATGTAGGTTAATGTTTATAGACTCAGGCATGCAATCATGCAACTGAAGAAATGAGTCTGTTGCTTTCTCATTTTTTTATATGGAACAGAGTGCATTCCTGACCTCTAAGATTCCTTCCTGTGTGAGAAATCTAAATTTGTGATTCATTATTCACATGTATCAATGGAGATTAAAAAAAAAAAAAAAAAAAAAGAGAGAGAGAGAGAGAGAGAAAATAAACAACACAAAACCTCTGCACCTTTTCACATACACTCAGCCAACTGAACCTGACAATTCCAAGCTGGAAGATACCTCAGTCCAACCCCCTCAGTTCACACAGCCTCTCTCTCTTTTGATTAGTGACTATTGTCAATGTGTGATGTGGCTGTCACTATTTGCAACATTGACTCCGAGATTTAACTTCATCCCCCTGGAGTTTGCAGAACAATGGCTTTGAACTGTATGCCAGCCCAGCCTGCCAGCACAACCACGCCCCAGTGCCTCCAGGTCTTTCTGTTTTGCCCGGGGCTCTCCTCGAGGCTCCGTGTCAGGGAATCTTCCAAACTCCTCCTGCCCTCTTTCTAGTTCCCAGGCTTCCAATCTGTACAACACCAACACAGTTCTGGGCTGCCTTCCCTCGTCTTTGTGAATCACCCTGTCCAGTGTATCCGAGGTAATGACTCAGTTCTTCCACCAAACCCCCTCTTCACCTCGGTTGATTTGACAGTACCCTGAAATCTCAGCTCCAGAGCAGGTATGAGATGGATCTGAAATTTATCTAAGGGGAACCCAAAAAGCCTTGTACTCCTGTCCATGTTTTAGTGCCTGAGAATTACCTGGAACCTAAAATTCTTCATATCATTAATAGTTCTAGGAACTCAGTCTCTTCCCCCCCTCCCCCATTTCTCTGCATCTCCTAAATTGATAACCTGCCCAGCACCTCTGTTCTTATAGAACAGGGGCCCTGTTATGATTTTTAATTTCTTTATGGAACTGGACTCTTTGGCAGAACCCCAATCCTGAGGTTCCCCAATTTCCAAGCTCCTTACCATCCACAAATGCTGCCCTTTCCGCAGGACTCCACATGACTCCATCTAGAGTTGTTGCCTTTAGCAGGCTTTGAAAGAAAGCTTAGAATCACAAACGAAAAAAGAACAACACGAAAAATTTAAGATTAACCATCACTAGCTTAAAAATGAACCAGCTCTTTCCCATTACAGGACTTTCTTTCAAGTGTCCTCCCTTAGGGATAGCTGAACACAGGCTGTCCCACCCTTCTTTAAGAACATTTCTTCTTTCTCTAGCTCCCACCATAGAATCACACTTCTCACATAGCTTTGTGAATCTAAAAACTCATTATATGTGCTACAAGTGCAGGGGCAGTGAAAGGCCAGTTTTGTTTATGAAGGACCAGGAATAGCTTTTAGGCAAGAGTCTACACCCTTCTCTCATAAGGGCTAAGGTCAAGGCTAGGGTACTAGGCTCTTCCCAGTTATATGAATTTGTTCAAGTGATAACACTATCAAGTCATAAGCTGAAAAATGTTCAGTTCAGTTCAGTTGCTCGGTTGTGTCAGACTCTTTGCAACCTCATGGACTGCAGCACACCAGGCTTCCCTGTCCATCACCATCTCCTGAAGCTTACTCAAACTCATGTCCATTGAGTCAGGGATGCAATCCAAACATCTCATCCTCCATCATCCCCTTCTCCTTCTGCCTTCAGTCTTTCCCAGCATAAGGATCTTTTTCAAGGAGTCAGTTCTTCACATCAAGTGGCCAAAGTATTGAAGTTTCAGCTTCAAAATCAGTCCTTCCAATGAATATTCAGGACTGATTTCCTTTAGGATGGATTGGTTGGATCTCCTTGCTGTCCAACGGATTCTCAAGAGTCTTCTCCAACACCATAGTTCAAAAGCATCAATTCTTCAACTCTCAGCTTTCTTTGTAGTCCAACTCTCACATCCATACATGACTACTGGAAAAAACAATAGCTTTGACTAGACAGAACTTTGTTGACAAAGTAATGTCTCTGCTTTTTAATATGCTGTCTATGTTGGTCATAACTTTTAATTCCAAGGAGCAAGTGTCCTTTCATTTCATGACTGCAGTCACCATCTGCAGTGATTTTGGAGCCCCCCCAAAATAAAGTCTGCCACCATTTCCCCACCTATTTGCCATGAAGTGATGGAACCAGATGCCATGATCTTAGTTTTCTGAATGTTGAGCTTTAAGCCAACTTTTTCACTCTCCTCTTTCACTTTCATCAAGCAGCTCTTAAGTTGCTCTTCATTTTCTGCCATAAGGATGGTGTCATCTGCACATCTGAGGTTATTGATATTTCTCCCAGCAATCCTGATTCCAGCTTGTGCTTCATCCAACCTGGCATTTTGTATGATGTACTCTGCATATAAGTTAAACAAGCTGGGTTACAATATACAGCCTTGATGTGCTCCTTTCCGGATTTGGAACCAGTCTGTTGTTCCATGTCCATTTCTGTTACTTCTTGACCTGCATACAGATTCCTCAGGAAGCAGGTCAGGCATCTCTTGAAGAATTTTCCACAGTTTGCTGTGATCCACAGAGTCAAAGGCTTTGGCATAATCAATAAAGCAGAAGAAGATGTTTTTCTGGAACTCTAGTGCTTTTTTGATGATCCAATCAATGTTTGCAATTTGATCACTGGTTCCTCTGCTTTTTTTAAATCCAGCTTGAACTGGAAGTTCACAGTTCAGGTAATGTTGAAGTCTGACTTGGAGAATTTCAAGCACTATTTTGCTAGCATGTGAGATGAGTGCAATTGCTGAAAAAATCAACTTACATCTAATCAGGAACAGAAACTAATGAGCTACTGTAATAGATGTTGAATTCTGCATTTTTTGTCTTTCTCTTTAAGATGACAACAATAGTGGCATGTGGAAATTGTATCTCTTTCCTCTGTTCTTTTTTCATGATAAAATCAAAGAATTTTTTTTAAATTTCCCCTTGTATTGCTAGGGTTGCAATAACAAAATATCATAGACTGAGTGACTTAAAAAGCAGAAGGTTATATATTCTCATAGTTTTATAGGCTAGAAGTCTAAGATCAAGGTATATGTAGGGTTGATTTCTTCAGAGGCTTCTCTCCTTAGCTTGTTGATGGCCATCTTTCTGTGTCCTCTGTGCTTGTTTGTGTCAATCTCCTCTTTTTAGAAGAACATCAAGCGTATTGCATTTGGGTCCACCCTAGTACCCTCATTATACCTTAGTTACCTCTTTGAAGACCCTCTCTAAATACATTCTGAAATACCATATCTTACTAGAGGTTAGTACTTCATCATAAGAATTTGGGGTGAGGGATACATTTCAGGCTGTAACACCTCTTAACTAAATATATATATATATCCTGGATTCTATCATCAAGTATATTGGAAAATCTCAGTTTTAATCTAAATAGTCATCATTTAAAAAAGAAACATGCATGCTCAGTTGTGTCCAACTCTGTAAAAGCTGTGGACTCTAACCCGCCAAGTTCCTTTGTCCATGAAATTTTCCAGGTAAGAATACCAGAGTGGGTTGCCATTTCCTATTCCAGGTGATCTTTCTGACCCGGGAATCAAACCCGTGTCTCTTGCATCTTTTGTGTTGGCAGACCGATTCTTTACCACTGCATCACCTGGGAAACCCAAAGTCATCATGACACCCGGTAAATACCTGTTGCCTTACATAGTTATTCATAGCAACCCCTTTTATTCTCAAAAGTGTCCTGGTTGGTCTTTGTATGATATAATTACCTTGAGTCTAAAGAAAGTTTCTTGGTTTTATCCAGTTTTCACTAGTATACTAGAAGCCATCCTAGGAAAACCCGTATCACTGAGTAAGGTTACTAAATAGGGACCTGGCCTGTACTTACTTGATTTAGTACTCATCAAAGCTTCTCTGAATATTGAAATGACTAACTTCCACAGAGATACCATGGTAGCAACTCAAGTATGTTCATAGATCAGGTGAATATGTCAATGAGATGTGTTCTAGAACTAATTGCCTTAAAAAGCACATTATCTTTTAGGACTGTTGCATGAAAATATGCACCTCTGGGTTATCTTAAAAACTGTCATTTGATCATTTTTCCCAAGATAAAATTGCATTTTCTATTCTGTCACTGAAATAGGAAAAAAATCACCTGAGGGACTGGTTAGAGAGGCTGTTTACAAGTTTTGTTCGAATTTGTGTTTTAAAAAACAGATTTTTGAATGTGGTTAGCAATGAACCAGAACATATCATGCTGAGTAAAAGCTTAGTTGGGATACACTGATTTTCCCGGCTCTAGACTATACCAAAAATTCAATTACAAATCTAATTGCAACTTTAATTGTTAAACAATCAACCAGATGATTTTTGTGTTGCTTGTTGTTTTGTTTCCTGCTGACTCATACAGGTGTACTGCAGGTGTTACCTTTGCCATCACAGGCGACGTAATCAGCCCCGCCCTTTCCTGGTTTTTGCATTCCTTTTGACACCGTATCCTATGCTAAAGGTCTGCAAGAGCTGAGGTACAAGTCACACATCTCTAGGTAAGAATGTAAAACTGGGGAAGGATTTGTGGCAGGAAGCGGAAGGGGCAGGTGCTTCAGGCCAGTGATTCCACTGAAGATTTGGCTGAATAATAGTCCTGCCAGATGCGCTCCTCAAAAATGAACTACATGGTCAAATACATTTTAGAAACTTTCTTGACTAGAGTGTTTTTGGAATTTTGTAAAACATATTACAATGATAGTAGGTTTAAAATTTATATAGTTAAAAAAAACCCCGAGTAGCTTAGATTAACCCTCCATTTTCTTAACATTTACTAAATATACTTTTTTAATATTATCAAGTCCAAATCCTGAGGAATTAACGAGAAGGGTAGGGAGAAAAGAGAAGAAAGGCTTACAGGAACTCCTATGCTTAATAGGAAGCTATGAGGGTATTTCATAATCCTATAGAGGTGTAAGCCCATAAATCACAATCTTTATGAATATACAGGTGGTGTTGCTTCATGTTACTCAGGTATCTAGGAAAGAAGGATCATTACCTGACTTATTTCCACCAGACAGAGCTAGTTTTACATGCAAAAGAGGTTCCAAAGTCAGGTTTTTAAGCAGTCCACATTTACACTCCTCAAAAGTCTGACACTAAGAAGGTTATCTCTCAAAAAAACATAATATTCCAAAGATTTAATTTTTCAACTCTCACTGAAAAATTTAGGGCCAAGTGACTGTTGATAGGCAAAACACAAGTAGAGCACATTTTTTTTTCATCCAAGATGCATCCTTCAAATGAAATCATATGGGACTGAAATTTACAATGCCAGCAGTTTGAAGCAAATGCAATAACACTTTAAAGTAGCATTACAAGATTTATTTTTACATACTTAAAATTCAAAAACTCTTCAGAGAATACTGGAAATGGAAAATGTTTACTTTAGGAGCACTCAACTATGTTTTGGTTCAACACTAAACCATAAAAGAATTCATGAAGCATCCCCAACATGTGGTTCTTAGAGTCTGCTTAGTAAATAGATTTTAAATAATTCAAGTGGTAAAAAAGACAAACAATCTTCAGTTCTCGTGATTATATACAGAAACAGTCTCATGGATGATCTAAAATAGCAGATAACCACCAGAGTTTGTATAAAATCACATTGTTTTAGACATTTACTCTGTAGTGTTCATCCCGTAGACTGTTCCTTAATGATAGAAGTCCTTTATAATAGCCCCATGTGGCTACTGAGCATGTGAAATAAAAACACTATGACTACATTTTATGTTTAGTTTAATTTTAATTAGTTTAATTTTAAAATTAAATGGTTATACAGGGCTACTGGCTGCTATAATATACAGTGTCTCTAGTGCTTCTAACTCATGACCAAGAATGGAATTAAAGCCAGATTTCTGTGGTGGACATAGTAATAGCCCCTTCAGATGGTCCATGGTAACGTTCCATCCTGTCAAGGAACATTCTGTCAACCTGCTGCTGTGAGGCCATGAACATACAGCCACCAGCTGTTAAGATTTCAAAGCTGTCCTTAGTCACTGGAATCACTTTGCCAAGTGGAATACCATTCTTGGGGAAACACACACATCCAAAGACTGATTTCAAAAGAGGCATGCGGGTCTGTCCATGTGATCCACTAACGGTCAATCCTGATAGACGGTCTATTCCCAGTGGTGGCACTGTTCAGGCCACGTTCCCCTCTGCCCCATTCCCAGTGCACTCCCCCTCTTTCCCACAAGCATTCATCTCTAGTAATAATTCTGCCAAGTAAACTCTGTCAGTGCCTGCTTCTGGAGAACCCAACTGTCGGCAATCCCTAAGAATCAATACAAATTTTTAGAATAACAGCTAAATAAAAATAATAATAATACCTCTAGTTTCCTCTCTCCACTTTTAGTCAAAACAGTTACTTAAAGTCCTTTCTAAAGAAATTAGGCAAGAAAGATAAATCAAAGACATCTGGATCGGAGAGAAAGAAGTAAGTGTCTCTGTTACAGATGTGTACTGTGCTAAGTCACTTCAGTTGTGTCTGATTCTTTTCTATCCCATGGATTGTAGCCCTCCAGGTTCCTCTGTCCAAGGGATTTCCCAGGCAAGAATACTGGAGTGGGTTGCCATTTCCTTCTCCAGGGGATCTTCCCGACCCAGGGATCAAGTCCATGTCTCCTGCATTGGAAGGCATATTCTTTACTGCTGAGCCACCAGGGAAGGCCTTGTTGCAGATCATATGATATATCTATACCCATCACTTAAAACTTCTCCAAAAGACTGTTACAATTAATAAAGTTATTCAATAAAGTTATAGAATACAGAATTAATATTGAAAAATCAGTTGTGTTTCTACATACTACCAATAAACTACTGGAAAGAAAAAATTCATTTACAAAAGCTTCAAAAAGAATATAAACACAGAAATAAAGATCTATATTCTAAAAGCTATAAGGCAATGATAAAAGAAATAAAAAGTTATCCCACTTTCTTGGATTAGAATAATTAGTATTGCTAAAATGTCCACAATACCCAAAGCAATCTACAGATTCAATGCAATCCCTATAAAAATTCTAATGGCATTTTTCACAGAAATAGAAGAAAGAACACTTAAATTTGCATGGTACCACAAATAATCTGAAATAATCAAAGCAATCTTGAATAAAGAAGAGCAATCCTGAGGGATCATATGCTCTGATTTCAAACTATATTACAAAGCCATAGTAATCAACACAGTATGATACTGGCATAAAATTAGATACTTAGATCAATGGGACAGAATAGAGAGTCCAGAAATAAGCACACATCCATAAAGTCAATTTATAACAATGGAGCCAAGAATAACAATGGGGGAAGAGTAGTCTTCCCAATAAGTGGTGCTGGAAAAATTAGATATCCATATACAAAAGAATGAAAATGGACTTCTGCTGTAAGCATCACCCACAAAAGTTAACTGAAAATTTTAAAAAAGACTTGAACACAAGACATGAAAATGTACAACAATTAGAAGAACACATAGCAGGTAAGTATCTTTACAATGGTGTTTGCACTGATTTTTCGGATTTGACACTGAAAGCAAAGGCAATACAAACAAAAATAAACAAATGGAATTACATCAAATTAAAAAGCCTTGCACAACAAAAGAAATCTGCCAACAGAACAGAAAGGCTATATATTGAATAAGAGAAATATTTTAAAACATATATCTGGTAAGGAGTGAATATTCAAAATATATAAGGAACTCATACAATTCAAATAGCAAATAAAGAAAAAAAAGTCTGACTAAAAATGACAGAAAACATCAAGCAACATTTTTCTAAAGAAGACAGAAGTGAGGTCAACAGGTATATGGCTAGATGCACAGCATCACTAATTATTAGGGAAATGTTAATCAAAACCACAAATATGATATCATCTCATACCTGCTAGAATGGCTATTATCAAAAGGAAAAGAAATGTGTTGATGAGGATGTGGAGAAAAGGCAACTCTCATATACTGTTAGCGGAAATGTTAACTGATTCAGCCACTATAAGAAACAATAAGGAAGCCCCTAAAATATTAAAAAAATATGATGACCATCTGATACAGCAATCTCAATTCTGTATATATATCACAAGGCAACAAAGCATTATTTTGAAAAGAGATTTCTATTCCTATACTCATTGCAGCAAGATTTACAATAGTCAAATTACAAAAACCACCTAAGTTCAGTATAGATAAATTGATAATATAGTGTTGAGGGGAAAAAAAGACTGCTATTGTTTTTGTGTTCCCTTAATAATTCAGTATTGAGTGCAAAAATAGACTATATTGACTATTATAATTTCACATATAACATTAGTTATATTAATGATATTTTCTCTAAAAAAGTTTAGTTAATAGGATAATCTCTTCATACTGTAGTTTATAGATTCTGACCACAGCAGGTAAAAAAAGCATGAACACTGGCTGGAAAGGGTGAAATTAAGTGTGATGACCAGCATGATATATGATTTCTAGTGTTTTACATCCGCTATGCTCAGCTACTAAGTTCCTTGAAAAGGTGGGTTGTACTCATGATAGTAACAACAATTTGAATCTTTGAGAAAGCTAATATGATGCCTCTATTTTACAATTTAAAGCTATCAAATATAGTCTAAAAAAGTTCATAAAATGACAAGTTGTGAATATATTCCTCTAAAATAATTCACAAAAATTAGTGGTTGAAAAATAAAACTCAGGGTCTTTAGTTCTCATTATTGTTGATTGTCCTACTTTCTTTGGTTAGTTGATTCATTGTTCAGCTTATTTTATAATATGCAATTTCCATTTTTATATGTAAGTGTACAAAACTACTCTGAAAGAAAACTGGCAACTGCAAACAATTTAATCTAAGTTTGTTCTGAGGTTATATTGATACAGTCTAAATCTATAGGTAAGTTTTATAATTTTACTATCATATTTTATATTTCAACTTCAACATTACTCCCCCCACCCCCAAGCATATGTTGAATGTGTCAGGAAAACAAAGTCAAACTTTGTTCATCATTAAATTTGAATCATAGATCTGATATCACACCAAACTGCAAATATCATTTGTCTAAATTTTATAGTTGATGCCAAATTATACAGTGGAATTCCGATTATGTTAGAAGTTAGATAACCTTAGATTTAAAGGTGATTATGTTAGTCAAATCATTGAGGCCAAGTTTCTCTAAGGATCAGTCTGTTTACCTATCAAGTTGGGCCAGTAAAAGCTGTCCTGTTGAAAGATGTTATAAAGAATAAGTGCCAAAAACATGTCAAACTAATTCTACCACTGTTTCAATTAACTTCTTATATGCACTGTAACAGAAATGTATTTGTAAATTATTTTTTAAAGCAGTGGACTTTATTATCCTCTTAGAATCCCCAATTTTTGTGAAAACTGATTCTTAAAGCAAACAAACAAACAAAAAAGCTTGATTGTCTCTATTGATAGAATGTGTGTTAATTTAAAATAGAAAGTTCCTAGTACAATAAAAAGTAAAGAACATTCTGAGTAACTAGTACATTACATGGTAGACTAATTTCCTAAGAATAATAATCAATCGAAAATGTCTCTGAAGACTATAATCTTAGACTTTTCGACAAACAGTTGGAGATTTTCAATTTTTTGGAACCAAGAAATCCATGGAAACATATTATCATTATATTAAATAAAATTTAGATTTTTTAAAGGAGCAGCTTGAATTTAAATAGTCTATTTTTTCAATATGTTGCAAAATTAAACTTCCTAAAAATATTCACATTGTTTAATAATGAGCCACTCTTTGAGTGGATCTAAGAATCAAGCTGAATAATATGTCATGTAAACAAGAAGACTTTAGGACATGTACAAGAACCACCAGTTACAGCAAAATAGTAAGAATACAGACACTTTTATTTTTTGCCAACTAAGTGACAAGGCACTTCATGCTGTGAATATCTAACACTCCACTTTGACAACTAGGCACATATTTATATTTTCTGCTATTCTAGTTCAACATTGTCTCAGCTGATTTAGTGCCAACTCAAGTCAGTCTTTCAACATTTGTCCAGGTAACTGGACCAAGAACATCTGGTGAAGGCTTGTCACAAATTACAGTGATATTCTTTATTCTTTGAATGGTTTTGGTCGGCAGAGGTGATGCTGAGCAGAGTAAGTAAACAACGCACAGATCCACTGAATTGTAACACTGGGAATATTAAATAAACTGTGTCGTTTGATACACTTCACTAGAGTAAAATGACTGAAACGATTTTCCTCTCCAGAATTTAAAACAAAAAGAAAAGCAAAATAGGATTATAACAAATAGAGAACAGGGCACAGATATAAACCTTTAAATCAGGATAGATTTTAGGAATTAAGGTATAAGGAGAATCAAGTCTAAGTCCAGATAAAAGAGGTATCTTGGGTTTCAATTAAGTAGTAGTCCAGAGAATAACCAGGCAGTTATCTCGAGATGATAATAAATTTAAACTCAACTTTGTAACTTACAGAGTTTTCCAAAGATACATTGTTAAGGGAAATACTATGGAAAGAAAACAGATTTCTAATTCTTAATACTATTTCTAGTCTTTGAGATGTCAGATAATCTTAATACTTAGAAATCGGGTGGAGAGGGAGGTGGGATGGGAGACCGGGATGGGGAATTCGTGTAACTCTATGGCTGATTCACATCAATGTATAACAAAACCCACTGAAAAATAAAAAAAATAAAAAAAAAAAAAAAAAAGAAATCGGGATAGGATTTTCTTTTCTTTCTTTCAGCATAATGAAAATGGAATACTCCTTAATGATATCAATTTCTCATTTCTCTATTTTAAAGCTCACCCCATAGCTTTCTGATTCCCTCCATTTCGAGCCAAACCTTATGCCCCCAATTAATGATTTTAAGACAAGCACATTTTTTATTATAACTAACCACAGATATTATAATAATAACCAGTTACTGTAAATGTCAGTTCTTATGCCTCATTTATCTGAGTCCCTAGATAATGTGATCAAGTTTCTTTTGTCTCAATTTTGAAAATAAAACTGTGCTTCTTATACCCTAAAGCCTCTTAGAATTTTAAAAGTATATAGTTTCAGGGAATGAACTTTGCTTGAATTACAGATTACTGCATTAAAACACTCCTGACAAGTTGGTGGAAGCAGTTATGATTAAGTCTGATAGTTTGAACAATCAATCTTTGAAATATTTAATAAATTATCAAAGGAATTAAGAGATTAGATTAGATTCTGATATCCTAATATCTTACATGGAAATTCAAAGCTGTTTGAATCAATGCGACCTCTGATATTTTGAATAGTAAAAGAGATGTAAGAGAGTTGACAAAAGCATTTAAGGAGGAAAAACTGTATGCAAGTGCTTTTTCTTTAGGAAAACGAATTTTAATTAGGTTAACTAGGTTAATTAAAATTAGGATAAAACCCAGGATCAGAATCATCAGACAAGCAATCAGGGACCTAGAGATTATCGTACTAAGTGAAGTGAGACAGAGAAAGACTAAAATTATGTGATCTAATTTATTTGAAGAATCTAATAAAAATGATAAAATGAACTTTTTACAAAACAAAACAGACTCACACACCTGGAGATCAAACTTATGGTTACCAAGGGTGAAACATGGGATGAAGTGATAAATAAGGAGATTGGGATTGACATATACCCACTGCTATATATAAAATAGATAACTAACAAGGACCTACTATATAGCAAAATGAACTCTACTCAATATTCTGTAATAAACCATATGAGAAGAGAATCTGAAAAAGAATGGATATATATAATTCACTTTGTTGTACACTTGAAATTAACACAGCTATGTAAATCAATTATACTTCAATAAAAAGTTTAAAAAAAGAATAACTTGTTCATTCAACAAATATTTACTAATAGCCTGTTGAGTACAAAAATTTGATTGAGAATCAGGAATACAAATGTTCCCCAGTCCTGACTGGTGTGGAGGCAGCAGTACAAGATGATGTGAGAGAACAATATGATGGTGCCACAAAATTTAGGTCAATAGCCACAATGCTCCCACTCAGATGTGGTAGATAAAGGACGTAAATGTTCTCTGGCTCAGGGGCTCTCAAAATTCAGTTGTATCAGAATTACTAAAAATGTGTTAGAGATAATTGGGACACTTCCTCAGAGTTTTTATTTAATTATGAGGTGGAGACCAGAATTTTGCATCCTCTTACAATCTTGTGAGATACATATTAGTGTAATGCTTTTTATTGTGAAGAGAATAAGACAGAGCAGTTAATTAATATGCCAAATGAAGCTAAAGTCTCATTCATATTAAAAAGAATGATGAATCATTTTCTGTATTACAGGGACAAGGATTATTTTAAAACTTTTACTCTCTTCTCTTATTCTACAATAATCAAGAAATATTTGGATATACAACAGGCTCACTGAGCAGAACTATCTTACAAGATGGCCAAGCATTTGTTTGAACAATCAATTTGGATCATACATTGTAGCAAAATACATCAACATTTTTGTTTTAAAAAAAGTACTTAAACGGACGTAAAATTGTGGCATGCTTTCCAGAAATAAAAGGGAATGAACTACTAATAAATAAATATCACAGACATTATTTTGAGCAAAAGAATCTGCACACAATAGAATATATACTTCATGTTTCCAATTATATGAATTCCTAAAATCCTGTACCAATCTTGAGACTGGTGGTTAGCTAGGTTTGGTGATGAAGGGTTACTCTGAAGTGACCCAGAGAACTTTTGGAGATGATGGGAATATTCTTATACTAAATAGGAATGGAAAGTACATGGCTGTATCCTTTTGCCCATTAAGATATTTCTATTTCAATTTATAAAAATTTTATTTGAAAAAATAAAGGGTTATATGGAGTGTGAGAGGATATACAGACAAAACAAAAATAGTAGAATAATTGATTAAACTGGTTGAGATATATGGAAGGTTCATTTTACTATTCTTTTTTTTCCATTTATTTTATTTTATTTTTATTTTTATTAGTTGGAGGTTAATTACTTTACAATATTGTAGTGGCTTTTGCCATACACTGACATGAATCAGCCATGGGTTTACTATTCTTTTTATTTTGTATGTATTAAAAAAAAACAGAGAGAGTTCAAAATAGCAGTGTGGGAAGATACCGTCTCTCAGACACACATCAACTGTACAATGACACACGGAATAAATCTCATGAAAAGGGACCAAACACTGGATGTATGAAGACTCCACGACAAAGTGTAAAAGGACAGTTTTAAGATGAGTAGGAAAGGTAGAGATATGATTTCATCAAGGGAAAAAAAATCATTGCAGAAAATCACAATTGGGAAGGATCACAAACACATGGATCTTTAACCTGAGAAACAAGGGATCAAGCTCCATATCAACCCTCCCAACCCTGAGATCCTGCACAGGAGAAATAAACCCACAAAATATCTGGCTTTGAGAACCAATGAGACATATGTGCAAGAAAGCTACAGAACGCTAGGGAATGAAAAACCTTTTGTTAAAGGACTTGTACAGAGACTAACTTGATCTGAAAATCAGCACAAAACCCATGAACTAACTATAGGTAAAGGAGACCCACTTCCTAATCCTGAAGTTTTAGTTGCGGAGGAGGAAGCTAGCTGGGATGCTGCTCCCTGGGGACTGAGATACTGAAGGAGACCATTTTTTGATCCCAGACTACTTTGGTAGTGTCAGCATTGAAGAGCAGTATTTTGGAATTCTCTCCATAAACTGTTAGAGACAGTGGGCATGGACCCACTGAGAGTCCTTTCTCTTCCAGCACCTAAGTCAGACCTCAGAAAAAGTCTAAGGAAGAGCCTTCCTCACCAGTGTCCCTCAGAAGTCACAAGACCCTCAGCTATTGCAAAGGCAAATCCCACATGACAGCATACGGTAGCAGACAGCACTGGGCTCCACCAAAGGAGGAAGATGCAGAGTCCACACAGGTGGCACTCCTTGGTATCTGGCTCTGGAGTCCAGGCAGGATTGTATGTCTGAGCCTCACAGGATATCTCCTAAATAAGATTACTCCTTTAAGACTGGGAGAGATAGTTAACTTAATATATGAAATTAGAGAATTAGACAAATTGAGGGAAAAGAGGACTATGTTCAAATTGAAAGAGCAAAACAAAATCTCAGAAAAAGAACTGAAAGCAACAGAGGTAAGCAACCTGTTGATAATGATTTAAAAGTAATGGTCAAGAACGATGCTTCACTGAATGTGGGAAAACAATGGATGAACAGAATGAAAGCTTCAACAAGGAGACAGAGAATATAAGAAGATATAAAGAGAAGTTATAACAGAGCAGAAGAATTTACTAGAGAGATTAAACACCAGAGGGAAGAACAGACCACTTAGTTGGAAGACAAAACAATAGAACTCAGTCAGAGTTGCAAAATGAAAGAAGAATTTTTTAAAAAGAAAATAGGGACTTTTGAAACAACAATGATGAGGATAATATTTATATTATTATAGGGTTCCCAGGAAGAAAAGTGAGAGAAAAAGCCAGAAAAATTATTTAGGTTGATAGAGGCTAAAAATTCTCTAATCCAGGGAAGAAAACAGACATCAGGCCCAGAAAGCCCAGAGAGTTCCAAATAGCATGAATCAAAAAAAATACATATGAAGGTACAGTTAAAATTGTAAAAGTTAAGGATAAAGCTAAAAGCAGCAAGAGAGCACAACTTGATACATACAAGGGAAATCCCATAAGAATGTCTGTAGATTTTTCAGTAAGACCGTTACATGCCAGAAGGAAGTGGTGTGCTATATCCATTGTGCAGAAAGGGAAAAAACCTCCAACCCAAAATTCTCTACTCAGCAAAGTTAACACTCAGAATTGAAGGAGAGATCAAGGCTGTACCAGATAAGCAAAAACTAAAGGATTTCATCTTCACTACACTGGTCCTGCAAGAAATATTAAAAGGATTTCTTTAAGCTGAAAAGAAATAGCATTAGCTAAATGAAAATATATGAAAGAAAAAAAAAAACCTTATTGAAAAAGGTAAATATATAGCAAAGTTCATAAAATAATTGTTAATAAGGCAGATATAAAAATTACAAGAAAAAAGCAGTAAAATTAGCTAAAATTTCAATAATGAAAGGACACATGAAATAAATAAAGATGTAAAATTTATCACCAAAAATATAAAATGTGTATGTGCTGGCAGAGTAGAAAGACAAAGTTTTGAAATGTGTTTAAATTTAAGTTGCTACCAACTTAAAACAAGCAACACTCACAAGAATGTTATATGTAACACAAAGGGGGCAACACAGTAACCCAAAGGGGGCAAAAAATTATTGCAAGTATATAAAGGAAAATGAGAAAGAAATCTAAATATAACACTAAAGAAATCATTCAATACACAAGGAAAGAGAGAAAAAGAAAAAAGCAAAATCACAATAAATACATGTGTGTGTGTGCTTAGTCATGTCTGGCTCTTTGTGGCCCCATGGACTATAGCTTGCCAGGCTCCTCTGTCCATGGGGATTTTCCAGGCAAGAATACGGGAGAGGGCTGCCATGCCCTATTCCAGGGGATCTTCCCATACCAGGGATCAAACCCAGGTTTCCCACATTGAAGGCATATTCTTTACTGTCTGAGCCATGAGGGGAGTCTCATAATACTGGAGTGGGTAGCCTATCCTTTACCCAGGGTATCTTCTGTACCCAGGAATTGAATTGGGGTTTCCTGCATTGCTGGTGGATTCTTTACCAGTTGAGCTACCAGGGAAGCCCCCAAAAGTACATACCTGTCAGTAATTACTTAAAATACAAACAAACTAAAGGAACTAATCAAAAGACGGAGTGGGAGAATGGATAAAAAACAGGACCCGTCTGTTTGCTGCCAACAAGAGACTCTCTTTATAAGAAAGGACATGCCCAGACAGAAAGCAAAGGAATGGAAAAAATATATTTCATGCACATAGAAATGAAAAAAAAAAAACTGCGTAGCTATTCTCATCTCAGACAAAAATAGACTTTAAAACAAAGACTGTATGAAATGACATAGAAGAGCATCACATGATGATAAAAAGGTAAATCCAGCAGGAAAATACATAAACCCAACAGAAGAGCAACAGTCAGAAAACTAAGTTAGTGACATCTCGTCCCATCACTTCATGGCAGATAGATGGGGAAACAATGGAAACAGTGACAGACTTTATTTTGGGGGGACTCCAAAATCATTGCAGATGGTGACTGCAGCCATGAAATTAAAAGACGCTTGCTCCTTGGAAGAAAAGCTATGACCAACCTAGACAGCATATTATAAAGCAAAGACATTGTTTTGCCAACAAAGGTCTGTGTAGTCAAAGCTAGCATTTTTCCAGTAGTCATGTATGGATGTATGGATGTGAGAGTTGGACTATAAAGAAAGCTGAGCACCAAAGAATTGATGCCTTTGAACTGTGGTGTTGGAGAAGACTCTCAAGAGTCCCTTGGACTGCAAGGAGATCCAACCAGTCCATCCTAAAGGAAATCAGTCCTGAGTGTTCATTGGAGGGACTGATGCTAAAGCTGAAACTCCAGTACTTTGGCCACCTGATGTGAAGAACTGACTCATTGGAAAAGGCCCTGATGCTCTGAAAGATTGAAGGTGGGAAGAGAATGTAATGACAGAGGATGAGATGGTTGGATGGCATCACCGACTCAATGGACATGCATTTGAGTAAATTCCAGGAGTTGGTGATGGACAGGGAAGCCTGGCATGCTGCAGTCCATGGGGTCGCAAAGAGTCGGACACGACTCAGCAAATGAACTGAACTGAACAGAAGAGCACCAAGATATAAAAACAAGTATTAATGATCTTAAAGGGAGAATTTGAAAGCAAGACAATAATAGTAGGGAACTTTAACCCCCTAGTTAACTCAATGAATATATCATCCAGACCAAAAAAAAAAAAAAATCAATCTGAAAATATTAAATTTAAATAATACATTAGATAAGATGAACCTAATAGATATAGAGCATTCCATTCAACAGCAAAAGAATATACATTCTTCTTAAGTACACATGGAACATTTTCTAGGATAGATCACATGTTAGGTCACAAACTGCATTTCAATAAATTGAAGAAAAACTTTCTCCAACTGTCATGGTATAAAACTATAAATCAATCAACAAGGAAAAAAGAAAAAGAAAACCACAAAAACGTGGAGATTAAAAATATGTTACTGAATAACTAAGGGATCTTTGAAAAAAGCAAAAAAAAAAAAAAATCTAGAGGCAAATGAATACAGAAATATAACATATCAAAACCTATGGAATTCAACAAAAAATTGTTCTAAAAGGGAAGCTCATAATAATTCAGGCTTCCATCAAGAAACAACTACAAAAATACCAAATAAACAATCTAACTCTACACCTAAAGGAACTAGGAAAGAAATAAGAATAAATGTAGCCCACAATTAGTGGAAAGAAGAGAATAATAAAGAGCAGACGGAATACAAAGAGAGACAAAAAGTAAAGTGGGAAAGACCAATGAGACTAAGAGCTGGTGATTGGAAAAGATAAAATCTACAAACCTTTAGCTAGACTAATCAAAAAAAAAAAAAAAGAAGAAGAAGAAGAAAGAAAAGAAAGAGGATACAAATAAATAAAATAAAAAATGAAAGAGAAGTTACTAGTGTAACCACATAAATTTGAAGGATAAAATGATACTACTACCAATAATTAAATGCCAACAGTTTGACAGCCATGGATAAATTCCTAGAAACATGAAATCTTCCAAGACTGAATAATAAAGAAACAGGAAGTCTGAACAGAAATTACCAACAAGGAGATTGAAACACAAATTAGAAAATCTCACAACAAACAAAAGCTGAGGACCAGAGAGATGGCTTCATTGGCAAACTCTACAAAACACTCAAAGAAGATTTAATACTTATTCTTTTCTCAACATTAACACAAAATATTCAAAGATGACTTACTTTTCTTTCAAAAATTGAGGAAGAGGAAAACATGCCAAAGCATTTGACAAAGCCAATATTTCCCTAATACTAAAAAAAGACAAGGACACCACAAAAATGAAACATGCATGTCACTATCATTAATATCTACAGATGCAAGAATCTTCAACAAATTATTAGCAAATCAAATCCAACAAAACATTAAAAAATTGTACATCTTGCTCAAGTGGGATTTATTCCAGGGAAGCAAGGGTGATTCAACACCTACAAAAAAACCCATGTAATACATCACATTAACAAAATGAAGAATCAAAATTACACAATCATCTCAACAGATGCAGAAAAAGCATTTGACAAAATACAACCCTCTTTTAACTGCCAATAAAGTGGGTATAGAGAGAATATACCTCAAATAGTAAAGGCCATGTATGACAAATACACAGCTAATAACATACTCAGTGATGAAAAATTAACAGTTTTTCCCATAAAATCAGAAACAGGGATGCCCACTCTTGCCACTTTCATTCAACATAGTACTGAAAGTACTAGCTAAATCAATTAAGCAAGGAAAGAAATAAAATTATCTCAATTCTGAACAGAGAAAAAAAAAACTGTCTTATAATATAATGAAACATAATGTCATCTGCAGATGACATTGTATTATACAAAGAAAATATTAAATACTCTAACAAAAAGATGTGAGAATTAAAAAATAAATTCATTAAAGCTATGTTACAAAATCAATATGCAGAAAGCTGTGACATTTCTATACATTAATAATACACTATCAGAAACAGAAGTTAAGAAAACAATCTCATTTATAATTCAGTTCGGTTCAGACGCTCAGTTGTGTCCAGCTCTTTGCAACCCCATGGACTGCAGCATTCCAGGCCTCGCTGTCTAACACCAACTCCCAGAGCTTACTCAAACTCATGTCCATCGAGTCAGTTATGCCATCTAGCCATCTCATCATCTGTCATCCCCTTCCCCTCTGGCCTTCAATCTTTCCCAGCATCAGGGTCTTTTCAAATGAGTCGCCTCTTAGCATCAGGTGGCCCAAGTATTGGAGTTTCAGCTTCAGCATCAGTCCTTCTAATGAATATTCAGGACTGATCTCCTTTAGGATGGATTGGTGGATCTCCTTGCAGTTCAAGGGACTCTCAAGAGTCTTCTCCAACACAACAGTTCAAAAGCATCAATTCTTTAGTGCTCAGTTTTCTTTATAGTCCAACTCTCACATCCATACATGACTACTGGAAAAGTGCTAGCTCTGACTAGATGAACTTTGCTGGCAAAATAATGTCTGCTTTTTAATATGCTGTCTAGGTTGGTCATAGCTTTTCTTCCAAGGAGCAAGTGTCTTTTAATTTCATGGCTGCAGTCACCATCTGCAGTGATTTTGGAGCCCAAAATAATAAAATCACTCACTGTTTCCATTGTTTCCCCATCTATTTGCCTTGAAGTGATGGGAACAGATGCTATGATATTGGTTTTCTGAATGATGAGTTTTAAGCCAACTTTTTCACTCTCTTCTTTCACTTTCACCAAAAGACTCTTTAATTCTTCTTCCCTTTCTGCCATAAGGGTGGTGTCATCTGCATATCTGAGGTTATTGATATTTCCCCTGTCAATCTTGATTCCAGCTTGTGCTTCATCCAGCCCCATATTTGCATGATTTACTCTGCATATAATTTAAATAGTGGGGTAACAATATACAGCCTTGACATACTGTTTTTCCAATTTGGAACCATTTACAATTACAATTTACATCAGAATAATACTTAGGGAATAAATTTATCCAAGTATGTGAAGGATTTCTACACTGAAAACTATAAGACATTGATGAAATAATAAGACATAAATTGATGAAAAAATATTCTGTGCTCATAGATTGGAAAAATTAATATTGTTAAGATGCCCATACTATGCAAAGCAATCTGCATATTCAGTGCAATTTATATCAAAATTCCAGTGGCATATTTCACAGAAATAGAGCAAAGAATTTAAAAATTTATATGAAAACATACACACAAATAACCTGAATAGACAAAACAAACTTGAGGAAGAAGTAAAAATTGGAGATATCATATGTGCTGATTTCAAGCTATACTACCAAGTGATGGCAATCAAAACAGTATGATACTGACACAAAACCACACACAGAGGTCAATGGAACAGAACTGAGATCTCAAAACTAAACCCATACATATATGTACAATCAATTTACAACAAAGGATCAAAGAACAAACAATGGGTTAAGTATAGTTTCTGTGACAAATGGTGTGGGGAAAACTGAACACTCACCAGCAGAAGAATCTTACACCATATATAAAAATTAACTCAAAATGCATTAAGAACTTGAATATAAAACCTAACCCATAAAATTCCTTAAAGAAAATATTGGCAGTAACCTCACTAACCTCAGTCATATTATTATTATGTCTTTTGTTGATCTGTTCCAAAAGCAAAGGAAACAAAAATAAAAATAAACAAAAGGGACCATGTTGAACTAAAAAGATACTGGACATAAAAGAAACCATCATCAAAATGAAAAGGCAACCCACTGAATGGAGATTTTTGCAAATCATGTAACTGATAAGGGGTTAATATCCAAAATATATAAATGACCCATGCGACACAACAATACAGAAAACAAACAACTAAAGTAAAAAATGGGCAGAGGGTCTAAATATTTGCATAATTTATTCACCACATTTTTTTGAGTTGAAGTTATTTCAAATTAAAAATTATTTTTAAAAAATCATGCTGAGATTTCTCAAGACAATGGCCAGCACTTTGCTAGAGATGACTGAATTCTACACGTATTAAATGACCTAAGTCAAAAATATGCAAATAGTAACTGTTGTCAATGAGGCAATTTACCAGCTTAAGCAAAGTGTTCATCCAGCATCTGCTTTTCAGTAGCATTGCAGAACACTGCTTTGCAGCAGTTAGCTGCTACATGCAACCTCCTGAAACTGAGGCATTACAACCCAAGGCAATCAGAGCATTTGCAAATGAGAGGGCTTAACTGATGTTTTTGGTGAGGTATGAGAATTGTAGATGGATACCTATTAATTTTAACTTGAAAATTGCAATAATGAGAATGAACTGTAAAAACTACAGAACAGTGAGTTCCCAGAGAAAATTCTTGCATGGATAATTAAAGGGGTGTTTTAGTAGACAAAGTAGTACTTAATAAACCCAACAAAATTCATAAAATTCTAACTCATATTTGACTTAATTTGCTTCCTTCTTGGAGAAAGTTATTAATTGATTGGTGAGGTTAATTATATACAAAGGGAAGTTAGACTTAAGAAAGATATTTTTAGTCTTTTGTTATATCTTGTGGAAAACAAAGAAAAATATTGATGGGACACTTGGATAATTACATGAATTTTTTGTTAGCTTCATTCCTGACTGAAGTATCACTATTAATGGGTTAGTATCACCCTGGAAGGAGGTTCAAAGAGCGTTTCCTCTGCCAAGCAGCTTGTATATACAGAATATTTGTCAATGACCCATTAGACAGAAGTTCAATGATGCAGTGAGCACCTGCCAAAATCACATTAGTTTCTCTTTGCCACATGAACCCCACTGTAATGAACACAGCTTGCTGGGAAAGAAAAGGATGTTTGATGCAAAATAGCCATGTCTATGCTGCCAAGGGGCTGGACAAACAAATGAGATTCCTTCTTTTAGGGAGCCAGACAGTTTGATCATGTCAACTCTAGTCCTATCCAGAATAATTTCCCATAGCTTCAGGGCTTCCCTGATAGCTCAGTTTGTAAAGAATCTGCCTGCAATGCAGGAGACCCCAGTTTGATTCCTGGGTTGGGAAGATCCGCTGGAGAAGGGATAGGCTACCCACTCCAGTATTCTTGGGCTTCCCTTGTGGCTCAGTTGGTAAAGAATTCACCTGCAATGTGGGAGACCTGGGTTCAATCCCTGGGTTGGGAACATTCTCTGGAGAAAGGAAAGGCTACCCACTCCAGTATTCTGGCCTGGAGAATACCATGAATAAAGAATCAAACACAACTTAGCAACTTTCACTTTCATTTTTCACAGACACCTAACTCGAGCATGTGTACCCCTAGACTCTGGGCTTCAAGTTATGACAACAAGTCCAAAGTCATAGACATTTCATGCTTCTAGGTAGATGCATGTGCTTCCTACCTACATGGAGTACTTGTCCCACATGGTGTTAATTTATCTTATCAGTCCATCAATAACACTTAAAATGTTTTCTCTCTGTTTACAATACTGTAAGTTATTGAGACAAAAATCTATTATAGACCTTTTCAAGTTTTATTCTGAGGCGGCTGATAATTTTGAGAGGATGAAATATTCATTTTTTAAAATATGAAATGGTAAGAATTCTTCAACTTTACTTTTGTTTAATTACTTTAGGTAACATATACTTATAAATTACAGCCTTATAATGTTTACAAGAATAATAAGGATTAATAGCAAACTTACCAATACTTGGATAACCGGGTGTAGAAGGGTCTCCTCCAGGATTCAGTGACACCATGAAGGTATTATAGCTAAGATTTGCAGTCTTTGGTAAATCACAAGGATCAATATATAGAAGAACACCTCCAAATCCAGTCTTTTCCAATAAGGAAAGCTGAAAGAGGAGAATAAATTATTAAAAATATTTTCATATGCATTATTAGTTCATATACTGCCACTTTATAAAGTCACTACAGTTAGATGACTCTCTTTACTGTTTTTATTTTCTTGTAAAATAAGCACACATTTCAGATATCCTCATTATCAAATCTTAGAGTCATCCTACTGGCTTCTTCCTTTTTCCTCTTTTCAACATATTCAAGCTGCATTCCTATAATGTTTATATTTTATTCCAATGTCTGTATTTAGAATTTCTTCATGTTTCAGTTGTCCACATATATCTAGAAGTTTTCGCTTCTGCGAGGGCAGCAAAAGATCTACCACAGGCAGAGTTTCATTGCAAAAGGAGAACTGTTCTGACCACTATTATGTCCTTTCTAAGAGCAGAAGACACCTACAGGACCTTGATATATTTCCTCTAGGACTGAGCCTGTCACCCCAGTTGCTAAAAAGTTGAAATACTTACACACTGGCAAACAGCCACTGCCCTGAGGCTCCTGAGAGCTCCCACTGTATTAGTCATTCTGGCCTCTGCCCTGAATGCTCCAGCTAGACGTCTAAGACAGAGCAACTAATGAGTATATACATAACCAGATGAGGGGCCTTCTTCTGAATGGTCAAGTTCTGTCTCTGTCATTAAATACTTTGAAAATAGCCCGATTATTTCATATGAACATATTTCACTCAAAGGTTCCTCTCTGTTCTTTACTAATAGAGAAGTAAGAATAGGCAGATGAACTTGTCATTCCAGGTTCTCTTGTTTTAGCTTGTTAAACTATATTTTTAGGGCAAAGAACTTATTAATCTTTGCATGACTACCATGATTTGCACAGTAATGATCATGATTTGCTAGACCTGTTCCTTCCCCACTAAGGAGGAAAAGTAATTAGGGAACACTAGGGAATAGTGGAGATTATGACGAAGTCATATGGAGTATAGACAGCTGCTGTTCATTGTGTGACTCTTATTAACACCTATATTTCACTTCCCAGTTGCTGCTTCTGTTGTTTATTGAGTTTTACAGTGGACTAAGCAAGGCTTCCCAGGTGACTCAGTAGTAAAAGAAAAAAAAAAAAAAAATCTGCCTGCCAATGCAGGAGACATTGGAGATGTGGGTTTGATCCATGGGTCAGGAATATCCCCTGGAGAAGGGAATGGCAACCTACTCCAGTATTCTTGCTTCGAAAACCTCATGGATAAAGGAGCCTGGTAGGTTATAGTCCATGGGTTTGCAAAGAATCAGACATGACTGAATATGCATGCAAGCAAGGCATCAGTTGTGTCTCAAACTGGATACACCAGAAGGGTAGGAATCAAGCTTATCTTTTGTATCTTTTGTCTGTACATTTTGTATATAGCAGGCACATAGTAGGCATTTAAGACATTAAATAAAAGAACAAATGACACAAATGCTTATATGGCACAACAACCACTTAAAGCAAAGAAAGCTCTGAGAAAATATTTGGGATGTACTTCAATTAGAAAAACAAAACATATGAATATAATTTCAACTACATACAGGAAATAACATGTAGAAAAATAAATGATGCTTGATGTAAATATTCTACATTAATTGCATCTTTCCAACTCCTTTAAAAACATTCTGTATTTTTCCATTTTTAAAAAAAAATGATGAACAAGAATGAATTTTTATAATAAGGATAAAAACCCAACACTGAGAACCAAAGCTAAGTATAGTTGACTCATGTGTATACTTTCTATAAGAAACTAATCCGATCACACTTCTATTTCTACCCACCAATGTTTTACTGAAGATGGGTAAAGGATTCAGGGGGAGAGGAAGAATGAGAGAGAGAACAAAAGAAAAAATGCATGTGAATAAGAGGGCCACTCCAAGCCAGGTTTCAGCAATACATGAACTGAGAACTTCCAGATGTTCAAGCTGGATTTAGAAAAGGCAGACGAACCAGAGATCAAATTGCCAATATCCTCTGGATCATTGAAAAAGCAAGAGAGTTCCAGAAAAACATCTATTTCGGCTTTATTGATTACTCCAAAGTCTTCGACTGTGTGAATCACAACAAACTGGAAAATTCTGAAGGACATGGGAATACCAGACCACCTGACCTGCCTCTTGAGAAACCTGTATGCAGGTCAGGGAGCAACAGTTAGAACTGGACATGGAATAACAGACTGGTTCCAAATAGAAAAAAGAGTACGTCAAGGCTGTATAATGTCACCCTGCTTATTTAACTTATATGCAGAGTACATCATGAGAAACGCTGGGCTGGAAGAAGCACAGGTTGGAATCAAGATTGCTGGGAGAAATATCAATAACCTCAGATATGCAGATGACACCACCCTTATGGAAGAAAGTGAAGAACTAAAGAGTCTCTTGATGAAAGTGAAAGAGGAGAGTGAAAAAGTTGGCTTAAAGCTTAACATTCAGAAAACTAAGATCATGGCATCTGGTCCCATCACCTCATGGGAAATAGATGGGGAGATAGTGGAAACAGTGTCAGACTTTATTTTTTTGGGCTCCAAAATCACTGCAGATGGTGACTGCAGCCATGAAATTAAAAGACGCTTACTCCTTAGAAGGAAAGTTATGACCAGCCTAGACAGCATATTCAAAAGCAGAGACATTACTTTGCCAACAAAGGTCTGTCTGGTCAAGGCTATGGTTTCTCCAGTGGTCATGTATGGATGTGAGAGCTGGACTGTGAAGAAAGCTGAGTGCCGAACAATTGATGCTTTTGAACTGTAGTGTTGGAGAAGACTCTTGAGAGTCCCTTGGACTGCAAGGAGATCCAACCAGTCCATCCTGAAGGAGATAAGTCCTGGGTGTTCATTGGAAGGACTGATGCTGAAGCATGACTCCAGTACTTTGGCCACCTCATGCGAAGAGCTGACTCATTGGAAAAGACCCTGATGCTGGGAGTGATTGGGGGCAGAAGGAGAAGGGGACGACAAGGATGAGATGGCTAGATGGCATCACTGACTCGATGGGCATGAGTTTGAGTAAACTCCGGGAATTGGTGATGAACAGGGAGGCCTGGCGTGCTGTGATTCATGGGGTTGCAAATATTCGGACATGACTGAGCAACTGAACTGAACTGAACTGAAGAGGGCCAGATATAACACTGACTCTTCAAATGCTCAGATTGAAGTCCTTAGGGAAGGCTTCTAATGTTTAGATGCTAAAACTACTATTCTCAATAAGAAGAGTCAATGAAAAATTTTGAATGTTATGCTTACTACAGGAGAAAATATTAAAAAAAAATGAATATCTCTAGAAAGCAATTTTTTAAAATATTAGAAATTACTTATTTTATTACTAAACCAAATTTTGACCATTAGTGAGAAAGAGATGCACATCAAAAACAAATAAACAACAAACAAAAACAGTAAAAAGCAATTCCATTATCTTACATGTCAAGTGGCAGCAAATATTAACATGTTGATGTTTCTAGATACCTTTATTAGGGCTTATGCACATTCATACATATATTTACAAAATACCTATGAAAAACATTATTTTGCAATATTTCTTTTTCAGTTAGTATATACTAAACATATGTCCATGTTGATAAGTACACTTATGTATCACTTTAATAGATATATACTATATATGAGTGATATAAGTAATTCATATAAAATGTCCATCAAAGATTAGTAACCAACTCCTGATTATTGATCAAATTATTTTAAAAAATGATATTACAAACTTCCTTATAGTTCTATCATTGCACAAATACCTGTTTTAATGAAATATATTTTCACATGTAGATTTTTGAGGTCAAGGTACTCCTATTTTTAATGATTTTTAAAATAAACTAGTTTCCTTCCAGAAAAGCTATTAAAAGTTATTTTCTTACCAACAGTATATATGAACATTCATTGCCTATCATTATCACCAATACTGAATATAATTATTTTTCCAAAGATATTTGTCAATATGACCAAACTTTAGTTCTCCAAAAATTTTTCATTGTTAATGAAGTTAAATGGATATTTGTTTTTGATTTTGGTCAACATTATCTTTCCTCCTGGAAAATTAACCTGTTTGTGAAAAACTATTTTTACAATTCCTAGGCCATTTATCCATCCATAAATACCTAATGAGTGTCATTGTCATACAGGTAATTGGGATCATTGGATTATGGAGGTTAAGGAAGACAATGTCTTTGCTTTTAGGAAGCTGAGTTTACCAGTGGAATGATGGATAGTTTTCACTTTGAGTTGTTGCTGTTGAGTCACTGAGTTGTGTTCACATCTTTGTGACCCCACAGACTACAGCACGCCAGGCATCCCTGTCCTCCACTATCTCCCAGAGTTTGCTCCAGTTCCTGTCCATTGAGTCTAAGATGCCATCAACCATCTCATTCTCTGTCATCCCCTTCCCCTCCTGCCTTCAATCTTTCCCAGCATCAGGTCTTTTCTAATGAGTCAGCTCTTGCATCAGATGGCCAAAGGATTGGAGCTTCAACTTCAGCATCAGTCCATCCAGTGAATATTCAGGACTGATTTCCTTTAGGATTGACTGGTTTGATCTCCTTGATGTCCAGGGACTCTCAAGAGTCTTCTCCAGGACCAAAATTTGAGAGCATCAATTCTTTGGCACTCAGCTTTCTTTATGTTGCAACTCACATCTGTCCATGACTACTGGATAAAACAATAGCTTTGACATAACGGACCTTTGTTGGCAGAGTAATATCTCTGCTTTTCAATATACAGTTCAGGTTTGTATAGGTTTCCTTCCAAGGAGCAAGTGTCTTTTAATTTCATGGCTGCAGTCACCATCTGCAGTGATTTTGGAGCCCAAGAAAATAAAGTCTGCCTCTGTTTCCATTGTTTCCCCATCTATTTGTCATGAAGTGATTGATCCAGATGCCATGATCTTAGTTATTTGAAAGTTGAGTTTTAAGCCAGCTTTTTCACTGTCCTCTCACGTTCATCAAGAGGCTCTTTAGGTTCTCTTCACTTTCTGTCGTTAGAGTGGTATCATCTGCATATCTGAAGTTTTGATAGTTCTTCTGGAAATCTTGATTCCAGGTTGTGATTCATTCAGCCCAGAATTTTGCCTGATGTACTCTGTGTATAAGTCAGGGGACAACAAGCAAGGTGACAATGTACAGCCTTCTCATACTCCTTTCACGATTTTTAACCAGTCAGGAGTTCCACATCCAGTTCTAACTTGCTTCTTCATCTGTATACAGGTTTCTTGGGAGACAGACAAGGTAGTCTGGTATTCCCTTCTCTTTAATAATTTCCCACAGTCTGTTGTAATCCACACAAAGTGAAGAAGTGAAAGTGAAGTCGCTCAGTTGTGTCTGACTCTTTGAGACCCCATGGACTGTAGCCTACTACACTCCTCTGTCCATGGGATTTTTCAGGCAGGATACTGGAATGGGTTGCCATTTTCTTCTCCAGGAGATCTTCCTGACCCAGGGATTGAACCCGGGTCTCCCGCATTGTAGGCAGACGCTTTACTGTCTGAGCCACAAGGGAATGCACACAAAGGCTTTAGCATTTAGTATTTAGTCAATGAAGCAGAAGCACATGTTTTTCTGGAATTCCCTTGCTTTTTCCTATTATCCAATGGATGTTGGCAATTCGATCTCTAGCTCCTCTGCCTTTTCTAAACCCAGCTTGTATATGTGGAAGTTCTCAATGTATGTACTGCTGAAGCCTAGCTTGAAGGATTTTGAAAATAACCTTACTAGCATGTGAAATGAGTGCAATTTTATGGTAGTCTGAACATGATTTGGCACTGCTCCTCTTTGGGATTGGAATGGAAACTGACCTTTTCCAGTCCTGAAAAAGTGGCCACTGCTGAGTTTTCCAAATATGCTAACATAATGAGTGCAGCACTTTAATAGCATTTCACCTTGACTGCTAACTCCAGTTAGCTGGCAAAGAATGAACAGCAGGAAAAGAATGTGAGGATAGACTCAGCATCAGTGGAAAGTGATTCTATGAGAGACCATTGTTTTGGACAAAGAAAGGGAATGGTGACCCACAGTATTTTTTTTTTTAATCTGTTGATACTGCTTTAGTGGCATATCAAATATGTTCAAAAATATCTTCTAAAAAGATAAATATGATAATAATTTAATGTTTATGAAACTTAGTGGTTAAATTTATTTTAGTCAACAATCACATGGAAGAGTTACATGTTTTTCTTTTCTGATTATATTAGGTAGTATGTTGAGATCCCTTTTATAAGGAATATATATCATGATACAGTTCTATACCTCATAGCCAATTATGAAGCAAAGTAGTTTAATAGAAATCTATCTTTGATTAGAGATGATTACCTACGTACACACTTGAAGAGACAGTTTTATATATGAACCAACCTCCTCTTCCTGTCCTCTGCATACAATAGTTGGACCTGAAGTGGACACCTCTTTGATTTTGTCAAATCTGGTTTCTGATTCCACCCCTCACTGACCATCATGCTGCTGCTGCATAGAGCTCTTAAATAATTAGTTTAATTCAGTGACTCAATTTTCGAGATTGTCTATTGCTGGATTTCCAATAACATTGACAATGGAAGAAACTGTTTACATTATATCAAATTTTAAAAATGTTCCTTTGCATTGTTATCATTACATTTTGAAACTGATGACATGGAGGTTGCCTAAATGCTCAAAATATCTCCTATTTTGGTGAGATTACATTTCTAACAACACATTCTAAGAATGAAACCAGATGCCACTGTGCTATTTGATGGCAAACTGCCCCTTGGCACACAGGAGAAAGTTATTAGCTTTGCGTAGTACCTCTCATAGCTTGAGACCTAGACTGATGATTATACTGGGATTCTGATACCTGAAAAGATAGGGTGAGTGTCAAGCCAAGATTCTTGACATTAAACTTCAACTGTCTTTTGCTTCTCTTTCTCAAGTATATATCTGATAAGTTTGGGGTCCTTAGTTCTTGTAAACTAAGACAAAATTTGACATAAATAGGGCCAATCAGAACTTAGAATGGAGAGACCAAAAATGAGTCAGGCAGAGGGTTAGGCCTGAGTGTTGTATGGTGACCGAGAAGCAGGTCGCAGCCTCTGGCTAACGTGGTCCACTGACCCACAAGGCTATGTCACCTTGGAGGGGCACCGTTTCCTAATTAATACAAATCACCATACGAGCAAATAGCTTCTCTATTCAGAACTAATTGTCAGACATGTACAGACTAGTTTTTTAGAATGTAGAAATCATGAACCCTGCCAAGGAAACTGACAACTAAAAAGGAGGAGGAAGTCAGAGAAAATAGAGATGAAAATAGGCAAGAGAAAAAATGCCACACACAGACCTCATGTCCAGCTGTGCGCCTTTCACTTGTACTGGATGAGATTTCCTCCCTTTCTCTGAGAATGCTTCTGTTATTTGCCAGTAAACCAATTCAAAACCAAGACAAGCGAAAACGCGTGAGACTGGGACGCAGTACTGGATTTTGGTACCAACTCTAACACTAATAACTATGTGACAACTCATAATCTTTCCAGCGCTGGCTTCACCATCCATAAAATGCAAGAATTGAACAATATTTTCCTCAAACATTCATTCTTTCTTAATTTAAAAAAACAAGTAGTCTTATACTATGATTTTAAAAATGCTTATTGAGACATTTATTGTACTTTCAAATATGCTGTCATATATGAAACTTGCTTTCAAACTATTGGTTGGGAATACCCTCTCCAAAGACAAAACATTTCTATGCATCATAAAGATATGTGAGGTAGTTTTATGATTTATTCTAATATATATTATAAATATTTTAATCTCATATTAAACTTCTATTAGATATGGAATATAAGGAAAATCAAAATACTTAGAATCTATATATTGAAACTCTAAGTTACTGAATTGATTTCCTTCGAAGTACTAATTTAAATCGTTTACTAATTTAAATAGTACATTGTGAAGTGTTAATTTCGTCTTTAAAGTTATTCTGACTAAGTCCCTTCACTGTTCACCTGAGGCCATTACAGCATTGTTAATTGCCTATACCCCAATGCAAAATGAAACATTTAAAGAAAATACTATATTACAGTGTTTACACTCAAAAAGATATCTATGACAATTGCAATAAATCACACAGGATTAAATGAAGACAACTTCAATGAGGCTATTAATACTCTGTTTAAATTGGAAATATTTCTACTTTAATAAGTACTTCAACCAACATTTTATTTTCAGGAAACAAGTTACATATCACATAAATTTACAGATTATGTTTACTCAAAATGTCTACAGCTTCCAAATCACAAGCTCCCCACTCCCTTTTGTTTAACTGAAAGAACCACTAAGTGCTAAGCCAACAAAGTTCTTAACCAAGTTATCATGGGTGCTAAAATATCAACATTCATGAGGTACCTGAGATAGATGCTAGAGTAGTAATTGAGAAGTGGTCCTTTGCAACTCTGAGACATTTTTCTTTTTCTTTATGGAGTAAGCCAACTTCCTTCAATCTATGTCATGGCTTCACATTATCTGAAGCATTTATAATGCCCCAAATCTCCAAGGTGAAATTTCATTAGTATTATTTTTTCAGCCTCAGTGATTAAAAATGGATGGAAATTTTAGTAGCACTAGATTTTGACTTGCTTTTAGACAGTAGCCTCATAGCTTCATTTTGTATCCCTAGTGCTTGATATATTGCCTGGTAACTATTTATATTTCTACTGTTGAGTTATTGAATAAATTAGTGTATATATAAATGAATGAATGAATGAATGAAAGAAAGAAAAACACAGTGCACTCAGGTACAAATGTATTAAGTGAATGTTATTTTGCTCTATGGTTTCCATCCACTGGCTGGAAAACGTATGCTATAAATTTTGCTATGGTATCTTATATATGTCCATTAGAATGTGAGTATAAGTATTAAGCCATCTTATTTCTGAAATTAAAAAAAAAAACTCAACAAAATATGTTGTCTTTTTATACTTCTGTAAAATACATATTAAAATTGGTCTATTTCATTTGATTTTGTCTTGTATTGCTTTGCTGTCTAAGAGTAGTGATAAGGAGTAGAGACCAGGCACCAGGGATTTAAACGCATGAATTTGTCTTATTGACAGTGTCTTAGAGATAAAATGTCTTTGACCAAGAAATATGATCTCACATTCCTTGCTGCGAAACATGTTAATACATTTCTCCTTGTGTATAGTATATAAAGCTCTCTGTTGCCAAATAACCACCTCTGATATAAATGGCATTACAAATCTGTGGGCAGGACACAACAATCTTACCGAACAAACCTTACAAAATTCAAAGCTCCTTGGAAATCACTCATTCAGGGGTCATGGTCTAGAACCTGAAAATGGTCCAATAGTATTATATTCCCATTGTCTTGGACGGACAGCATATGGGAACATGGTGGCTGCATGGTATTCAGATATTCAGGAAACAATCATTCAAAGAAAATCAAAGCCAGAGTGTAAAAGTTACAGGACCCTGATCTGATTCCTACCACTTAACTTCAGTCCTTATTGACATCTACGCTTACTTTCAATCAAAACCCCTTTTCTATTTCGGGAGGAGGATGCTGTTGCTATTGTCGTTTCAAAAATACCCTCCTTCACAGTGTCCATCAAGGGAATACTGGCTGATTTCTGCAGCTAGACTCTCATCCATTTACAGATGCTCTTAAGCTGTCAGCTCACCCTTTTGAACCCACTGAACGTCAGTTGCGCTCTCTATTTTCACTGGTCACAATGCAGGAGATCTCTGAACGACCACCTGGTATCAAGAACCAAAGGAGGAAGCTTATGGTTTTCTTTGTACGTTAACCTCTTCAAAATACTGGTTCACTATCAGAACCTTTCCTCTGGCCTCCACAGCTATAAATGTTTCTTGAGCCTTCATGTAGAAAAGAACAAGGGTAACAAAGGAGAACAAATTTGGTTTGAGAGATAAAATTAAGATCTGTTATATGGTGTCCCCGAAAGATTTGTAAGTTTAAGTTCTAACCCCTAGCACACCTCAGAGTGTGACTACACTTGAAAATATAAACTTTCAAGGGGCAACAAAGGTTAAATGAGGTCACATGGGTGGGCTCTACTCCAATATGACTAATGTCCTTATAAGAAGAGGGAAAAACATTAGAGGTCTATGTGCAGAGAGTGATAAAACAAAACAAAAACAAACAAAAAAACCCATGAGGACACAGCAAGAAAGTGGCAATCAGCAAGCCAAGAAGTGAGGCCTCAGGGGAGACTGACCCTGTCAACACCTTCAGCTTAAATTGTCAGCCTCCAGAACTGTGAGAAAATAAATTTGTGTTCAGACCATGCAGCCTGGAGTATTTTGTTATAGCAGCCCTGGCAAATTAATGCTTTCACATGAGATAAATATCTGCCAAACTTTATATATAGATTCAGGAAAATCATGTAATTAGAATCTAGTCTTCTGAGTCTAGGTCTTCTTAGGCCAAGTGATCAAGTGCTGACTATGCACCTACTGTAAGCCCGAAACTGTCTCACAAGATATTTGCTGATTTTTATTCAAAGCATCTGATATATCATTTCAATTCCCATTATTGTGAAATTGTGACTCAGGAAGGTGAAGAGCCTGACCTGGTACGTGGTAAAGTGTGTGTGGTGTGTTAGTCACTCAGTCTTGTCTGACTCTTTGTGACCCTGTGGACTATAACCCAGCAGGCTTCTCTGTCCATGGGATTCTCCAGGCAAACATAGTGGAGTGGATAACCATTCCCTTCTCCAGGGGATCGTCCCCACTCAGGAATCGAACCCAGGTCTCCAGCATTGCAGGCAGATTATTTACCATCTGAGCCACTAGGGAAGCCCAATAAGTGGTAATTCCAAGGATCAAACTAGAGTTTTCCAAATTCAAGTCTAACAATCTTTCCATTAAAGCATACCTTTTCTATTATACATCCATCCTTCACAAAGACAAATAGTCTGGCCAAAGGGTGAATTTATTAAAGATGTCAAATGCTTCTTGCATGATCTGCTATCTGAGAAGATACTAAAATCAATACTGTGTGAATTATATGCCTATTTATTTAGATTGCTAAGAAGACCTGGATTTTTACAAGGGGCATAGCGGGGATTCATATATATTAAAACAATAAAATGTGGACATTTTACACTAAAGATTCATGGCTATTATAACATAACAATAAACTTTTAGAAATCATGAACTAACATTACTTAGCACATTCTTACTCATTAAAGTAAATAGTTCTGGAATATGTGAAAAATAAAAACACTGAACACGGGTGTTCGTTTCTTAAGTGTAAATTTTGACTTCAGGGCTCAGATTTTATGTTATTCTTTCTTCTTGAAACTGTTTCCCCCTACTAATAGATCTGTTATTTGGTCCTTTAATTATGTATTGTATTGTTAGGATGCCGTCAAAGAGATTCACACAATTCCTGTTTGCTTTGTCAAAAGTATTTCAGAAATAAGCTCATCTTTCTTATTTTTTTTAAAGACAATTATGGTGAGGAATATTCACTGTAATCAGATGAGTATATCCAAGGCATAATCACAGCATTTTTTTCTGATTTCTCTGAACACTGCTACTTGGATTTCAAATTGCTTTACTTGATGTATCCAAAGTTACTTAAATAATTCTAGAAGATTAATAAGAAGCAATGATCTCCTTTTGCAAAGAAAAAAAAAAAAACGTGAAACTATTCAGAAAGTGAAGCCTGTTGTCAGAGTTCTAAAAAGCATTCTCAACTTTTATCATTACATTACAGAAGAGGGAAAGAAGGAAGGAAGTAGGGAAGGAAAGAAGAAAGGGAGAAAGGTAGAGATGGAGGCAAGATGTCCTATATTATAAAGTATCCTCACACATAATTGTTTATTGCACTTTAAAGCTCTGTGTGCTGCAGTCTGTAAGGTTGCAGAGTTGGATACAACTGAGGAACTCAACAACAACAGACATCTCCTTTGGTCTGTGGGATAATTCTCATCTCACAAATGAAGTATTCATGAGATAAAGATGATTATATCAAGATCACATAGCTAATTCTCAGATTTCAGACTAAAGGAATGTGTGCTCATAATTTATTTTCCTCTGTTTCTCCCATTAAATCATATTGTTTTCAAATAAGGAAAAAAGTGTGACTGCATTTTTTTTGTTGTTTGTATCTTTAAAGGTCATATTACATTATTTGACAGCCATTGCAATACTTGCTGCATGGAAGAAGTCTGATTTATTTTTTTTTAATTTTTAAAAATATGATGTTATTTTCCCAACTGTAGCTTCAAAATTTTGAAGAGAATTCTGTAATTTATTTTTCTCTTCCTCATTTTTACCATCCATGGTGGATCCACATGTATAGTATGGATCCATTAATCCAGGTAGGCTCTAGGTTGAAAATACATGGTAGAATGGAGATTAGCAAGGTTGCAGGTTAAGAATACAATTGTAGAGTGAGGACCAGCAAGTATTTACCTAAATTGTCTTATTTTCAGGGAGAAGAATTTGAGACTGAGAGAGGAAACACAGTGGCCGGGGTCTTTCCCTCTGTATAGGTGGTTCATGAATGCTGCACAACGTGTGAAGGGTTTTATTTTCTTTTGTTTTTCAACGGAATGGTAAGAAAGAAGAGAATATGGAGAATGAACCAGGTGGATAGTTGAGGAAATGTAATCTCTGCTTTTTATTTTCTTTTTTTTCTTTTTTGTATTTTATTTTCTTTTTGTTTTTTGGGGGAATGGTAAGGAAGAAGAGAAGGTGGAGAATGAACCAGGTGGATAACTGAGGAAATGTAATTTTGCTTGGTCCTTGGAAGAAAAGCTATGACAAACCTAGACAGCATATTAAAAAGCAGAGGCATTACTTTGCTGACAGAGGTCCATAAAGGCAAAGCTATGGTTTTTCCAGTAGTCATGTATGGATGTGAGAGTTGGACCATAAAGAAAACTGAGCACCGAAGAATTCATGCTTTTCAACTGTGGTGTTACAGAAGACTCTTGAGAGTCCCTTGGACTGCAAGGAGATCAAACCAGTCCATCCTAAAGGAAATAAGTCCTAATATTCATTGGAAGGACTGATGTTGAAGCTGAAGCTCCAATACCTTGGCCACCTGATGAGAAGAGCTGACTAATCTGAAAAGACCCTGATGCTGAGAAAGATTGAAGGCAGGAGGAGAAGGGGTGACAGAGGATGAGACGGCTGGACGGCATCACTGGCTTGATGAACACTGTGAGCTTGTGACGGACAGGGGAGCCTGGGGTGCTGGTGTCCATGGAGTCACAGAGTCAGACACGACCGAGTGACTGAACTGTCTGCAATTAGGGAATGGTATTGGGGAATAAACAAAAACAAACTGGTTAATCTGGAAAATGTTTTTCTTGATGTAAAATGATGAAATTTAATGAATTCATTTCCAAAAGTAAACATTTAAGTAATTTTAAAATCCTCTTTCATTGCCATTCACTTATTAGCAGGCTGTTTGCTATCTGTTGTATGCTAGATTATATAACTGTGAATAAAAAAATTCTAAAAAACCCCATGCTACATATTTTTTCCAAATTGCATTAGACCTTTAAAATTTGTATAATCTCGTTATTTAAAATATTAGCTTGTATCTTTTTTTTTTCCAGTGGTTTTTGTCATACATTGATATGAATCAGCCATAGAGTTACACGTATTCCCCATCCCGATCCCCCCTCCCACCTCCCTCTCCACCCGATTCCTCTGGGTCCTCCCAGTGCACCAGGCCCGAGCACTTGTCTCATGCATCCCACCTGGGCTGGTGATCTGTTTCACCATAGATAAAATACATGCTGTTCTTTTGAAACATCCCACCCTCACCTTCTCCCATAGAGTTCAAAAGTCTGTTCTGTACTTCTGTGTCTCTTTTTCTGTTTTGCATATAGGGTTATCGTTACCATCTTTCTAAATTCCATATATATGTGTTAGTATGCTGTAATGTTCTTTATTATTCTGGCTTACTTCATTCTGTATAATGGGCTCCAGTTTCATCCATCTCATTAGAACTGATTCAAATGAATTCTTTTTAACGGCTGAGTAATATTCCATGGTGTATATGTACCACAGCTTCCTTATCCATTCATCTGCGGATGGGCATCTAGGTTGCTTCCATGTCCTGGCTATTATAAACAGTGCTGCGATGAACATTGGGGTGCACGTGTCTCTTTCAGATCTAGCTTGTATCTTTAAAAATTAGGATATGATTATTACATTTTCCTTACCTATCAAGGAAACATTATTTTTATTTTATTTTATTTTTATTTATTTATTTATTTATTTATTTTTATTATTTTATCCTATTATTTTTTCTCAATCAAAAAAAAAAAAGAAGTCTACTCTTAACCATTCCTAATATTAATTCATTTACTTATATAAAACCTGAAATTTCAGCCAGGTAGAGAATTTGTAATCAGATGCAAACAGCTGAGAGATATTCTTATTCCAGGAAAAACTAAAGGATTTTAGATATGTAGATACTTTATAACATATGTATTTTAAGAGGCAAATCTGATGCGTATGTCTTACAGAGAATTTAATTGCAATAGAAATAACTTCCATATTATTCTTTCTCATGTCACTAATTAGAAAGATTTACAGTTGTCAAGAAAGAATCAGAGTATATGTCTCTTGTCCATGCAGTTTATAGATCATCACTTGCTGTCTCTGCAATCCTGTCTGGCAGAAATTGACAATGACTTCTTACAGTGCAAACCCATCAGGGGTCACAGCCACGGTTTCCATTTCCCTGACCCTGCAAAGGCTTTTGATTTTCTTGAGAATCACTTTTACTTTTGAGTAAATAAAAAAAATATCTGTATGTCATTCAGATTTCAGATATTTTTAAAATATGTAAGATACCAAAGGTGTATCTGACTCAGAGTTACCTTTTGATAACTGCAGGTAAGTGTTAGTAAGTGTTAGTCGCCCAGTCGTGCCCAACTCTTTGCGACCCCATGGACTGCAGCCCACCAGGCTCTTCTGTCCATGAGATTTTCCAGGCAAGGATACTGGGGTGGGTTGCCATTTCCTTCTCCAGAGGATCTTCCAGATCCAGGGATCGAACCCGGGTCTCCTGCACTGCAGGCAGAGACTGAGCTACAAGGGAAGCCCTTGATAACTGTAATACCTGTTAAATCAATCTGCTACATTTTTCATTACCTTATATGAGATACATCATCATGACTGAGGTCACTATTGCAAACTTCCCTGACTTTTTCCACTTGTTTTTAGTAATATATTAAGACAAAATGATGGGCAGGAACATGTCCAGTTTAATGCCTGAGTGCATGGAAAAAATTATGATACTATGGATGTACTGTTTCTGCTTAGCTCCACTGTGATGTACAGCATTATTATACCATTGAACCAAAAAGACAAAACAGAAACAAGTGTAGAAAACAGGAAGAGGAAAACACATTATTGCAACTGTCCTTATGGTTCATGGCTTCTTTCCACATGGTTCATTATTCTCTCACGAGAGAATGCTTTCCTATTTAGAAATATCTATCTCATATGAAAATACCTACTTTTTATTGAAGTGATAGTTAAGCAAAAGTGATTTTTAAGCCATCAAATCTACTTTCCTAGGCATTTCTAGACTCTTTAGAAGATATTGTGTACATCAAATAGGAGTAAATAATTACTTTACTTTGTTTTCTCTTTTAATTGAATAAGTTTTGCTCATGTTGTAACAGGTTTATTTAAAAGTGAAAGTAATTTGCTATAGAACAGCAGGTTTTATAAATGGAAATTTCTACAACAGAACATTGTGAGGTGTTTAAATATTAACCAGACATATTGCTCACTCTCTACACTAAATTTCAGAAACTTAATACAAATTAAGTACATATTTTATTGCTGGATCTTGCTTACCAGTGCTAAGAAATCCACAATGTTCAATTCTAATTAAAAATGAAATTGAACTGCAATTCCCTGGAAACAAGGGCTGATCAGACTCAATAAGCTTTACTTAATTTATTTCAGAAACAAAATAATTGAATTGTTTCATATGCAAAGAAAAAAATGCTTGCATTGTTACTGAAATGCATGTTTCCAAGTTTTTTGCACTTGTATTATATTTTCTATTCTTCACAGTGATTACATATCTTATATGCATGTTTCAAGATATTTAAGGATACAAGAATATATCACATATCTTTATTATTCACATCTGGAGAAATATCAATAACCTCAGATATGCAGATGGCATCACCCTTATGGCAGATAGCAAAGAAGAACTGAATAGCCTCTTGATGAAAGTGAAAGAGGAGAATGAAAAAGCTGGCTTAAAACTACATTCAAGAAACTAAGATCATGGCATCCGATAACATTACTTCATGGCAAATTGGTAGGGAAACAATGGGAATCGTTACAGATTTTATTTTCTTGGGCTCCAAAATCACTGCAGATGGTGACTGCAGCCATGACATTAAAAGATGCTTGCTCCTTGGAAGAAAAACTATGACCAACCTAGATAGCATATTAAAAAGCAGAAACATTACTTTGCCAACAAAGTCCCTCTAGTCAAAGTTACAGTTTTTCCAGTAGTCACGTCTGAATGTGAGAGTTGGACCATAAAAAAAGCTGAGTGCCAAAGAAGTGACGCTTTTGAACTGTGATATTGGAGACTCTTGAGAATCCCTTGGACTGCAAGGAGATCCAACCAGTCAATCCTAAAGGAAATTAGTCCTGAATATTCATTGGTAGGACTGATGCTGAAGCTGAAGCTCCAGTACTTTGGCAACCTGATGCAAAGAACTGACTCATTGGAAGAGAACCTGATGCTGGAAAAGACTGAAGGGAGGAGAAGGGGATGACAGAGGATGAGATGGTTGGATGGCATCAGCCACTAAATGGACATGAATTTGAGCAAGCTCTGGGAGATGGTGATGGACAGGGAGGATTGGCATGATGCAGTGTATTGGGTCACAAAGAGTCAGACAAGACTGAGAGACTGAACTGAACTGACTGAAGGATGCAGACTAAATTATATACCTAAACATTTTTTTTTTTTAATTTTCAAAGCAATATAAAGAAAACTATTATTTTTCATAATATTTCTTAAATTGGATTAGTATTTTTTAAAAAGAGTTTTCCCAAATGTTTAGCTAATGTTATTTGTCACAACTACTCCAGGAGATTTTTGAAAGTACTCTCATTATCATTCTTATTTGCATTTGGTTTTTATTTCTTCAACTTCAGAAAACTGTCTCAGTGAGGTGTGATTTTTCCTATGATTCTAGATTGTAGATTGTAGTATTGTCAATAGATTGTCAAATGGAAACAATGATTTTAACTAGTAGGAAAACTGAAAAAAAAAAAAAGAACTGAACATGAGTGTAGGGTATACTGTTGAGCAAAGTGCAGAGCAAGTGTTTCCTTACTTCCTTCTGTGTTTCCAATTGTTTCAGATCACAATGGGCCCAACATATCCAAGCTCAGAAATGAACATCTTTAGAAACAGTCTTCTTTGGAGATAAGGTGGGATTAAGGAGCATGACTTCAGAGTAGTCCTAGACAATAACTCTGTGCAACCTGGATTTTTACATAAGAATAGACATTACAATAATTGGAATGGCCCAGTAATGCAATAAAAATAAAACTTCATCATGAGACAGAGTTTATGAAGGAGAACTGTCCAGAATTGAGCCAAAGTTTATCTAAATCTATTTCTCTAATAATACATTCCTTCTATAGATCAAATAATACATGAAAATATTTTGAAAGATATGTACAAAATAGTATCAGTGTTATCATTAATACTACAATATTCTTTTTATTAGAAGATCTCAAAGATGTTTAAGAGATTAAAAAAAAAATTCATGTAATAAAGTTGTATGAACACACCATATCAGAAAATAAAAAAATAAAGAAGACAATGAACATTAAGACAGAATAAAAAAAAGAAACATAAGAAATTTTACCCTGAAAGGTAAAGAATGAATTGTTCCATTAAATACCCTCGCTATATTTATATCTGTTTTTCTTTTTTTTAACAAGAAACTTTCTTGAAGCAAGACAAGATTGGGGAAAAAAATACCCACAAACAGATGCCTGTCAAATTAAAAAAGAAAGAAGAGTAAAATTCATATAAACCATCTGAAATTAAAAACAATTTAAATTAAGATTTGGAAGCATTTATTTCTCTAATGTTGTAGGCATTTTTTAGGTGTATGAGCAAGTTAATTATTTTGTTTCAGAAAGAAATTAAGTAAATTAGATTAAATAATAAAAATATACACTATAGAATTATAAAACATCAAAGAAATAGATAAAGGATGTGACCCAAAGCTAAATAAATGAAATAACACAATGACAAAATGAAAATACAGTATAACACATGCAATATAGAGTCCTACAAACAATTATATGAGAGACCTGCTGATACTGCTGCTAAGGCGCTTCAGTCGTGTCCAACTCTGTGCGACCCCATAGACGGCAGCCCACCAGGCTCCGCTGTCCACAGGATTCTCCAGACAAGAATACTGGAGTGGATTGCCATTTCCTTCTCCATGAGAGACCTACCTCTTTCAGAATTGGAAAAATTTTAAAAACTATAAAATGTAAGAATATATAGGAATTAGATAATTAACTAATGAACTTGAGATAGAGAATTAGATTTTTCACAGAGCACATGTGTACCCATGAACAATTTAACATGAACTTTGTCCTGAAGAAAGTCTTTTAAAAGTTCTAAAAACTAGAATTTTATTGGTCATATATTTACCATAATCTAATCAATTTGAAATTAACAGTAAAACCATGAACAAAATTCATTTATACCCAAATCACTGGATTACAAAGCAAGTGAAAAGCAGAAAGTAAAATGCATAGTAATGAAACTTTTGGGAAATGATATAACTGAATAGGCTAACAGTTTATAGTTCATGTGGTTTATTGAGGAACTTAGTTATATTTAAATAAGTTAGTAAAAGAAACATAATTAATTAGGAAGAGGAATTATTTAACATAAAAGCAGAGAGCAATGAACTGGAAAACAAAAAAATTGAAAAGCATATAATTTTTTTTTAATATATGGATCTGAAGCACTGGTTGCACATTGTAATATCTGAAAATATTAAATGGAACAAATTCATCACAACTGACAGCACGTTGAAGGCTGTGGCATCTGGATAAACTAAATATTTTGAAATTCGCCTGACCACGTCCCTAGACTAGGATCAGACAAAGTATCCAGCAGTGGAGCATCTGGCCCAGCAGCTGCCAAGCACGCCCTCTGAGTAGAAATGAGCACTGGCTTCAGTTGGAAACTAAAGCAGAAAATGCCAAGGGGAATGGCCCTTAATAAAGCCAACAATGGGCAGAAACAATGCCAAATTAATATTGAAATCAGTACAGGCATGTGCCATTTTGTCTCAATTACAAAAGTCAAATCTGCAAAGCATGGAGTCACATCAGACATTTACAAAGGGTAGCAAGTTTTGAATATTTAGGTCATAAACATTTGGACATACTAATATACATTTGTAACCTCTCTGAAGATACTTTTGAAAATAAAGGAGGGTCAGAATTTCTTTTATATACACAGAGTTGAAGAGAAGGAGATTCACTAACAGGTTCATTTCTGTAAACTAAAAAGCTCACGAAGGACATGCGTGTGAAAGGACTCAGACAACAAGTGGTAACTCCCATGGGGCAGCATTTCTCTTCAACTTCCCCTTCTCTCCACTGGTGGACAAATAGTAATATATATATATAATCCTTATAGACTCACAGTGAATACTCTTTCTTAAAACTATCAAAAGCAAAATAAGACAAAATCACTATCTATATTTGGTTGTATAGTATGCCTGATCTTACTATCATCTTAATATAGAAAAATAATTTCTAATTCAGCAAAGCTATTGATGAAGATGTCCTTTGGGTTACTGACATATAATTTTACGGGTATTTCAGGGACAAAATGAAAAGCTCCTTACAGAGCCATAGCCTGCACTCCACTGCAGCCCTATTGGCATCATAACTAACATTCAGAAAGGAGTATAGCAGAGCAAAGCAGTAGATAAATCATACAAACATATGAATGAGAAACGACACCATTTCAGACTTGTAAAAACTTTCACAGAATCTGCTACTGTTCTTACATGCATTTAGTGAAAAATATCAGAATGATTGCTAGCTTCTCCGGTGTTATGATCCCTAAAGGAAACATAAAAATGGGTATGGAGGCCAAGTCATTCACTATGTGAGGTAGTTTAAGAGAAATTAAAATCATCTAATTTCTATACAAGATCCTGAAAGGAAACAAATAATATATAACCATGAGATTATTTGATAGAGATTCATGTCATGGCTTGGTATATATTGGGTGGACCAAACTTTTCCTTAGGATTTTCCATTAGATGGTATGAAGTGAAGTGAAATGAAGTGAAGTCACTTAGTCGTGTCCAACTCTTTGCGACCGCATCGACTGTAGCCTACCAGGCTCCTCCATCCATGGGATTTTTCAGGCAAGAGTACTGGAATGGGTTGCCATTTCCTTCTCCATTAAATAAATAGAACAGTTCTCATATTTTAGATCCCAACCTGGTTTTCCTATTTTTGTAACCCCTAAAATACTGGGCTTTAGAAAGGAAATATCACCATTTATTACTTGCCCATATCCCAGGTCTTCCCTGGTAGCTCAGCTGGTAAAGAATCTGCCTGCAATATGGGAGACCTGGGTTTGATACCTGGGTTGGGAAGAGCCCCTGGAGAAAGGAACATGCTACCTACTTCAGTATTCTGGCCTGGAGAATGCCATGGTCTGTACAGTCCATGGGGCCACAAAGAGTCAGACACGACTGAGTGACTGTCACTTTCACTTGGCTTACACTCTGCAGTTGGATATACACAACAACACAGGAGGAAGGGTGCTATTAATTTTCTCATACAAATGTGGACTGAGGGCAAAAGTTTAAGTAACTTGCCTAGTCTCTTAGAACAAAGTGGTAAAACTGAGAAAAGAACTATGTCTGTCTTCAAAACCCATTTCTTTTTCATCATTCTGTATGACATAGGGCCTCTTGAATATTTTTAAAAAGATATGATTTCCATCTAAACTTATATCTACAGATTATTCACAATACCTATCAATGTCATTTATTTAATAAATTTCTTATTGCTTTTAATATGTCCTTTTAATTAGTGTTGAAATATAATTTTCCCTTTCTCTTGCCCTCCTTTAATTTTCTTACATCCTTTCATTTGTTAATTCTACTTAAAAATATTTATGAATACAGATATATATAATATGTGAGAGAGAGACAGACAAGACAGAGACAAAGACAGAAAGGAAGAGACAGATATTGACATTTATGACTCAATTTAAGTAGTAGACCTACTGCCCTAGTATTTACAAAATATCTCTTTGCTACATGCCATTTTCTAAATAATATATCAATTAGAAGTATTTCGAGTAATACAAAATAATACACAAAAAGTCTTTACCTTTTTACAATGTATGTTATATTAACTCAGCATATATATGGGAATTAATTTATATATTATTTATATTTTCTTAAAGGAAGTATATATTAAACATTACGTATTCAGTTCAGTTCAATTGCTCAGACTCTTTGTGACCCCATGCTTGCAGCACACCAGGTATCCCTGTCCATCACCAACTCCCAGAGCCTACTCAAACTCATGTCCATTGAATTGGTGGTGCCATCCAACAATCTCATCCTCTATCGTCCCCTTCTCCTCCAGCCTTCAATCTTTCCCAGCATCAGGGTCTTTTCAAATGAGTCAGTTCTTCGCATCAGGTAGCCAAAGTACTGGAGTTTCGGCTTCAACATCAGTCCTTCCAATGAATATTCAGGACTGATTTTCTTTAGGATAAACTGGTTGGATCTCCTTGTTGTCCAAGGGACTCTCAAGAGTCTTCTCCAACGCCACAGTTCAAAAGCATCAATTCGGCACTCAGCTTTCTTTTTTTTCAGCTTTCTTTATAGTCCAACTCTCACATCCATACATGACTACTGGAAAACCATAGCTTTGACTAAACAGACCTTTTTTGGCAATGTCTCTGCTTTATAATATGCTGTCTAGGTTGGTCATAACTTTTCTTCCAAGGAGTAACTGTCTCTTAGTCTCATGGCACAGTAACCATCTGCAGTGATTTTTGAGCCCAGAAAAATAAAGTCAGCCACTGTTTCCAGTTTCCCCATCTATTTGACATGAAGTGATGGGACCGGATGTCATGATCTTAGTTTTCTGAATGTTGAGCTTTAAGCCAACTTTTTCACTCTCCTCTTTCACTTTCATCAAGAGGCTCTTTAGTTCTTCACTTTCTGCCATAAGGGTGGTGTCATCTGCATATCTGAGGTTATTGATAGTTCTCCCCGTCAATCTTGGTTCCAGCCTTTGCTTCTTTCAGTCCAGCATTTCCCATGATGTACTCTGCATATAAGTTAAATAAGTAGGGTGACAATATACAGCCTTGATGTACTCCTTTCCCTATTCAGAGCCAGCCTGTTGTTCCATGTCCAGTTCTAACCGTTGCTTCCTGACCCAAATACAGATTTCTCAAGAGGCAGGTCAGGTGGTCTGTTATTCCATCTCTTTCAGAATTTTCACAGTTTATTGTGATCAACAATGTCAAAGGCTTTGGTGTAGTCAATAAAGCAGCAATAGATGTTTTTCTTTAACTCTTTCTTAAACTTTCTTAAAGGAAATATATATTAAACATTGTATATTTCACATAGTAAAAAAAAATATGCTTATTGAAAAAGTTTACTACCCTCAACAGCAGTTACTGAAATGTGATTATTTTTTTAAAATCCCTTAAGCCTCAGCTGGACTATCATTAATTAAGGAAGGAGAATGAAAAAGGCCTAAAAGTTAATCCACTGAAATACATAATACATATGTCAGTAAAATAAATATTTGCTTTTGATTCATTCTTGTCCTTCATTCAGCTAAAAAATACTATTAATTTATTTATTTCTCATCTAAGTATTACTTAATTTCTATTACATGGTTCAAACTGTACCTCTTTGAATGCTGACGTAGTTAATAGCTTAAGCTCAGCAGAAAAAAAAAATAGAGAATTATAGATTGAATAACTCAGAGTGCTTAAATAATAACCCACATTTAAAAATGAGAAATTATTTCTTGCTCCTCTTACCTTAAGACTGATTACTTCTTTCTGCATCCTCATGATCAAATTCATTCTATACTTTATCTTCTTAAAGTAAATTGAACTATCCTTCACACCTCGTGCTAACAGCTGGACAGCCACAGGAGTAGATTTAATCAGTTAAACATGTTCCCTCACTGGAAAGGCAACTGGATTTACCATATCTGCCATCTTTCTTGTATTTTGTCTCAATTCAGATTCAAAGCAAAGAGCCTCAGACTGTGAAAGCATCAACATTATTGAGTAATCTACAGTGAACATCCACTGTGGCTGGCTTAGAGTTAAATGCCATTCTCTACTTAACAAAAAGGGAGGATTATTTTGATCGAGTAGAAATTCATCATTCACCTTCTTTCAGTAGTTATCAACCCTGACAAAAATTCTCTATTTCAGTAATTATTTTCTTCCTATTTTCTCTTTTTCACCTATCCTTATCCATCAATAGCCTAAATCACAGCTAATTGAATATGTGCTTCAGTACAAGTTTTCATATTCAGTGAAATAGAAATGTGTAATAGAGAAATTGGATTAATGGTATTTTACGAATGCAAAGCAGAAAAGACAGCCGCATGCATTTTTGAAGTAGCATCTAAGCCATTCCACATACTTTGCTAAAGCTTATACTGCTGTCATTATTCTGATAAGATTGACTTAAAACTTAACCTCAATAAATAGATATGTAAATGTGCTTCATTTCATTTGTACTTAGAAATGTTCCAGTGCCCAGCCCCAAAGGTAGTTTAAAGGAAACACAAAGATTTAACAACAACAAAAGGAATAAACAGTCGTTTGTGCCTCATTAAGGTATAAGGTATTTCACAAAAGTGCAGTTTTCATATAAATGCAAGTTGATCTTTTAAGTCTTAAAACTGCTTTTCTAGTTAAAGAATTTAGCCTTGTGCTGATTTAAATGTTTCCACTGTTTCCCCATCAGTTGGGGGGGGGGGAGCGGAAACAGTGGCTGACTTTATTTTTCTGGGCTCCAAAATCACTGCAGATGGTGATTGCAGTCATGAAATCAAAAGACGCTTGCTCCTTGAAAGGAAAGTTATGACCAAGCTAGACAGCATATTAAAAAGCAGAGTCATTACTTTGTCAACAAAGGTCCATCTAGTCAAGGCTATGGTTTTTCCAGTGGTCATGTATGGATATGAGAGTTGGACTATAAAGAAAGCTGAGTGCCGAAGAATTGACGCTTTTGAACTGTGGTGTTGGAGAAGACTCTTGAGAGTCCCTTGGACTACAAGGAGATCCAACTAGTCCATCCTAAAGGAGATCAGTCCTGGGTGTTCATTGGTAGGACTGATGCTGAAGCTGAAATTCCAATACTTTGGTCACCTGATGTGAAGTGCTGACTCATTTGAAAAGACCCTGATGCCAGGAAAGATTGAGGGCAGGAGGAGAAGGGGACGACAGAGGATGAGATGGTTGGATGGCATCACCAACTCAATGAACATGGGTTTGGGTAGACTCTGGCAGTTGGTGATGGAAGGGAGGCTTGACGTGCTGAGGTTCATGGGGTCACGAAGAGTCGGACATGACTGAACTGAACTGAACTGATTTAAATGACCCCAGTATAGAAATGCCGAACATGTAACTGGAGAAAGAGCTCAACTTACAGAAAGTCAGGACTTTGGAAAGCAAAGGCTGAGAAACAGGGTGTACAAGAAGTGGGCATAGAGTGATGTGGGAGGTGGCAGGGAAAGGGGCATTCAAACAAAGATTTGAAAATCCGACAGCTTTTCAGATTTAAGACTGGACAGCAAGAACTCCAGAAATATCATAAAGTCCAAAAGGGATTACAAGAATGTTTTTATTCTGTATGTTTATGATATTGTTGTTTTATGTTTTTCTTTTTATTTTTTTATTGAAGGATAATTGCTTTACAGAATTTTGTTGTTTTCTATCAAACCACGGGGTGGGATGGGGAGGGAGATGGGAGGGAGGTTCAAAAGGGAGGGGATATATGTATACCTATGGCTGATTCAGGCTGAGGTTTGCCAGAAATTGACAAAATTCTATAAAGATATTGTTGTTTTAAAGGGTAAGGAAATTAATTCTCAGAGGTCTGTTGATGGAGCTTTATCATTCTCAGGAAAAATGATCTGCACAAAGCCACAACTACAATGCAATAATCTGAGCTCAAAAGCAGTGAGATAAATGAAAGTGTCTACTCAAGTATCATGTCTAAGAATTTATAGTATCAAAACAAGCTTTCAAGTCCATCCAGTCCATTGCTCATTAAGGTCATCAGTCAGAGGTGTTTTACCAGGAGTTGATTTCAAATGGGGAACAGTTTCATTAAAAACTTACAAAGAGCCCAACAAGATAATGAAAAATGTCTGGTTGAATATAAGCATTTTGCTGTTTTGTTACCACCAAGTCTTATTTTAAAACATTGTAAAATGAAAATGCATTATTCATAAACTTAGCTATCATTCAACATGTACTTATTGTGGATCCACTACATACTAGGCAATGTTCTAGAGTTTAGGATACAGCAATTAACAAATACTAACTGCATTTACAGCTACTTTTTCAAAGAGAGACGATGTGTTCATAGGCATTACATTTTTAGAATTCATCATGTGTGACAATGTCAGATTTTTACATAGAAGAAATTATTTATCATGTAAAAGGAATAATGCATACATTAGTTTTCTGCAAGATAAGGAGTTAATCAACATTATTATGAATATAACAAGAAATGGCAGAGAAGCCAATTCTGACTCCATGTTGGAAACTGTTCCTTTGACTTGCTTTTGTTATTATAATCATACATAATAGCCTGCCTCAGAGGGCCCTGACCTTCTCCCCCAACTATAAACTAACATGCTTTTTTTTCAGCTCATAGATAATCTGACCCTGCCCACCATGAATGGAAGAGATTAACACACCTCTCCCAAAGGTTGGCCATTCCCAGAGATGTTTTGCAAGATCAAAGACCCTTTCATTAACCTCTCCATTGCCTCTCCCTCCCTTTCATTTTACTCACCCACTGCCTCTCCCTCTATATTCTACCTTTTGACTTAAGTTCTCCTTGCCTCTCTCTCTGGCTCTGTTAAAGAAACTGGCTTCCAAACCCTGACAAGGTGGCTACTTGAAACTTTAGTCTACCATCTTCTCGGTCAGCCAGCTTTCCAAATAAAAGTCGTATCCTTTGCCTCAACATCTCTTCTCTCGGATTCATTGTCTGTCATGCTGCTAGATGAGCAAGCATGGACTCGGTAACAAAAATACAATGAAATCAAATGCACAAGTGGATACATGTTAACATCAACATCAGGATTCAATAATCAGACTACAGTAAGGGCAGACATGCTACCCTATAAGCAATATGGGACAATTTTAAAATGTGAATTACCCATGGTTAGTAAGCAACACCAAAAATATAAGGTTATATCTGAAAATATGATAAAAATGACTAAAAATTGGAGACAATATGATAAGATATACTATCCAAATTATGGACTTCCCAAGTGGCACGGTGGTAAAAAATTCACCTGCCAATGCAGGAGATGCAAGAGAAGCAGGCTTGATCCCTGGATTGGGAAGATCCCCTGGAGCAGAAAATGAAAATCTACTCCAGTATTCTTGCCTGGGAAATCCCACGGACAGAGGAACCTGGCAGGCTACAGTCTACGAAGTCACAAGGAGTCAGACATGATAGAGCACACATCCAAAGTAGACAAATAGAAAAAAGCAATTTGGCCAGATAAATCACATTTGTTTAAGATCGAATAGCCGGTTCATGAACATGATTTTATAAAGTGATTCATCAACATGTGTTCTCATTTCTTGTTTGTAGAAAAGGCTTTAGTCCCTTAGGCCTCTCCTGAGTTCCAAAGAGCATACTAGAGCACTTAAGTAATTAGGGGAATGAGGTAACACAGAAACACAGAAAGAGCAGTCAAGGAAGAAAACTATGAATAGATTAACAATGCTGCTGCTGCTGCTAAGTCATTTCAGTCGGGTCCGACTCTGTGTGACCCCATAGACGGCAGCCCACCAGGTTCCCCCATCCCTGGGATTCTCCAGGCAAGAACACTGGAGTGGGCTGCCATTTCCTTCTCCAATGCATGAAAGTGAAAAGTGAAAGTGAAGTCGCTCAGTCATGTTCGACTCTTAGCGACCCCAGGGACTGCAGCCCACCAGTCTCCTCCATCCATGGGATTTTCCAGGCAAGAGTACTGGAGTGGGGTGTCATTGCCTCAGAGTTAATACAGAGTCATAATTCTTCCTCAAAGGGTATACATAACAATTTGATGCATATCTTTGAGTTGTTCTGCAGAATCTAAGACTCTCCCTCCCCCATCCAGGTAGATGACTGTGACAACAAGCTGACCACAGCTTGCAGACTCAAGACTGGTTGGAACCAGAAGATTGATGATTGAAACTCCCAAAACATCACGCCAGTTTACCTTATCACCAACCAATAAGAAATTCAGACACCTTGCCCTTCTTATTCTATAAATGGCCTTTAGAAACCCTTCCCTGAAAGCCACGGAGGAGTTCAGGTCTTTGAGCATAAGCTGCACGTTTTCCTTACAGATAAATGCCCTGGTAGAAATATTCCTTCACCACAACCCAGTTTCAGTAGGTTGCTTTGGTTCAGTAACAACTGCAACTTAAGACATAACATTCATGGAAATGAAAGAATATCTTAATTTGAAGATTTTGTTCTGGTGATCACAGTTGGTGTGTGTATATATATATATATATATGTATTTTTTTTTCCTGACATACTAATAAGGTTAAATAAGAAGTTAGAACTATTGTGTTGAACACAATTTTCTGCCATCTTTTTGCTGAAATTTTTTTTTTTTTTTTTTTTTTAGACCAGAATCCAGTAGCTATTTCCTGCAGGTCACATAGTAAATATTTTAGGCTTTGCAGGTCATATGGTCTCCATTGCAACTACTTTTATCTGCTATAGTAGCACAAAACATAGACAATACCTATATGCCAGTAATTGTATTCTAATAAAACTTTCTTTGCAAAAATAGACTGTGAGCTGGATTTGTCCTATGGCCACAGTATGCTTACTCCTGCTCTAGAGCCCATCTGTGGCCCTTTATGTAAGCTTGGATAGGGAATTATTGAAGAGAACTGATAGCCTTTAAGAATAATCTAATCTTGTCCTTCCCCTTCTGCATTAGCCTACCCACTGTTGCAGTAAAAAGGAAAAACAAAAAAAAAAGAATGAATTTTCCCTTCTCTTTCCTGAGAAGGAAGAAGAGAACAGTGAGCAGGCCTGCACATTCCCAGTTTTTACTTCAACCGTTCCTAATCTGTAATCTGTAAGTAAATTTGTTTTTCTGCCCCCTATCTCTGCATAAGTTACATTCTGCATGTATTGTCTTTTGATTGTATGCTAAATATATTCTGCATCTGGTGTTCACCTTTACAGCACTCTTCCCATTATAGTTTTCTTTTTATATATCAGATAGAAGACCACAGAGCCACTAGATTGCCAGACTCTATTACTGGGTTACTGTTGCCAGCCTATGACTATTGTTGAAACAATGCAAGAGAAAAAAGACAAGATCCCAACACCTCTGCTTCTCATCACTGATCCGTGACTGTAAGCCCTCATCTTATATGAGCCCCTAGACTCCTCATGGTTCAGGGTAAGGCACAGTTCTTGAAGCATGAGGCTACTGTGTTGCTTTCTCTGCTGGCTGAGAATTAAAGCCACCTTTCTACTTCCTCCAAATTCTGTCTCTGTAATTTTTATTTGGCTTTGACAGGTAGAGAAAGCAAAGATTTTGGCCTGCAATACCACCTGTCAGGAAAAGTAGTAGCTCATTCTTTGAAATGTAGAGAATGAAGTCCCTTCATTTTCTCTGGTAAGCCTCTGAGAAGCAATTAGGTCCAGGACATCCTACTCAAATTCTTAATACAATGTATTGCAATTGTTTTTAATAGTTTGCCTTTTACTGTGAGCACATTCAAAATATATTGTGGAAATTTACAGAAAAATAAAAAATCTAACAGGATATGAGAAATAAACAAATCTTCTAAGAGGAAGACAGAAATATTCCTCCTGGACATTAAATCTGAGCTTCCTGTTGGTCGGGGGTGGGGGGTGGTGGACACAGGGCTATATTAGTAACTTAAGCAGAAGGGCACATCTGAGTTACTTGGGAAACTGGTTAAACATATAAATGACTAAGACCATCTTGGCTGAGATCTGGTTTTGGAAGCCTGTGGTGAGACACAACTATGCTTCAAACCCTCAAGATCAATTACTTTCATGGTGTGCATAATCTAACACACAATTTCTTACAGGAAGTATTTTCAGCATTTTGTGTAGAATAGCTCTTCCTCTAACAGGACAGTAACAGTCAATGTAGAACATAAGATCTTTGCCTTTGGCCATTTAATACCTGTTGCGAATCCTAGCCATTACAACAGTTGAAAATGTTCTTACATATTTCAGATGGGATACTGCTTATAGGCTATTGCTCCAATGAATACAAAAATAAGTTAGTTACAGACTGTGTCCTCAGAGAGCTAATGGTGAATTTAATATTGTAGTCAGGAAAGAGACACAGGTATGATAAAGGTCCTTATCAGAGAACACAGAAAATGTTCCTAAACAGGCAGATAAGTTAAAGAAAACTTCCTGTGATAACTAAGGCTAAACTAAACCTGAAAGCATTTGGTCACTGGGAACGTGCATTCCAAACAGAGGATACAGCATTAGCAAAGACACAAAAGCAAGACCGGCATGAGTGTGCATGAGGATTATTATGATCAGTTAAATTCTGATTGATAAGCAAGTATGAGGCAGAGAATGATGCCTGTTAAGGTTGGAGGGGCCAAAATGGTCAGATTACGAATGTCTTTAAATGACCGTTTTAAGACTTCAGATTTGTCCCAAATGTGTTTGAGAATCATAGAAGAGTGTGAATGTGTGTGTGAGGAGGTGAAATTGAAAGATTTTCATCAGGGAAGCATCAGTGTCAGATGGTGTTTCTTAGATATTGCTCTTGCAGCCACAGAGAGGGTATGTGTAAATGAAAAGAGGACTCAAGCCAAGGAAAACTATGGTTATGAAGAAGAAGCACAGATGGAGAGGACAGGAGGATTAAAGACTTGTGGTTATAAATTGCAAGCCTTGGCAGCTTTTTGTACTAGGGCATGAAAGTAATCTGAAAAATCAAAGGTGACATTGATTTCTAAACTTGTGTAAGGAGATATATTGCTCTACCACTCAAGATGCAAAAAAAAAAAAAAAAAAAAATAGAAGTATCAAGGGCATGGGGAAGAAGTGAGCTCAGATTTGTCCATGCTGAGTTAACCTGCCTCTGAAACATCTAATCAGAGTTGTCCAGCACTCATTGAGCTGGACTGTGACGGACAACCTTGCTTGCCAGACTACTGTAAAGTCAAGACTAGTCCACTCCTGGATGGAGCATTTAAAATTCCCCTTTAACATGTAGTGATTACAAATGATCAGATAAGTTGTTTCCACAATATATTATCAGTATGGGATAATCTATCAATATAGTTTCCAGTTCCTGAATTTCTGGAAATATACAATAATGTCAATATTTACTGAACACTTATTCTGTGCCAGACTTTTCTATATGACTACATAGATTCTTATGTAATCCTCATGGCAACCCCATGAGAAAGGCTCTGTTATTATCCAGTCTTATTTTAAAGATGAACAAACAGAAGCAGAGAAGGTAAGTATATTCTCACTTCTACTTAGTCTCAAAGATATTAACAGGAAACCATGTTGATCCAACATGGTAAACTTCAAAGGGTCTACCACAGTATAGCAATACACATGCTTGGCAGACCATCCATTAATCCTAGTATTTAAATCTCCTACAATAGCATCAAATATTTTCAATGCTCTTGACACTACCATCCATGCCCATACTTCTTTACAAATCGCTGTTAGAAGGTTCTCTATAGATTGTTATACGAAGTGAAGTAAGTTAGAAAAAAAGAAATAAGGTATACTATCCCTTATATGCAGAATCTAAAAATAAATGATACAAATGAACTTGTATACAAAATAGTATAGACTTAGAGAACAGCCTTATGTTTAACAGGGGGTAATGTGAAGGGAAGAGATAGTTAGGGAGTTTGGGATGGATTGCACACACTGCTATACTTAAAATGGATAACCAAAGATGCTTGCTCCTTGGAAGAAAAGCTATGGCAAATCTAGACAACATATTAAAAAGTAGAAACATCACTTTCCCAACAAAGGTCAGTATGGTTAAAGCTATGATTTTTTTCAGTGGCAACATACAGATGTGAAAGTTGGACCATAAAGAAGGTTGAGCACCAAAGAATGGATGCTTTCAAATTGTGGTGCTAGAGAAAAATCCTGAGAGTCCCTTGGACAGCAAGGAGGTCAAACCAGTCAATCCTAAAGGAAATCAACCTTGAATATTCACTGGAAGGACTGATGCTCAAGCTGAAGCTCTAATACTTTGGCCATCTGATTCAAAGAGCCAACCCATTGGAACAGACCCTGATGCCGGGAGAGACTGAGGGCAGGAGGAAAAGGGGGCAACAGAGGATGAGATGCTTGGATAACATCAATGACACAATGGACATGAGTTTGAGCAAACTCTGAGAGATAGTGAAGGACGGGGAAGCCTGGGTACGGCAGTCCATGGGGTCACAAAGAGCTAGACACCACTTAGAGCCTGAAAATCAGAAACAACAGTACCTACTGCATAGTAGGGAGCTCTGTTCAATTATATGTGGCATCCTGGATGGAGAGAAATGCTTAGAAAAGCTAAGCCCCTTTGCTCTCCACCTGAATCTACCACAACATAGTTAATCAGCTATACTCCAATATAAAATAAGTTAAAACAGAAGTCTCCCTATAACATTATTTTCATAAATTATTTCTACTTTCACAAAAGGATTTTTATGAAACCTCATCCAGTGGTTATCAATATGAGGTTTAGAGTTCAACAGACTTGGGTTTGAATATTGGCTTTGCAACCTACAAGCTAGATAAAGTTGAACACGTTGCCATAAGTCCTCAGAGTCATAAATCCTATCTATAGGTAACTGGAAAGATTATATAATAAGCCAAAAATTCACATTTTTTTTTCTTTTTTCTAGGTTGTTTTGGTGCCCTAAGCACCTTCTGTTCCACTGGCTCTATTCCAGGTCTTTAGGGACTTCTCCAGAACACTATTGCCACTCACCCCATCAAATTCCTTGGCTAACATTTCATTTCCTTGGGCTCTTCCCTAGTGCCTACGTCAACCTTCCTTTTGCTGGAGGTGCTCAATCTGGCGTGGTCTGGCCACGCTCTGTAGTAGCCCCTTTGTGACCCCCTTTGACTTCATGATCTGAAAATCAAAGGCCCATTCAAGTGCACCTCTGTGTACAGCTTGAGCTCTCAGACTTTAGGTCACATGCTAAGTTATTCAAGAAAATGTTCTATCTTGGAAAACATACGTACACTCAGAAAAGACAATTAGTTTGCTATTTTTCCCTATATTACTAGTGATAACAAAAACTACTAATTACTAACCACTTGCTATGTGACCTGCAGTGGACTTCAAATACATTATCTCCAAATAAATCTATGCAATGTATATCATTCAGTCTACTCAGAAGGCATGATGAAGCTCAGAGCTGTGGCTAAATAGCTCTGGCTATCTGATATCTGCTATACAACTCTTTCTCTGCAATGCCCATCTGCATGTAGGAACAAGAGCCACTCCAAGAAAACTGATCAGGGTTTTAGTCTGGATATGATTGTATCTTTCTCTGCTGAACTGAACACAATCACAAGGAAACTAAATTTTCTCACAGTAGTAACAAAGTCCTCTTTATTTCTATCTCCCTGGATTCTTGCACCTGGCCTACCATTTCAATAATCAATGAACATTTGTTGAATGGATGACTGAACTATCAAAGTGAATCTGATGAATCTAGAATAAACCTGGGAGTCAAAAGAAGATTATTTATGTCCCAACTCACAATCAGATGTCTGACTATGTGTTTGCAGAGGCTCGATTTGTATTCCATTGACAGATAGTAACATCTAGTGAAAATAATTATTCATCGTTCAAAGTTTGATTAAGTATTTTGTGCCTAGTGGCAAGCTCAGTAGCTAGCAAATTAGCTAAAGTCTGGTGACTTATTCAAATGACAAAAGCATCAAAGAAGAATATATGATGAGGAAGAGAAAGGTAGCACATTTTAATATGTGCGAATGAAGTCAATGCAGATTCTGTTGTTCAAATGGTGTTTGCTGAATAATTTCATAAAACTTCCTTCAAGGCTGATAGATAAAGCATATTAGAGACTAATAAAAGATTTAAGATAATTTAGAAATTGTATTTGCCTTGTATAGATGATAAATGTACCATTATTAGTATGTGTTCTTAAAACATGTATAAATAACATTTATCCTTAGTCTTTTAATCACCAAGTCACATTTACTACACTGGGTACTTACAGCTTTAGAACCCTGTTAGATGTTTTAAATGTGATTGTTTTCAGCTGTGTTGCTTTGTGGGTCTATTTTCCTCTCTTCATTATGCCACTGCATAAATGTCACTTTATTAGAGATATTCTATCTCCATGAAATTTTATGAAGAGTCAGGACCCTTCATGCCTTGACATGAAGTTCATGTCTTGCTTTGTGGGTCTATTTTCCTCTCTTCATTATGCCACTGCATAAATGTCACTATATTAGAGATATCCTATCTCCATGAAATTTTGTGAAGAGTCAGGACCCTTCATGCCTTGACATGAAGTTCCTGTGTATCACACTTCGAAAGCAGCCTAAAATCATCATCATATTCTTCTAGTATTTTATATATAACATGTTATTTTATAAACCATTTAAACTTTGTCCTGTTTAAATTATTTCCAGTGTGATTAACACATATAACTCTAGGCAAAGGTAGGTATCTATGAGTTGGAATAAATTATTTAGTCAATTAATACTTATATTCACTTACAAGATTAGACATGCAATGTTTAATTACTTGGTATATCTTTAATAAATCAGTATTCAAAGATAAAGCCATTTATCATTTTCATTAGAGAAATATATACATATAAGTAATAGAACATAGTAAATAGGAAAAAGTCTAATTTAGGTCAAATCAACTGCTACTTCAATATGCTTATATTTGAAAGAAATTACAAGCATTCAGTGAACACTTATAAAAGTTTAGGATTCAGAGCAAATCAGTAGTTTTGTTTGGCTCTGAAACAAACTCACGTAAAATTATTTTCTATTAAATTACTGCTTAATTGACATTCATTTTAATAAACCAAACAGGTATATTTATAAATTATTTTCAGTCTAAAGCAAATTAGCAGCAGTGAAGAAATGGCAGAACAGTTCACTATAGTGATTATGTGTGTATATAAATATATTTTAATATGCATATTAATTGGCATATTCATTTTAAGGACTGATGCTGAAGCTCCAATACTTTGGCCACCTGACATGAAGAACTGATGAAATGGAGAGGATCCTAGTTCTGGGAAGCATTGAGGGCAGGAGGAGAAGGGGGCTACAGAGGTTGAGATGGATGGATGGCATCACTGACTCAATGGACATAAGTTTGAGCAAACTCCCAGAGATAGTGAAGGACAAGAAAGCCTGGGGGTGCTGCAGTCCCTGGGGTTACAAAGAGTCAGATATGATGTAATGACTGAACAATATATTAATGTGCATATACATAAGAATAAGTAATACTAGCTGTGTTGCATAAAGAAATTTATATAATTTTTTCCAACTAAATTGTTGTTTCGTGGAAATAATCATAGTGGTAGGTAAAAAGTTCAAGATTCTTATTCTTCACTGCAAGTGAAGGCATATATTGAGGATTTCTTTCACTATGAAGACAAGATGTGGAAATCTTGGAAAAGTCTATGTGATTTAACACTGGTTATTCACTAGTTACAGTGAGACCTGCAGGGCTTCATTTTACATACATTATATTCTGAATAAGATTTATTGAGATGTAGTTTCTACAATATAAAAATGTACTAGTTTTTGTGTATTTCAATGAGTTTTTAAAAATATATATGCCTATTTATCCACCTCCAATAACAAAGTATCAAATATAATGTTTATTGCCCCAAATATAGATATTTCCATCACCCACAAACACTTTCTTATTTTCCTTTGCTGTCAATCCCCAAATTATCAATTTTAGTAATGACCAATCTACTTTCTCCATAAATTAGATTTGATATTTTCTAAATTGAAATAAGTAGAACTATAGAGTGTGTACTCTTTCAAATGTCCTTTTGATCAGCTATTTTGTTAGGTTGCATTATTGCTTATGTCAATAGTTTGCTCCTTTTTATTGTAGAGTAATACCCCACTTTTTTCTGGACTCTACCCACTGACCTATACGTATAGCCTTACAATAGTACCACACTTTTTGATTACAATAATTTTACAGAAACCTTTAAAACAGGTGGTACAAACATTTCAAACTCAATTATTTTTAATCTAATATATACTTATTTGAAACAACAGAATATCAGCTTATTCCTGAAAATCTAAAAATTCAGAGAAATTTTTAAAAATAATGGATATTTAAAATAACAAATATGAAATGAAATGACTAAAGATGTTCATTTTCTATCTGTGTTTTTTTTTTTTTTCCTGCTTCCAACCAGTTTGAGATGTATGTGCTTGTGGCCTGCAGATAGTCAGCATTTTCTACCATGGGTGGGGCTCTCAGCTCCTGCAGAACAACTCAAAGATATGCATCAGATTGCTATGTATAGCCGTTCAGAAGGAACCAGAAATATGTGTCTCTATTGTTCTAATCATCAACTGCTTGGACCTACTCTTTGGAACTTGGGAAGGTATAGGAGACTAAAGCCTTTTTTTTTCCCCCCCCAAAAACAAGGGACACTAAGCAGCTTTTATACCTTTTAAATTTTGCTTGATTTCAAGCAAAATTTTCCTTGATACTCCTCAATCCTGAGGGTAAAAGGGGTGGGACAAGAAAGGGAATAAAGGTTTGGATAGAGAGATTCAGAAGAAGCCCAGCAGGGAAACTCAGTTTCTAGGGGACTTGGTTTCAATATCATGAAATTTAACTAGTTATGCAAAGTTATTCAAAAATCTCAAACATATGAGGTGATCTAGAGAGACACTATATGTTTTTATAATATTCTTATGCTGTGTTTTAAGTCATTTGAAATGACAGGCCTCTTAGACTTTGTTTATGAAATGAAATGACTAAAAATGTTCATTTTCTGGCTAATTATAAGCATAAGCAATTAAAATTTTAATATTAGAAATAAGGGCTAAAAGTCTTACATAAAGGTTATAAAGATTATCTAAGTCACAATTTAGAAACAATCACAAGTATATTCATCTTTAAGCATTAATGCTTACCAGATTTTCTACACTGTCCTTATTTTGTCATGCTTGATTCCAGGAGACCTGAAATTACTCTGCAAAACTATTCTGCATGATTAAGAATACTCTAAGACCTAGCAATTCCACTCTTAAGTTTATACTCAGCAGATATTAGCATGTAAGTTCACCAAAAGACATGTACTTGAATCCTCATAACAGTACCATTCATAATTGTTCCCAAATGGAAACAACCCAAATAGTAACCAACTGTAGCATTAATAAACAGACTGTGGTATATATTAGTATAATGAAGATTTTACAACAACATGCATGAATGATGGAACACAATAACAATGTGGGTAAATCACTCTCACAAATATTCAGCAAAAGAATGCAGGCAGTAGGGTACATACTGCTAATTCCTTTAGTTCAAAAACAGAAAAATAAAACTCTGTTATTAGCAGTGTGGACAGCTGTTCCTGGGGCTCAGTAACTAAAAGGGGCTATAAGGATGGCCTCTGGGATGCTGGCAACACAAGCATATCAACTTTATTAAAGTTATTTTCACTGGGTCTAAGATGTGTGCACGTTTTTCTCTCTCCATGTATATGCGTGTATGGTACTTCCATAAAATTTTTATTAAAATTTTTAATTATTTAAGAATAAAAAACTTAGAAAATGTTTGTTTTTTCCAGAATGACTTATTACGTCTTTTCATGTAAATTATTTTATTATGTCTTCAGTTCAGTTCAGTCGCTCAGTCGTGTCCAACTCTTGGTGACTCCATGACCTCAGCATGCCAGGCCTCCCTGTCCATCACCAACTCCTGGAGTTTACTCAAACTCATGTCCGTTGAATCGGTGATGCCATCCAACCATCTCATCCTCTTTCATCGCCCTCTCCTCCTGTCCTCAATTTTTCCCAGCATCAGGGTCTTTTCAAATGAGTCAGTTCTTTGCATCAGGTGGCCAAAGGATTGGAGTTTCAGCTTCAACATCAGTCCTACCAAAGAACACCCAGGACTGATTTCCTTTAGGATGGACTGTTTGGGTCTTCTTGCAGGCCAAGGGACTCTCAAGAGTCTTCTCCAACACCACAGTTCAAAAGCATCAATTCTTGGGTGCTCAACTTTCTTTATAGTCCAACTCTCACATCCATACATGACCACTGGTAAAACCATAGCCTTGACTAGAAGGATCTTTGTTGACAAGTAATGTCTTTGCTTTTTAATATGCTGTCTAGGTTGGTCATAACTTTCCTTCCAAGGAGTAAGTGTCTTTTAATTTCATGGCTGCAATTACCATCTTCAGTGATTTTGGAGCCCCCCAAAATAAAGTCACCCACTGTTTCCACTGTTTCCCCATCTATTTGCCATGAAGTGATGGGATGAGATGCCATGATCTTAGTTTTCTGAATGTTAAACTTTAAGCCAACTTTTTCACTCCCCTGTTTCACTTTCATCAAGAGACTCTTTAGTTCTTCACTTTCTGCCATAAGAGAGATGGCATCTGCATATCTGAGGTTATTGGTATTTCTCTCAGCAATCTTGATTCCAGCTTGTGCTTCTTCCAGTCCAGTGTTTCTCATGATGTACTCTGCATATAGGTTAAATAAGCAGGGTGACAATATACAGCCTTGACGTACTCCTTTTCCTATTTGGAACTAGTCTGTTGTTCCATGTCCAGTTCTAACTGTTGCTTCCTGACCTGCATACAGGTTTCTCAAGAGGCAGGTCAGGTGGTCTCGTATTCCTATATCTTTCAGAAGTTTCCACAGTTTATTGTGATCCACACAGTCAAAGGCTTTGGCATAGTCAATAAAGCAGAAGTAGATGTTTTTCTGAAACTCTCTTGCTCTTTCGATGATCCAGTGGATGTTGGCAATTTGATCTCTGGTTTCTCTGACTTTTCTAAAACCAGCTTGAACATCTGGAAGTTCATGGTTCACGTATTGCTGAAGCCTGACTTGGAGAAAATTGACAGTAACTTGTGTGTGAGATGAGTGCAATTGTGTGATAGTTTGAACATTCTTTGGCATTGCCTTTCTTTGGGATTGGAATGAAAACTGACCTTTTCCAGTCCTGTGGCCACTGCTGAGTTTTCCAAATTTGCTGACATATTGAGTGCAGCACTTTCACAGCATCATCTTTCAGGATTTGAAATAGCTCAACTGGAATTCCATCACCTCCACTACTTTGTTCATAGTGATGCTTCCTATTGCCCATTTGACTTCACATTCCAGGATGTCTGGCTCTAGATGAGTGATCACACCATCATTATTATCTGGGTTGTGAAGATCTTTTTTGTATAGTTCTGTGTATTCTTGCCACCTGTTCTTAGTCTCTTCTGCTTCTGTTAGATTCATACCATTTCTGCCCTTTATTGAGCCCATCTTTGCATGAAATGTTCTCTCTAATTTTCTTGAAGATACCTCTAGTCTTAAGTTTCATTCAAATTAGAAAGGAGGAAATAAAATTGTCTCTGTCTGCAGATGACATGATGTAATGTATAGTAAAGATTCCACTCAAAAAAACTGTTTGAACTGATAAAATCAGTAACTTTTCAGGGCTAAGATCAGTATACAAAAATCAGTAGCATTTCTAGACACTAAAAATGAACTATCTGAAAGAGAATAAGGAAAACAATCCCATTTATAATAGTTTCAAAACTATAAGATACATCAGAATAAATTTAACCAAAAATGGTAAATCTGCACTCTCAAAATCATAAGAAAGGAAGTGAAGAGACACAAATAAATGGAAAGATATCCCATGTGCGTAGATTAGAGGAATTAAAATTGCTAAAATATCTATACTGCAAAAAGGGATTCACGAACTCAATGCAATCCCTATCAAAATTTGGATGGCATTTTTCACAAAAATAGAAAGGAATAATTCTAAAATTCTTTGTGGAACCACAAAGACTTCACATTGTCAAAGCAATTTTGAGAAAGTAAAAAGTTGGAGCCGTCACACTTCTGATTTCAAGCTATATTACAAAACATGGTAATCAAAACATAATACTGGCATAAAAATTGGCATATTGATCAATGGAATAGAATTAAGCGTTCAAAAATAATAATGCCATGCATATATAGTCAAAATATTTCAACAAAGGAGCCAAAACTATATGATTGGAAAAGAATAGACTCAATAAATTGTGCTAAGAAAACTGGACAGCCACATTCAAAATAATTTAAATGGACTCCTATCTTACACAATCCACAAAATCAATACAAAATGGATAAAAGATGAATGTAAAACCTGAAATCATAAACCCCTAGAAGACACAGGAGGTATACTCCTTGGCATCAGTCCTGGAAATAGACACACACATATCCTGGAAATGTGTGTGTGTGTATTTAGATATATTAAATACATATATTTAATTTAATATTAACTTAAATGTTTAAATTAAATATATTTAATTAATATTTAATTTAAATATTTAAGTTAAATATTTAAATTAAATCAAATTAAATGTATATATTTAATTTGAACCAAAAACAAAGGCAACAAAAGCAAAAGTAAACAAGCAGAACTATATCAAACTAAATAGGAACAGCGAAAGAAACTATTAACAAAAGGAAAAAGCATGGGAGAAAATTTTGCAAACTGTATCTCTGACAAGAATTAAATATCAAAAATATACAAAGAACTCCTGCAACTTCATAGCAGAAAAAAACGAAAAACACAACCCAATTAAAAAATAGACAAAAGACTTGAACAGACCTTTTTCCAAGAAGACATACTGATGACCAAATAGATATATGAAAAGATGCTCAACATCACTAATCATCAGTAAAATCCAAATCAAAACCACAGTGAGATATTATCTTACATTTGATAGGATGTCTCTTACCAAAAAGAAAAGATATAACAAATGCTGGTGGTGATGTGAAGATAAGGGAACTCATGCACTGTTGTTGAGAATATAATTTGGTAGAGCACTATGAAAACCTGTACAGCCAATCCTAAAAAAGTAAATCCTAAAAAATCCATGTAACACAGTAATCCAACATCTGAGTATATATTCAAAGGAAAAATGATCACTGTCTCAGAGAATTATCTGTATTCCCACATCCATTTCAACAATATTCACAGACGTCAAGACATGGAAACAACCTAAGTGGTCATTAATAAATGAATGAATAAAAAAATGTGGTGTGTATACACACACACACACATATATACACATTTATGCATATATATACACATATAAAGTATATACATATATATGGGGGGGGAGAGACAGAGAGAAAATTATTTGCCTTAAGAAAGAATGAATAAGCCAGAAAAAGACAAATAGTGCATGGTATCACATATTTGAAATCTAGAATAATAATAATAACAAAAGTAAATATGTGAGGAGAGTTCACCTAGACATCAACAGTCTTTGAGGATTGTGACATTTATCAAGCCAGTACAAGTTTCTAAATGAACATGTAAGTATTTCTAAGATGTTAAAATAACCAGTTCAATTAAAAATCTGGAAAATTTGTCTAAATAACTCCCTGAATTTACTGAGTAGACATTCTGATATATATAGTTGTATCTTGCTTCTTCTTAAATACTATTAGCCTTATAGATGGGTGGAGGACTTACGTTTATTTTAAAAATTGACAAACGTAAATCAGGGGAACCGGTTCAGATATGAGGAAAAAAGTCTCAAGACAAAACATTTTTAACATTGTGTCCACAGAATGAAGCTCTTTGTGTTACAGTCTTTGAGTCTGACTGGCAGCCAACAGCAAAGATTCATTTTCAGGCTGTCTTTAGGTTATTCATACAGGTGACTCCAACATCAAGCATAAGAATACCTTTTTTTCCCTCTCAAATACAAGGACAGCTGAGTCAGTGCCTGGTTATGCTTGTGTTTGGGCTAAGTTGCTTCAGTTGTGCCCGACTCTGTGCGACCCTATGGACTGTAGCCTGCCAGGTTCCTCTGTCCGTGGGATTCTCCAGGAAAGAATACCCGAGGGGTTGCCATGCCCTCCGCCAGGGGATCTTCCCAACCTGTGTCTCCTGCATTGCAGGATTCTTTACCACTGAACCACCTAGGACACCGCAGTACCAGTTACACGTTGCAATACATTGATTTTGTTATTCTTTTAAGGACTTTCCCTCTTTTCTATTAAGAAATATTGCTTATTCTAAAAGATGGAAAAATATGATTCCTAAACCTTCTAAGAAAAGGCCTAACCAAGTGTTTATAAATTGTTATAATAGAAATTTTAAGAGAGAAAGGAAACAATTTGTTGAGTTGATAAGCTAACTAAGAATTTAGCTTCTCTTATCTGGCCCCCACACAGGTTCCTTTTAAGTCATACACTAATTCACACATATAAGAAATATCAGAATATTTTCTTTCCAAATGGAAAATAAAATGCAATAATATAAGAAAATAAAACATTTAGAGGTAACCCACTCCATCCATGAAAGTATTTCGTTTCCATGGCTGAATGTTTCATGACTCTTCTCAGTATAGATCTAACTTCTAGAAGCAGGACAAAGGGAGTCAGTATAAGTCATCCTTATGTACTTATCCTCTGACACACATAGGCACACCAAAACAAAAGCAAAAAATAAAAAATAAAAATTCTAGCATAAAGAGGAAAAACAAAAATCCTTTATCATTTCTTTCTCATTCCCAAGGCATTCCATTTACATTTACCATGTTTCTTATACAAAGTAATTTTGGGAGAAAAGAAACTCATTCTGTTTCAGGATAAACACACTTTGTTTGAAGTGGGACTGTAAGGTGTTGGCAGCGCAAAGATAAATTAAAATGATTTTCTCTGTTTATAAAGGATATTTATAGACTAGATCACCTTTCACCCTTTCCTTCATGTGCGTCCTTGAAGACACAGTGAATCTGATTCCTTCCTGCAGGAAGATTAGAAACTTTAGAATAGAAATCAGCCTCTCTAGAGATTAAGCCTCCTCTCTAGATGTACAATATAGAAATATCTCCAAGGTGGCAGCCAAATAACCACTAGATACATTAAATCATGAGCTTCTCAGGTGTCTCGAGGTGAAGAATCTGCCTGCCAATGAAGGAGACGTGGGTTTGATCCCTGGGTCCAGAAGATCCCCTGGAGAAGGGAATGTATTCTTGCCTGGAAAATTCCATGGCAGACTACAGTCCATGGGGTCACAAAAGAGTCAGACATAACTTGGCAACTAAAACAACAAATGTTAAGACATATTTTTAGAATCAGCTGAAGGGATTCCAAGCAGATGTTCAAGAAATTGACACAAGGTACAGATCCTTGTCCCTTAAGCAGGTAAGAGAAGTTCCTATTATTTCTTCTGCTTTGCTCTTATCAAATGTGTGACTTTGTCCTAATTTTGTATTCAGTTTTGTGCTACCTTACACACAAGGCAATCTGTTAATCCTTACAGAATGATAAATTATGCTCTCTCCATTGGTAAGGAGGGCTGTTTTTATTGGGAGGATTGTTTTATTTCTCCAACAGGAGGAAGAAAAGGAACATAACATGAGTGCCAACTGCATGTCAGAGTTGTCTGGAATAACAACAACTCTTTAAAGTAGGCAGAAGAAATAACTTCTGTTAATGTCATAAGTTCTATTATTTTAGGTAATCTAGATCGTAGCAGCAAATACAACAAACATTTTGCAAGTAGAAGGTACAAACAGGAGTCTCATTTGAGATTCATGTTACCTTGTGCTTCCTATCTGGCTAAGCACTCTGGAAATGTGAGGGAAGTAAAGGGAAATCAGTCATCAGGCAGTTTCTAGCATTTTGTAAACTGAATCTTAAAACATGCATGCAAATGGGCAGTGATGTATCTGAATTTTTAGAAAAGTATTATCAATATTTTTAAAAACTTGAGTCCATTCTGCTTAGCTAATTACAATGCTGGAACAAAAGTTTTGTTGATGTCTCCACATAGCCCTGATGTTTCAGTTTAAAAATTTGTTTCTGGTCACTGTCATCACTGATTTTGCTACTTCTAACAGGTGAATTTCTGCTTGTGAACAAACCCTGAATAACTAGAGGAAAAAGAACTGAGATTGCTAAATCATATGGTAGTTCTATTTTTTTTTTTTTTGAGGTAACCTCCACACTGTATTCTATAGTGACTACATTAATTTACATTTCTACAAGCAGTGCAAAAGTTTTTCTTTTTTTTCCCTCCACTAATCTCCAAATAATACACTAATACACACCGTGTTTAGGAGGCAGGAAATGTTCAAGTGTATCAGGAAGAGAAAAGGTCAAGTTGGCTCCCTCAGAGGTTATTTTTCCATTTCATAGAAAGATCCTAAAGTAAATAGTCATAATTTTTCAGTGGTAGAAATATTTCAATGAGTATCTCCTATAGCTTTCACTGGGATTCATGGCCTGTCTAATCCTATTCCCTAGTTATTTCCTAGTTATTGCACTTATCCTAGTGCAATAGGATTTTCCCCAAATATAGGTGATCTCTGATTCAGGACAGTTCAACTTATGACTTTATGATGATGCAAAAGTGATATGAATTCAGTAGAAATCATACTTCAGAGTTTGAATTTTGGTCATCTCCTGAGGTAGAGGTATATGGTAAGACACTCTCTGGGGGGTGCTGGGCAGGGCAGTAAGCCACACCTCCCAAATAGTCACATGATCAAGAAAGTAAACAACTGTAAAATAATGAAATTAGAAAACTCACTAACACCACACAAAAATATTCAAAATGAATCAAAGATCTAAATGTAAGGATGGATACTATAAAAGTCTAAGATAAAAACATAAGCAGAACATGCTTTGACATAAATTGCAACAAGTTCATCTTCAATCTACCTCCTAGAGTAATGAAAATAAAAGGAAAAATTAGCAAATGGGACTTAAAACTAAACTTAAAAGTTTTTGCATAGCAAAAGAAACCATAAATGAAATGAAAAGACAATGCACAGGATGGGAGAAAACATTTGCAAGCTGAGCAACTGACAAGGGAGCTTGTGCAACTTAATATTAAAATAAAGAAATGGGGGAAGAATTAAATAGAAAATTCTCCACAGAAGATGAACAGATGGCTGAAAAAGCACATTTTAACATGACTAATTATTAGACAAATGTGAATCCAAACTGCAGCGAGGCATCACTTCAACAGGTTAGAAAGGCCGTCTTCAAAAAATCTACAAACATTAAATGCTGGATAGAGTGTGGAGAAAACTGAACCCTCCTACACTATTGGTGGGAATATAAACTGGCACAGCCACTGTGGAGGACAGTATGGAGGTTCCTTAAAAAACTAAAAATAGAGCCACCATATGATCGAGCATGCTCATTCTTGGGCATATATCTGGAAAAAAAAAAAAACATAATCTAAAAAGACATATGTACCCCGATGTTAACAGCAGCATTGTTGACAATTCCCAGGACATGGAAGCAACTGATATGTCCATCCACAAAGGAATGGATAAAGAAGATGTGGTACATTCGTAGAAAAGAATATTGCTCAGCCATGAAAAGAATGCATCATGTACCACATGGATGGATCTAGAGGTTCTCATCCTCTAGTGAAGAAAGTCAGATGGAAAAAGATAAATATCATATGAACCCATTTCTATGTAGAATCTTAAAAAATGGTACAAATGAACATATCTACAAAATAGCATTACAGATGTAGAAAACAAACTTATGTTTACCAGGGGTTGGGGGGAATAAACTGGAAGATTGTGACTGACGCAAGAACACACACACACACACACACACATATACAAAAGATAACTAGTCAGGACCTACTGTACAGTCTAGGGAACTCTACATAATACTCTGCAACGGCCTATATGGGAAAAGAACCTAAAAAAAAAAGTGGATATGTGTACAGGTATAGCTTAATCACTTTGCTGGACACCTGAAACACAATATTGTAAATCAACTATGCTCCAAAAAAATTGTTTTTAAAACAGAGCAAATAACTGATAAATTTGTTTGTAACAATGTAACATAATGATACACTAAGACCATTCTGTGCCTATAAAACCCACTCTGTTTTTCACCTTCAGTATACTATTTAACAAATTACATGAGATATTCAACACTTTAGTATAAAGTAGGCTTTGTGTTAGATGATTTTGACCATCAGTAGACTAATGTAAGTGTCCTGAGCCTCTTTAATGGAGGTTAGACTAAGGTATGCTGCCCTATTAAATGCATTTCAACTTACAATATTTTCAACTGTATGATAAGTTTTATCAGGACAGAACCACATTCTAAGTTGAAGAAGAACTGCACAGCTATGAATGTATAAGCAGAGGAGTTAGGAGGCCAATTGCAAATTAACAATAGTAAGCCCTTTTTTTTGCTGAGTATCTGACTCACAAAATCTGTACTTCCTTTATGAATTCTGGTAAAGTGGAGAGGAGACTGTCATAATTTTGTTCTTTACCTAGTAGATTTTTTTAGAAAGTAGGAAATATATGTAAGAGTGCAAATTAAAGCAATGTTTAGATGTAGAAAAGAGAGAAATCAAGACAAAATTGTAGAGCTAGAAAGGAGTAACAAGTTGGACAGGATAGCCAGCAGGACGATAAGAACAAAGATTCCTCATCTTTCCAATTCCAGAAACATCAGATGCCTGCCAAAAATAAATGGCTAATTATAAGTCCTGATTCCCAGGATCCCTTCTAAAGTTACTTTAAAGTTTCTAACGCGTAGGAGCAAAAACAAAAACAACACTCTAGTTTCTTTATTCTATAAAGGAAGGAGAAAGAAAAATTCCTATCTCCATGTTTTCCTTACAAAAATTTGCATGCTCTTTTGCTTCTAAAACCCTAAGAAAGTTCTTACCTATTCAGTAAGTAATTCCCATGAGCATGACTTTGAAATTTGAAGGTAACTTATTTATGACACGTATATATACTAATATATAGAGAATCCTATTTAGAGATTGTCATAAAATTCAGAGCCACTTTTTTTTTTTTTTATCCTGTTAGACCTCCTGACATTATCACTGCAGATCATTCTTTCTCTCCAAATTTCAGGAAGTAATAAAATGTTATGTAATATCTTCAGCCATAAAAAAGCCCAGATGGTTTGAACTAGGAATTAAAGTATGTGGTTTTGAAGAAATATATGGTTTTATGCCTAGAATATAATAAAGCGACAGATTTGCCATGTATTTTAACCCAAATGGGAAAATTAAAAAAAAAAAAAAAACTTATGCTTTTAATTAAAGGCATATTTTCCATCAAAAGCATCAGCCCTTTACATATGAATCTAAAATGAAAATTGACACTAAAACCCACATTAAGGAGGTTTAACTTTCAGACAGAATTATAAGAAGTAAATTCTTGTAGGTAGTAGAATGTGCTTTCTTTCCCTAGAGCTGTTACTAGAATATTTTAGTAATTTCAGGGAGTCCTGGCAATAAGGACAAATCTCTGCAGTTAGATTAAATATCCACTTGCTCTAGGGTTCCATAGAAAATGAATCCAAATTTGCAAGTTCATTTTGTATCTGATGCGTCACTGTCAATGATGCATTACTTGTAGGGAATGAGTCTGGTAATCTATCTATTTGTATGGGCAAAAGCAAACTCTAATTGCAACTGGTAGATTTAGTCATAGTTTGACAGTTAAACTCATCTGAGATGAAGGACACATAATGTGTACTTTTGCAAGAGGAAGGAAATGTACACTCACTCCATCTGGTATGTAGAAGCACTGCATAAAATAATACAAAAAAAACAGAATCTTCCCTTTACAGAAGCTACATTTTTAGGATCATAGCTCTTACCTTAAAGATAAATATGAATTTCCTTTGATATATAGATAAAATTGTTACACCTTCACTTCAGCTCAGTTCAGTTGCTCAGTCATGTCCGACTCTTTGTGACCCCATAAACAGCAGCATGATAGGCCTCCCTGTCCGTTACCAACTACCAGAGTCTACCCAAATCCATGTCCATTGAGTCAGAGACACCATCCAGCTATCTCATCCTCTGTCATCCCCTTCTCCTCCTGCCCTCAATCTTTCCCAGCATCAGGGTCTTTTCAAATGTGTCAGTGCTTCGCATGAGGTGGCCAAAGCATTGGAGTTTCAGCTTCAACATCAGTCCTACCAATGAACACCCAGGACTGATCTCCTTTAGGATGGACTGGTTGGATCTCCTTGCAGTCCAAGGGACTCTCAAGAGTCTTCTCCAACACCACAGTTCAAAAGCATCAAATCTTTGGCGCTCAGCTTTCTTTATAGTTCAACTCTCACATCCATACATGACCACTGGAAAAACCATAGCCTTGACTAGAAGGACCTTTGTTGGCAAAGTAATGTCTCTGCTTTTTAATATGCTGTCCAGGTTGGTCATAACTTTCCTTCCACATAGTAAGCATCTTTTAATTTCATGGCTGCAGTCACCATCTGAGGTGATTTTGGAGCTCAAAAAAAAATAGTTAGCCACTGTTTCCACTGTTTCTCCATCCATTCGCCATGAAGTGATGGGACTGGATGCCATGGTCTTAGTTTTCTGAATGTTGAGCTTTAAGCCAACTTTTTCACTCTCCTCTTTCACTTTCATCAAGAGGTTCTTTAGTTCTTCTTCACTTTCTGCCATAAGGGTGGTGTCATCTGCAAATCTGAGGTTATTGATATTTCTCCTGGCAATCTTGATTCCAGCTTGTGCTTCCTCCAGCCCAGTGTTTCTCATGATGTACTCTGCATATAAGTTAAATAAGCAGGGTGACAATATACAGCCTTGACGTACTCCTTTTCCTATTTGGAACCAGTCTGTTCCATGTCCAGTTCTAACTGTTGCTTCCTGACCTGCATACAGGTTTCTCAAGAGGCAGGTCAGGTGGTCTGGTATTCCCATCTCTTTCAGAATTTTCCACTGTTTATAGTGATCCACACTGTTACACCTTAGAATAGGAAAAAAGCAGGAGTTTCCAGTCCTAGATTCCAGCTCTTCAGTCCGACACCTACTAAACTATATAATAGAAAAGTAATCACTGTCACCCTCAGTTTACCCACGTGTACAGTGATCATGATACCTTAAAAACAGTTCTGTGGAAAGAAATATATTTAAAGAAAGTCATATGAATATGTCATCTTGTACACTATAAAATCACATCATCAGAACAGGGTTCTTAATTTGAACTTCTCCAAAATTAAGCAAAAGAAAAAAAAAAAAAAAAGCAAAAACAAAAACAAAAAAACCAAGCTGGCCTGCTATGGATAAGTTTCTATTTTCAAAATGATTCTATTCAATGTTTGGCTAGTCATAACCTAGCTAAAATTCTACTTATTTCCTTGAACTTTAACAGCATAAAATGGTTAGACTCTGCCACTCAACCAGCTAATATAAAGCAGTTTTAGAGCTGAAAAGAGAGTTGAGCTTGGATTTTTCTCTGATATATTAACCAGACACACTCATAAAGTCACTCACTTTTCAACACATAATTTTTGAGAAACACTTAGCATGTATCAAGGGCAAGGCATGATGTTAAAAGTTGAAGGTATAATAGAGGAGAAAAATAGACATCAATCTTTCACTTTTTGAATTTATCATCTAGCAGGGAGGTTAAATACTAAATAACATTATACAAATGCATGAAATTACAAGTATATTTGTTAAGAAATGGGGAACCATTTATCCAGAAGTTCCAAAATATTATTTGGGGTGAAGGAAGCATTATGTAAGGAAACAATACTATGTGATCTGAAGGTCGAATAGATTTGTGTGGGAAAAAAATGTAGTAGAAGGAAAATCCAGGTAGAAGAAATTAGAGTGAAAAAAAATCTGCTGAAATAGGAGAGTAAATGGTACAGTTTATAAACTAAAAGAGGAAATAGCTAAGAAATGAAGTTGTACAAGACAAATTTTGCAAATGTCAGATTATTAAGGGATCTGTTTGTAATACCAAGCATTTTGGTCTACATCAGTGGAGAATACCTTCATGACGACGAAGAGTTGTAAGCACAGATTTGTATAATCAGGTTTGTGTAAGGAAAAGATCACTTTGACTGTTGAATGCAAGGTAGACTGAAAAGGAAGAACACTGAAAAGTGATACAACTATTTCTGGAAATACAACCACTTCATTAGACTAACATATTGGTTCACATTCTTTAGTTTTCTCCTCCATTAGTTTGCAAATCCATAACCTTGCCATAACCTTATGGTTTTCAAAAAAAAAAGAATAATAAGTTAGGAGCTCTGTCTTGATTTCATTATAATAAAATATATTCTGTGTCTCAGATAGTCAAAATATGGGTACTTTTGGACACAATGTTCAAATCTTATTTAATAAAATCAAATCAAACATACATTTCAGTTTGTGGTATAACACGTGGAGAAAAGTAAAAGTCGCTCATTTGTGTCTGTTTGCAGACCCCATGGACTATACCGTCCATGAAATTCTCCCAGTAGCTGTTCCTTTCTCCAGGGGATATTTCCAAACCAGAGATGGAACCCAGGTCTCTCGCATTTCAGGCAGATTCTTTACCAGCTCAGCTACCAGGGAAGCCCAAGAATACAGAAGTGGGTAGCCTATCCCTTCTCCAGCATATCTTCCCAACACAGGAATTGAACTGGGGTCTCCTACATTGCAGGTGGATTCTTTACCGGTTGAGCTATGAGGGAAGCCCATAATACGTGGAAAATATATTAAAATATGTTGGTTTCAGTATACTATATCCTTGGTCTTCAAGTGAGAATGCTGAAAATCTTATCATGTGTGTGTGTTCAGTTGCTCATTGTGCCCAGCTCTTTGCGACCCTATGGACTGTAGACCATCAAGTTCCTCAGCCTATGGGATTCTCCAGGCAAGACTACTGGAGTGCATTCCTCCAGGGGATCTTCCCAAACTGGGGATCAAACCTCCATGTCCAGCATTGCAGGTGGATTCTTTACTGCTGATCCACTAGGGAAGCCCAAGTCTAATCCTGCAAAATTAGAAATAGTTTTTCTGTGTTTCCATAAGGATATGTACAATGACTATTAATTAGAATTAGATCCAATCACTAGTAGTTAGCATACCTTAGTGCCTCTGGAATTGAGGATGGGGTGGGAAAATGAGGTTAGTTGGTAAATAAAAGAATTAGTCAAACTAGTTTCATTGCATTATTGAGGTTGGAAGATGAAAGAAGTGGACTTCATGTGAATGAAAATTTCTTCATTACTCTAAATCTATATCTTTAATTTTAGAGTACTGTTTTTATCTGCTCCAAGTGTGAACAAAATCCTTCAACCTAGGCTTTAACAGTATGTGAACTGAGAACTTCCAGATGTACAAGCTGGATTTAAAAAAGGGAGAGAAACCAGAGATCAAATCACCAACATCTGCAGGATCATAGAAAAAGCAAGAGAATTCCAGAAAAACATCTACTTCTGCTTCATTGACTACGCTAAAGCCTTTGACTGTGTGGTCACAACAAACTGTGGAAAATTCTTAAAGTGATGGGAATACCAGACCACCTGACCTGCTCCTTGAGAAACCTGTATGTAGGTCAAGCAGCAGCAGTAAGAACCAGACATGAAACAACGGACTTGTTCAAAGCTGGGGAAAGAGGACATCAAGGCTGTATTTTGTCACCCTGCTTATTTAACTTAAACACAGAGTATATTATGTGAAATGCTGGGTTGGATGACTCACAAGTTGGAATCACCATGGCCAGGAGAAATATCAGCAGCCTCAGATATGCAGACGATACCACTTTAATGGCAGAAAGCAAAGAGGCACTAAAGAGCCTCCTCATGATGGTGAAAAAGGGAGTGAAAAGGCTGGTTTAAAACTCAACACTCAAAAAATGAACATCATAGCATCCATTCCCATCACTTCATGGAGAATAGATAGGGAAAAAGTGGAAACAGTGGCAGATTTTATTTTCCTGGGCTCCAAAATCACTGCAGATGGTGACTGCAGCCATGAAATTAAAAGACACTTGCTTCCTGGAAGAAAGGGTTTCCCTGGTAGTTCAGCTGGTAAAGAATTCACCCGCAATGCAGGAGACCCTGGTTCAATTCCTGACTGGGAAGATGCCCTGGAGAATGAATAGGTTATCCACTTCAGTATTCTGACCTGGAGAATTCCATGGACGGAGGAGCCTGGCAGTCTACAGTCCATGGGGGTCACCAAAAGTCGGATATGACTGATAACTTTACTCTCACTTTCTTGGAAGAGAAGATATGACAAATCTGGGTGTGATTAGCCACTCAGTCGTGTCAGACTCCTTGTGACCCCATGGACTTTAGCCCATCATGCTTCTCTGTACATGGTTATTCTCTAGGCAAGAATCCTGGAGTAAGTTGCCATGCCCTCCTTCATGGGATTTCCCCAACCCAGGGTTCCCTGCATTGCAGGTGGATTCTTTACCAGCTGAGCTATCAGGGAAGCCCATACCTAGGCAGCATATTAAAGAGCACATCACTTTGCCAATAAAGGTCTGTAGAGTCAAAGATATGATTTTTCCAGTAGTCATGTGTGGATGTGAGAGTTGGACCATAAAGAAGATCGAGTGCTGAAGAACTGATGCTTTCATACTGTGGTGCTGGAGAAGAGTTCCTTGGACAGCAAGGAGATCCAACTAGTCAATCCTAAAGGTAATAAAGCCTAAACATTCATTGGAAGGATTGATGCTAAAGCTGAATCGTCAATTCTTTGGCCACCTGATGGGAAGAGTCAACTCACTGGTAAAGACCCAGATGCTGGGAAAGATTGAGGGCAGGAGGAAAATGGCGCGAGAGATGATGAGATGATTAGATGGCATCACTGACTCAATGGACATGAATTTAAGCAAACTCCAGGGGACAGTGAAGAACAGGAAAGTCTGGCATGCTGCAGTTCATAGGACTGAGAAGAGTTGGACCTGACTGAGTAACTGAACAATGGACAACAACAATTATGAAAGATCCATTAGAACTTTTTTTCATATCTGCTTAGTCATTTTTCATGACTTGCCAAAAGTACTTTCTTGTCAAAAGCTATTGAAAGCTATAAGGTTAAAGAGTACATTTGTAAAGAGATTTTCAAAAGCCTCTTTAGGGCACAAATTATTTTTAATTATATCAAAAAGAGAAATGGAGACCTTGTTAGTGGAACTAAATAATGAAATAATGAATGCTGTTCAAGTGATAAAAGGTACTTTATGATAAATCTGATATTATTCCTTATGTATACTCATAGAAATTTATCTAATGAATATTAAGATTTACAGGATATAATTTTGATTAAAAAGAAGCAATTTTTTCATGTAGATACATTTTTACTGAAATTTATTATCTTATGACTAAAAAAAAAACCAAAATAGCCATAGAATGGTTCATACCATGTAAGTGCCACACTCACTTCCAGTATATATCAGAGTTGTATTCTGAATTCCAGAAAAATAAATAGCCTTCACAGTCTTCTTATAATCATTATGATAGTCTTAAAATATTTCTTATAATTATTATTTTTAATAATGAAAACAGTACTCATATAATTTGTTGAAAGCCTAGGAATGATACTTAAAATTTTCATGTGTGATTGTATTTAATCCTTGTATTTTACAGTTAGAATATGTCATGATTTCTTAATGGTTAAATTTTGAGCTCTTACTAATATTCATAAAGATAACACATGGGGAGAGGTACCTATAAGACAAGTATCCTCAAGATACTTGACTTCCATCTGGCTAAAATTTGTCATAATACATTGATTTTGTTGGGAGACCCTTAACTTCTGTCAGTCAGAAGATGGTTTTAAAAATATACAAATTTCTCATTTCTCTGTTGTGAATGTTGCCCACAAAGATGTAATGGCATGACTGGGACAGCTGCATGCAGTACTCCTGGTAAGCAAACTCTGCACTTGTTTACTAATGGAAAGGTCATGTGAGATTTTAGTTTCCTGGAAATATATAAGAAAAAAATCTTCCTTATCTAATTGTTTAAAAACTTAAGATCTTCCTGAAAACACTAAGAAAGTAAATTACTTCTTTTAGATGAATGTATATTTTTTATTCAGCTATTTGTAATGTCATTCTCAGAAACTGCCTGAGTTTTCTCTTTATGCATCTTCAATCAGTAAAATCTGCTTATATAAAATGAAAATGAAATGCAGCCTTTGATGTTCATATATGATTTTCTATCACCACTGCTTTCTATTACCAGAAAAACTTTTACAGTGTTACCATAACTTTACTGCCACCATTTCAAAAAGTGGAGGTAATATTCAGTTAGCAAAAATTACATGAGCACTGAAGAACTATTTGGCAAATAAAGTAAAATAGAGGGTCAGAAATAGCAGGTGTTTCATATCACATCTCTTAGAATTTCAAGGGGATTTATTTCTTAGTATTTATAACTCTGACAAGTTCTTCTCAATTAAACAAAATGCCTTTTTGTGAATCGTGTTCAAGAGCAAAGAAAGAATAATTATATCAGATAGTATTAAAATACAATTCTGAACATGTGGAAATGATGGGCCCAGCTTACCTAGCCTCACTTAAAATAATGGGTTTGTATCATCTTGAAGTTAGTTCACCTTCAGTTCAGAGTGGATATTTTATGCCCTGCACTGTATTATTTTTAAGATGAATAGATGAACTTGTAGGTGAAGTGACTGTCTTGATGTAATACATTGAACCAGGATTTAAGTCCCAAAATGTTTTCTGCCAAAGTCTGGGCCATTAGGCACTAAGATCCTTTCCCTCATTAGTTAATTTTATGGTTGTTCTTTTATTGGGAGAAGCCAACAATGTCAACTTAAAACAAGTTCACAGAGCTCACTAATATTCTAAACCTTTACATTGAAATCTCTAGTAGAATAGAATTCAAGGTGTAGAATTCAAAAATACTGTGTATGTAACATTTATTTACTCTACTTTCTTTTGTTGTAATACAACGCTTTTTGGGTTATTTTGGAAAACATTTCTATGTATATTTAAATTTAACTTATATTTAAACTTTATAAGTATAATATATAATAAAGCTGTATTAATCTATAGTCTCTTATCATCATACAACAGAGGGCAAACAGAAGAAGCAAAAACTGCAATCCAATGGCCTCCAAACGAAAACCACACTCACAGACAACTAACCAAAATGATCACTTGGATGACAGCCTTGTGTAATTCAATGAAATTATGAGCCATGCCGTGTAGGGCCACCCAAAACAGGTGGGTCATGGTGAAGAGCTCTGACAAAATGTGATCCTCTGGAGAAGGGAATGGCAAACCACTTCAGTATTCTTGCCTTGAGAACCCCATGAGCAGCATGAAAAGCAAAAAGATATGACAGAGGAAGATGAGCCCCCCAGGTCAGTAGGTGTCTGATACGCTACTGGGGAAGAGCAGAGATACAACTCCAGAAAAAATGAAGAGGGTGAGCCAAAACGGAAACAGCACCCAGTTGCGGATGTGTCTGGTGGAGAAAGTGAAGTCTGATGACCTAAAGAAGAATACTGCACAGGAACCGGGAAAGTTGGGTCCATTAATCAAGGTAAACTGAATGTGGTCAAACAGGAGATGGCAAGAGTGAGCATCAACATTTCATGAATCAGTGAACATAAATGGATGGGAATGGGCAAATTTAATTCAGATGAACATTATATCTACTACTGTGGGCAAGAATCCCTTAGAAGAAATGGAATAGCCCTCATAGTCAACAAAAGAGTCTGAAATGCAGTACTTGGATACAGTCTCAAAAATGACAGAATGATCTCGGTTTGTATCCAAGGCAAGCCATTCAACATCACAGTAATCCAAATCTATGCCCCAACACTAATGCTGAAGAAGCTGAAGTTGAATGGTTCAGTGAAGATCTACAAAATCTTCTAGAACTAACACCAAAAGAGACGTCCTTTTCATCATAGGGGACTAGAATGTAAAAGTAGGATGTCAAGAGATACCTGGAGTAACAGCTGAGTTTGGCCTTGGAGTACAGAATGAAGCAGGGCAGAAGCTAACAGAAGTTTACAAGAGAACACACTGGTCATAGCAAACACCTCCTTCCAAAACGACGAGACGGCTCTACACATGGACGTCACCAGATGGTCAACACTGAAATCAGGTTGATTATATTCTGTGCAGCCAAAGATGGAGAAGCTCTATACAGTCAGCAAAAACAAGACCATGAGCTGACTGTGGCTCAGATGAAGAACACTTTATTGCAAAATTCAGACTTAAACTGAAGAAAGTAAAGAAAACCAGTAGGCCTTTCAGGTGTGATCTAAACCTAGATCCCTTATGATTATACACTGGAAGTGAGGAATAGACTCAAGCGACTAGATTTGGTAGACAGAGTGCCTGAAGAACTATGGACAGTTTGCAACATTGTGCAGCAATTTGTGACCAAAACCATCCCAAAGAAAAAGAAACAAAAGAAGGCAAAATGGTTCGCTGAGGAGGACTTTCAAATAACTGAGAAAAGAGAAGTGAAATGCAAAGGAGAAAGGGAAAGTTATAACTAATTAAGTGCAGAGTTTCAAAGAATAGTAAGGAGAAATAAGAAAGTCTTCTTAAGTGAATAACACAAAGAAATAGAGGAAAAAATAGAATGGGAAAGACTAGAGACCTCTTCAAGAAAATTAAAGATATCAAAGGGACATTTTATGCAAAGATAGGGAAAATAAAGGACAGAGAAGGTAAGGATATAAAACAAGCATAAAAGATTAAGGAGAGGTGGCAAGAATACACAGAAGGACTGAACAAAAAAAGGTCTTACTGATCCAGATAACCACAATGGTGTGGTCACTCACCTAGAGCCAGACATCCTACAGTGTGAAGTCAAGTGGGCCTTAGGAGGCACTACTACATACAAAGCTAATGGGGGTGATAGAATTCTACCCAAGCATTTCAAATCCTAAAAGGTGATGCTGTTAAGGTGCCACACAATATATCAGCAAATTTGGAGAACTCAGCAGTGGCCACAGGATTAGAAAAGGTCAGTTTTCATTCTAATACCAAAGAAAGGCAATGTCAAGAATGTTCAAGCTACTGCACAATTGCACTCATTTCACATGCTAGCAATGTATTGCTCAAAATCCTTCAAGCTAGGCTTCAACAGTATGTGAACCAAGAAATCCCAGATGGACAAGATGGATTTAGAAAAGCAAGACGAACCAGAGCTCAAATTGACATTATCTGCTAGATCATAGAAAAAGCAAGAGAATTCCAGAAAAACATCTACTTCTACTTCATTGACTATGCTAAAACCTTTGACTGTGTGGTCACAATGAACTTTAGAAAATTCTTAGTGAGGTAGGAATACCAGACCACCTTACCTGCCTCCTACGAAACCCAAATGTAGGTCAAGAAACTACAGCTAGAACCATACATGGAACAGCAAACTGGTTCCAAACTGGGAAAGGCTGTATATTGTCACCCTGCTTATTTATCTCACATGCAGAGTACATCATGCAAAATGCTGGGCTGGGTGAATCCCAATCTGGAATCAAGATAGCCAGGAGAAATATCAACAGCTTCAGACATGCAGATGAGACCACTCTAATGGCCAAAAGTGAAGAATGACCAAAGAGCCTTTTGATGAGGGTGAAAGAGCGGAGTGAAAAAAGTGGCTTAAAACTCAACACTCAGAAAATGAAGATCACGGCATCTGGTTCTATCACTTCATGGCAAATAGACGGGGAAAATATGGAAACTGTCAAATTTCATTTTCTTGGGCTCCAAAATCACTGCAGACAGTGACTACAGTCATGAAATTCAAAGATGTTTGCTTGGAAGCAAAGCTATGAAAAACCTAGACAGCATATTCAAAAACAGAGACATCACTTTGCTGACAAAGGTCCATCTAGTCAAAGCTATGGTTTTTTCCTGTAATCATGTATGGATGTGAGAATTGGACCATAAATAAACTGCATGTCAAAGAATTGATGCTTTCAAACTGTGGTGCTGGAGAAGACTCTTGAGAGTCCCTTGGTCAACAAGGAGATCAAACCAGTAAATTCTAAAGAAAATCAACCCTGAATATTCATTAGAAGGACTGATGCTGATTTTTTAGCTACCTGATGCAAAGAGTTTACTCATTGGAAAAGACCCTATTGCTAGGAAAGACTGAAGGCAAGAGGAAAAGGGGATGACTAAGGATGAGATGTTTGGATAGCATCACCAACTCAATGGACATGAATTTGAGTAAACTCTGGGAGATGGTGAAGTACAGGGAAGCCTGGCATGCTGCACTTCATGGGGTTGCAAATAGTCACACACAACTGAGTAAGTGAACAACAATCTACAGTCATCCTTTCTAAAATATTCAAATAATTCAAAGAAAAGTCTATTAAAGACATTTCAATTTGTAGGAAAAAAATCAAAATAGCAATAATATGCTTATTTTAGATTACTTTGAGTCAACAGAAATGTATTAAGGAAAAGTAGTAAAAACTACCTTTATATTCACCATAGACATATATCCAAAAAAAAAAAATGTAATAGAAACAACTATTATTTACTCAGTGGCCACTCCCCATCCTGAGAATTCATTATTAAATACTCTCACAGTAGGGATAAAGAGGAGAATAAATGGTCTCCTTTTGGTCTATGCCACAACTGTTCGATCCTTGCAAATTTCTTAAACTACTTGTATTGGGCTGGTCAAAAATGTTTTTTGAGTTTTTCTGCAAGATGTAACATCTTATGAAAAAACCTGAATGAACACTATATCATCTTATTAAGAATGTTATTGATAACCTTGAATGATTAATCTTTTCTGAATGAATAAAAATTTCAAGATTCCAATATGGAAGATAACCTAGTGTAGCAACTGAAAAATCTTTGGCATTGATTTGTAATAGGAAACGTGCAATATAATAGAATACTTTCAAATGAAATACTTAAGGAAAAATAAATTATCTTGGCTACTTGCAAATTTGCAACCAAATTAAACTTTAGTGAATTTTTCATGTCTATAGGCATATGTGCAGAGATAAATTGTAAGATAAGGACAAACACAACTGCAGCAGTCTATCACCTAAGTTGCAATCAAAAATAAGCAGCCATATTCATCTATATATTCATGAACCTACATGAACGAGACATCTAATGCCTTTAAATTAAAATGAAAAATGGAATCAACTTACTATAAGAATCTAAAATTACACAAACCAAGATTTTATTTTATTTTTATTAGTTGCTAATTAGAGGCTAATTACTTCACAACATTGCAGTGGGTTTTGACATGAATCAGCCATGGAGTTACATGTCTTCCCCATCCCGTTCCCCCCTCCCACATCCCTTTCCACCCGATTCCTCTGGGTCTTCTCAGTGCACCAGGCCCAAGTACTTGTCTCATGCATCCCACCTGGGCTGGTGATCTGACAAACCAAGATTTTAAATGCACTAAATATTCAGAGGTATACTTATGAAAAATGGATCCTCGGTAGATGAACTATAAAAATAGGTCAAATATTCTTGCTTTTCTTATCCTGATCCATAACCTCCATGTTATTGTTACACGTTACTGCTATATTGCCGTGATTATGTTTAGTTTTCTCACATTTTTTAATCTTAGTTTCTCCCCTGTTAGAAAACACTACCCTTTAAAGTAAAATATCCATGACTTTAAACAAGATAAATAAGTCAAAAGAACTGATCAAATAATTTGTAAAATTAGGTTCCTATAGACCTAGAATTATAGATGGAATTATCCCATTTCATATGAGAAATGAGATGCATATGATCTTCAAGTCCTCCTAGAAACATCTTCTACATTATAAAAAGCAATGCTTTAAATGGTTTTGTGGGATAGAAAAAGCAGTACTAAGGATGACATATGATAGCAGAAATCAGCCTGTCAGCCCTCAATATTAATCTGATGTCAAATGCAGCAGGGTCAATGCATCATACATTTATGTGATCAAGTAAATTGCTAGAAGCAAATTTGACATTAAGATGATAAACACAGCTATTAACAGAAATCAGGGTCTATGGTAATCAGATCCAATAAGCTAATTAATCTTAGCTCTGTCACAAAGATTCCTTGAGAGTGGAATGATAATCTAAAGCATAAGCAGCACATTTCGAATTATTTAATCTTCCATCTCCTATGAGGTAAACATGAGATGGGTAGGGTCACAGTCACTGGGATTAAATGCTCTTCTTTTCAAGGCCTATTCTGGGAGTCTGTACAGGAGTACATTTTTAGTCCAGCTCCAAGACAGTCAGGATGTGAAATTACCTAAATAACTCATTGTTATCATAAAATGAAATATGATCGATTTTTACTTTGGTAAAGTTACAAATTACTTTAAGCATTAAAAAGAAGAAAATCAAGTCTGGGCCTCAGTGAAACAGCATTGGCAGATCACACTAAAGTAGGGGGAGTGGCAGCAATCTTTCCATAATACCAACATGGTCCGAATAGGGATTATGTCCGCCAGAGTAGCATAGACACTAGTCATCTGCACAAGTGAAAATAAGTCATCGACCTACACAGTCCTCTTTTAACAATAAAGATGAATAATTCACGTTGATTTGACTGAAAATATAATAAACTCATTTTCTAAAAAAATATACACACAACTGTCTGATTTTCTAAAAATATTTGTGAATTAATGCATCCTTGGAGCAGACTTTTTTTTAAAGTATATTTGCCATAACTTGAATGAAAAGTTCTAACATCTTTTACTAGAATGAAGTAATGAGTTCATAAATGCCTTAACCACTGCTTTCAGAAATGACCAATTCCTCAGCCTACCTTATCACAAAATCATTACAAATGTGTGGAAACATTATGAGCCTTCTTATTTTTGGTTTGAAAGTTTTCTTGCCAGGGCCTAAAGTGGTATAAAGGAAAAGATAGCTAAAACTCGACATATACTCAACTAATATATACTATAACTCCATAATTTGCAATAAATTATTAAGGATATGTATACATATATACAAATATTAAATGCATATTAATATATATATCAAGAAACATATAAAACATTAAGTATTTTAAAGTTCTATAAGCAGACTGGGATAACTGTCTTTAGAAGTTATTTCTGATATTTAATTGGCCTTATTTTATTAAATAACATGTGCAACATAAAAATATTTTGTTGTAATTGAAGCCCATGTTTTATAGCTTTAATCTCTGCAAAAATTGGGACAGTTCCTAATTTCTAAAACCTGAAAATTTCTTCTTATGCTTGAAAATGGTTAACTTTCCCCTCAGCCTTTTCTTCAGATTAAGTAACTTTTAATTAAATAATTCACATTTTCCTGTTCCCTTAGTCATCTCTAAATCAGTTCCTCAAATTCTTCTACCCACCTTAAAACAGAGCAAATCAAACCTACCCTGAGATTCTACTAATTAACCATGCTTGGGACAGATTATTTTTCTACTTTTGTATATCTTTTTCTTGATAAAATGAAACAGTAAATTTTTGTTTATTTTTAAAGATACTGCCCTGATATTTCCCAGTCTTTTTCAGTTGCTCTAGGGCCAAATTATTCATATTGTTATGTAACTAAATTTCTCTGGGATTCTGAGAAATCAAAGCAGTAAGAGAATACAATTATACAGGATCTTTGACTGCAACAACAAAAAAAAGTGTGCCTATTCATTAAGATCTACTCTGCTGTGTATTTTTTAAAATGCATTTTACGAAAGAGAAAAAATAAATCAGTAATCCTTACCCCAAATTTATAGGCCTTGTTAGCACAATAAAATAAGCTTGTCATAATTAGAAGCTATTCCTTTTTCTGGGAGTTTTGCTAACAGCCAACAAAAATTATTCAGTACCAGAAGATGTTCACAGCAGCCCAGCAGTGACTTCTCATTTTCTCATTAAACATTCCACATGCATCCATCAAGTCATTACAACATTCCACATATCTGTCAACCTTTGCCAGGCTATCACATACAAGCCTGCACCCCAAGACGATCCTTATGAAATATTCATAAACATTTTCAAGTTACAAATTTCTCTCATTCAAGATAAGATTTAATGGCAACACTTTCCTGAACAAGTTAATGAGAACTCTTCTCTAGTAATACACGAGCTCAGATACACAAGTGCCCCATGATTTCACCAGGCACTTCGGTCAGGAACAAACTCAACACTGATTCACACTCAGCTTTCTTTTGTTTAGGAGCCTAAGGCAATGTCTTCCTGGCTGTCAGCAATCTGATAAAAACATCAAAATTCAGTCAACGTGGATGAAGAGTGATTTAACTTTAATGACCATATCCAACCCACCAATTGATTTTTACCATATTTCAGGGAGAATATCAAGTGATATTTTTATCCCTTAAATCAAGTCAGATTTTTGGACTGCTAAAACGGTAAATCTGAATTCTGATTAGTATGCCTGATTAACTAAGAGCAGAAGCCTACTGAAAGACTCCCAACAGAAATGGGAAATCTTGTTCAAATGGAAAGCGTGAAAGCATGTTTGGTACCCACTCAATTTGTTCTGTTAGGGCAGGGGGCGGGGGCGGATAGGCTAAATTAACATTGAAACAGAGGCATCTGCAGGCACCTGTTGAGAATCCTGATTTAGTCCACTCACACCACAACCCTCCCCCCAGTTTTTATTTTGAAGATTTTAATTTAAATAAACAATATAGCAGGATTAACACTCACATACTAATCACCCAGCTTTTCCAGATGTTATTTATCCCCACATTGCTGTTTTCCACGTATAGCGTTCTCACTCTGAACCACTCGAAAGTAATCTGAAAACTCTTTCTTTAGTTGTTAAAAACCATCATCAAAGCCACAGTGGTGCTGATGTCTGAGAAAAGGCACTTAAAGTTTCATTCATAAACACAGATACCTTAATAAGCTCTGGGAAGCAAAAAGTGCGCTGGATTTGGAATGACAGCCTTAGCCCTTCTGTGTAGCAAGTATGGTACTGAGTAAGACGCTCAAAAATCTCAGACTAAGTTACTCACTGTAGAGCCAGGGTCATGCCTACCTCACTAGGATTATATTAGGACTATGAGTGTTTATATGAAGAAAAGGATCTGAAAGAAAAATACACTGTTACACAAATATTATTCAAGAAACTATGTTACTTAAAATCTCCAGTGACAATAAGAATTACCTGGTTACAATACAAAAGCAATAGACGTTTGTTGAGCATTTACTATAAGCTAGATGAATATAATTACACTGGTTTTACAAGGAATTAAGTCTCATTGAGATGAAAAGATTTGAAGACTGACTCATAGTGATTGAAGTGGTAGACCTCTGATCCCCAGGAGGAGGGCATGGTAATCTACTCCAGTATTCTTGCTGGAAAAATCCCAGGGACAGAGGAACCTGGCAGGCTACAGCCCACAGGGTCACAAAGAGTCAGACATGATTGAAGTGACTGAGCACACAATAGATTTAGACTAAACTGAAAATTACTTTAAAAACCTGTAACAGAAAAGTTATTTTCAACCTGCACATTATTAAAACCACAAAAACTTTATTCTTAACTATAATATATATTAGGTTATAAAACCTTCCCAATAACTTTGCATAAACACAGTAAAAACATATTTTGAGTTAAAAAGCAATTAATGAATATTTATGAAAATAAATTAACATATGTTAATAGTTATTTATTAAAATAATATTTTATTGAGTATATATTGTTTTCAAAGCTCAAGTGAAAATATTTTAAGCTTATGTAGCTACATAAAGATTTTATAGCTTATTAAAGGTTTTTTTTTTTATAAAATAAGTACACTAAATTAAAAAATAGATACAATATATTGTGTAGCTATAATTTTAACTAAATAAATTTTAGGGAGAGGTATTTTATCCCCCAGTTACTAATAGTTTTCAATGCTATTTTCTTCCAGAAGTAATTTAAGTCTGTCTTCACATATCTCACAGTAACAACAAATTAGTAAAATCCAAGTTGCTGCTCAGAACCAATGTTTTCCTAAGCAAGGTAGTAATCTATTTTTACCATAAGAAAATGAATGAGGAAAAAAAAAGCAAAAGGAAAGAATTTAGAGTCATACAGTGATTAATAGTTATGTAGTGGTTTTTTTTTTTTTAACTTTCTTAATGTGGAGCAAAGGATTTATCTATTTTATAATTAAAACAATTTGTTAATAACCATGAGCTCTATGAAATATCAACACAAATGTGAAAGAACTATGCAAAATTTCCAAGTCAGTTTTAGGATACTCTAAAAGCAAATACATAAGAAAATCTTAAACTAAAGTTTCAATGTCATAATCATTCCTGAAATAATCTAAACCCTTTACTGAAGTACTGAGCTTTAAACAAACAACACAGGGATTAAACCATTTAGCAAATGATAAGGTCTTAAATTTTTGACCACACAGAATGGTGACCAATAAGAAAAATGAATTCAAATAGAAAATGCAGTAATTAAACAAAATATTAGCTTTTTTTAATAAGTGTTTAGTATATTCTTGGCATTGTGTTAAGTACTTATGTGCATAATTAATTTTGACAACAGCCTTATGATATAGAGGCAATTTCATGATACTGTTAGAATAATATATGATACCTCAATTTTCAAAGTTTAAAATTTGTGTTAGATGTTTATATAACTACTCTATAATAGTAATACAGTTTCAATTTCTAAAAAAATGTTATTTTTTAATATTATATAATTCCATTACCTGACAAAAAAAAATCTATGCATTAAAATGCATATTGAACAATATAAAATTCAAAAGCACCTACTGCCCTGTTAGGTTATTATTTATATTCATCCTTAATAGTCTAATTATATTTACTTTTAGCATTCATTTTTCTGCTTATTTATACCTGTCTTATTCCACAAAAATCATTAGAGACAACTTTATCTTATTTATTTTTACGGTTTGAGATGCTACATGGTATCAGCATAATTTTTACTGTTAATGCAAGAAATGCAATCTTAAAAGACTGTATTTCTGTAACTGACTTAAGTATATTGTTATACTCGGTTCAGTTTTGCAAGTTTGAGAGAGCTGTCATTCCCCATTATTCAACTCATATCCTTTCTCTTTAGAATCTTATTCAGATTTTAAGGGCTTACTAAGAATACCTTGTATTTATTAAAAATCATGCATTCATTTTAAGATTTAATATTCATATAAAATGCAAGTTGGGATTATTTTATCACCACTTTGTGAATTAAAAACTTTTTTTAAAAAACCTGAGATTTTTAGATAATATTCCAAAGTCACACAGACATCAAACAGAAGAGCTAGAAATTAAGCTAGTCTCTTCCATCTTTGAATCCTGCCATGCTGTGCTTCACCCTGTGAATACAGAAGACAACACACTGCAAAGACTGGGAAACCCATCTACAGTAGGATAAAAGTAAAAACTCAACCAGACAGAGAGAGGGGGAAACTGAAATGTGAAAGGATAGCTCAGGATTACCTCAACACCAGATGTCATCATCATCGAGAGATCTACACTGTTGTGACAGATAAGTTCTCAAAAATTAAAATACATCTAAAGCTTACACTTTCAGATTTCAGAGTGATACATACTATATAAAAAACAAGTCTGAAACATGAGCAGCTTTAGGTAGTTAACTGCGCCTTGCTGTGCTCAGTCTTGAGAAGCCTCAGTCGTGTCCGACTCTCTGCGACCCATGGACTGCAGCCCACCAGGCCCCTCTGTCCATGGGATTCTCCAGGCAAGAAGACTGGAGTGGGCTGGCATATCCTCCACCAGGAGATTTTCCAGACCCAGCGATTGGACCCACATCTCCTGTGTCTCCCACATTGACAGGCAGATTCTTTACCACTGAGCCACCTGGGAAGCCCAAGGAGTTAATTAAAGGGGATCAACTGCCATTTTCTTTCTTTCCTCCTATCTTTCCTTCCTTCCTTTCTCTCTGACTTCTTTCTTGATTTATGCCTTTCTTAGTTTATAACATTTAAGACAAAGAAAATATTCAGTTCATTTTTTTTTTGCTACCAAACTTGAAGGAATGCATGGGGGTGATTTACACTTAACATATTGCAAAAAGATACATGAAAAACTCAATCTTTCTAATACATAATGTCATTTGTTATGATTTCACAATATTAAAATGGTTAGTAAAATTAAATTATATGATCACGTAGGTAGCACACAGGCATGACATCTAAATTATGGGATTCATTCACAACAGACTCAAGACTTGCAGATATACCTTCATTTGTTTTAAGTCACAAAAAGACTTTAATATTAGGAATAAGGTTGGAAGCATTCAGGATTAATTATTCTTGTTCTTAATGGCCTGGCATGCTGCAGTCCATGGGGTTGGAGTCAATGGGGTTGACAGAGTGACTGAACTGAACTGAACTGAAAATCAGATTGCTAAATAGCAGAATAAAACTCAGTCTAGTTTTTTCACTATAACTTATGATTGAAGTTGTACTTCGACAGAAACTCCCTTTTGTAGATATGGTAATATTTGATCTAAGTCATTTAGAGAAATAACTAAAGTCAGTCAGTGGAAAATGGAAAGCATTCTGATTTTAAAAATAATAGCACATTTGGCTTTTAAATGCTTTAAATCATTGTTTTCTGATTTTGTGTTCTAGTCATGACCATGTTTCCCATGACCAATGGAGCAGCTCTAGACTCTTATAAAATGTGGAGTATTGGTCTTTTGTAATTACTTCTGAGAACAGGGCATGAAGTACCTCATTAAATCAGCCAGTGAACAAACGTACCCTTTATAAGTATCAAGATAGTGTTCACTTTTTTTTGTTCATGAAATGCCTTAAAAAATTGCCTTAAAAATGAACTGTGCTTCCATGTACAAAACATATGTAAAATATCATGAAGTGACACTGAATTAAATGCTTGTTTTTTTTAATCTGAAACATTCAGAGACTGTCATGTCAATAAATCTGCTAGCTTCATCAATAGCAGGGAAAGCTATAATGTGTCAAAAGTTTCAATAAGGAAGGAGTATTTTTCTGCTTTTGCATCCTTCCAGCCTCACTGTCATATGACACGTAAATCTCTACCAGTGTACACATACATATACCACACACACAATGAATGTTTTCAAAAAAATACTGAATTCCTTTTCTATGTACATTATTGTATTATTATATTAGGTACTACATATTGTGATGCTAATTATTAGATAAGCACATCATATTTTAACTTTGGGATATAAAAAATTAAATTTTAGAAGTACCATCTTAAACTTCTACCACATAGAGTAAATGCTGTTCTCTAGTAACTGAAATAAAGAAAATTAATTCTTTTGAGTGCAGTTATCCTGGGGATTGAATAAATATCAGAAAAAGTAGGAGACTGGGGTAAATGAAACTTACAGTTCAGCAAATATGAAAAGCGTGCAAACACTTTATGTGAGGTTAGTTTAAAAATGCACTCTTTCTCCACACTTACTTTACCTAGAGAATTTCTTAATGACCTTATTGTCCGTTTAATGAGTACTGATCGGTAAATCACCAAATATAGAGATTTCTTCACTAAACCCCCAACTCAATGTTTTAAATTTACTTATTTTGTAGATGAAGGTGTGTTTGAAATTCAAATAGTATGAAGTTTACTTTTTCTTAACCTGTTAGAAACAGTCTGCTTGAAAATATCAACACATAACAGTTACTTTCTATTCCTCATTTTTTACCAGCTCTTCCAAAAGGCCCAAGTCTTTAAGCATGCTTTATGGAGTTGAGTGGCAGCTGGTTAACTTGCACACTGGCCAAACAATGTACAATTGATATTAAAATATAAATCTTATCTGATGAATAGATAGGAAACTTTCATTTGTAGGAAGTTACAAAATCATTTGGATTTCTAAAACATTAAAATTGTGATTATAAGGATAAAAAGATATAAAAAATGTAAAATCCAGCTAATATTTGCTAGTATTTTACTATCTAACTGTGAGTACTAAGATTATACTGTTACTCCATTTATGAAAAAATAGCAACAGCATTTACAAATATTTTTCTGTAACTCCACTATGACCAGAAGACGTAAGATATTTATACATTTGTAATTTTACCATATGCAAATGTGACTCCTATAAGACTTGGGGCTTAAATGTGGTATGGACCCAGACAATGGCCCAACTTCCACATTTCTGAGGGATTTACTTGATTTCTAGTTGCCATGGAGTACATAGTAATTTTTTTTTTTTCCTATTGCTTTTCAGGAAAATGATTAAAGGAAAGCCAATAGCTTTTTGTTATATTTTATAAAATAAATTTAATACTCGAGAGCGATTTAGCAATTTGGGAATTTGCCAGGGTTTTAGAATCTGCTGTACAGTATCTCAGATTGTCACTGAGAGAAATCTAAGTGAATCCATTATGATATATAAGAGAGTATTTTGTCTTACAGCTTAAAGAATTAAAGCACTCTCTTATAAAATAACCTGCTATAAATACCAAGTTCAAAGAAACCTTTCCTGTAAGGCTTAAGCATAAGGAACCTAGCACAAGCTAGCTGTGAGGAACTTGCTTGACCCTTTCCTGAAGCAACTAAGAGCAAACATCAAGGCACAAAGCTAGAAGCCATCTGCCTTTTACGGTCCCTGTAATAAATATGGGGATTTTCTCATCAATCCCTCTCTAGAGACTAAATTAACACATACATATAATTTATGATATAAATTAATTAGACCGATTCTTTCTTGGCTGTAGATTATTTTCTACTCATTTTAGGAGATAATATCACAATTATGCTTCCCCTTTGCCTTCTCCATCTCAGATGCAGAGATCCCCTCTTCCTCATTTTTGAACTATGACTTAGATACTACTCCACAGTTAAAATATGATTAACTTTTCTCTTTACTCAGTCAGCCCCATGTTCCCAGTCCAGATGCTCATTTAGAATCATGATTAACAGTTGTAATTCACATAGAAGTCAATCGGTCCTCTTTTTTTCAACCTAGCCATATTGCTGTATTGCCTCTCTTTTTAATTTCAACCTCAGAATATATTTGATGGACAGGTGAAGCAAGTTCAGCTCTAATTATACTATATAACTTTGTCTACTCCATGCTTTCTTTTTTCTTTACAGTGGGAATGTATTTTAACAGACATGGTATCAATAATTGTATAATCTCTGTGACAATTACAGAAAACAAAGTTACCTAGAATAGAATTTGAAATGTTAAAGAAAGGATGCTCTATCTTCTTTGCCTAGAAAAAAATGCCAAGCTTGTCACAAGACTTTCTCTGGAGGGGAATATTTCATAGACCTCTCTGTTAAATCTTTTCATAGGCCTGTAAGGAGGATGATCAGGGAAAATGTACAGGGTTCTTAATAACTGTGTCCTATTCTAGATAAACCACTATTTCACTACTTTACAAAACTCATCTAATGGTTTCATAATAGAGGAAAACAATAGAATGGGAAAGACTAGAGATCTCTTCAAGAAAATTAGAGATACCAAGGGAATATTTCATGCAAAGATGGGCTCAGTAAAGGACAGAAATGGTAGGGACCTAACAGAAGCAGAAGATATTAAGAAGAGGTGGCAAGAATACACAGAAAAACTGTACAAAAAAGATCTTCACAACCCAGATAATCACGATGGTGTGATCACTTACCTAGAGCCAGACATCCTGGAATGTTGAGTCAAGTGGGCCTTAGGAAGCATCACTACGAACAAAGCTAGTGGAGGGGATGGAATTCCAGTTGAGCTATTTCAAATCCTGGAAGATGACACTGTGAAAGTGCTGAACTCAATATTCCAACAAATTTGGAAAAGTCAGCAGTGGCCACAGGACAGGAAAAGGTCAGTTTTCATTCCAATCCCAAAGAAAGGTAATGCCAAAGAATGCTCAAACTACTGCACAATTGCACTCATCTCACATGCTAGTAAAGTAATGCTTAAAATTCGCCAAGCCTATAGGGTTATCATTATCATCTTTTTAAATTCCATATATATGTGTTAGTATACTGTATTGGTCATGTCAATGTATGACAGAAACCACTACAATATTGTAAAGTAATTAGCCTCCAACTAATAAAAATAAATGGAAAAAAAAAATTCTCCAAGACAGGGTTCAGCAATACGCAAACTGTGAACTTCCAGATGTTCAAACTGGTTTTAGAAAAGGCAGAGGAACCAGAGATGAAATTGCCAACATCTGCTGGATCATCGAAAAAGCAAGAGAGTTCCAGAAAAACATCTATTTCTGCTTTATTGACTGTGCCAAAGACTTTGACTGTGTGGATCACAATAAACTGTAGGAACTTCTGAAAGAGATGGAAATATGAGACCACCTGACCTGCCTCTTGAGAAACCTGTATGCAGGTCAGGAAGCAACAGTTAGAACTGGATATGGAACAGACTGGTTCCAAATAGGAAAAGGAGTACATAAAGGCTATATATTATCACCTGCTTATTTAACTTATATGCAGAGTACATCATGAGAAATGCTAGACTGGAAGAAGCACAAGCTGGAATCAAGATTGCCAGGAGAAATATCAACAACCTCAGATATGCAGATGACACCACCCTTATGGCAGAAAGTGAAGAAGAACTAAAGAGTCTCTTGAAGAAAGAGAAAGAGGAGAGTGAAAAAGTTGGCTTAAATTTCAACATTCAGAAACTAAGATCATGGCATCCAGTCCCAGCACTTCACGGCAAATAGATGGGGAATCAGTGGAAACAGTGACTGACTTTATTTTTTTGAGCTCCAAAATCACTGCAGATGGTGATTGCAGCCATGAAATTCAAAGACACTCCTTTGAAGGAAAGTTATGACCAACCTAGATAGCATATTAAAAAGCAGAGACATTACGTTGCCAACAAAGGTCTGTCTGGTCAAGGCTATGGTTTTTCCAGTGATCATGTATGGATGTGAGAGTTGTACTATAAAGAAAGCTGAGCACCAAAGAATTGATGCTTTTGAACTCTGGTGTTGGAGAAGACTCTTGAGAGTCCCTTAGACTTTGAGGAGTTCCAACGAGTCCATCCTAAAAGAAATCAGGCCTGGGTATTCATTGGAAGGACTGATGTTGAAGCTGAAACTCCAATACTTTGGCCACCTGATGCGAAGAGCTGACTCATTTGAAAAGACCCTGATGCTGGGAAAGATTGAGGGCAGGAGGAAAGGGGAAAACACAGGATAATATGGTTGGATGGTATCACCGACTCAATGGACATGGGTTTGGGTGGACTCCGGGAGTTGGTGATGGACAGGGAGGACTGGCGTCCTGCGGTTCATGGTTTGGCAAAGAGTCGGACACGCCTGAGTGACTGAACTGAACTGAACTTAATGTAAATATTCTCTGGAGCCATCAAATAAAAAGAAATTGACTGTTTTAATCCATTATCTACTGGTAGATAGAGTAGAGTTTGGCCTATAAACATTGTTAGAAAAAAAAATTAAATGCTTTAACATGAATTTTTAGACTGTTTTCTTATAAAATTTATACAAAATCTTCAGAAAAATATAAAGAAGTAGAAATCATCAGTAATTCCATCAACTGAATTTAAATAATTGGCCCACCAAAAACAACATTTTAGTCATCTATATCACTATTAGTTTGAACAATCAGGATTCATATAATATACCAAAAACAGTGTTATAGTGGTTCCCATTATTCATAGTTTCACTTTTGGAGGTTTCAGATACTCAGAGTCAAAGACCATTCAAAATATATTAAATGGAAAATTCTCAAAATATTATTCCTAAGTTTTAAATTATGTGCTGTTCTGAGTAGCCTGATGACATCTCAGGCTGGCCCACTCCTTCCAGTCAGGATGTGAATGGTCCTGTTTCCCAGCATATCTACACTGTGCATGCTCTCCTGCCTGATAGTCACTATGCAGCTATCTAGATGATCAGAGTGACTGTGAAGATATTATTCTCACATAATTTTTATCACAGCATATTGTTATAGTTGCTCTATTTTCATTATTGTTGTTAATCTCTTACCATGCCTAATTATAAATTAAATTATATCATAGGTATATATGTATAGAGGAAACCATAATATAGGTACAGTTTGGTGCTATTTGTGGTTTCAAGAATCCATGGGGTTATTGAAATTTATCCCCTGTGGATAAGTGGATACTCTATTTTTTTTTCCACTGTACTTTTAAACATCCAAAAAGGTACATTCTCCCCCCAAAATTTAGAGGAAGACTTCTTCTGACTATTGGTAATAAAATGTCCTCTAAGCAATTTGAATCACTTGTCTTAAATAATTAGAATATCTAGTCTTATACCATGATCAAAACTGTACCCTTGATTTAAAATTTCATGTTCTTGCCCTTCTACCAGATTTACACTGTTGTTGGAGGAGTACACTCTATCTTATTTCCTTCCTTATTCATTTTTGATATTTATCTATAAATTGAAGATAATAATCCATACCTCAACACTATGGTGATTGTAAAGATTAATGTGAAAATACATTTAAAATGTTTAGAAAAATATTTAGCCCACATTTCTAACGATGTTACTTTTAGAAGTAACAATAATAATTATTATATTATTATTTAAATGTCCTTTTTATAACTTATTTGACATCTGAGGATTTTCACATATTTTAAATATGTTTTATGTTGCAATAATTATACAGTATTCAGCTGTACCAGTCTATAGAATGATTTTCAATGATAAACTGGATATATGTCTGTGTGCTCAGTCATGTCCAACTCTTTGCTGCCCCATGGACTATAGCCCTCCAGGCTCCTCTGTCCATGGAATTTTCCAGGCAAGAATACTGGAGTGGATTACTATTTCCTACTCCAGGGGATCTTCCCATCCAGGGATTGAACTCATGTCTCCTGTGTCTCCTCCACTGGCAGGCAGATTCTTTATCACTGAGCCACATGGGAAATTGAAACTAGATGCATATATCATTTCAAATATTTTCTCACATCATTGGCCATCATGTTTTTATCATACTTGTTTTTTCCCCTTAGAATATATTGATTGAAATGGAATTATGCAGTCAAAATGTGATTATTTTAAGGCCTTTAATACATACTGACAGATTGTCCTACAAAACACTAGTATTAATGTTATCAATGTATATTTTCAAGACTATCTTTAAAATTCTGGCCTGTTATCTATTATCAGACATTGATTTAAGTATAAGGGCATCCTTGGAAAATAATTTTAAAAAACAGGCACAGAATGTTTTCTTGTGTTCTTACAGAGTGTGCCAACAGAGTTCTGCAAACTTTTTTGCTCTTAGGAGTTAGCAAAGCTCATATAGTTTTGAATAAGTTGAAATCTAATATATGTTCAGAACCAGAGCATTCCAGTGACAGAACTACACTGACTATTCTTTTTTAATAGGAAAAGAAAATGAACTAAGGAAGAGCACTAGTGACTCTCTATTGTGATGGCTAATTATGAGATACTCAGATTGAACTCCTTTAATTATGTAGATGCATCTAGTGGATGAGTGTTAATAAACTTCTATTTAAATAAAATAAATCAAAACTCTGCCTCTTGTTAGTATATTATACTTTAATTAAATTTCTGAGCACAGCCAGTAACTATGACGTTATAGAGTCGACAAAATTAATCACTGAGGAATGTAAATCTGCAAGATACCATATAAAGCATATGGTAATTAGATAATAGATTAGAAGTTTCACAGATGTCATAAAAAAAGGACACTGTGGTTCTCATTTTTACCATTCCAGATAGATGTTATAAAGGGAATGCCAATTTTATGAAGATTCCACAAGCACAATATCTTAAAGATTTTAATATGAAATTTTTCATTTTGGAAAAGTTATCTTCCTGTGACACATTATGCCTCTTTCTCTCTCTCTCCACACTCTCACTCACACACACATACATACATACACTCTCTCTCTTCATGTTCCCAGATACACGTGTAACCCCAACTAAACAAAATTCACCCCACAACCAAATGATGGGCACTGGACTAACCTTATAAAGTAGTGGCAATTTTCCTAATTTCAAGAGTGCAATCCGATTTGTGACATTTTTCATTTTTTTAATCCGCTTTAAGTCATCTGCATTTCCATAACTCACATCAATGACTTCAGCCTGAAAGAGAAGACAAAGAAAAATAAAGCCCTGTCAGGAGAATTAGGGCAATTTGTCCATTTAGTATTACAAAATCATTCATAGTAATTTGAAATATTCAAAGGAGAAATAATCTCTCTTATGTGTCCCAATCATGACCTTTCTAGTTCTATCATGGTACAAAAATTCTTCTTTGAGAGGTCAATGGAGCAAAAGGTTTAGAGTCATATTTGTTTTTTACTCACACTTCTGGAAAAGTTACACACCCAGTTTATGTCTCTAAAAGACCACGGAGTTTGGTATAGTCTATACTCAAATTTCTGGAATTTGAATCATAAAACTGCAAAATTCATTTCCTTAAGGGTCAACAATAATCATGCCATTCTGAGATGTGGAAACAACTCAAAAGATTCTCTGCTGCTAAGTCACTTCAGTTGTGTCCGACTCTGTGTGACCCCATAGACAGCAATCCACCAGGCTCCCCCGTCGCTGGGGTTCTCCAGGCAAGAACACTGGAGTGGGTTGCCATTTCCTTCTCCAATGCATGAAAGTTAAAAGTGAAAGTGAAGTCACCCAGTTGTGTCCGACTCCTAGTGACCCCATGAACTGCAGCTTACCAGGCTCCTCCATCCAAATGATTTTCCAGGCAAGAACACTGGAGTGGGTTGCCATTGCCTTCTCTGAAAGATTCTCTATGTTATCCAAATTAAGTACAAAGTTCATGATGCCCAGCTGTTTGGGATGTGCCCATAATCCAGCTGTGACAACCCTCTGGGTTATGTAGTATACAACCTGTACAGCCACACACACTATCATAATATCCAAAGCTTCAGAATATGCCCCCAAACAACTATTTCTGTCACCTTTCCCATGAGGCCCCTAGAGTTATACTTTATATCAATATTTCTCACTTTTAAAGTCTCTTTCATTGACATATAAGTTGTTGCCTTCCCAGAACTTTTAATGGGAATCCTCTGATGTAGTTATTTCCTTCCCCACTGAAAAAGTACTGCCCTGAGAGTTTGATTCAGCATACACCTAAAGCCAAGATGATTCCTTTCAGCTTTACTTTCTGTAAATTCTAATTCAAATAAAGCTGTTATGCTTTCCATATTGTGCTGCACTCAATATGCCAGCAAATTTGGAAAACTCAGCAGTTGCCACAGGACTAGAAAAAGTCAGTTTTCATTCCAATCCCAAAGAAAGTTCAAACTACTACACAATTACATTCATCTCACATGCTAGTAAAGTAATGCTCAAAATTCTCCAAGCCAGGTTTCAAAAGAACATTAATCAAGAACTTCCAGAGGTTCAAACTGGATTTAGAAAAGGCAGAGATCAAATTGCTATCATCCATTGTATCATCGAAAAAGCAACAGAGCTCCAGAAAAACATCTACCTCTGCTTTATTGAGTACGTCAAAGCCTCTGACTGTGTAGATCACCACAAACTTTGGAAAATTCTTAAAGAGATGGGAATACCAGAACACCTTACCTGACTGCTGAGAAACCTGTTTGCAGGTCAAGAGGCAGCAGTTAGAACCGGACAAGGAACAACAGGCTGGCTCCAAATTGGGAAAGGAGTATGTCGAGGCTATATATTGTCACCTTGCTTCTTTAACTTAAATGCATAGTACATCATGCAAAATGCTAGGCTGGATGAAGCACAAGATGGAATCAAGATTGCTGGGAGAAATATCAATAATCTCAGATATGCAGATGACACCATTTTTACAGCAGAAAGCAAAGAGGAACTGAAGAGCTTCTTGATGATGATGAAAGAGGAGAGTGAAAAAGCTGAATTAAAACTAAACATTCAGAAAACTAAGATCATGGCATCCTGTCCCATCACTCCTGGCAAGTAGATGGAGAAACACTGGCAATAGTAGCAGACTTTATATTCTTGGGCTCCAAAATCACTGCAGGTGGTGACTACTGCCATGAAATAAAAAGACACTTGCTCCTTGAAGAGCTCTTTGAAAAAGCTATGATCAACCTAGACAATGTATTAAAAAGCAGAGACATTACTTGGCTGACAAAGATCTGTCTAGTCAAAGCTACGGTTTTTCCAGTAATCATTTATGAATGTAAGAATTGGATCATAAAGAAAGCTGAGTGCTGCAGAATTGATGCTTATGAACTGTGGTATTGGAGAAGACTCCTGAGAGTCCCTTGGACTGCAAGGAGATCCAACCAGTCCATTCTAAAGGAAATCAGTCCTCAATATTCATTGGAAGGACTAATGCTGAAGCGGAAGCTCCAATACTTTGGCCACCTAATGCAAATAACTGATTCATTGGAAAAGACCCTGAAGCTGGGAAAGATTGAACGCAGAAGGAGAAGGGCATGGCAGAGGATGAGATGGTTTGATGACATCACTGACTCAATGGATATGAGTTTGAGCAAGCTCTGGGAGTTGGTGATAGACAAGGAGGTCTGATGTGCTGCAGTTCATGGGGTCTCAAAGATTCGGGCATGACTGAGCTACCGAAATGAACTGATGTTTTCCAATGATAAAATTATAATACAAAGTTTGCTGTTTCAAAATATAGCATATCTATGTTGAGGTGTTGCTTAAAAAAATGAGTGGTGGTAAATAACGAAAGAATGGAGATGAAGAATTTAGATGTCCAACTTCCCATCCTTCTCAGTTGGCACTAACATACTTCAGTCAGTTGTATACAAAGTGCCTCCACAGAAGGCTCATTTGAAGAATATTTGAACACAAACAAGAGATGAGTAGATCTATTTAAGGAAACATTTGTGGCATGAAATATTTCCTTTGCCATTACATTCATCTGCACCTGTGGAAAAATTTACTAATACGTTAAAATCAATTTCAAATATTGCCTACCTGATGAACTGTTGCTCTCTGATGTCCAATTTTATGTGAATTTATCTACTTTTGATCCCCAGAGTGATCTCTTTATGCCTCTCTTAAGACTTGTATCTTTATACATACATGTGTCTAACAGTTTCAATATCAATTACAATGTAATTTCCTCAGTAAAGGGCCCATCACACACTTATTTTCATCCAGGTCTCCAACATACACTACTAGCCTATCTATCTTGAATTGAAATAATTACAGTATCTCCTAAAAGTTAAGTTATGGTACTTTCAAATATATTTGCCAAGAGAATTTAATTGTTAAAATTACTTCTGTTACAGTGGCTCTTGATCATAATTTTGCTCCTAATAAAATGTCTTATTCATTTGACTTTTTAGTTTGCTGATACCATTACCATATAAATAATTATTGATGCACAATTTTAAAGCACGATTAAATGATCACATAACATTAACGATTACAATGCAAAAATGGGAATTCATTTTTTCCATTTCAACTTTGCAAGCTCTCTACTAATTATAATTCACTGATAGCATCTTTAAACAGGGATATTATTCAATTGGCTATATTAATGAATATAGTTTCATATTTAGGAGAAGTGGGAGGGGGACTACACTAGTCTGAGAGGGGGTAGCCAGACTATGACTTTGTTTTTGTATATACCAGAAAGCTAGTAAAACACAAGCCTGTAAAAGGTATTTACATTATTGGAAAGTAGCAACAGCTGCATAAACAATGGTGATTTCAATTAAAGAACTCTTCAGCTCATCTTCTATAAATAGTACATACACTATCAATGATGAAGCATTTTAACATATATGAGGGTTTTCTCCCACACAAATATTCCCCAGCACAGGCATCATTTTAATAATTTATTGTGGTTTTTGTACTTTGAGGCTATGCATTAAAAGTCAATAATTACAGAAGTCTCAATGCTCTGACAACCTGGCAGGTGATAATAAAAGTTACCTATTGCCTTGCTTCTGAACTAGATCCTTTCTGAAAGTCTTTCCTATTTACCTCCAAATCACAGCTGCAAGAAAGCACTGAATTTTTCTGAGACAAATCAATATACAGCAATATGATAAAATGTCAAGCCATTTTTTCCCAACCATGCTTGTTGCTACAGTGAACCTCTTCTTATTGTGTGTATTCTGTCACACTAGAAAATGGCCCACTTACCCAGCTGGGATACTAAGTTTACATTCAAACACCAGGATTAAATCACCTCTGAGTAGTCTTCGGGAAATGCCAAGTGATAGGCACCTAGGTGCTTGTTGGACTATTCACTTTATGTGCACCAGTTGTTCCCTGACGCATAGGAAAGTGTAAATGAGAGTCGCAAAATAAGACAGAAATATATATTTTTTGTAACCAGAAAGAAATGTCAAAAAGTCTACACATTAACTTTTATTTAAATTTTATATGCTAATTTTTGAACAAAGAAATTTTAAAAAACAATTGGAATAGGAAAAAAATTTTATATATTTTTAAAAAAGAAAAAAAGTATTACAATTAAAATAGATAGTAGTGGGCCACATAAAAAACAGCTAAAAGGATATGAGAACACTTTAGAAATGAATATTAAAGTACAATTATCCTCCATTCATTGTAAAATACGTAATTAGAAGATAACGAGCAATGCTTAAAATAATAAGAAATGCCTAAAAATCAAAACATTAAAAAGTGACATTCTATAACATAAAATGTTGTATGGGAAAATGGAAAGATTATTCAGAGAAGAAGCAACAGAAGAGAATGAACAAGAGAAATGAATAGAATTGGTATAGTCTGTAATCAACTGAATAAAATAAACAGAACAATAGAAAGTAGCAAGGTCAGAGAAGTGTTTCTGGGGTGCGCCCCCTACTGGGGGCCTGGGCTCCACTTTGAGGAAAAATCCAGTTCCATGTTTCTCCTTCTACCTGTGGTGGCAAAATTTATTCATGCTTATGAAATGATGTATGCCTTAAATTTTTCAGAATTGACATTTTCAACCAAATCAATCACTTTGAATCCTCCTAGTTTTTCTCTAAGAGAGATTCTGAATGTACAGAATGTTTGAAAAACCTGCTTTAACTAAAACAGTAATTTTCTACTCAAAGTCAGAAATGGTAAATCCAAGCAGTTCTCATCCTGACAAAATAAAGGGTTATCAGAAGTACTATTCATTTAAATCCAAGTTTTACTTTAGAAATTTACTGCTATCTTACATAATCTAGCTTTTGAATATTCTTCAAATTAAAGTGCTTATGCTTATTAAAAACATAAAATCAAAATCATCTTCCCTGTTTACTGTTATCCTTTCTAAAGCAAAAAATAGCTAGTAAAAAAAAAAACAACATGATAGTAAAGTAATGCTAAAAATTCTCCAAGCCAGGTTTTAACACTACTTGAACCGTGAACTTCCAGATGTTCAAGCTTGATTTAGAAAACTCAGAGGAACCAGATATCAAATTGCCAAATTCTGTTGCATCATGAGAAAAGCGAGAGTTCCAGAAAAATCTCTACTTCTGCTTTATTGACTACGCCAAAGCCTTTGACTGTGTGGATCACCACAACTGTAGAAAATTCTGAAAGAGATGGGAATACCAGACCACCTGACCTACCTCTTGAGAAATCTGTATGCAGGTAAGGAAGCAATAGTTAGAACTGGACATGGAACAACAGACTGGTTCCAAATAGGAAAAGGAGTACATCAAGGATGTATATTGTCACCGTGTTTATTTAACTTATATGCAAATAACATCATGAGAAACACTGGGCTGGAGGAAGCACAAGCTGGAATCAAGATTGCCAGGAGAAATATCAATAACCTCAGATATGCAGATGACACCACTCTTATGGCAGAAAGTGAAGAAGAACTAAAGAGCTTCTTGATGAAAGTGAAAGAGTAGAGCAAAAAAGTTGGCTTAAAGCTCAACATTCAGAAAACTAAGATCATGGCATCTGGTTCCATTACTTCATGGGAAATAGATGGGGAGACAGTGGAAACAGTGTCAGACTTTATTTTGGGGGGCTTAAAAAATCACAGCAGATGGTGAGTGCAGCCATGAAATTCAAAGACGCTTACTCCTTGGAAAGAAAGTTGTGATCAACCTTGATAATATATTAAAAAGCAGAGACATTACTTTGCCAACAAAGGCCTGTCTAGTCAAACCTATGGTTTTTCCAGTAGTCATGTATGGATGTGAGAGTTGGACTATAAAGAAAGCTGAGTACTGAAGAATTAATGCTTTTGAACTGTGGTGTTGGAGAAGATTCTTGAGAGTTCCTTGGACTGCAAGGAGATTCAACCAGCTCATCCTAAAGGAGATCAGTCCTGAGTGTTCATTGGAAGGACTGATGCTGAAGCTGAAACTCCAATACTTTGGCCACCTCATGCGAAGAGTTGACTCATTGGAAAAGACCCTGATGCTGGGAAAGATTGAAGGCAAAAGGAGAATGGGATGACAGAGTATGAGATGGTTGGATGGCATCACATACTCAATGGACATGAGTCTGAGTAAACTCTGAGAGCTGGCAATGGACAGAGAGGCCTGGCGTGCTGCAGACCATGGGGTCACAGAATAGGACACAACTGAATGACTGAACTGAACTGAATAATGAAGAGTTCAGAATTCGAAGACTGTTAACATTTTATTAGCTCTTATTTTTCAAGTAAACTGAATGGCTTTCCATCATAGATCTTATTCTGACAATCACATTTAAAATATGAAAGCCAATGCTGCTTCCTCCCACCCCTGTGGTGTGGCAGACATCACTAATCAATCATCACCCTTTCAAAAGCCTCTAAATACTATTCTCACTAATAGAGACTAGTTAAGATGGGGTTGACATCAGCATGCAGTTATACAAATATTTAGTTTTTAGTATGAACTAAGTCTTAATAATTTAAATAACATTTATTTAAAATATTTACTAGTTTGGATAGCTATAGACCTAATCATTTAAAATGGATTCCCAACCAATAAGAAGAGAAACCAGCTCGTGTGCTAAATAAATACATTCAGCATTAAGTCTGGGACACATAATCCATTCTAATATATAATGCATATCTATCTAAAGGAGCATAAGCTGGAATCAATATTGCTGTGAGAAATATCAATAACCTCAAATATGCAAATGATATCACTCTTACGGCAGAAAGCGAAGAGGAACTAAAGAACCTTTTGATGAAAGTGAAAGAACAGAGTGAAAATGTTGGCTTAAAACCCAACATTCAGAAAACCAAGATCATGGCATTAGTCCCATCACTTCATGGCAAATAGATGGGGAAACAATGGAAACAGTGACAGACTTTATTTTGGGGGGCTCCAAAATCACTGCAGATGGTGACTGCAACCATGAAATTAAAGACGCTTGTTCCTTGAAAGAAAAGCTATGACTAACCTAGACAGCATATTAAAAAGCAGAGACATTAGGTTGCCAAAAAAGGTCCATCTACTCAAGCTAAGCTTTTTCCAGCAGTTATGTATAAATGTGAGAGTTGAACTATAAAGAAAGCTGAGTGCTAAAGGATTGATGCTTTTGAACTGCGGTGTTGGAGAAGACTCTTGAGAGTCCATTCAACAGTAAGGAGATCCAACCAGTCCATCCTAAAGGAAATCAGTCCTGAATACTCTTTGGAAGGACTGATGCTGAAGCTGAAACTATAATACTTTGGTCACCTGATGTGAAGAACTGACTCATTGGAAAAGACCCTGATGCTGGGAAAGATTGAAGGCAGGAGGAGAAGGGGATGACAGAGGATGAGATTGCTGAATGGCATCACCAACTCAATGGACATGAGTTTGAGTAAGCTCTGGGAGTTGGTGATGGGCAGGGAAGCTTGGTGTGTTGCAGTGCATGGGTACGCAAAGTCAGACATGACTGAGTGACTGAACTAAGTAAAGGAGAGAAAATTAAGTTAAAGTAACATAGAAATTTAACTCAAGTAGAACAAAATTCTGTTAGAATTACATTTCCATATTTAAGTTGATAATCTCCAGAGTCAACAGGCAAAATAATGTAAATCTGGGGTAAGAATGTATACTAGATTCATTGTTCATTCTCTCAGTCATATCTAACAGGACTGTAGCATACCAGGCTTCCCTGTCCTTCACTATCCCCTAGAGTTTACTCAAACTCATGTCCATTGAGTCAGCAGCAGCAGCATATTTTACCATGGAGATTATCAGCTGCTTTCAGTATCTTCAGAACATTCATGTTTAGTAGATAGTTCTGCCCACTATATAGGTGAGGAAACAGAGTCTAATATATTTAGGTAATATGCTAATGTTAATAGCAGGTTGGCACCATGAAGTTGTATAATTGCTTACCTAACTGCCAGCTTCTCCTATTAGACTGTCAGTTACATGTGGGCAGTGTCCAAAGATTCTTATATATTACTTTGCCCCTGTGATCGGTGTAAAAAGGCATGCGGCATGTAGCCAGCAGGCTAAATTCTATATTAGTTCATCTTTCAGAATCAAAATAAAATATAAGGACAAGCAGATTAATAAACAAAGGGTACTTTATTTAATAAATGATACTCAATATCTTAAAGTAAGAATATTGAAAGAGTTGCGAATTCATTCAAGAGAATTCCTTCTGGAGACCATGATTGTGATAGAATTCTGCTTCCTTTAGAATTAATTATATTAGTGTACTAAAATAGTGCATAAATCTAAGGATCGACCTTTACATAGATCTCTCTAGTTCTGAAAGACTGAATTTGCAGCATCCAATGAAATGAGGTAAATATTTGTAAACTGTTTACTGGCATTTTATGGAAATTAAACTATAAATCTTCAAAGAAAGTTACTTTATCACAACATTATAAGTGGTATGCTTAAAATCATATTCAGTTCAGTTCGGTTCAGTCACTCAGTCATGTCTGAATCTTTGCGACCCCATGAATCACAGCATGCCAGGCCTCCCTGTCCATCACCAACTCCCGGAGTTCACCCAAACTCATGTGCATGGAGTTGGTGATGCCATCCAACCATCTCATCCTCTATTGTCCTCTTCTCCTCCTGCCCTCACTCTTTCCCAACATCAGGGTCTTTTCAAATGAGTCAGCTCTTCTCATCAGGTGGCCAAAGTATTGGAGTTTCAACTTCAACATCAGTCCTACTAATGAACACCCAGAACTGATCTCCTTTAGGATGGACTGGTTGGATCTCCTTGCTGTCTAATGGACTCTCATGAGTCTTCTCCAACAACACAGTTCAAAAGCATCAATTCTTCAGCACTCAACTTTCTTTATAGTCCAACTCTCATATCCATACATGACCACTGAAAAAACCATAGCCTTGACGAGATGGGCCTTTTTTGGCAAAGTAATGTTTCTGCTTTTCAATATGCTGTCTAGGTTGGTCATAACTTTCCTTCCAAGGAGTAAGCATCTTTTAATTTCATGGCTGCGATCACCAACTGCAGTGATTTTGGAGCTCAAAAAAAAAAAAAAAAAAAATTAAATCAGCTGCTGTTTCCACTGTTTCCCCATCTATGTGCCATGGAGTGATGGGACTGGATGCCATGATCTGTTTTCTGAATGTTGAGGTTTAAGCCAACTTTTTCACTCTCCTCTTTTACTTTCCTCAAGAGGCTCTTCAGTTCTTCTTCACTTTCTGCCATAAGGGTGGTGTCATCTACATATCTAAGGTTATGATATTTCTCCCGGCAATCTTGATTCCAGCTTGTGCTTCCTCCAGCCCAGCGTTTCTCATGATGTACTCTGCATATAAGTTACATAAGCATATTCATATTAAAACTAAAAATTCTAACCTAGAATGTTTTGTCAAATAGTTATTGTGATTCAAAAATCTTTAGAAATAACTGGTCAAATTAATAATCTGTAGCCAAACACCTTCTCAGTCAAAATGCCACATTTCTTCTAATGAAGATGGAGAAAAATAGTCCAATGCACTTTAACTGTTTAGGAAAATTCAGTTATCTTTGCTGTAAACTTTTATTTCATAAAGTAAGCTTTTTATTTTCCTGGGAATAAGATGCAAACTCCCTAACAAATATTTAACTGTGGATGCTATGTTGTGATATATCACTTCTTTATTTGTAAATGTTTCTGTCTAAATTTTAAATCCAGGAATAATATATACCTTAAATATGTGAAAAATAACCACATGGATTATCTTGGGGGAAAAAGCAGCCAATTATGAAATTCTTTTGCTAACTTAGTTACTCCACAGAGCTCATGAAATCAGAAACAGAAGATCATATTAAATCAAGTGATTTTCTACAGAGTTTAAAAAGTGAATCACTTACATATACTGTGTTCAAAACCATTCATTTCACACTGTTGTGCATTGTCAACCAAAAGATGGATTCCACAAGAGAAAAAGAGGGGGGCAAATAAAATGCAAAATCCTTTTCAATATTGAAAAACTGCTCCAAGCTCACATTTCTGTTTGTGAGAGTGTAGATTCATTTTCACACCCAGAAAAACAATACAATTTCAGTCTGTTCTGTTAGCTTTCTGATATTTTTATCTGTAACAAAAAGAATTCAGAGCTAAATGCATATAGCTTTTCCTTCTGCCATAACACTGATAAGTTTGCCTTTGCTTGATAATATTAAAAATTCAAAAGAAGACAAAGTTTTCCCGGCCATGAGAAAATATACATCCGACTACAAGTTATCCAAGGATTCCATGCCAGTTATTATTTTCTCTCTTCAGATTTTTTGACAAAATATTTGATGCAGTTTTCAGATATCATGTGTTATATACTATGTATTGAAATTTTACAAAACAAAGACAAGGAACTCCCTTCAGTCCCAAATTGACATGATTTGCCATTCTGCATTCAAAAATAAAATATTTCTTTTATTAGAGCTTTCAGTTTTAAAAGAAAACATATAGTCGGGGATTGTATGTATTTTACTATGGATTCATACTTAAGGCATTTTCCTCCCTTCCTAATATTTATTTTGTTAAATAGAAGATTGGAAAATTATATTCACACAATATGTTAAAAATTTGTACTCCAAGTTTTATGATATATAGTTCTACTATTTACTTAATTTCTTCCATTTGAAGGTGTCTCCTTTTATCAACTACTAATCACAGCAATAGGTAACATTTATTGAGTGCTTCTAAGTAGCAGACCCTTTATATGGTTTCTATCATTTCTTGCCCACGGCAATTACTTGAGGTAATATAATTATTCCTCTTTTACAGATCAGGACCTTGAAGCTTAGAGAATTGAAGTAACCAACCCATGGGATAGTGTTTAGTGTGTTTGTAACAATATTTCATGCACAGTAAATGAGTTGTTGAAAAAGTTTCTTCATAGAATTGCATCACTTGGCTTGTCTTTCAAATGCAAAATAATGCTTAAGCAAAAAAACCTCCAAAATTCATAAAATGTATTGGAATAAAAACAAATCCTTTATTCAAAATAAGAACACAGTAGGCCCAATCCAACAAACTTTTATTAAATAAACATTAATTGTTCCCATTGTTTCTCTGTATCTGAATGGGGTTCACAAAAGACAAAAGAAACAATTCCATGGAAATTACATAAAGCCATATATTCTATTTATAAAACTGACTAGACACTGTCAGTACTATCAGTGTCTTTAACATTATGATGATATTACAGCTGATATTTCCCATTAATACAAATATAAATCACTATTACTTCCTGAAACTAACCTCAGTTCAGTTAAGTTCAGTTACTCAGACATGTCCACCTCTATGCGAACCTATGGAGGGAGCACACCAGGCTTCCCTGTCCATCACCAACTCCCGGAGCTTACTCAAACTCATGTCCATCCTGTCGGTGATGCAGTCCAACCATCTCATCCAATGTCGTCCCCTTCTTTTCCCACCTATAATCTTTCCCAGGATCAGGGTCTTTTCAAATGAGTTGGTTCTTCACATCAGATGGCCAAAGTATTGCAGTTTCAGCTTCAGCATCAGTCCTTCCAATGAATACTGAGGACTGATTACCTTTAGGATGGACTGGTTGGATCTCCTTGCAGTCCAAGGGAGTTTCAGGAGTCTTCAACACCACAGTTCAAAAGCATCAGTTCTTCAGCACACAGCTGTCTTTATAGTCCAACTCACGTCTATACATGACTACTGGAAAAACCATAGCTTTGACCAGACAGACCTTTGTTGGTAAAGTAACGTTTCTGCTTTTTAATATGCTGTCTAGGTTGATCATAGCTTTTCTTCCAAGGTCATGGCAGCGGTCACCATCTGCAGTGATTTTCAGTTCACTTCAGTCGCTCAGTCGTGTCCGACTCTTTGCGACCCCATGAACCGCAGCACGCCAGGCCTCCCTGTCCATCACCAACTCCCAGAGTCCACCCAAACGTATGTCCATTGAATCGGTGATGCCATCCAACCATCTCATCTCATCCTCTGTCGTCCCCTTCTCCTTCCCCCAATCTTTCCCAGCATCAGGGTTTTTCCAGTGAATCAACTCTTTGCATCAGGTGGTCAAAGTATTGGAGTTTCAGGTTCTTCATCAGTCCCTCTAATGAACACCCAGGACTGATCTCCTTTAGGATGGACTGGTAGGATCTCCTTGCAGCCCAAGGGACTCTCAAGAGTCTTCTCCAACACCACAGTTCAAAAGCATCAATTCCTCGGTGCTCAGCTTTCTTTATAGCCCAACTCTCACATCCATACATGACCACTGGAAAAACCATAGCCTTGACTAGATGGGCCTTTTTTTGGCAAAATAATGTCTCTGCTTTTTAATATGCTGTCTAGATTGGTCATAACTTTCCTTCCAAGGAGTAAGTGTCTTTTAATTTCATGGCTGCAATCACCATCTGCAGTGATTTTGGAGCCCCCAGAAAATAAAGTCAGCCACTGTTTCCACTGTTTCCCCATCTATCGGCCATGAAGTGATGGGACCAGATGCCATGATCTTAGTTTTCTGAGTGTTGAGCTTTAAGCTAACTTTTTCACTCTCCTTTTTCACTTTCATCAAGAGGCTCTTTAGTTCTTCTTCACTTTCTGCCATAAGGGTAGTGCCATCTGCATATCTGAGGTTACTGATATTTTTTCCAGTAATCCTGATTCCAGCTTGTTCTTCATCCAGCCTGGCATTTCGCATGATATACTCTGCATTTAAGTTAAATAAGCAGGGTGACAATATACAGCCTTGATGTACTCCTTTTCCTATTTGGAACTAGTCTTTTGTTCCATGTCCATTTCTCACTGTTGCTTCTTGACCTACATACAGATTTCTCAGGAGGCAGATCCGGTGTTCTGGTATTCCCATCTCTTTAAGAAAGTTTCCACAGAAACTAACCTTACTCATGCTAATTTATTTATGGATCCATTTTAATATGTATTTTGCATCTGACAGGGCAACTCTCCTTAGAACCATTTTACTGACCCACCTGTCATTATGATGGGGTAAACAATGTCACCTTTCTGGAGCACAATGAATTACAAAGAAGTTGCAAAGTACACCATCCATCATGCTGGCACTAAGTAGGTTTTCAAAGTAGATCTCAGATATCACAAATGCTGTTTAGACTGTTACCAGAAAGCAAAAATTGGAAGCTTATACAAAACAGTCATATGATGAATGAACATGACAGCTCTTCAAAGAAAAAGGGTACGCCTCGTCTACAAATAACCTTGTCAAAAGCAAAAGTAGTGGGGAGCTTGGCTGGCAGTCAGACCAGAATAATTTAAGACCTTGATAATGGCTCTGCCTGATAGAAATTCATGCAAACACAATGTACTCAAAATCAAAAAGTAGGTATGCCTGTATCATCAGCAGCAACCTCTCAAGCTTAATTTGAATTAGGAAATATTCTGAAGAAACACGGAAAATTCACCATTATCCTATTCACTAGAATATATATGTTTCACTAATACACCCATCTAAAACATGCATATAAATTATATGCAAGCAATCCATATGCATATAAAATAATCACCAAGAAATGCTTTTGAAAATTATACTACTAATATAGTGATATAGTGTGAATTCAACAAATCAATATCAACATGAAGTGAAGTGGTTAGCTGTTCAGTTGTATCTGACTCTTTGTGACCCCCATAAACTGTAGCCCACCAGGCTTCTCTCTCAAATTATCCAGGCAAGAATAGTGAAGTGGGTAGCCATTCCTTTCTCCAGGGGATCTTTCTGACCCAGGGAGCTAACCTGGGTCTTCTGCATTGCAGGTGGATTCTTTATCATATGAGCCACCAGAGGGGTATATCCTTTATTTATATTATTTATATAAATTTTTAAATTATTATGTATTTAGTATAACAGATTTGAATTGCTAAAATAATTCTAAAAAATACTTATTACCAATGTTTTCATCTAATTTGCAGTTAATTTCTTAAATATGTTCTTCAAATACAAGATATTTGTTTTATCCATAATTGCATTTTAGTTCTTTTAATATTATTCCCTCCTATGTAGGCCCAATATTTCAAACATAGAATACATTTCTACATCTATAACTAACTTTATTTCTCCCTTTTAATAGCCATATTTTGAAGTTTCCAACATTTCTTTATTAAAAATGCTAGTTTCTCAAAAAATTCAAGTATAATTGATAATATTATATTAGTTTCATGTATACAACATAGTGATTCAGTATTTTTATAGATTATACATCATTTAAAGTCATTATAAAATATTGGCTATATTTCCTATGCTGTGCATCTTTTTAGCATATTTATTTTACACATAGTAGTTTATACTTATTAATCCCCTATCTTTCCCTTTCCTTTCCCTCTCCCCACTAGTAACCACTAGTTTGTTCTCGACATTTATTCGATTTTTTTTTCTGTTTTGTTATACTTATTCATTTTATTTTTTATATTCCACACATAAGTGATAAAATAATGTATTTGTCTTTCTCTGTCTGACATTTCATTAAGCCTAATACCCTCCAGGTCCATCCATGTTGTCTCAAATGGCAAAATTTCATTTTTTATGGCTGAGTAACATACCACTGTCTATGTGTTTGTGTGTATGTATAAAATAACATCTTTATGAACACTGGAATGGATATATATTTTCAAGTTAGTGTTTTTATTTTCTTCAAGTATATACTCAGAAGTGGAATTGCTTGGTCATATGGTAGCTCTATTTTTAGTTTTCTACATACTGTTTTAAGAACCTACATACTGTTTTAAATAGTGGCTGCACCAATTTACAGTCCCACCAAGAACGTAGGTTTCTATGACTTGTCACTTCACAAACAGCTCAGTACTTCCACAATTCCATGATGTATAACATATAAAAATATTGAATCACTATGTTGTATACCTGAAACTAATATAATATTATCAATTATACTTGAACTTTTTTGAGAAACTAGCATTTTTAATAAAGAAATGTTGGAAAATTCAAAATATGACTATTAAAAGGGAGAAATAAAGTGAGTTATAGATGCAATTGATAAGATGAATGTATAATAATCAGAGATATGATTACATATGAATACAGAAAACAATTCAATGTGTCCAGGGGATTGTTAGAGACATCCATACGGAGACAACAGACACAATTATAGTTCCATGACTTTTCCCTATCAGCTCAGTCAAGGAATAATGAATGTTTGCCAGAGGAAATTTAAAAGAAAATAAATGGGGGTTATTCCAAGGACCTTCTCGATCTTCTGGGATTTTATTATTGTTCTGTGTTTGGGATGTGCTTTGTTTAGTGAAGGAGATGACTCTGATATACTTTAATCAACTGGGATAAGGAGGAACCTGGGAATGTTGGGCTTTCCTTGTAGCTCAGCAGGTAAAGAATTCACCTGTAATGCGGGAGACCTGGGTTGGGAAGATCCCCTGGAGAAGGGAAAGGCTATCTACTCAAGTATTCTGGCCTAGAGAATTCCATGGTCCATGGAGTTGCAAAGAGTCTGACACGACTGAGTGACTTTCACTTACATGACTTTGGGAATCTGAGAGAAAAGCTGTGCATTAACTTTAGAATCTCAACTTAAGACCAAAGTTTCTGAACCAAAGAAAGAAAGCAAGCAGCCTCCTTCTATCTCTATTAATATGTGGGTACATTTCTATTATTGCCTATCAGAAATAGGATATAGTAATCAAGTCAAACCATGAGTCCTATACTAGAAATATTACACTTAATATTATGTTAACTTTTAATTAATAAAAAGACTTTCAAGATGGTGCTGCTTATGTGTAGTAGTTATGCTAAATGTCAAGGATGTTAAAACACAGAACAAAACCAGTGCTGAAGGATCAGTTAACTGCCTCTCCCCATAACACCCCCAAAAAATTAACAAAAAAATTTAGGAACAAGCCTTTATTTATGCAATGTAACTTTAAATGATTTAAATGAATCATCTTATTCTGACTTAATCATAAATTAGAATCTTAAAAAGCTGTGTCAATAATTAGCAGAAACATCATTTTATTCACACAAAATCTATGGAAGAAATTTCTAGCTTTATAAAGAAACTAAATGTGTTTATTAAAATGAGACTTTGATATGGATGGAAAATCTCCCTATAAAGGAAACTAGTGATCCCTTAAACGCTTGAGGTCTAACTGCTCTATTGTCCTTACAATAGGCTAAGCTCTGTCCGCCAAGATACACATCTATTAATTCAATTCTCACAAGAAGATTATGAAGCTGGGACCATTATTATCCCCATTTCAGAGATGAGAAAACTCAGCCCTAGATGCTTAATTACCAGTGATAATTGGAGATTTGAGAATTGAAACTAGTCCACGTGGCTCTAGAAGCTGTGCACCTAACCACAATGCCAGAAAAACACCCTAAAAAACAAAACAAAACAAACAAACAAACAAAAAACAGCTAACTTAGAAAGACTACAGTGAAAAATTCACACCTGGTCCCTTTTTCATGTATTTTCCATCATAAAGCCGAAACACTATATGCCAAATCTTAAATGTGTGAATAATCACATCAATTTTCCACTTGATTTCTTGTGTGCATGCACAATCTCAAAACACAACTGCCTCCATTTCTACTCTTTCTGTCCACATCAGTCTATTAAAACTCGCCTCTTTAGAACCAAAGAAGAAAATGAATTTGCAAAATGTGAATGACTCAGTCACACATTCAACACTTTTGAATTAAATTCTTCTAACATGTTTTCACTTTCCAAATATGACAAGGGTCAGGCAATCTAAATCTTCCTTCCCCTTTCCTGGCACCTCTATGCTGAGAACATTTAATGGTTACTTTGGTATGCTGTATCTTGCCAGTTAGTTCAATTTAGATGAAAGCTGTTGTTTTCTAATTTCATTTCACTGTAAATGACAGAGATAAATGGTCATATTACCTCGAGAATTCCATTGGCAGAATAGGCTGCGTATGAATATAGCAGGTCTTGGCTGCTCCGTTTTCTGGCTTCTTCAGCGCAAGGCTGGCCGTTAGGATGAAAGCACTGGCCACTGCTGACCAGAGTCACAGAGCTGGGAGAGAGACCTGGCAGGCTCAGCAGCACAGAGTAATTTACAAGCTGTACATCTTCTAGGCCCAAAGTGGCCCACTGAGTCTTAATCTTCTTTGAAATTTCCGTGTCATCTTCACTTTTGTACAGCTGCACCAAATTTCTGAAAGAAATTTAAAAAGCATATTCTTAAAAAAACAAAACAGGAAAATCTTTATTCTTTTGAGTTATGGTTGTTCCTATATGAACCATTATTAATAGATATGGAATATGAAAGATGAATGAGACAGGATGCCACACAAGAAACTCAGTTTGTAGAGGTGATGAGCTTGTACAGAAATTATACAAAATCAAAGCAGAATGAATTAAACTCTTAATTAAGAGCTAATAAAGGACTATGGAACTACCAAGAGGAGAGTAATCGATGACAACTAGTTCTTTTATTAGTTCTGATCCTTCTATTGACATCAGCATAATCTATTTAAAACTGGGCTCCAAAATGAGTAATCATGATGGTTGAGATAGTTATGTATTGAGGTTAACATAATTACATATAAAGCTATGTAATTAATACACAGCTATTGCTATTTAAAATGATTCAGAGGCAAATCTTGATATATATTGCATGCCAAATTATATGATGCTGTGAAAATGATGATATGCAATAAAATCAGTATATCCTGTTAAAGCCAACCACATATTGTCAAACCAATATGAAGTTAATTTTCATGTATTCTTGCTGTGTAGTCTATAAATTTATTTCTATACCTGTTCCAAGTCCATAGTAAGACTATTTTTGCTCATGACATCCTAGAAACCAGAAACAATGTGGTTAAAAAAAATGCATAGAACTTGGGAAAAAATGAGACATGGGAAATTAAAATTTAATAAAGTTAAAATTTAATAAAGTTTTGCTTTGTTTGGGGCTACAATATAAAAGAACCAGCTCTTTTTGGGTTTTGGCAAAAAAAAAATGTATCTATCTTCCTATAAACATTTCATTTCTATCTAAAATATTACTTAATAGTATGGATATTTTTTATTATTTTTGCCCATCACATTGTTTTTCTCAATTTAAGTCTCCAACTAATAAAAATAAATGGAAAAAAAATAAAAATAAAGTCTTTAAAAAAAAAAACAAACAAACAAAACCAGTCAATCCTAAGGGAAATCAACACTGAATATTCATTGTAAGGACTGAAGCTGAAACTTCAATATTTTGGCCACCTGATGTGAAGAGACAACTCATTGGAAGAGCCTCTGATTCTGGGAAAGACTGAGGGCAAGAGGAGAAGGGGGCAGCAAAGGATGATATGGTTGGCATCATCACCTCATTGGTCATGAGTCTGAGCAAACTCTGGGAGATAGTGAAGGACAGGGAAGCCTGGTAGGCTTTAGTCCATAAGGCCGCAAAGAGTTGGACATAACTTAGTGACTGAACAAGGGTACTTACCTTCTCCCAATTTTTGGCTTCTCTTTCATTTTCAAAGTCTTGTTTTATGATGAAATAAAGTTTTATAATCTTAATGTGCAATTTTGGAGGTTTTTAGTTTCTCATTTCTATTGAACAGAACATATGGTGCCATACTCTGGCCACAGTATGGTGTCATTTGCTCCAGAAAGCCTTTGTGTACATGCTTTTTTTTTAATACAATGTAATGGTTTGCACATTTTTCTGAATCTTTTCAAACCTGAGGTAATGAAGTTATTTTCATAAAAGATTTAAAGAACTAAGTTTTTCACATTTCAGTGTTTACCTGGAATATTTATGTGTGTGTGTGTTGTGGTAGAAATGCATGCAATATTACCCAATATTATTTTTTGTGTATGAATAATCATCTTGGTTCCCATTGCTACATTCTTCACTCATGTGCAGTGACAATTCTTTCATTTATATATATACTTCTACATGTCTTTGGGTCTGACCAGGCTCCTTAGCCAATTCCATTCATCTTTTTGATCCATCTTCATAGCAATATTCCATTTAAATCATTATTACCTTAAAATATGGCTCAATATTCAGAATGGCAAGTCCTCTAATTGTTAATCCTCAAGAACATTTTCATTATTTTTTCTCTCCCATATTAATATTAAAATTATATGTATCAATTTCCATATCGAGATTATGATTAGAACTACATTAAAACTTGAGCATCTAAATCCCCTATGTGCTAGATATGAAGCCTTTATAAGGACTTATTACTATTCCTATAACATCCAAGAGGGAAATAATCTGGATAAACAGTTAAGAATTAGGACCCAAATCCTACTTCTTCCACACTTACTTTATAGATATTTGTTCAATATTTATTGATATACCATGCTACACATTATCTCTACCTGATAGAGATTATCTTAACAAACTCTTGCATACTATGGTGGTTAGCTGGATTTAAAGGAACATGTATTATAGTACTCTGAATACCACTATATCAACATAACAAATATGTACCCTGAATATATTAACAAAGCTTTGTTATACACAGTTATAAAAATATCAGCCTTAGAAAATGATTGAAGAAATATTTCCTAATAAGTATTTCCTAACATTCCAAATAATTAAGCTAGTAAATACCTCTTCAAAGTCAATCTTCCTAATATCAACTTTTGATTCTTTTTTAATTTAAACATAATTTAAAATTAATCAAGTTGTTTTAAATTTATTTTAAATTTATCAAATTGTTTATATGAGTCTTGTTTCATGCACCATTCCCCTTGAAAAAAGATTTAAGGAAGCTATGAGTTCTGTGTTCTAAAATTATGTAACCTTTAAATCTAAATTGTTTCACATAAATTAGTTTTATTGATACCAATGGTTGGTTCAAATGATTCTATCTACTAATCATTCTAAATCCCTCAGAATGTTAAAATGCCCAAGTTTTGAGAATTTACAGTTTTCTGAACTTCCCCCTCAAAATATTTTGAGATACATGGTGAACAGTTCTGTTATAATTAGGCAGTTTGCTATATTCAAAGGGAAATATTATTAAGTAATTAACTTCAAAATAATCTCAATTTACTAATTTCAGAGAAAGCTGAAAAATTAGGAGTGTGTCACCTAAAATCACAGAGAATTTGAGAGAAACTTTTGCTCTGCTTTAATTTTTAAAATAAGAGTTTCCATGGGCCAATAGTTTTGGCAGGAAGCATAATGAACTGTGATGCCTGAGACTTGAATTTGGAAGTAGGCTTGGCATTAGTGTTTCATTGGCCAGTAGAGACTGGAAATGGGAGGATTATGGCTTTGCTAGACAAAATTCTGTTTATATCAATGTTCAACACCTGCTACTGCATGAGCCGCAGAGCAACACTGGTGTTAGAATTGGAAGAAGCGATGCGTGTAGTATTCCTAGTATAAGGGGGAGTGCCAAGATTCTACTGTAAATGAGCAGGGAGAGAAAAACCTCCAAAGAAACACACTCACAATACACAGAAAACAAACAGCACATTTACTAATGTCCACCGAGATTTTCTTATGAGCATGTACAATAACATATACACACACTCATATTTGTATCAGTTCAATATTTTGCACATACTAATAAGTCAAAAGTTTCTTTAAAGTTAATTTGACTTGGTATTCACTGTAGTACAATTCTCAGAATCATGCACTGTATGTGCCCAGTAAATTTCACGACGCTACAGCATGGACTGACTTTATCTCAATTTTGCTTTAGAAATATTAAGACTAAAATGCATGGCATAGCTATATCACACATGATAGCAAGAAATCAAGTGGTTAGGAGGGTAAAGGATCATCCCCTCACCTTCCTCACCAGCCAGCCCCTAACATCATGCCAAACAAAGCATGACTGTGTGCCCAACTCCTTTCTTCCTTCTAAAATGCTGAATCAACAGTAAATCATGTACTGAATGTCTACTATAGTGACTGAAAACAGTGTGCATAATCAACTCGCAAAAAGATCCTCATGTATCTACTGTTACCACTTTACAAATAAGAAATTTGAGGGTCAGGTAATATAACTAAGTTGTATAATGTCCCGGATTAGGTAAGTCAGATTTCTTCCCCACTACACTGTATTTTAGATTTCCACACCATTTAGAAAGAGCAGATAGTCTTCCAAACTTTGATGCTTTCCCAAAGTAATAAAAATGTAGAGTGTTATAAAGAATAATATTTGGGTAAAGCAATTAAAAATTGGATGGTGTGAGGTTAGAGGAAAATGGCCTCTATGTTCATGACAAAATAAGACTTAGGGAAATCACAGTAACTATTTTCAGAATACAGAAGCCCCAAGTTCAGAGTTTGAGAACCATCTGAAAGAAAAAAAAAGCAAAAACCTGCTTATTATATATCATATTGAAAAAAAAGCTGTCGCAGAAGTATATTAACTGAAAGAGACCTTAATACCTCCTCATGATCAAGGAGAACATGGAGCATAGCTGTCTGCTTTGCAAATTATGGAAGGCACACAGATGATCACCACGCACTACGCTTGGTGACCTCCAGTTAAATACCAGCATAAAGCTGGTGGTCAATACTCAATTCATTAATTTAACTGGATATGACAAAACTAGTAAGATAAGCTTGACTAAAATCTAGGAAACACAGAAATAAACTGCCAATACATCTGTTACTACCTGAATTAAAAAAAAATTTTTTAAGGGTCTAGTAGTATAACTCCTCATCTTTCATTCCTTACACACATTTATATAGGAAATAATTTCATCCCTGGTTAATACTGTGTGCATTTTGGACTGTATATTGTAGTATCTCATGATGAAGCATTTAAAAATATGTTTTAGAAAGAAGAAATGTGAACAAAATGAAGGCTAATGCAAGGCATGAAAGCTAATAAGCTTTTACAGAATGCACCATCCCTACACAAGAATGTTACTGTTCACAGTACCTGACTTTAGAGACTCTTTCTAGTTTTTATGGAAAATAGTTGTCAAAGGTCACTTTCCAATTAAGTCACCTTATTTATCTAAACTAAATCTAAAAGTTAATTCACAAAATAAACAAGTTAATCCAATTAGTATGACAGTATAAGTCTTCAATATCATCTGTTTGTTCTCTAGTGAAAATGGCATAAACTTGGGTGGTACTAAAAATTAACATGGATTCTTGGTTTTGGAGAAGGAAATGGCAACCCACTCCAGTATCCTTGCCTGGGAAATCCCATGGACAGAGGACTGTAGAGTGGGCTACAGTCCATGGATTGGCAAGAGTCAGACATGACTTAGCAACTAAACCACCAACTGTATAATTCAATGAATAAATATTGGGAGAAGCATACTCCATTTCAAGAAGATCATAATAAAAATGACTGATCTCCATGCTTCAGAATAAGCATTTTTACTGAGAATATTTTAAAGAACCTGAAACACCAACATGATTCCTTATTCTTGCCATTAACACAAAATCATCAATGTATTTCACTAAACTAAAAAAACAGTCCATGGAATTGTCCAGGTTAGAATAAGGAAGTGAGTAGCCTTTCCCTTCTCCAGGGCATCTTCCCAACCCAGAGATCAAACCCAGGTATCCCACGTTGCAGATGGATTCTTTACCAGTTGAGTCACAAGGGAAGTCTAAGAATACTGGAATGGGTAGCCTACCCTGTCTCCAGCAGATCTTCCTGACTCAGGAATTGAACTGGGGTCTCCTGCATTGCAGGTGAATTCTTACCAACTGAGCTATCAGGGAAGCCCTAGTAAGTGGAAACCACAGCAAATAATCGGCAATTTTTTTTTAACTAATATACTGTTAAGACTACACTGAAAATATATTGTTGATACTTATTTTCATTTATTTTACAGTATAGCAAATTAAATCTTTAGTACAGCAAGGTCGACTAAAATGATAACATTATATAATGAGGGTAATTAATATACTGATATTTTAAAAATAATTTATAGATGTTATTTTTCTGTGACACTACAAATACATTAAAGCTATCGTCAGCACAAAGAATGATAATTTCTACATGAGGACAATAATCAGATCAGTAAGAATTTGTGTTATTTGTCACTGTTAATCAAGACTACCTTTCATGAGCATATTCATTTCAGCACTCAAGAGTGAAATCTTCTCTATTAAATGATATGCATTGCATGATAAACTACATAAATCATGAGAAAAACAACTACTAATATGGCCATCTTTATGAACTGCATTGAAATCAATCTGTAGAGATATTTGGTCATTAGAAGTCATAACAGTATGGAAGCACAAATGAAAAATGAAAAGTAAATGTTAAAATGATAGAAAATTAGAGTTATGACAAGAAAAACATACTGCAAACTGAGATATTTGAATAAGCTGTCATTTAGAAGCTTCATCTCTGCTATATACATGAAGAAAGAAGAAAAGAGGCTTATTGCTAGAGAAGAAATGAGCAGCATTGATGGTGATATTTCTGACATACTTCATCTACTGAACCTCATGGATAATCCGGTATAATTTGGACAACCAACTGTCAACAAAAGATTGGTAGAGGGTAGTGGGTATGGGTGGGGAGAGACAGTCGCTTTGAGAGGAGGAGAACAGAGTAAAGATACTGGATTCCGAATTCAGTAAAAGAGGGCTTACATTTTTGGCTTTTGCATATAAGCTATATGACCTTGCACATATCAATATCTTTTGAGCCTCAATTTCCAGACTGTAATCTGTTGAATAGTAACATGTTACCTTTTTATTTCTTTTGAGAGCATTAAATACATATGTAAAGGGCTTAGCACAGTCTCTAGAACCTCCAGGGATATAATAAAGGTTACATTACTTTCCCTTTTTCCTTTCCTAAATGATCTGTCCCAAGTACTGAAATAAGAATAACAGTATCTACTTTAGTATGAACTACTTCAGAATACCTACCTGGATTTAATTTGATTCACAGTTGAAACTATTAAGCCCTATTTGTCATCTTTCTCTTCTTCTGAGTAAATTCATGATATTTTAATATACTGTCACACATTTGAATTCTAAACACTGAATTCAATTTTTCATATTTTCTTTCTTTCCTACAGATCATTAACAGTTTAAAAAAAGGAACACAATGAAAAAGCTAAATTTAGAAGGTGCTCAGATTATTGCTTACCTATTCTTCAAAGAAAAATTAAAATCATCTCTCAAAGTTTTTATTTTTTATTAGGCAATTAATGCATATTTACTGGAGAAAAAAATAGAAAACATAGACAAGCAAAATTTAACAAAAGAATATAAGAAAATAATCCCAATAGGAAAATGCTCTCCTGGAAATAAAGCACGGTATTACCTTTGGTAATATTGAGCTCACAATTCAAATGCTTTTTAAAATAAATACTCATAATAGTCACAGCACTTACAGTGTTACCACTACCAACATTTTCTGAGAGCTTAGTGCCAGTCATTGTTTTAGGTGGTTTATATCCACATATTTTTTTTTTTTCACATCATATTTATACATGCAATTTAAAATTAAATTAAAATGGGCCTAGGAAAGAATGAGGATAATTCCCAAGTTTCAAGTGAGAATATCTAGAAATTTGTTCTCTACCTTGACATAAGCCAAATAGCTCAATATAGAGATGTCAGTTAATGAAAGATGGCAGAGCAAGCTGACAGCATCAAGTCTGGAAGACAGAGGAGTAAGCACATTTTCAGAGAATTGTACTCTTTCTTGTAAGAACAGAAATGGTGAACATTTCTTGGTTGAAGATGTGTGTAGGTTGGTACCACTGAATGAATACTGATGATGCTAATACAATTGAAGAAGGCTAATATGTTCCCAGGGCTTTCCTGGTGGCTCAGACAGTAGTCTGCCTGCAAACTGGGAGACCTGGGTTTGATCCCTGGGTCAGGAAGATCCCCTGGAGAAGGAAATGTCAACCCACTCCAGTATTCTTGCCTGGGAAATCCCATGGACAGAGGGGCCTGGCGGGCTACAGTCCACGGAGTCTCAAAGAGTTGGACATGACTGAGCGACTAATACTTTCATTAATATGCTCTCAGATAAAGGAAAACAAAAACACAGAGAATAGTACTCTCATCACTGAATATCTACTATGCACAAAGAAATTTTAAAGCTTCCATCTGGCAAAATCTGGCCAAAATATCTTAACGTCTTTGGCAGTTGGTCAAATCTCACTTTGTACTATCCCATGCATATTTTTTTGGACTTTGTCACTAGATACCTATTTTTATTCTCACATTCATTCACCCCCTACTCAAATAACCAGTGAGTGTCTATTGTATGGCAGCTTTGTGTGTGCTACAAGTAAGAAGTTAAACCAAAGAGACAAAACTTCCTGATCTCTAGTTAAGTGAAGTAGGCTTTAAAACTCACAGAACAAAATTTGAAAGTACAAATAAAATATTCAAATTCACGGAGTTGGAAATTTTAACAAATTTCTCTCAATAACTAATAGAATAAGCCGAAAAAGAAAAGTTAGGGAATAGATGGCCAGAATAATTTTAAAAATTGACCAATATAACATACACAGAAAACCATATCCCATAACTTTCTAAGTGCACATGGCACATTTATCGGATCCCCATATGGTAGACCATAAAAAGTGAGTCTCAACAAACTTCAAAACACTAAAATAATACAGACTCTTTGTTCTGAACACAGTGGAGTTAGGCTAGAATTCAATAACAAAAATATAAGCAGAAACTCCAGCATCAAGTTTGGAAATTATATAATTTGGAAATTATATAATTCTAAGTAATCAACAAGTTAAAGATAAAATTAAAATTGGGAATATGTTTAAATGAGTGATAAAGAAAACAGAAATAGCAATATTTTTGGGAAGCAGTAAAGCAGTGCTTAGAAAAAAACATATTGCCTTAAACAAGTATGTAAGAAAACAAAGTCAATGATTTAACTTCAATTTCAAAACTTTAGAAAAATACAGCAAAATAAACTCAAATGAAATTTAAAAGAAGGAAATAATAAAAATAAGAGCAAAATGATTGAAATAGAAAAAAATGTATTGGAGAAAACATCCCATGAGCTCTCTGATAAGCATTTTGGCTATTTTTTACTACATCACATGAGTTTTTAATAGACATTCTTTTAATGAATATACTTTAATTATATACTATGGAATATTTACATATCACATGAACATTATTTAATATTTGTAATCCATTTACATAATGCATGAAGTACATAATACATGGAACAACTATAAAGTATGCTTCATTTTATCCTAAAAATTTAGCCAGCAAAGAAGTGAAATATACATAGTTTTCAGAAACTTGGTCAGGCTACTCATTAAACATAGTTAACACAAATATCCCCCTGCCCTTTCATTAGTCTTCATCATTTTTGTGATTTCTATATACACAAATTGTGATTCAGTTTCTCTTATTAGCCAGTGGGTTTGGAATTTCCTAATGAACTCCAATGTAGACAAAGACGGAAACGTAATAGAAGAAAACATGTAATTATTTAGAGCCCATTATTCCAAATCCTTGTTTTAATTCTTGAAATATGGGCACACGCTTATTTTCATAAAGGTTCATGGCTGCCCTTGGCCACATAATGTTTAAATTGGTATATAGTTAAAAAGAGAGCTCTGGTTTTTCTTATAGTCACTCACTGATCTTTTCATAGCCATAATCATGTTACATAATTATAATGAACTCTGTTAAGGTAACTGTGAGAAATAAGTACCAACCAAGCAACTTCTGTTAATTTTCACCTTTAGCATTACTTTTCCTGAATGGCCAGCAGACTATTTTTAGAGTCTTTAAAAATATACACACATATTTCCAAATTAAGTCATGTTGTTTGGGAATACTTGAACTAATTTTCTGCCCATATGAAATTAACAGAACAAAAACATTCCATTTGAGTCCTAAGCAAGAAAGTCATGCAAAGCAGAGTTGCTTCTTTTGCTTGTTATTTTTAGAAAAACAAAGCTTCTATGAGGACAGCAAACCGGAAATGTGCACAGGCTGTTGCTGGGCAGATTTCCCTCGATCTCTCTCTCAGAGAACTGAAATGTCCTTTCTGCTATACTGTTCTAGACCTCTCTCTGCAGGTTTAGGCTATATGTACCATGTTGGGCTGTATTCAACATATGTGTAAACAGAGAGATATGAAGGGAACAAAATTGTTCTGATTTTTTTCTGAATTCAATTATATTGTAGAAAATACAAACTAACAATATATAAAATACCTAAAGTGTGTATGAATCAACATTTGGTGTTCCTATATCTTGTATTTTATTAACATTCAGAATCAGAAGTTTTAAAAAATCCAGAATTTCTGATTCTTCTTTTTTCTCCTTTTGCTTCTGATCACATCTTTTAATTTAAAGATCTGATATCACTGGTCTAGAATTTCCGCTTCTGAAGGAGTTCCTCTTCTGAAGGAGTTCCTCTTCCTCTTCTGAAGAAGACGATGGAGGATGCCTGGCTATTTTAGACAAAGCATGAGCAATTCAGTTCACTGTGTACCTCAGTCCCTAGTACTCTAGCATTTTATGTTACATTATCTAGTTGGCCCAAGTAGGGTTTTTAGTTTTTTGACCCCTCTTCCTAAAATATATACTCTAGAAAGGAAGCAACTGTAAATAATTTATCTACCTTTCCATGAACTCTTTAACTCTTTGCAACTATTTGCATTTACCTTTAAACAAAGTGGTGTGGTTTGGTTTTTTTTAATACTCTCTTAAGGCCTCATTAAGTCTGAGGCAATTCATTTTATTTCCTGTAAACTAATGGCACCGACAAGTATGCTAAAGAAAATGGCCACAGCAAAATCTAATTTTGTTTTAATATTAATGACATTGGTATACATGAAAAGATGAGGGAATGGCAATCAGGATATGTAATATTCATAAGTGGCCATCTTTTTCATATGACTACACTTATACTATTTCTTGTCAAACTAAAAAGCAAGAAAGAATGTTAAAAATCAGATAAGAAGTCATGCAGCACACTTGTGACAGATTATAGGCAGGCTGGAAGATGCATTTAAGTTATCTTTGGGAAAGATGATTACAAATTGGCACTAAAATTATTCATCCATTAAGGATCAACTGACATGTCATCATGTCATAGAAATTCATAGAAAAGAAATCATTCTATTTAGAGACAATTCCATTGAGTCTACACTTCTCTCCAGGAATATGTTTATTACCAATTAGCCTGTCTGACTAAACCAGTCCTCATGGTCTTACTACCTAGCCTATATCCAAAAATTTATTTTAATTATAAAACTTCAGGAGCAGATTGAGAGATTGTTTGGAATTTTTTCAATGGGATGAGAGTGGAATGGCCTGTATGCAAAAAATCAAGAACTGAATTGAATCAGAGGTATGCAGACAAACATATTACTTCTAAGAATGAGTGAGGTCATCAACTAAAATGACTTTTGACCCAGTAGTTAGAGGGCATTACTTGCAGAATACCTGAGGCTAGAATTCTCTAAGCATCTTTATGGAAGCCTGAGAGGTGGCCACAGCCTGATGATAAGAAACATAACATTGGACAATGCAAAAACCCAGGTAAGCAGTCAATTGTCTGATAATTAGATTCCAGGTAGCAAGACTCCTGCATGACTTTATAAATCTGGAACAGTCTTCAGTCTCAAAGTAGAGAAGACTAAAAAATACAAGACAAAAGAAAAAAATGCCACGAGAGCAAAGACTAAATGATGCATCAAGACTATGATTGAAGAACTGGAGTTTTATTAGAGGAAATATACATAATATTAACATGGGAGAAATGCAAACATATTTTGATGATACTTCTCTAATTATTGATGGACTAGCACAAGTAATAATGATAATTTATTGATATGTATTTCAACAGTACACAGAAACAGAAATGAGGAAATTGAGATTCAGAAAGATTGTGAGAAAGCTAATTCAAAAAGGTACAAGCACCCCAAAGCTCACTGCAGGATTATTTACAATAGACAAGTAATAGAAGCAAGCTAAATATCCACAGACAGATGGTAAAGAAGATGTAGTGTGTACGTATACATATACACACCCATATATACATACACACACACATAAACAATACAATATTACTCAGCCATAATGAAGGAAATAATGTTATATGCAGCCACACTGATGGACCTAAAGATCATCATATTAAGTGAAGTCAAAGACAAATATCATATGATATCACTTATAGGTGAAATCTAAAAAATGACACAAAGAACCTATTTACAAAACATAAACAGACTCATACACAAAGAAATAAACTTATGACTATCAAGAAGATAGAGGGGTTGTAGGGGGATAAATGAGGAGTTTGGGATTAACAGAGACGCGCACACACGTGTGCTCAGCCACATGCACGTTGTTAATGTGCTGCACTCAGAATGTCAGCAGATTTGGAAAACTCAGCAGTGGCCACAGAGATGCTGTGGCAAACCAAGCCATAACAGCTAGACCTGGACATGGAGCAACGGACTGGTTCAAAACAGGGAAAGGAGTATGTGAAGGCTGTATATTGTCACCCAGCTCATTTAACTTCTATACAGAGAGAAGTGAGGTGAAAGTCACTCAGTCATCCAACTCTTTGCAACTCCATGGACTATCCAGTCCATGGAATTCTCCAGGCCAGAATATTAGCATGGGTAGCTGTTCCCTTCTCCAGGTGATCTTCCCAACCCAGGGATCAAAGCCAGGTCTCCCACATTGCAAGTAGAGTCTTTACCAGCTGAGCCACCAGGGAAGCCCTATATGCAGAGTTCAGTTCAGTTGTTTCTCAGTTGTGTCTGATTCTTTGTGACCGCATGGATTGCAATATGCCAAGCCTCCCTGTCTGTCATCAACTCCTGGAGTTTACTCAAACTCATGTCCATTGAGTCGGGATGCCATCCAACCATCTCATCCTCTGAGTACATCATGCAAAAAATGCTGGGCTGGATGAAGCTAAGCTGGAATCAAGTTTTCAAGGAGAAATGCTGATAACCTCAGATATGTGGATGATACCATCCTTATGGCAGAAAGCGAAGAGGACTAAAGAACCTCTTGATGAAGGTAAAAGAGGAGAGTGAGAAAGCTGGCTTGAAACTCAATATTCAAAAAACTACGATCACAGCATACAGTACTGTCATTTCATGGCAAATAGATGGGGAAACAATGGAAACAGACTTTATTTTATTGGGCTCCAAAATCACTACAGATGCTGCTTGCAGTCATGAACCTACTCCATGGAGGAAGCCATGACAAACCTCAGTTAGTTCATTTCAGTTCAGTCACTCAGTCGTATCCGACTCTTTGCAGCCCCATGAATCGCAGCACGCCAGGCCTCCCTGTCCATCACCAACTCCCAGAGTTTACTCAAACTCATGTCCATCAAGTTAGTGATGCCATCCAGCCATCTCATCCTCTGTCGTCCTCTTCTCCTCCTGCCCCCAATCCCTCCCAGCATCAGGGTTTTTTCCAATGAGTCAACTCTTCGCATGAGGTGGCCAAAGTACTGGAGTTTCAGCTTCAGCATCAGTCCTTCCAATGAACACCCAGGACTGATCTCCTTTAGGATGGACTGACTGGATCTCCTTGCAGTCCAAGGGACTCTCAAGAGTCTTCTCCAACACCACAGTTCAATAGCATCAATTTTTCGACACTCAGCTTTCTTCACAGTCCAACACTCACAGCCATACATGACCACTGGGAAAACCATAGCCTTGACTAGATGGACTTTTGTTGGCAAAGTAATGTCTCTGCTTTTTAATATGCTGTCTAGGTTGGTCATAACTTTACTTCCAAGGAGTAAGCGTCTTTTAATTTCATGGCCGAAATCACCATCTGCAGTGATTTTGGAGCTCCCCAAAAATAAAGTCTGACACTGTTTCCACTGTTTCCCCATCTATTTCCTATGAAGTGATGGGACCAGATGCCATGATCTTAGTTTTCTGAATGTTGAGCTTTAAGTCAACTGTTTCACTCTCCTCTTTCATCAATAGGCTCTTTAGTTCTTCTTCACTTTCTGCCATAAGGGTGGTATCATCTGCATAGCTGAGGTTATTGATATTTCTCCTGACATTCTTGATTCCATCTTGTGCTTCTTCCAGCCCAGCATTTCTCATGATGTATTCTGCATATAAGTTAAATAAGCAGGGTGACAATATACAGCCTTGACATACTCCTTTTCCTACTTGGAATTGGTCTGTTGTTCTGTGTCCAGTTCTAACTATTGCTTCCTGACCTCCATACAGATTTCTCAAGAGGCAGGTCAGGTGGTCTGGTATTCCCATCTCTTTCAGAATTTTCCACAGTTTATTGTGATCCACACAGTCAAAGGCTTTGGCCTAGTCAATAAAGCAGAAATAGATGTTTTTCTGAACTGCTTTTTTGATGATCCAGAGGATGTTGGCAATTTGATCTCTGGTTCCTCTTCCTTTTCTAAAACCGGTTTGAACATCTGGAAGTTCACGGTTCACATAGCATATTAAAAAGCAGAGACATTACTTGGCTGACAAAGGTCTGTACAGTCAAATCTATGGTTTTTTCAGTAGCCATGTATGAATGTGAGAGTTGGACTATAAAGAAGGCTGGGTGTTGAGAATTGATGTTTTAGAACTGTGTGTTGGAAAAGACTCTTGAGAGTTTCTTGGACTGCAAAGAGATCAAACTCGTCAATCCTAAAGGAAATCAATCTTGAATATTCATTAGAAGGCCTGATGCTGAAGCTGAAGCTCCAATAGTTGGGCCATCTGATGTGAAGAGTTGACTCATTAGAAAAGACTTTGATGGTTGGAAAGATTGAAGGTTGGAGGAGAAGGGGATGATAGAGGACGAGATGGTTGGATGGCATCATCGACTCAATGGACATGAGTTTGATCAAGTTTCAGAAGATGATGAAGGTCAAGGAAGCCTGGAATGTTCCAGTCCCTGGGATCACAAAGAGTGGGACACAAATGATCAACTGAGCAGCAACAACAGTCAGTTCAGTCTTGTGTGACTCTTTGCGACCCTACGGACTATAGCCTGCCAGGCTTCTCTGTCCAAGGGACTATCTAGGCAAGAATACTGGAGTGAGTTGCCATGCCCTCCTCCAGGGGATCCTCCTGACCCAGGGATGGATCTCAGGTCTCCTGCATCTTCTGCATCGCAGGCAGATTCTTTACCTCTTTGCCACTAGGGAAGCCTTAAGGCAGACACACTACTATATGTAAAATAGGTAAACAACAAGGACTTACTCTATAGCACAGGGAACTATACTCAATATCTTGTAGTAATCTATAATGGAAAAGAATCTGAAATATAATATATGTATGTATCTATCTATATGTATGTGTATAACTCAATCAATTTGCCATACACTTGAATTAACACAACATTATAAATTAACTATGCTTCAAAAAATATAAATACGTCAAACAAAGCTCTAAAAAATGAAAGACTAAACCAGAAACTTTCATATCTCCTCTAAATGGTGTTTCACCTCAGAGACTGTGATGGTGATTTGACTGATGGTAAATAATCTGCCTGTAATCAAAGGACCCTGGTTTAATTCCTGAGTCTGGAAGATCCCCTGGAGAAGGGATAAGCTACCCACTCCAGTATTCTTGGGCTTCCCTGGTGGCTCAGATAGTAAAGAATCTGCCTTCAATGCGGGAAACCTGGGTTCAATCCCTGGGTTGGGAAAATCCCCTGGAGGAGGGCATGGCAACACTCTCCAGTATTCTTGCCTAGAGCATCCCCATGGACAGAGGAGCCTGGTGGGCTACAGTTCACGGGGTCTCAAAGAGTTGTACATTACTAAGTGACTAAGCAGAGCAACATACAGATGTCAAGTAACTTCAACTTGGGAAGAAGAGAGTCATAGTCACTGGGAACCACTTAATGAGCTTAATTATAAGAAAACACTATCTGAACTATTATCTAAAGTTGCATGCAACATGTAAAGAATTAGCCAATCCTGTTAATTGACAGAAATGCATTATACATTTGTGCATTGTGGAGTAAACACTACAAGAAAACCAACACTTAGGTATATGGATCCAAACTAACACACAAGAAGTTCTATACTGCTGAATTAAATTCTAATGGTTAGGACTTAAATTAGCAAGGAGTGTGTGCAAATGTAATTATATCCTTATTAATTAAATTTCATTTTTATATCTACAGAAAGTTGCCAGTTCAGTAAGAATGAGCAAAATTTGTTTCAATTTCATTCTCATTATCTGTACTCTGTAGTTCTATCAAATAGCCCAAGAATATGTTTGTTGTCTGTTCAAGACTCTATAAGAAAAAATGGTTTTCTCCTGACAACTGATTTTTTACTTTTCAGGGGTCAGACAAAGACTGATGATAAGCAATACCTTAACTCACCTAAAGTTCCAACAGGACATGAATAGATTCATCAAAACAAAATCAGTAACTGACATTTGTACAAAACATGCAATTAATCCAAAGGTTTATAGCCTCTCAAGATAAATAACTGTCAGGAAGTCATCCTTTAATAAAAGAATATTTCATCTGAAAGGCACACAACCAATTCCAGCTCCACTGTGAAAGCCAACGCAATGGCAATGACTGGTCTCCAAAGAGTGTGTCTAAAATTTTCTGTGATTTTTTATTTAAATTATGAATTCAATATATTAATTTATTAGGCAAAAATACTGTCAGATGACAATAATAAACATAACTTCCATATATAAAGGTGATGGGTTTTTTCTCAAAATGTTTTGACATTTGATTAAAAAATAAAAAAATAAATTTAAAAAATAATTTGTTATTTATGAAAAATAAGCATGTTAGCTTTATTATAAAATGATAAATGGGTTCTATTTTCAAATTTTCACCCAGGCTTTTTTTAGTATTTTTATAGAACCATTATGGAAAACTGCATTTAATCTTAAGAATTCCCACTTATAGTCCATAAATATAGAGTTGTTAAGTAAACAGGATATTCCACTTCTTATGAGAAGTGGGAATGCACCAATGGGAGATAAAATTGTGATTCTGGAGAGAAAAATGCATTCAAACCTCTGTTCTGTCACTTACTGAACAACCTTGGACAGATTATTAAAGCTCTTTAAATCTCAGTTGCTTCATTGGAAAAAGGAAGTAATAATAGCACATACATTTTTAGGCTGCTATGATTAAAGATGATAATCCCTACAAAATGTTTATTATTTATCCTACTGACTACTCAGTTCCCATCCACTGCTTAATCCATCACACTGCCTTCTGTATGTACTACATACACTATATAAATGCAGAGTACCTATCTAGATTGCTCCTGCTCAGCTCATGAGTAGTTATGTATCATGCAGAGGTCTCAGTCCTTCAACAGCTGTGGATTTTCACTTGATTATGAGGCACTAGCTAACTAGCTTCTAATTGTTGACTAGCAGACAGCACTAGCTCTCCTGTGAGCTCCACTACTGTATTACAGACATGGGAAATAGAAACTGTGCTTTGATGATGCAACTTCCCTGCAACTACTTCTAATCTCTCTTATTGTCTCTAAGGCAAAGGTCCAAACCTACTTTTCAGCATTGAGGTTTAGGAACAGCCTTGTCTCCACTTCCATTTCTAATCTGATATACTAGAATATTTTCATTTGGTTGGATGATTCAGAGGCATTGCCCCACACTTCTGAGGAATTGGGAGCCAACCTGGCATCTGTTCTCTACTGTCCAGATACGAGACCTGGGACAAGGTTTAACTCAGATGCCTCAAAACCATTCTTACTTCACTGAGATGGTGAAAATCAAAACTGATGCTTATAAACTGCTTAGCACAGGTATACCACAAGCACTCAAGAGTCTGTTCTACCTTAAGCTTGCACTTTCTTCTCGTCGGCCCTGCCCGTCACTGCTACGCTTCACTGCTACCATCCCCACCTGCTTCCCTCACCTGCAAGAGGAGGACATTTCTGTACAGACCAGCCAACTCTCGCTAACCTGTCCTCCAAACACTTGGCATTGGGCTGTCAATTATCACACAGTCTTCTATCATTACTCAAATATTTCACCTGAATTTTTAAAATCAGCAGTTCTTTTGCTATTTTCATAAGTGTAGAAATAAGTAGTCTTTTAAATTTCTTTAACAGTAGCTCATTTCTTGGAAAGCTGAATTAAAACTTTCCTCATAGTAATCAGTAAATCAATGTTGATTTAGGGAGATAATAAAGAAGGGACATAGGGAGGAAAGAAGAAAGAGGGGGAAAAGAAGGGAAGAAAGGAAGGAAGAAATTATCAACAATGTATGGGGTTTCCTAACTCCTGAGGTATGTCATTATTTATTCCTGGAAATATATTTTTCCCCCATGATTCCTCCAAAAGAAGACATGGATGTTTCCAGATTTGCTTTTACCCTAGAATCAAGCTGTATCACAATTTAAACTGAATGGACCCTTTTAGCTTTGTTTTCTTTTAAACAAATTAATCAAATGTAACTCATTTCTTAATCTTACAATGGCTTGGTTAATTATCTCTTGTAGAGCAATGTGACTGTCAGTTGGTAGTTCCCTAGTGTGTAGATAAATAATATATTTTAAACATACTCGTGTTTGCTTTCTTTAATGGACATAGATACTATACAGAAATTGGACTATTGCAGATAATAGGAACTATTCTAGATTGGTGTGTTTTTATCTATTCTACTTCAACCGCTATTATTTTTCAGGGACAGTAAGAAAATATCCTTTCCGTTACTCTTAAAAAAAAAAAAAATCCCACAGATGTGTCTGAATAATATCAAATATCCTGGTTAAAAAAAAATAGCCAACATGTGGCTACTTCACTGTGTTTAAGCAGAACACTTTGGTGAATGATTGAATTGTATGTCTGGCATCACAAAAGGTAAGTACTGGCCCGCCTATTATTTTGTAACAAATGCAACATGCCAATATTTTAAGTACCAGATTACTTTGGTATAAAATAGAGGTGTGTTTCTAAAAGCAAGGCAAATAGAACATCTCTGTATAGAGTATACTAGATTCAACAGGCAACTTTGGCCTTGGATCAAAGGTAATCACTCAGCTACTTTCCCTTGGATCTCTTTTATTACTTATTTCCATCTGGACCGCTTCTCCTCCAATCTTGCACTACTCAAATTCTGCCTATTATTCAAGTGGCTCTTCCCCAAGAGCATTTTTGAACATGTGCATAAAATGTAATAAAGACTCTGGAGTATCCTTGATTGTTTGTTGTTTTTCCTAGGTAGTTTCAATAGATTAAATTAAAATGTGTATTGCTTTAAATTGAAGCACTCTCTTCCACCCCTCAGTTTTACTGAAATAAATTGTTCTCTTTTACAATTTTAATCCTTTGGCCTAATTAAGGGATTTCTATCCTGGTTAGAATATAAAGGATGCTCAGAAGTAATGGGCCTTTTTGTTTCAACTGTTAAACTTAATTTCCTGTGAATAAAATTTTACAACACGGAAAACAGTAGGTCTTGTTATTGAAACACTAGTCAAGTGTAGTAATCATGAAAAATGCCAATAAGTTAAAAAAAAAAAAACCTCATTCTATATAATTAGTGTAATATTAAAGGTAGATAAATCATAAATATTCTAATATTTCCACATCTGGAAACTTAAGATATTTTTTAAAATGTCTATGAGTAGTATAGTATAATAGAACACTGAATTAGGAACCATGGACCTAGACATTAATATTTTCTTTTTAATCATTGTTATTTAACTTTATATACATACATAATCATGTAATTAGTTACTATGTAACATTTTAAAATTTCTCCTTTCTTGTTTTGTCTTTTTTTTTTTGCTTGTTCTGCCTTCCTCCTGTCCACTCACATCACTCTATTCTATATTCCATAATAACAGCTTCTGTGTTCTTCATACATATTATGAATATGTAATTATGTAATACATGTTGTGTATTCACCAGTATTTTCTCCTAAAACATACATACAAACATAATACACATGCAAATATATATGCAGAAATCTATGTATAAACTGTTTTACTATAAAAATGGTAAAGATCAAATGTACACATTTTTCTATGCTTCTTATCTAACTTATCAATTTTAACTCAGAAATCCCTCTAAGTCATCTAGAATGTTTTTAATTATCATTGTCATTTTCTGCTGATTGCAAAACTAATATTTTATATTTTTATGGTAAGCCATGGATATTCAATCATTCTACTGACATTCATTAATTTAAATTTTAGGGTTTTTTAAGAATATGAAATTAATATTCTTATACCCATGTTTTTATTTACTCTTTTTAAACACACCATATTACCAGAAGCATGACTGCTAACCATATATTTATCTTTGCAAATCCTTGACAAGTACAGAATTTAAGAAGTAACTTCACATTTTGTATGACCACAAAGATTTGCTCTTATATAAACACTGTATTCAGGCTTCCTTGATAGCTCAGCTGGTAAAAAATCCGCCTGCAATGCAGGAGAACCCAGTTCAATTTCCAGGTCAGGAAGATCCCCTATAGAAGGGAAAGGCTCCCCACTCAAATATTCGTAGGCTTTCCTGGTGCCTCAGTCAGTAAAGAATCTGTTTGCAGTGCAGGAGACCTGGGTTCAATCCCTGGGTTGGAAAGATCCTCTGGAGGAGGGCATGGCAACCCACTCCAGTATTCTTGCCTGGAGAATCCCATGGTCAGAGGAGCCTGGTGGACTGCAGTCCGTGGGGTCACGGAGAGTCGTACGTGACTGAGCAGCTAAGCACAGCACAAACACCCTATTCAGTACTGGACTAATTTTTCTTTTCAGTTTGTTTAGTTTTTTCTTACAAATTTGAAATGACTCTTTGTCCATTATAGATACCTACTCTATTTTGTCACTAATATTGTAATTTTTTAAAGAAAGATTTAGAAAAATTTTAGAACAAAATCTAGTAATTTTCATTTTAATACACCATGAAGAGAAAAAATCTTAAAATTGTTACAACTATTTTAATGTATTTCTTTTTCCTGTTTATTGATTTCCCTCATAGGTTAAGATTATTTCCCTTCATGCTATATTAAAATGAAAATTGCTAGACTTTGTTCTAAAATTTTTAATATTTCTAAAAATCTTAATCAAAGAGATTCATTTTAAATTCTTGTTGTGATACTCTCCATGTTACCTTGTGTATAAATGAGGTGGAGACAAAGAGATGTAATCTTGTTAGTTACTTCATATTACTATAACCAATTATGACTTATTTTAATGTAACTGATAATATTTTGCTAAAGGAAAAGAGGAAGGAAAGAAAGAGAGTAAGAAAGAACAATTCAGGTTAAGTATTAAATCTGTCAAGATAATAGGTCAGCAGGTGCACAAGTGAAATTGTCCCAGATCAACATGTGCGCAAAAGTGCTCTATTATGGCATATAGGCTATGACTCCATGATCATATTTTTCATATAGTATTGCACAAGTTTTCCGAAATTTCTATCAGGTATATACTAAGATCGCAGAGCAGTGGAAATGATTTATTTTCTACAATCCCATCATCTGTTACAGATCTAGAAAAATAAGTGAGCAAATGAATTTGAACAGCAAGAAAGCTGTCCGTGTGAATGGTATATACAAGTACTCAAGGTCTAATTAAAAGTGAAAATGTTTGCTTGGGTTTTATGGCACAAATATTCATTACCATTACTTATGAGGACCTTGTACCATTTGTAGATATTTACCAAGTATGTGGGCTTCCCTGATAACTCAGACAGTAAAGAATCTACCTGTAATGCAGGAGACAGATCCTTGGGTTGAGAAGATCTCCTGGAGAAGGAAAAGGCTACCTACTCCAGGATTCTTGCCTATAAATTACCAGGGACAGAGGAGCCTGGTGAGCCACAGGCCCTGAGATTTCAGAGTCAAACATGACTGAGCGATTAACACTTTCACTTTCACCAAGTATGTATATCCAAATAATTAATAGGTGTCAACATTAAAAAAAACAAACTGTATGACAAATTTTCAATCTATTCAAATAGACTTAATCTTTTGCTGATCATGTGATACAGTAATAGGCATACAACCATTTTTCTATGCTTGATCATCTGAAATTATAGAAATAAAAGTTCTACCAAAGCACGGCTATTCTTTACTACGTAAGTAGCACAATTGCCCCAAACATTTTAAAAGACAAGTAGCCATTTTTCAGACAGAATTTTGTCTTTTTCAAGTGTCTGTTAAACTATAATATAAACACCCACTGGTTCTGCTTCTGCTCTTTAAGGAAGATGAACTTCTTCTATTTTAGTGGTAATTGGATAGAAGGAATATAGCATCTCTTCCAGACTCTTTGCAGTGAACGAAATGCTTTTCTCTGCTTTCATCTTCAGCAATATCTTTTATATACTGAATAAATGCAGTGCATGTAATTAAGCACACTACTCAAAATCAGAAAACTGTGTTTTTGTTTTTGTTTTTTTACCAGTTTAAGTTGATTTAGGAGCAGACAACATGCTTTCTTTGATATTCTGTTCCCTACAATATCTTCAATTTTAAGGTCCACTAAAAGAAGACAAAGGAGATCAAACATTCAACAAAATAAAAAATCTCTATTTCAATTAAACAAAGTTTTGCTGTTAATACTAGGGGTCTTTTAGTGAAAAACATAATTTTTTAACCACTGAAAATGGAACAGATTAGAAAATATGACAGAGGTTCTGGTTCAAGGCGATGATGTAGGAAGATCCTGAACTCACCTCCTCCCACAGAAATACGAAATCTACAGATAAGTAGAAACAATTTTCTCTAGGAAAACCACCCCCCAAGCTAGGAGAACAACCCCTTCACATCAGGCAAATGAAAAGGCAACCACACTGAAGTGGGAAAGAGAAGCAAAGACCAGATTTCACCATAGACCTTACCCTTGACTTTGCAACCCACATTTGGGGGAGAAGTCAAAACCTGGAACCTCCACTAGAAGAGCAAAGGTTAATTCCCCCACATTGGTCTCCCAAACTTTTAAGATTGGCACCTGAGAGATAAGCTCCCAAAACATCTGACTTTGAAGACCAGCAGGGTTCATATCCTCCAGTTGAGGATATGAGCAGAGCTACTGTGAACCAAAGTAAAGTGAAGTGAAAGTTGTTCAGTCCTGTCTGACTTTTTGTGACAGTATAGTCCATGGAATTCTCTGGGCCAGAATACTCCTAGAGTGGGTAGCTGTTCCCAATTTTTCAGGGGATCTTCCCAACTCAGGGATCAAACCCAGGTCTCCTGCAAGGCAGGCAGATACTTTACCAGCTGAGTTACCATGGAAACCTGCAAACCGAGAAACACTTAAAGGGTTCATGTGCAGACTCACCCACTCCAAAGCACAGCAGTGAAGCAGCCCTTTGAAAAGCACCTAAAGTTTATGTGAAAGAGACTCATTTCCTCATTTTGAAGTGCTGCGCTGAGAGGCAGTGACCTGTGGGGATACTCTCCAGGGATAGAAGATGGTGGGTACCACCTTCCTGGTCTTCCTCTGCTTTGCTAAACCTGGAAAGTGCCAACTATTTTATTTTATTTTATTTTTCCCTTTCTGGTGGATGCTATCTTTATGTTCCAGTAGGTAGGTGCCATCTTCCATGTTCACCCTCTGCTTGTTAAACCTGGTGGGCACTATTCTTTTTCCTCTTTCTTTTCATTTTCCCTGTTCTTTTAATTATTTTCCTCTTTTTTTTCCTATTTCTCCTTTTTTTTTCCCCTGATGGATGCTACCTATGCACTACCTCTCTGCCTCACTCCAGCTAGTAGGTGCCATTTCACATCTACCTCCTCTGCACTCCAGAGTGCCACTGTCTTCTGGAGGGGAGCCTCCACATGGCTGGTGCCCCATTTTTTATGTCTGGTAACCCAGCTTTTGCAGCTACCACCCAGGAGACACCCCTTAACTTCCTGACTGTGAGGGCTGAGGGTTCATGTTCTGGGGGCCCTGGAACTAATAACCAGAGATTCAGCTCTTAGCAGACTACCACTCTGAGGACACCATACAGACAGTGGACTGAAACGCTCCTCCTGTCTTTCTGAGAAAGAAGTCTATGTGCTTGTCCAGGAGTGTTATCCTGAGGGATAGGTTCCTGGTTTGGCACTCTTATGGGGACCTATGGGGCTCCTCTCAGGGAACACAAGTCAGCGGATGCAATTTCTGCATTCTCCCCCTCTGCATCGTCCAGCTTCATCTTTCAGAAAGAACCATATTCTCTTTTCTGGTGCCCTGACTTTTGCAGCCAAGAGACACTTCTACATTGCCCAGTTCTTATAGCCAACAAGGCTTATGCTTGTGGGTTCCACAAGCTAACCAATGGAGAAAGTTATTAACCAATTATCATCCCCAAATAAGAAGCACAGCAAGAGGCAACAGACCCAGGGGTTCAGTCTTTCTGTGAAAGAAACCTAGAAGTTTATCATCAGAGCTGTGAACTGAGTCTGTCTTCTAATTAAACACACAACTCCAGGCCAACTGTAGACTTTCCTGAGATCCCCAAGGGAAAGCACTATCTTCCTGATTTTCTTCTGTCCTACTCCAGAGCATCAGCTTCTCTCAGATGAGAGTTCTTAAAAGTGTCCATTGCTCTAGTTTTTACATCTGGTACCCTGGTTTTTGCAGCTGCCACATAGGGGATACCCCTGGATCATCTGGGTCTGGTGGCCAGGGGAGCTTGCATCCTCGGGTCTTATTGGACTGTTATAACCAAAGAGACAGTTGTTGACAGGCTATCACTCCCAAGGTACTGAACAGAGAGTAGTATAAAACACATGCCTGGCATTTCTGTGAAAGAGACCTACTTGTAGTCCTGGGGATTCAACTTGAGGGGCAGGATTCAGGTTTGGCACACATCTAGCGGCTTGGAAACACTTTCAGGGTATGTAGGCTGAGAAATGTCATTTTGTTACTCTCGCTCTGTCTCACTACCACTCACTGGAATCTCCCAGAAAGGAGCTGATACAGTTATCTGGAGATCCAAATTTGGTGACTGTTGCCCAGGAAACCTCCCCAGATCACCTTGCTCTGGGAGCCAGCAGGGTTTATGTTTATAGTTGGACAGGAATATATTTCTTTGCATTCTTGAAGAGCTGCTGCCTGAGAATCTGGCTTCCAACCAGCCTGAATCTAGGTGCTAACTGAGATCCTTCCCTTTAGGACACTGTCTGATCTTGGCACACCCTGAAATACTAGGAGCTATTAAAAATAAAATAGGCTGCATGGACAATCACAAAGGTTAGAGACAACCATTACTCTGATACCAAAACCACAGAAAACCAGAGAAGGATATCACACGAAAAAGAAAACAGCAGACTAACATCATTGATGACAATAGATACAAAAGTCCTCAACAAGATGCTAGCAAATTGAATTTAATAATGCATGAATTGAACACCATGATCAGGTGGGACGAGGGAAGCAAGGATGACTTAGCATCTGCAAACATTAATTTAATGCACCACATTAAATGAAGAATAAAAAATTACATTACTGTCTCAAATACAGAATAAACTTTTGACAAAATTTAAGATCAATTTTTGATTTAAAAAGCTCTCAAAAATGTGGGTATAAAGGGAATACACCTCAAAATAATAAAAGCCATATTTGAAAATCCCACAGCTATTATCATACTCAGTGGAAAAGCTGAAAACTTTTCTTCCAAGGTCAGGAACAAGACAAGAATGTCCACTCTCACCACTTTTATTCAACATAGTATTGGAAGTCCTAGCCAGAGCATTTAGGTGAGAAAATAAAAGACAACCAAATCAGTAAAAAAGAAGCAAAACTGTAATTATTTACAGATGATATGTGATATTATATGTATAGAAAAACCTAAGGCCTCACACAAAAAAATGTTAGAATAAATGAATTCAATAAAGTTGCAGGATACAAGATTAATATACATAAATCTGCTGCTTTGCTAAAACACTAATAAGGAGCTATCAGAAAGAGGTTTCAAGAGAAAATCCCATTTACAACTGCAATAACAAAGAAATTACCTCAGAAAAAAATTAACCAATGAAGTGAAAGTTCTGAACACTACACTATGTTGATGGAAGACATTGAAGAATACACAAATGAAATGATAGCCCATGCTCATGGACTTCAAAAATTAACATTATTAAAACATCTACACCATCCAATGTCATCTATAGATACAATGCTACCACTATCAAATTTCTAATTACATTTTTTTTATGAAACCGAACAAATAATCCTAAAATTTGTATGGAACTACAAAAGAAAGAAAAAAAAAATCTAGAGGCACCATGCTCCCTGACTTTAAATTCTATTGCAAGTTTATAGTAATCAAAATAATATTATATTGACATAAAAACTGATAGATAGATACATGAAACATAATCGAGAACACAGAAATAAACCCACACATTTAGTCAACTAATTTATGAGTAAGGAGCCAAATATACACAATGAGGAAATGATAGTCTCTTCAAAAGTGGTGCTGAGAAAACTCAATACAATAGCCACATGCAAAAGAGTGAAATAAAAATAGATAATTGGGACTACTCAAAATAAAAAGCTTTCAGTAGCAAAGAAAATCATCAATAAAATGAAAAGGCAACCCTCTGAATGGGGAAAAATAATGTTTGCAAATCATATATATGGTAAGAGGTTAATATACAAAATATGTAATGAACTCATACAACTCAATGCCATTGATAAAAACTTAATTAAAAGTGGGTGGAGAATCTCATTAGATATTTTCCAAAGAAGACATATAGAAGGTCAACACACACGATAAGATGCTCAAATCACTAATCATCATGGAAATGCAAAGCAAACCCACACCCGTCAAAATGGCTATTTTAAAAAACCACCACCACCAAGCCAAAAGTGTTGGTCAAGTTGCAGGAAGATGGGAATCCTAGTACACTGTGCATGGGACTGTAAATTGGTTTAACCGCTTTGGAAAACAGAAGGGAGTTATCTCAAAAAGTTTAAATGACTACAACCATATGACTCAGCAATTCCACTTCTGGGTATTTATCCAAAGCACCTAAAGCACTAACTCGAAAAGATACATGCACTCCTGTATACCGCAGCATTGATCACAACAGCCAAGACATGGAAACAACTTAGGGACCGATCAATGGATGAACAAAGTGGTATATATACACATGCATGTGTGTATATATGTATGTATAATCTTAGCCATAAAAAATGAAATATTGCCATTTGTGACAACATGGATGGATCATGGGCATTAGGCTAGGCAAAATAAGTTAGACAAAGAATGGCAGATACTGTATGATTTCATTTATCTCTGGAATCTAAAATAAAACAAAGCTCACGGATACAGAGAATAGGTTGATGGTTGCCAGAGTTGGGGGAAGGGAGAGGGTTGAAGGGGGGAAAAATAATTGAATGAAGTAAAAAAGTACAAATTTCCAGTTATAAAATAAATAAGTCATGAAGATATAATATACAGCATTGTGCCTGTAGTTAATAATACTGCATTGCATATTTGAAAGCTGCTAAAAGAGTAAGTCTTTGAAGTTCTCATCACAAGAAAAAAGTTGTAACCATGTATAGTGACAAATATTAACTAGACATTGTAGTGATAATTTCTCTGTACATATAAATATCATTGTACTGTATAATCATTGTGTTGTATACCTGAAATTGATACAATGTTGTATGTCAATTATACTTTAACATTTTCTAATTAAAAAATTATAAGTTGCCTATAATTTAAAAGGCAAGACTCTAAAATGCCAACTTAGCCAGTTCTATGCCTGGACTGGCCATTAAAATCCTCAAAGAATAAACATTTATTAAAAAAAATGATTCATAGTTGTTCATCAAATAGTATAATCTATTAAACTTGTTCTGACATTAATACACTTCTCCATTTTTCATATTACTTACATCCTATCTAAATTGAGTTTTAAAATTCAACAGAATGGAAGACTGTGTGGCCAGTGGAAAATGCATTATTGGGAGAATTTAAAATAAGTATCAAAAAAAATAAAATAAGTATCATCTTTAATATACATAACAAAATTATATTTATATTAATTTTAGCCAAGTCACTAGGATTGATTGTTGGGATTTCACTTCATAACAGTTCATTCATTAAGCACACACTGACTGACTAGCTAGTGTCAACAACATAGACAATGGTGTCTACCATGTCAGACAGAATTTAAAAAAAAAAATTTCTGAGAGGCTAATCATGTTTTGAATGGAAGTACAAAATACAGCATACACAAAGAAGACAGGAATAAAGTTTGTGAATGTCATTACATTATAAATTTTCAAATGCTTGTGAAGGATAGCAGGATACGCCACTTCAAAATATGTTACTTAGCATAAGTATGATTTTGAGAAGAAGCAACTGAAAAGAAGCAATTTCAAGAAAAGCTCTCTGTCCTCCTCCTTTGCTGAAGAACAGAACATAGATTTGTAAAGGTGTTCATCCTCCACTCTCTAATCTTTCTAGTAGATTAACAGAAGTTAATCAACTGGAGGTAAAGTCTATAACTTTATCAATCCAGAGGCTGGAACTAGAAAAATCTACATAACATACCTGGTTAAACCTAGCCCTTATCTACCATTAGTGTCCTCATATTGTGTCCTTTCTGCAGTTTGCTACTACAGACATTGAAAATGCTTTTCCTTTTGCCTGTCACTTCTCTACAAAATTATGGTTTTTTTGTTAAGATGTTATATGAACCCAATTCTAACTATTTGAATTATTCATCAGTGAATACTCTAACTATTAGGCATGATGCAAGTGTGATAAACTTTGGCTTGTTCTTCTTTTATTAATCTGTCTTTCATTGGTCTAATTTGCAAAATCCCAACCAACAATTCTAAAATAGATCGAGGAAAAGGAAAGAATTTGCCCCTCTGCACGTGGTAGATCCCATGGCAGGGGTGCTAGAAAAACAAGAGTGGTTTAGACAGAGGTCTTCACCTAGACTTTTAAAGAATCAACATCCCCAAGTTGACAGAGCAAGGGGGCAAAATGCAAACAGGTTAATGGCAAAAATACAACAGGCTGGGGCATGAAGAAATCAGTATTGGTAAGACAAGGAGGTTAGTTTAACTGCAGCTGAGGATGGATGGGATACTAGTGATTCCCTAAACGATAGTCAGATGGAAGACAAGGAGCCAGCAAAAGAATTGGATATTTTATTTCTCAAGAAACATGTCATCATTTTTTTTTTTTTTTTGCTTCTTTTAACTTCTGGAACAGTTTATACATCTTTCCAATGAGAGTTTTTGTGTCCTCATTCCGTTTATATTCTCTTAAGTAAATCTTCTCCTCAAATCGCTTCTGCAATTTCAAATACACATTTTTTGTGGCACAATTGGCTTCCTCTTCACATGGAACCAAGTCCGCCATCTCATTCATCAAACAAAGGACAAAATACACCTGCTTTGTCGGTACACTTAATCCTGGGCCCCTGCAGGGCAGCTCCCTCTTTTCAGATATGTTTAAGCACTTAAATCTACACATTAGATAAAGGGAAGATTTGATAAGTCTCATTCAGCTTAACATGTCTCCAAGTCCCATTTTATTAAAGCATTAAATGAAAATTTAATCCAAGAAGGGAAAAGATGAAATGTCTAAATAACTAGAAGATACAGATGTTGAACAAATACAATTAAACTGAAATATGCCCCCTAGTAACAACATGGTCTAATGTGCAATCACCTGAATTGCTGACCAACATATACAAATGGGCTGTTTTGCTTTATGAATGCTTAATCCTGAAAAACAGATGTGGAAATATATTGTTGTATAGCAAAGATAAACTAAAGCACTCCAAAAATCCAGTATTAAATCTTTGGAAATGCAAGTCAACTTGTAATATGATATCTGGTAATAACTTTCACATTTAATAAAATAGTCACCCAAGATCAAAATTCAAATGACCTATTTTTACCTTGCCCACTTTTGTGATTTACCTGTTCACAATTTCAAGCCTTCCAAAGCCTCCAATAGTTTCTAAAAATGGTGCTAATATTAAGGCTCAGTCTGATATAAATAATTATGTTTAATCAGACATAATATTAGCTTGTTCAACTAGTTTAGTTACTCAACACTTAATTCGTAAATATTAGCTGAGCACTTCAGATCTACACACTCCAGGGTTCTTTTAAGAATAGTGCTCTTCCCAAGAACTGTTTTATTCTTTTGAATTTTATCTATTTTTCACCTTATTCATTTTTACCATTGAATTATTTTTCTTTATTTCTGTTTTCTCCTATTTTGCTTCCCTCTCTTTGATGTATGTCCCCAGACCACTCTTCTCATCATACATTATTCATTGCTTTTTTCCCATGTGTCATCTCAGAAGTTTGCTTTTCTCTTCTTTACATTCTTATTTATTTATTCATTATACATGTTTTGCTATTCCCTTCTGCATACACCAAGGAAAACCTCCCATTGACTAATTCACTTACTCACTTGTTTTCTAATATTTTCTCTTTTTATGTATATTTTCTCTAATACTTTCTGAAAATAATATGTATATGGGGAACACATGTACACCAATGGCTGATTCATGTCAATGTATGGCAAAAACCACTATAATATTGTAAAGTAATTAGCCTCCAATTAAAATAAGTAAATTTTTTAAAAGGAAAAAAGAAATACATATACAAGTAAAGCTCTAATGCTCTGTAATATTTTTCAATCTAGCAATCTATACCAACCTATTTTTCTATATATAATATGCAAACATATAAATATACTACATTTATATAAATACAATATACATATAAATATATACATGTATGCATGTGTATTTGTGGTATTAGTGTGTGAGGGTGTGTATCCAATTTTTCCTAATTTTCCTACTCATTTTCTGTCTCATTTTCTCATCTTTCCTCGTTTGAATCATGAATCAAATACTTAAAGAGCTGTGTAGATTTACTGAGTTTAACACCAATAAATAAAGGAGGTGATTGAGCTGAGTTACCCCATCTCTAAACATGTTGGCGGGGTTAGCAGACAATCTAGGAAAGGAGACAAAGTAGCCACTCCATTCCTCTGCATCCAGTGGCATCTGGCATCATTCCCACACGGTGGTTCTTTCCACTCCCCTTGAGTCAGTTAGCCATGCTTGCTAAAACCACTTCTTACATCAAGGGAAAGCTGCTGGCATGTTGGATGAGACAATTCATTGATCTAGTGAAGCACATCAGGCATTCCTGAACTCACTCCCCTATCCAACATTAAGCAGCCATGCATGGCAAACCTCAACCCGCCCTCCAAGACCTGTCCTTAAACTAAGAGGAGAGATGTATGGGTCAGAGAGGATTAAAGAGGACCTCAGTGGGCTTGTATAACATAGAACTCTCCTTCCTAGAGAAGGAAAGAAAGGGCTGGAACAAAGCCAGTGTGGTTGCCCTGGCTGGATCCACCATCTTCAGGGAAGCCAGATGCTGAGAGCACAACTCCAGCCCGGCAAAGAAGCTAGTCAGCTGCAAACCTCAACCTCTCTTGGACTTCAGCTTGCAAAGAAGGTATCATAATACAGAGACTACGAGGACAGATTCAAAGCCAGAGTGGTCATGCTCAAATCCTTAGTTCTTAATATTGGGTAAGTTACAGAAGCTTTCTGTGCCTCAGTTTTATTATCAAAAGTGTGGGAATAAAAGTATAGGTTAAATAAGTCAACATTTGTTGATGTTTAAAACATGTTAAGTGCAATACAATAAATAAAGTGAAAAATAAAAAGCACTGAAAAGATCAGGTACATCCTTTCTGAGGAAAAGCAGATGTAAGAGTCCTTCTAGTTATTCCCTTATGTCCTCAAAATCTTCCTTTCTGTCAATCCTCTCTTTAGCAATACTTTTACAAATATGTTTTTTAAAAAAATAAGTACCTCCAATTGAACAACTAGCTGCTAGCTAAATGGAGAAATGATGGTTAAGTGAGAAAGAATTATACAACAGATGGTAGGAGGCCTGCAAAAGGAAATTAGAGAGCAAAGTTAAAAGGATATGGTTATTTAAAAAAGAATTAGATAAACTAAGTGAAGTTCTGTTTGTAGAGAAACACTGTAATCAAAGAATGTAATGCCTGAAATGATGTAGATTTACTTTCAAACTTTGTTAGTGTGTTTTATTGTTTTCCATATATAGAATCTGAAGTTGCAAAGAAAAGTTAAATTACTCCATGGTGATTAACACAATGAATTATTACAATATTAAAACAAGAAGCCATCTGGGGTTTTAACACTATTGGGCATAGAAAAAATATTACTTATTAAATTTGTGGAAAACCATTAAATGCTTGGGACATATTTTAACCATTGACTTGGGAGATGGCTGACAAAAGTTAGTGTAAACCTAATGTTATAAAGTAACCAGACTAGCCCAAGATGGAGTTGTTCATGCTAAACCCCAAGTCAGCAAACCAAAACTTAACAAAGTTTCTGAGTTTAGCAATTCCAGAAAAAGCAGGCCTAGGTGAACCAATTAGGGCTTGCCTATTCAGCATGCGTTAACTGGCCCAGCTCCAAGATTTCTCTTTACTTCACGTAAGGATGGTAACCCCGATTTAACCAATCAGCAGATGCCCAATATAACTTCCTTGTTCCTCACTTTGATCTATAAAAAAATCTCTTGCCCTAACAGCTCTTCACAGCTCCTTTCTATCTGCTGTATTATAGGCAGCCTGTTTCATGAACTGCTGAATAAAAGTCTACTGGATCAAACTGTCTGTGAAAAAAATTTATACAAGAGTGACAGGAAAATTTGGGTTAAGCATTTATTTCTTATTTTCTGTTTCAACTTTGTTTCTAGGTGTAGTCTTTCATTCACTTCGTCTAAAAAGTTCTCTTCTTGTTTACATTTGATTTGTCTGTTAAAGGGATGGAATCTGCAAATCAGTGATAAATTACATACTGTATTTTTAATATATATGGTATAGTATGCTACATATATGACAATGCAAGCATTAACATTTAATTTTATCAATTATGCTACATTATCCCCCGACCAATGATCTTTTTTTGTATGTGTTTTCAATAAATGTTTTTAAGCACATAGATCTTGTGAGGGAGATGAAACAAGTACTACAGACATACAAGGTGTAGCCTTTGCTTACAGGGAGTTTATATTAAAGATATTCAAAAAAACATCATAACACTGGAAGAACAGTGTTTTGGAATCACAGGAGGAGTTCACCTAATTCTGACTATGGATAAAAGAAGTTTGAGAGGGGTTTTTCTGGAGAAGGTAAAATATGTACTATGTTACAAAACATTCATCGTTAGCCTGGGAAGACAAGGGAGAAGTATATTAGGAGTCAAGAAAAGAGCCCAGGACAAAACCCTAGAATGATGGGATTTGATGGGGGTGAGGGGATTTGGTGAGAAATCAGGTTGGAGGGGTCATGTGAAGTATTCTGGATTTTAAATCTGCACTCGTCAAGGCAATGGGCACTTTTCAGAGTGACCAGCAATTCTGTATTTTAGAAAGGAGCTATGTAGAAATTAGTTTGAAGGAAAGAGGTTTTCTTTAGTAATTTGGACAAGAAATTCCAAAGGCCTGAATTACAGCATAACAAAGGATAATAGAAGGAAGAAACATGGTGGAAGGCATTAAGGTAATCAAAGTCTTCAGACTTGATAACTCACTGGCAGGTGTTAAGTTTAACCCTTGCTTTCTGGCCTCCATTTCTGGGAGGGTGTTTATTCCCATCACCACTAAAGCAAGTAGAGAAGGAAAAAAGAGACCTGATATAGCTTTCAGAAACTGATTCTGGAGATAATCATGAAATACCTAAGGAATTTTAGTTATATATGTTTGGAATATGCAGTTTGAGATGGTGGGTTTCCTTTCATTCTCTTGTGGAAATAATTTTCTCATCTTACACATTATAGGAAAGTAATCTCCCTGTTGTTTTATGTTTTATGGTTGGAGTTCGAGTTATGTTCATTTCTTTTACTTGGAGAGAGAATGGATTGCTGAAAGGAAAAAAGAAATTGTTAACTGAGAAAGAATTTCATCCAATTGACTCATGATATGTCAATCATCATGGTTCTGAAATTGAGCTGGGAACTTGTAGCACTCCTCAGGCTGAAATCAGGTGTGTGACTGAGGGACACAAGAGGCAGAACCCTTTCAGACATAGGAAGCCCACTGAGTCATTTAAAATAATAAGTGAAGAAGCTAAGCTTAAGCAAAGTGAAAACCAGCTAAATGTGATCAGCCTTAAATTGGTGGTGATGGGGTTTGGTGAGGGTGGAAGAAGAAATGGAGAGCCTTTACATGGGCAGAGCCACGCTCTATGCGGCAAAGCACAGCTGGACTTTAGAAAGCAGTGGTACAAAAGCTCACCCACTTCCATGCCCACACCTGCACTTCTGGCTTAATTTGTGTTTCCCCATAATCTCCTTGGAATAGCAACCTTGCTACCAGTGGACTTAAGGGGGAAAGAGTTGTGCTTTTTCTCCATGGATAAAATGGGATGAGACTTTCGTCCTAGAGCAATGAGTCAACCAGCTACCTTGGCCAGAGTTCTAGGAAATACAGTTCCTGGAGAGTAAAGATCAAGCGTACGTGAGGAACAGAACAAGTGAGAGCAGAGATACAAGTCCAAGAGAGAGGCAGGGCCACCAGTGACCACTGAGTCACGCATGTATGCGAGGGGTGGCCCTTACTCAGCGGTCATTCACCCAGACACAGATTCAAGTAGCAAGCAATCACCGGATGCATATCACACGCTCAAAAGTGTGCAAGCAGATGGAATTTATTAAATCAGCGAATAGGCACACAATCTTTGATCTTGGGAGCTTTCCAACATTATTTATATATTACATATAAAGAGAATATTGCAACGTAGCACAGTATGAAAAGTTTAAACGGGAGTAAAGTGTTGTATCAAGATGTACTAGCAGTGTATTTCTCATATTAGCCACGTTTTTTCATTTTTCTAAAAGCATGCAAATAAGGATATGCCAAAAATAAAAATCATTCCATGGCATTTTGTTCTTACATGTATAAAAGAATTCCGCCAAAGAGAGTAAAAAGGTATAAGATGGTAATCAGGAAGGACTAAAAGTCATTGGAAGATAAAGTACAAATACACATTATTTCAAAAATACATGTTTACAATAAATACAAGAAAATAATATCAACCTTGCAAGAATGTTGTGAATGAACTTCGTAACATCTGAAAGCTGAAATGACTCAAAACCTGGAGTGCTGAAGTCAGGCAGGTAGAGCATATCTCTTATGAAGTTATTTAAAAAGAATTTGTGAAACTGGAAATCTCATACACTAGAGATGACCGTATAAGTTCATACAATATAACTTGACAACAATTTGACTTTATTCATCAAGTATAATAATCCATAATGAAAATAAATATATTCATAACACAACTATTGCATTTCAACTCTAAAAAATTGGAAAACAAAACAAAGATGTAATTGCAGTGTTGTGATAGTCAACAAAACAAACAAAATATCCAATGGGGAGGTAATTAAACAATTAACAGAATCACATAATAGGCAAGTTTGAAGTCTATAAAAACTTGCAATACCATACAAAGACACAAGGAAATGTGAATTGAAAATTACTTAACTCATTTGCTCACTCATGTGTAGTTGTGTATGTGAGTATGAACACACACAATTTATAGAGAAACATTAAATGGAAAAACTTCAAAATGTCAAAAGCTTCATAAATATGGTACTGACTAAACTGAGCCAAAGAATGTTATTATTTCTTGTATTTTCTAATTTTTGCATATTTGCCAATAAGTATATATTAATTTAATATTAGAAAATATGGTTATATAGTTAATGACTTATCTTAAAACACATTTTAAGTAAGGATCTCAGACACTAGATGGCAAAAGGTAGACAGTCTTTGGGAAAAAAACAAATTTTTTTTCAAAAGGCTATTGAACCATTTTAACACAAAAAAACTGAAATTCTATTCAAAATGCTTTCAGCTTTGAAAATGTTAGCTAATTAAAATATACTATTTTATTTAAATAGTTACTCTACTAGATAGTAGTTACTCTACTAAAAGATCCATTTTTCCCCCCTTTGCCGCAAAGCCTCAGGAAGAAAATACTTAATTCACATTTATATTTAAATATAAGTCTGAGATTAGTATGTCCAACAAGTGTTATATGTGTCTGCTCAAGAGCAAAAAGATGTTCATAATATAACCTACTTTTTCTACCTATAGAGGTATCTAACTACAATTCAATTTGTCTCCCACTAGATAAAGTATAAACCCACAGAGAAAAGCCACACTTGGGCTGGGGAATTATTCCACCTTCAATATCATTCAGAAGAAGCCTCAGAGAAAGGTCTGTGTTCCACTGAAAGGAGGAGTTCAGTTCAATCGCTGCTATGTCCAACTTTTGCAATCCCATGGACTGCAGCACATCAGTCTTCCCTGTCCGTCACCAACTCCCGAACTTTACTCAAACTCATGTCCATAGAGTTGGTCATGCCATCCAACCATTTTATCCTCTATTGTAAACTTCTCCTCTTGCCTTCAATCTTTCGCAGCATCAAGGTCTTCTCCAATGACTCAGTTCTTTGTATCAGGTGGCCAAAGTATTGGAGCTTCAGCATCAGTGCTTCCAATGAATATTCATGACTGATTTCCTTTAGGATGGACTGGTTGGATCTCCTTGCAGTCCAATGGAATCTTAAGAGTCTTCTCCAACACCACAGCTCAAAAGCATCAATTCTTTGGCATTCAGCTTGCTTTATGGTCCAACTCTCACATCCTATATGACTACTTGAAAAACCACAGCTTTAACTAGATGGACCTTTGTCAGCAAAGTAATGTCTCTGCTTTTTGATATGCTGTCTATGTTTCTCATAGTTTTTCTTCCAAGGAGCAAGTGTCTTTTAGTTTCATGGCAGCAGTTACCACCTGCAGTGATTTTGGAGCCCAAGAAAATAAAGTCTGTCACTGTTTGCATTGTTTCCCCATCTGTTTGCCATGAAGTGATGGGACCAGATGCCATGTGCTTAGTTTTCTGAATGCTGTTTTAAGCCAGCTTTTTCACTCTACTCTTTCACCTTCATCAAGAGACTCTTCAATTCCTCTTCATTTTCTGCCATAAGGGTGGTGTCATCTGCATATCTGAGGTTATTGATATTTCTCCTGGCAATCTCGATTCCAGCTCGTGCTTCATCCAGCCCAGCATTTTGCATGATGTACTCTGCATGTAAGTTAAAGAAGCAGGCTGACAATATACAGCCTTGATGTACTCCGTTCCTAATTTGGAACCAGTTCATTGTTCCATATCCAGTTCAACAGAAACCCCAACATTTAGCTTCAAATTTATAAAGGACATATTAGGCTGTCCTGCTGGCCAACGCAGTCCCATTTTCAAAGCAAAAATGATTGTACTGCATGTAACATGATGCTTAGCCTAAAACTATTTGTTGAAAGGATTCTTAAAATGTAAGTTTAGAATATCTAGATGTACATATGTACTGAATAATAGTTAATCTCAGTTCTGAGCTTCCTGTGATAAAACAGATAGATCCTACTTTTGAGATGCATGAATGGGTATGTCATGAGATTTGCATCTGTTTATTAATTACCAATGCTCACTATATTTCTTTTATATAAAAAATGATCATGATCTTACAAAAGTTCCTAGAGTTTAGTGGTGGAGGGGGGAGTACTAATCCTTAAATTTAAAATCCTGGGATATACTCTAGGTTACAGGCAAGTTTCCTGTCAGTACAACTGAAGTTTCAGTTTGGAGAACATGGAAGCTCCTTTGTTTAATTTGGTTCTCCTCATCCTGTTTGTCTATCATGAAATTACCACATCCAGGCAATGTGAAGAAAGAGTTCAAGTATGTGGAGAAGTTACTGACTGATTATATTATGGGATTATATAAATATAAATGTTATGAACAGGCAATGCCAAAGAATGTTCAAACTAATGCACAATTGTGCTCATTTCACATGCTAGCAAAGTAATTCTTAAAATCCTTCAGCTAGGCTACAAACAGTACGTGAACTGAGAACTTCCAGATGTACAAGCTAGATTTAGAAAAGGCAGAGGAAACAAGAGATCACATGGCCAACATCCATTGGATCATAGAAAAAGCAAAAGAATACCAGAAAAAAAAATCTACTTCTGCTTCATTGAGTATGCTAAAACCTTTGACCATGTGGATCACAACAAATTGTGGAAAATACTTAAAGAAATGGGAATACCAGACCACCATATCTGCCCCCTGAGAAATCTGCATGCAGGTCAAGAAGCAACAGTTAGAACCAGACATGGAAAAATGGACTGGATTCAAATTGGGAAAAGAGTATGTCAAGGCTGTATACTGTCACCCTGCTTATTTAACTTATATGCAGAGTACATCATGAGAAACGCTGGGTTGGATGAAGGACAAGCTGGAATCAAGATTGCCGGGAGAAATATCAATAACCTCAGATATGCAGAAGAAACCACCTTTATGGCAGAAAGTGAACAGGAACTAAAGAATGTCTTGATGAAGGTGAAAGAGGAGAGTGAAAAAGCTGGATTAAAACTCAGCATTCAAAAAACAAAGATCATGGCAGCTAGTCCCAACACTTCATGGCAAATAGATGGGGAAACAATGGAAACATGACAGACTTTATTTTCTTGGGCTCCAAAATCACGGCAGATGGTGACTGTAGCCATGAAATTAAAAAATGCTTGCTCCTTGGAAGAAAAACTATGAGAAACCTAGACAGCATATTAAAAAGCAGAGGCATTACTTTGCCAACAAAGGCCCATATAGTCAAGGTATGGTTTTTCCAGTAGTCATGTATGGATGTGAGTTGGACCATAAATAAGTTTGAGTGCTGTGGTTATATAATTTGTTTTGTGAAGGATTGCCATGGATAAAAATCCTAAGACAAGGCAAGATTTCAGTGAATTAAAGTGGGTGGAAATGATATTGTTAAATAGGACATCTGGAGGATGTTCAGGATGGGAATAGCCAGAGAGGTGGGAAGAAAAGGGGTGAGAAAGCACAAACATGTTGAAAAGCCCTAGTGGCTCTGAGGGTAATGCATCTGCCTGCAATGTGGGAGACCTGGGTTCAATCCTGAGTTGGGAAGATCCCCTGGAGAAGGAAATGGCAACCCACTCCAGTATCCTTGCCTGGAAAATCCCATGGGCAGAGAAGCTGGTAGGCTACAGTCCATGGGGTCACAGAGTCGGACACAACTGAGCGACTTCACTTTCACTTTCACTTCACTTTCAAACCAGAAATGACCCATAAAGTAAATTTGTTTAGGACAGTGGGAAATTATCCTAGAAAAGCGTTTAAGGACATGATTTATGACTTCTGGCAAAAACTTGCAATATACAAGTACGTACGTATCTATAACTAATATTTTGAGAGGACAGCAAAAGACAAATTAAATCTACCTCTAGATGCAATTCCTTTCAGGAGAATATTCCAAGACTAGAGTTCATAGAATAAGATCATGAGTTAGCTACAACATTTGAGCATTTCCTATAATCTGTCTCAACCCATCACTGACTCATCATTAGTTTGTATCATGAACTTGTAATATGTATTCACATGAACTCGTGAGTATGTATTTGTTTCCTCCAAATGGAGTGCCATATTGAGTAGAGGGAGCCTGTGGGATCTTAGTTCCCTGACTAGGGATCAAACCCATGCCCCCTGCACTGGATGTGTGGAGTCCTAGCCACTGGACTGCTGGGGAAATCCTAGTGTTGACCATCTTTCTGTTTCCAGGATCTACCATGAATTAATATGTAGTAAGGATATAATGGGTACAAAATAAACATTTTAAAGTATTAAATATAAAATAAAAATATATATTTGGTAGGTCATAATATTTGTTCAGGTACAGAAAAGCTCGAACAATGTTTTTGCCAATTGAATGTATCAATTATGGAATACTATTTTCAAAAATGTTAAATGATATGCAGAGTTTCTTTTTTCAATACCCCTCCCCCAAACTGAAAGTCCTTTTAAAGAACTTCAGCAAAGGAACCAAAGTTCTTTATAAACTAAAGTAAGCCCTCAAATCAAAGACTTCAATGTAAATCTAAACAAAACTTTTGGAAAGAAAATTTACTTTAAACAAAGAAAATCTAAAAAGAGAACAGACCGTCTTAGCAATCTCCATCCCATTTGCTAGTTTCTCTTATCTCCACAACCTCTCAATGTTGGCATTGCCCATGGTTCCGTTCTCAGTTATCCAGGCTCATGGTTGGATCATGGACCAAGGATATGCTGATCATTCCTAAACTTCGAGAGCTAATCTCAACTTCTCCCCTAAATTTGAGATGCAAATATCCAGCTCCATACTCAGCAGCTCCAACTGGATTGATAGTAAAGCCTGGACATCAGTGTGGTCAGAGGTTTTGACCAAGAACTTCCACATAAATATGTGCTTCCTATAGTCCTTCCCATTTCACCTTTGTGACCATTTCAGGCTTTCAGTTTCTCAGACCAAAAACTTGGCACCATCATTCACTAAGCTCTTTTCCTTCAATCCCAGTTTAAAGTCACTGACAAATACTGTTGGATCTTTTAAAATATATTTCGAATATGAACCTCCAACTTTAATAGTAGGACTCATAAAAGATGATGTTCATCGCAGCACTGTTTATAATAGCCAGGACATGGAAGCAACCTAGATGCCCATCAGCAGATGAATGGATAAGGAAGCTGTGGTACATATACACCATGGAATATTACTCAGCCGTTAAAAAGAATTCATTTGAATCAGTTCTAATGAGATGGATGAAACTGGAGCCCATTATACAGAGTGAGGTGAGCCAGAAAGATAAAGAACATTACAGCATACTAACACATATATATGGGATTTAGAAAGATGGTAATGATAACCCTATATGCAAAACAGAAAAAGAGACACAGATGTACAGAACAGACTTTTGAACTCTGTGGGAGAAGGTGAGGGTGGGATGTTTCGAAAGAACAGCATGTATATTATCTATGGCGAAACAGACCACCAGCCCAGGTTGGATGCATGAGTCAAGTGCTCGGGCCTGGTGGGCTGGGAAGACCCAGAGGAATCGGGTGGAGAGGGAGGTGGGAGGGGGGACCGGGATGGGGAATACGTGTAACTCTATGGCTGATTCATGTCAATGTATGACAAAACCCACTGAAAAATTAAAAAAAAAAAAAAAAGGATGACTATGTTAGACCTAGATTTCTACAGTTGCCCTATAATTTGTTTCTCAGCTGCTTTTCTCCTTGTAGCTGGTATCTTCTGTAATAAGTAGCCAGCACAAGTCTCTTAAAAATCTAGCACATCATGTCATTCTTCTATCTCAAACTATCTAGTAATTTCTCTATTGCTTCAAAATTCAAGACTGAGTCCTTAAAATGCTTCTATTTTACTTCCTCCTCCTTTTGAGCCCCTTTACATCACCTGCATGCTCTTGCAACACCAGTAACTCAGCACTTCAGCCTTCTTTAAACACATGTCCCAGCTCAGGGCACTACTTGAATCATGCCTGTTATTATTCAGTCAGTGTTCAAAAGCTCCCTATCAAAAAAGCCTTCACATACCATCTCCTGAAAATGTATCCCATATCTTTTCCTCACTACCTGATCCATCCCAAAATGTCTGCTTGATTTTTGCATAACTTTTAATAAATAATTTTACATCATATGACATCTGGTCATGTACATCTTTATTGTCTATATTCTCCATTACTATGTAAAAGCTATAAAATCAGGAAATTGTTTTATTCACTGCTCTGCCTCCCACCAGAAACTACAACAGTGCCTAGAATACAGTAAGTTCTTCAAAAGATAGTTTAGTTGAATGAATGAATAAATTAATAAAGGGAAGACATATGACTCACTGTCTCCATGTATTATCCAAATAAAGTACTATTACTGGTATAGATCAGTTTTCCATACAACAGTTGTTTGCACACATATTGTGACTTTATAATTAAGGAGAAGAAATTTTAAAAGAACAGTGCTTAATCATTTATGCTAGGGAATTACAGTCTTAGAGAGAGAGAGAAAATATTAGAAATGAAAGTTTCACTTAGCCCAAGCATTAAGGGAATTTTTTGTTGTTGTTTAGTCACTAAATCATGTCCAACTCTTTCGGGACTCCATGGACTGTACCCTGCCAGGCTATTCTGTCCAAGGGATTTCCCAGGCAAGAATACTGGAGTGGGTTGCCATCTCCTTCTCCAGAGAATCTTCCTGCCCAGGGAACCAGAGTCTCTAGCATCTCCTGCATTGCAGGCGGATTCTTTACCACAGTGCCACCTGGAAAGCCCACAACATTGTTTAGACTCCAGGTAAACATTATTCTTATACAATGACAATTTTCTAAATTTTAAATTTGTTGCCCATATTAACATGACTAAGGGGAAAACTTCATTATTAAATGAGTTGATGCTCATAATATTACGAATCTTTTACAAGGATGCAATTTCTTAAATAGAAACGTACCTTAACAAACTAAATAAGATTTTTTAATGCACATGCAGGAATAATATCATGAATACTCATAGACTGAATCATAATTATTAATGCCCCGCTTTTAAAAAAGTCATCTAATTTGCATATTAAATACTTGACTAATAATGAGCCCACCTCTGTAAAAGTTAACCCAATTACAACGCAGCATTTACAAGAGCAAATATGTCTTAAAATATTAAAAAAAGAGATTTCCACTTGAGTTTTTTTCCTTGCCACATCATTTCTAAGTTGCTGTAGCCTACCTTTCATGAAAAGTTGATGTGACAGATTGCTGCCATTTTCAGATTGCTAAATACTTCTGTCAAGCCCCTCAAGGCATTTTCAGAATTTAGTTCTTGGATTTGTTGGGATAATTTCCAGGCTCTCCTTTTTGGTGGGGATGAGGTGAGCAACAGCTTGAAACTATGATTCATTTCTGTTTGAGTTTCTGTCAGATACTTGCAGGAAAAAGAAAATGACTAATCACCTACTAAAAATGGCAACAGATGCCATAAGCAAAATTTCATTCAACCTGTTAACTTTGGTTCCAATGTAAGAATCTTTTAATTAAAAGTCTTAGTTTTTAAATATGATTTTTTAAAAATAACATCTGCTTCTAGAATATGAGGAATGAATTTTACGCTCAATATTTTGACAAAGTTCTTCATAATGACCTTCCAAGTCTGCACTTCAGTTTATACCAATATGCATATAGGTATAGGATATATTTTACAGTAACTTGAGGATGCACATATATGTACTCCAAGACAGGGCTATTAGTGTATTATATTTCTGTCTTTTTAAAAGTTATAATGGTATAATGCTTACCACATTTGGTTCATAAGAAATAGTGATTAAAAAAATAATAAAATTAAAAAAAGAAATAGTGATAATGTTTCATTAAATATTTTTTATCTTTTGTATTCTAAATGCATTTCTGTTTAAGGCCCCTGTGATTTTATATGTGAAAAAACATCAGGTCCAAGAAATAGTAGATCAATTTTGTGATTAAAAGCAGTACATTGATAAACTAGTAAAGGAATTAAAAGCTCTTTCTAAAACAAGCAGTGATCTTTGGAGGGTTTGTTTTGTTTGTTTTGATTTTTTCCCATGCAGTACTTTTGGAAATTTTGCTGCCAGCTCCTGAAGTAGGTAGTATACTGTGGAATGTATTAAGGACCTAAAGGAGTTAGATCCTGAAAGAGAAGAGAGGAAAAAGAGAAGTAAGACAGGTACTTCCTTGGTGGTCCAGTGGCTAAGACCCTGCATCCATAATGCAGTGGGCTTGGATTAAGTCCTGGTGAGGGAACTAAGTCCCACATGCTGCAAACCACATGCTGCAATGAAGACCAAAGATCCTGTTTGCTGCAACTAAGCCCCAGTCAGTTCAGTCACTCAGTCATGTTCGATTCTTTGCAACACCATGGACTGCAGCACGCCAGGCTTCCGTGTCCACCATCAACTCCGAGAGTTTGCTCAAGCTCATGTCAATCGAGTCAGTGATGCCATCCAACCATCTCATCCTCTGTCGTCCCCTTTTCCTCCCACCTTCAATCTTTCCCAGCATCAGGGTCTTTTCCAGTGAGTCAGTTCTTCGCATCAGGTGGCCAAAGTATTGGCGTTTCAGCTTCAGCATCAGTCCTTCCAATGAATATTTAGGACTGATTTCCTTTAGGATGGACTGGTTGGATCTCCTTGCAATCCAAGAAACTCTCAAGAGTCTTCTCCAAATAAATAAATATATATTAAAAAATAGCAGTGAAGACTGTTTATCTTCTCCCTGCACTAGAGAAGAGAGGCTACAATAGGAAGGTTGAGGCCTATGCAGGATAACCGTCATTGATTTGGGTCTCTTAGTAGGGCTAATGTTGGAGCATCTGGTCCTTTCTTCTGATCAGCACATAAGTATCAGGGTCCATATAGAGGAAGAGCTGTGTCATTGTTGAGAAAAATCCTCCAAAGTTAATATTTTCACATATACTATTACATCTGCTACTTAAAGCAGTTCTGTGAGCTTCCATGTCTCCATTTTACATAAAGGAAACCAAGTCTCAGAGAGAATAAATAATTTGACAAGGGCACATAACTAATAAGAGACAGAGGTAGAATCTATTCAGGGCCACTGGCATTTAATCCAGTTGTTCTGCTACACATGCTTAAACATGCATCCCTGACATTTTGCAAATGGCAAATACCAAGTTCACAAAAGTCAGGTGACTTTCAAAACATCAAAAATCTATGTAGATTTTCAGTCCAGTGATATGTGCATGATATCCAAAATGTCTCTTGACCTATCTGAGTCACATTTTGTTTGAAAAGTAAAAAATATAAACCAGGTGATACACAAGGTCTCTTCCAGTTCTAAGAGGTTTAGGTTTTTTAATTCTACATTGGCTATAACTAAAATCATAAACTGATTGATACCATCAGGAACAATTTCAAATTGTCTCGAATGTTAAATATCACTGATATGTTGATAAGTGTATTATTTCACTAAACTAACAACAACAACAGAAAACAACAACACTGACTTGGGGAATGCATATTAGATAGGAGAAAATAGAAATGGTGCCAAGAAGAGCTAATATAAACATTAGCCATAATTCAGAAAAAAAAAACACACAAGTAGAGACTTGTGTCATAATTAAAATACATGCGGTGATTTTTTGGCTTGGAACAATAATTAATAATACTTTCTCTTCTGTCTTTGATGACTAATTCACTTAAAACTCAGGAGGCAAATTAGTGAACATTCTGCACTTATTATTAAACAAATTTTAGCTGCAAATCTCCTAGGAAGTGATGACAAAATACATTAAATAAACCTATACTAAGTTATTCAAATGTGACAATGTAAAAATCAACCTTCTGTTCAACTGATATAACAAAATGAATATGAATGAAATGACAGAGCATATAATTTCATTCAGAGCACAGAAATTAATTTTTTTTAGAAACCAATTCCCCCCCAACCCGAATCTTAAAAACATAAAACTCTAAGGTTAACTTTCTGATAGTAAAGCTCTACCATTATTTTGGAAACTATTATATTTATTTATAAACCCAATGTATATTCCTTCTGAGGCTTCTTTTCTTAGAAATACATCTTGCCACAAAAAGTGCACACCCCTTTCAACACTATGGTAAAGCGTGATGCATTAACAATATTTGTTTTTATCTATTTTGTGCCTAAGAAATTACAATGTGAAAAAGCTAAATGAGACTTATTAACAAATAAATGAGTCAATTCTATAACTGATATTTTCAGTCCATTTTTAATGTGCATTTTTAAATTATTTTATTTTGGGGGAAACAAATGTGCTTATTTGGGAGGCCGCTGAGGACTCAACATCTCAATGTTGCTGCTGGAGAGGAAGCTTTCATCAGTGTACTCTGACTTCTATTCCTCCCTTAGAAATAGATAAAAACTACCTTACTTCAAGCAGAATCTAATAAGTGGGGATCAAAATAGCCTATGTTTTCCACCTACTTCTTCAACAAATCAATAAGAACACACTGTTACACTAAAGGTTTAACTTTTGTTAAACCTCAAAATGAAGCTTACTGTAAAGTAAAATCAAAACACAGACTATAGCTACATTTTGGAGCTCATCCAGAACTTACTGCTTAGTGAAGCATTTCTTATTCCCTCACTGGCATTAGAACTCTCTTTTCTCTGCACCCAGAGAGACTTCATCCATATCATGTATATGGTTTGATTCAGGGCATACCCTCTGGGGTTATTATTGTAGAGGTGAATCCCTGACATCATCTTTGACAACTGTCCCTCTGTTCTTTCAAAACTTTCCCAATCACAGCATCCCAATGGCCAGAATGTCTTAGGTCACCACTCATACATTTACTGATTGAATTCTGAGCTGCAGTGAATTTATGATGACATCCATAGAAGCAAAAGACTCCTATCATTCTCTAATTACTTGATTATATTCACTGATTGTTGCTTCAACTACATGAACATTCCTAGAACTGCTATAAAATTTGCATTTTCATTTCATGCTTAATATTTTCTCCTCATTTCTTTGTGGTAGATCCATAATCAGTTGCATTATTGCAATCAGGTATTATAGATCAAAATTGCCTGTGAGACTACAAAATGAATGACAGAGTTCATAATTGAGTCAACAACATGTATTACAGAATAAAGAGAATTTTTGATGCAGGGAACATTAATCTCTGCTGACCTAGAACTGGAGTTCAGTTTCATGTATTAACCCACAGTAGGGAAGAAGAGCACAGAATACTATATATGCAGATCACAGGCAAAATAAATGCTAACTATTCAAAATATTTAAAAGACAAATGAAGAAGCAATGAGTTAGTCCTGCAAGTGACCATCTGCAATTAAAGCTCTTACACTTCATAGTAATAATGTAATGTTTATGTATTTATCTACTCCTCGAGGGTAAGAACTATGATCACTCATCTCAATAGTCTCAATTGACCTCAGGCCCCCGAACTGTACTTGGCACATAATTTGGAGGGCAATCAATGTTTCCTGAGTGGGTACTTATCCTACTGATCAGATCATTCTCATATGTCCTCATGGGATAGTCATACTTGGATAACTCACAGTTGGCCAAAAAAAAAAATGAAAACAGTTTTTTTTTAATTCAATTAGAATCAAAACTTAGTCTTTAGAGAATTAAGGCACTTTAAATATATACAATACCATAATGATTTATTCAAATTTTACTCTATAGTGTTCTGGACCTAATCAAATATTTGTGGGAGAGAAATGAAAAAGTTTAAAAAACAAATCCAAATCTAAAGAGTACAATATTTGTTAGAAAACATCATTAAATTCAAAGCAACATAAAAATGTAAATGCTAAAGTCCATAAACAAAGGTAGGCAATAATAAACTTGAATCTTCACACCACTGTATCAATGCTTCCATTATAGCACTTGCTTCTGTTATGAAATTGCTTACATTCATGTAAATTCCACCTCTGCTCATTTCAGTAGGACAACAATCACCAGAGACACAGTTGATGTTTAAAAGTGTTTATGGAATGAATAACTGAATGCATGTATGCACACACAAATGAACAGCTGTCAGTGAAATGTAGAAAGACATCTCCTAGATGAAGGGTAATTCAGTCATCAAAGCCTTCCAACTACAGCAGTTATGGTGACACCAGAAATACCAGCTCTGAGATGCTATCAATCAGTGTGAATTTAAACTTTATCTATTACAAAATGAAAAGTCATAAAATAAAATAATAGACTAACCAGCTGTTAAGATGATCTTTGTTTTATTATTGTATTATTTTTGCTTTCCCCACATAGGGAAATTTTCTCTTACTTCTATTGCAGAAGGGCTCTGACTCCGAGGAAAAAGGTAGTCAGGACAGTCTTTTAATTACTTTGAAATTGCTTGTGCTGGTAGAGAGATGGAATGACTACCAGCTTTTCAGAAATAAATAGTTCAAGGACTTTGACCTTGAGGTAACCAGAGTCCACATATTTGGCCAGAAAGCATTCTGTACTTGATGCTAAAACTTCAAGACAACAAAGGAAAAGCAAGTTATGTGAAATAAGGAAAAAGTTGAATACTTTGCATATTAATTGCTTTATTTATGTGACTTTTAAAAATTAATTGTTCATCAATATTTCATAATCTCTTGGTTGTTTATGAAAAGCGTTCAACAAAGGGGGTACTTGAATGTTTTTATTTTTAAATTAGCTAAGTAATAACCAGTTTTAAGTCAAAGGAAAAGCAAGAGACAATTAGAAGGAAAAGATAGGGACATCTGACAAAGGTCTTCCACTTAGTTCTAGATTGGTGTCTGGGAGCACTGGGGTACAATAAGAAGGTCAAGGTTGCATCTGGAATGCCACACCAGGAAGGAAATTTTCTCAGAATATAGAGCGGTCATATGCAAGATTATTGAATTATGAAGACTGACACTAAAATTAATTTTCATCATTTTAGTTTTCTAAGTTCATCTCCTCAACATTAACAATATGTCAGACATCACTCAAATGGTCAAATATTTAAATTCATGTCTTACTAAGTTATGTCATTCAATATTGCAGGCTGACACCTCCAGCTGATTAATAATTAGGTTGAAAGAAGTCCTGAGATAAGTTACTAGGAGTGAAAACTAGATGACTTCTAAAATTTGATACTGAAATCAACCCCAATAAGTATCAAATAGAATAGTTTCAATATAAGAGGAATACACTTTTCAAGTCATAATTGTTAAGAAAATAATAAAATAAAGAAAATAATAAATAATTGGAAAGTTACAAGGGCTTATTTTGGGCTGTATATTTATAATTGTCATACTGCCCTACATTATTTGACTAAATATTTTACATACATGAAAGGCTTAAAAGAATCGTATAATAAGTACTAGCTTAAGAAAACTGACATTTCCTATTGCATGATCACACTCCTGCCTCCCCAAAGAAAACTACCTTGAGTTTGATTTAGTCCCATGCATGTATTATGTTGCCACACATATATAATACATATTTAAATACATGTAATACTGCTTTAATATAGTAAAACACTATATATCACACTACATGCATCCTTATACATAGTTTTTCCTTTCAATCCTATATTTGTAAGGTTCATTCATGCTAATATCAAAACATTTATTTCACACATTTTCACTGTTGTTCTATGAATACACTATAGTTTACTTACATAGAAAGGGATATCTACGTTTTCTTTTTCTCCCATTATAAACTACACCATTAAGAACATTCTTGCACACATCTCTTTGTCCATATGTCGAAAAGTCTCTCTAGAGTGTACAGTTAGGAATAGATTGCTAGATTTAGATTATGTGTATCAGTTTTTGTAGATAACATCAAGTGGGTGTTCCAATTTACCGGAATGAATAAGAGTTTCTGTGGCCTCCCCAGGACTCCATTTAGTAGGTCTTCAGTGCATTTCAGTTGTTCTATAGGTTCTCATTTTCTGCATCAGAATCTTTCCCACGGTGACATATGACCAGTAATAAGAATGCTTTGAAAACTGAACATCACTCCCCAGAATCCAGAAAAAACAAAGAATTTTCCTATCCCTCAGCCTTAAAATGCTCATAAGCAAAAGGAACAAGTGTCCCAAACAGCAATAAAAATATATAGCAATCATACAGTAGTTAAAATGATAGCAACAGCTTGTCTTTACTCTGAGGAAATTATTTGCCAAGCACAGTAGTAGGTACCTAATGTGCATTGTCTTATCACATCCTTAGAACAGGGCTGGAAATGCAGTTGTTGTTATCCTTGTTTTATATAAGAAAGATATTCAGAAGCTGAATCATAAGTTCAGTTACTTGCCCAAGACAATATAACTGGCAAATGACAGTCAGCATTTAACAGAAGTAGTCATGTTCCAAACCCTATTTTCTCTATTCTACCCTGAACTAGGCTTCAAGTTAGAACTCAAAGCATTCATTCTCTGCAACAGTCTATAAAGCACAGCAAAGAGCAAATAGCTCTAATTAACTTCACTTAAAATTTAAGGACCTATAGATGCACATGGGATTCTCCAATTGTCTGTTGTTGCTTTATTTTGGTGGTAAAATTTCACTACTCCTCAGAAGGAGATAAGGGATCATTAAATAAAATAACTTCATTCAAATGAACTTAGTCAATTGTACTAAAATGTCACAATATTGCTAAAAGCTGCAGCAGAAACTAAAGAGTTAAAATGAATTTGGGTCTGTGGATTTAACTCATCTATAACATCCCTCTTCCACATTTTTTTTAATGACTTAGATGCTCAATCAGCACCTTAAGCCTTGCTTAATGTTAAAGGGAAAAGGAATTCTGAGTCTCTAAAGGAGAATGAATCTCACATAATTAAAATCATCCCCATTTAAGCTATATTCTGCAAAAGTATTAAGTCCTATATAAGATATTTAAGAAATAGGGCACCCAGGCAAAGAGGGTCAAAGGAGCTTCTTAAGAACAAGTAGAGACTGGCAACAATTCTCACAGGACACTTTGCCTTCTAAGGAATGATAAAAGCAGAACACTGAGGCAAACAAGATATGAGATCAACGGAGTTTAAAGGCAAAAATCTGAAGAGCTTGAAAAAGGATAGAAAACATCTATTTTCATTCTGAGGATGGGAAAAGATGTCCACTTGATGACCAAAAGTAGCAATCTCAAACTCAGCTTCCTTCAATATATTTTTCATAACATGTAAGTGTTGGGCATGTTATGGGCCTCATTTAGTTCAGTTGCTCAGTCGTGTCTGACTCTTTGCAACCCCATGGGCCGCAGCACACCAATCATCCCTGTCCATCACCAACTCCGGGAACTTAATTAAACTCATGTCCCAATCAATAGGTGGTGATGCCATCCAGCCATCTCATCCTCTGTCGTCCCCTTCTCCTCCTGCCCCCAATCCCTCCCAGCATCCGGGTCTTTTCCAATGAGTCAACTCCTTGCATGAGGTGGCCAAAGTATTGAAGTTTCAGCTTCAGCATCAGTCCTTCCAATGAATACCCAGGACTGATCTCCTTTAGGATGGACTGGTTGGATCTCCTTGCAATCCAAGGGACTCTAAGAATCTTCTCCAACATCACAGTTCAAAAGCATCAGTTCTTTGGTGCTCAGTTTTCTTGATAGTCAAACTCTCACATCCACACGACTACTGAGAAAACCATAGCTTTGACTAGATGGACTTTGGTGGCAGAGTAATGTCTCTGCTTTGTAATATGCTGTATAGGTTGGTATAATTTTTCTTCCAGGAGCAAGTGTCTTTTAATTTCATGACTACAATCACCATCTGCAGTGATTTGGAGCCCCCAAAAATAAAGTCTGTCACTGTTTCCACTGTTTCCCCATCTATTTGCCATGAAGTGATGGGACCAGATGCCATGATCTTAGTTTTCTAAATGTTGAGTTTTGTTTTTTGTTTTTCTTTTTCTTCCATTTATTTTTATTAGTTGGAGGCTAATTACTTTACAATATTGTAGTGGTTTTTGTCATACATTGACATGAATCAGCCATGAATGTTGAGTTTTAAGACAACTTTTTCATTCTCCTCTTTCACCTTCATCCAGAAGTTCTTTAGTTCTTCACTTTCTGCCATAAGTGTGGAGTCATCTGCATATCTGAGGTTATTGATATTTCTCCTGGCAATCTTGACTCCAGCCTGTGCTTCATCCAGCCAGCATTTTGAATAATGTACTCTGCATATAACTTAAATAAGAAGTGTGGCAATATACAGCCTCGATGTACTCCTTTCCCGATTTGGAACCAGTCTGTTTTTCCATGTCCAGTTCTAACTGTGGCTTTTTGACCTACATACAGATTTCTCAGGGGGCAAGCAAGGTGGTCTGGTATTCCCATCTCTTTAAGAATTTTCCACAGTTTGTGGTGATCCACATAGTCAAAGGCTCTGGCATAGTCAATGAAGCAGAAGTAGATGTTCTTCTGGAACTCTCACTTTTTCGATGATCCAACAGATGTCGGCAATTTGATCTCTAGTTCCTCTGTCTTTTCTAAATCCAGCTTGAACAACTGGAATTTCATGGTTCACCTACTGTTGAAGACTGGCTTGGAGAATTTTGAGCATTACTTTACTAGCATGTGAGATGAGTGCAACTGTGTGGTAGTTTGAACATTCTTTTGGCATTGCCTTTCCTTGGGATTGGAATGAAAACAGACCATTTCCAGTCTTGTGGCCCCTGCTGAGTTTTCCAAATTTGCTGACATGTTGAGTGCAGCACTTTCACAGAATCACCTTTTAGGATTTGAAATAGCTCAGCTGGAATTCCATCACGTCCACTAGCTTTGTTCATAGTTTTGCTTCCTAAGGCCCACTTGACTTCACATTCCAGGATGTCTGGTCTTAGGTGAGTGATCATGCCATCATGGTTATCTGGGTCATGAAGATCTCTTTTATATAGTTTTCTCTGTATTGTTGCCACCTCTTCTTAATATCTTCTGCTTCTGTCTGGTTCATACCATATGTGTCCTTTATTATGCCCATCTTTGCATGAAATGTTCCCTTGGTATATCTAATTTTCTTGAAGAGATCTCCCCCATTGGGAAATAAACACCTTATGGCCTGCTAAATGAACCTCAAAAAGCTGATCTGAACAATCAACATAAGTGTAGGAACTGAAACATGCTTAAAATCTGAGCTAATGCTGTCAGTGAAGGTGTTTGAATGCAAACAAAAATCTATACACACTCATATCGTGTCACCCTTCTGACTGGCAGAAATTGTTATCTCAAGGCTCAGCCTAATCTAAAATATGTTGTTTGAAATTCTGAACCAGTATAAAGTCATGCCAAAGTAGCTGATAAAGTAGCCTAAATTTAACAAAATAAACTATGATAAATATAAAAATGTAATTGCTATCCTTTGAAAGGCAAACAACTCAGTCAATATCCTTGGAACAATGACAGTGGTTAAAACTTAGTTATCTCTGGGAATAACACATGTCTGGATAAACATAAAAATAGCTACAAAGTTTTACAAGTATCTAAAGGTTTCCAGACAACCAGGAGCACTTCATAGATATTCATGTTACAAAAGAAGGAAATATGAAAGTATTTTGAATGTCTAAGGACCAATGAACTATTTTAGGCTACTTGTTCTTTCATGAGGACCCCTTTAATGTGAGATGCTGAATAAAAAGTATTTAATAATGATCTTGGTTTTGATAGAGAGAGCTCTGGTAGCCATCATACCCCATCCCTCACTGTAAGCGTGTGTGTGTGTGTGTGTGTGTTTGTGTGTGTGTGTGTGTGTGTGTGTGTGTGTGTGTGTGTGTGTGTGTAGGGAGGGAGAGTGGGAGAAGGAGGGAGGGGGTTTTTAATCTATCTATATTTAATAGAGGTCAGAAGTTACCCCAACTCACTAGGTATCATTTACTTAGTATATTCATTTAACATTTATTTCCAGTCTGTCTTATTCCTGACACTGAGCTAGTTGCTGGAATTATTAAAACAAATAAGAGCTCATACTTTGTAAAGGGGAAAGAATGCACAAATTAACCAATTAAACTACAAGTTGGTCCATCCATAAATGAGAGTATATTTTATGGGTTAAAAGTCAGAAATGGAAAATAACTTCTTGTATACCAGAGAATTTACCCCAGAAAAAAAAAAGTAATACTAAAAATAACTGAACAACTAAAAGTAACTCTTAAATAGTGAGCTTGTCCAGCAGATCAGAGAAGTTAGTCATTTTGAGACAAGCAAATTGTGTGGTGAACATTAGTGGACAGTGCCTATGAAAATAAAAATTTATATATTTTTAATCATTAACCAAGTGGTATTTGAAAGTAGTCATTTATCTACAATAGGAAACCTCCTATAGAAATATATATTTCAATAGATATTCTGATAGATATGTATCCAAATGTAAATCTTCTGACCTAATATAGGATTAACTAGTCTCACATAGAGTTATTTAAAATGGAAGTCAATAAAGGATTATTTTAAAATTTTTGTGTTTTCCACAGAATTGGTTCTGTTATAGCTTAAGAATTTAAGGCAATGATTCTCAAAGTAGACCCCTGGGCCAACAGCACCACTGGCCGGAACTTTTAGGAATGAATCTAATGCTATGGAGATGAAGATCAGCACTCCGTTCTAAGAAACCTTCTAGATCATTCTGATGTAGAGTTTGAGAATCACTGATGTAAAGCATTGCTCACTTCAGCATTAACATGTTCATTTTCTGTATGTATTGTTTCATTATCTTGAGAGAAGAAAAACTCAACTCTGAAAAGCCTAACTTGACCAGTTCTACTTTGAATCAACCTCAACTTTGTTCCACATAAATATATAATCAAGCATGTTAGTTTATCTAAGATTATTTAATAGTGATTAAAGATAACAAGAACCAAAATATATATTTGGGACAAATGAAAGAAGTATTTCTAGAAGTATGTGTATAAATATTTTTCCTGTTAAAACATACATGTATATTAGATAATGTTATTTCAATTAAAATAATTATAACAACTTTCAGTGATACAGCCCCCTGGAGCAGAGCATGGCAACCCACTCCCCATGGACAGAGGAGCCTGGTGGGATACAGTCCCCGGGATTGCAGAGAGTCGGACACGACAGAGCGACTAGACATGCACACAGCACGATGATCCAGAGCTTAACTTGTGTCAAACAATGTTCCAGAATATTTTACATAGATTGACTTCCCTAACAACTACATTATCCCAAGCACTGTACTGAGTCACTGTACATTAAATGACTTGTCTGGGGAGCAATGTTTTGAATCTGAGCAGTGAGAGCTGGGCAGTGAATACAGATGGTTACAGACTCCATGGTTCAATCACCTCATTACACTGCAAACAGTGCAAGAGGTATTTTTAAAATAAACTAAGTGTCTAATAGTCGAGGATACCTTATAGCATTTGTAAATGATTTTATTGATTATGGAGTATTTTGTGAGTACCTAGAATGTGCACACACACATACTTTGCCAACTCTGCCACTTGTATTACCTTGGGAAAAATCAACTCACTTCTTTCAGCTTCAGTTTCCTCTTGTGATAAATGAAGACAGAGTTCTAAGCATTAATTAAATGCTTTAAGTTTGAAATTAGCAGTTTAAATTATTTAGAACATGATCAAGATAGCTACCATCACTCTTTTGTTGCTTTTGGAGATAAAAAAAGTCAAAGCACATCATATAACAAATACTCCTTCTATATTTTGTATTTTTATAGCCTGTGCCAATAATTTTCACATTTATTTTAATTATTCTTTCCTTGAAAGTTTTTTATAAATTGCTTTAAATCACCTACCATTATTCTTCCCAAGTCTTTCTTTAATTAGTTCTTAAAGAAATTAAACTGCGAGAGTGATAGAAGTAAGGCCAGAAAAGGCTTGCTTACTCTGAACACCCTTTCCATCAGTACGTTTGAATTAGAATCCTCTCTATATGCAGTTTTGGATTAAAATTTTCTCTATTAATGGTTTTGAAATGTCTTACTATTAGGTTAGTGAGTAGGGATGAAGAGACCAGCAGCCAACAGTGAGGTTCTCATGAAAACAGAGCTCAAACAGCTATTTTATGGGTTGCAGACACAGAGATCAAGCACAAAGTTGTGGTGATGGGGGTATATGAGGAGAGGTAAAGTGACAGATTTTATTTTCTTGGGCTTCAAAATCATTACAGATGATGACTGCAGCCATGAAATTAAAAGACGCTTGCTCCTTGGAAGAAAAGCTATGACCAACCTAGACAGCATATTAAATAGCAGAGACATTTCTTTGCCAACAAAGGTCCATCTATTCAAAGCTATTGTTTAGCCAGTAGTCATGTTTGTATGTTAAAGTTGGACCATAAAGGAAGTTGATCACTGAAAAATTGATGCTTTTGAGTTGTGGTGCTGGAGAACACTCTTGAGAGTCCCTTGGACTGCAAGGAGATCAAATCAGTCAACCCTAAAGGAAATCAATCCTAAATATTCTTTGGAAGGACTGATGCTGAAGCTGAAACTCCAATACTTTGGCCACCTGATGCAAAGAAGTGACTCATTGGAAAAGACCCTGATGCTGGGAAAGATTGAAGGCAGGAGGAGAAGGCGGGGGGTGGGGGGAGGGCCCGGGGGTTGGGGGGGGGGATAGTGGTCAACAGAGAATGAGATGGTTGGATGGCATCACAAACTCGATGGACATGAGTTTGAGCAAGCTCTGGGAATTGGTGATGCACAGGGAAGCCCGGTGCGCTCCAGACCATGGGGTCGCAAAGAATTAGACATGACTGAAGAACTGATCAAAACTGATAATGGAAGTTGTTGGAAAACAGAAAGTGCAAGTCCCTCAGTCATGTCCGACTCTTTGTGACCCCATGGACTGTCCAGGCCAGAATACTGGAGTGGGTAGCCTTTCCCTTCTCCAGGGGATTTTCCCAACCCAGGGATCGAACCCAGGTCTCCCGCATTGCAGGCAGATTCTTTACCAGCTGAGCCACAAGGAAAACAGAAAGGAAGTATAAAAAAACAAACAATGAAAGATAGGACAAAAAAGGAAGAGTGATTTAGATAAGACACTAGCTCTGGGGCATGAGGGAAGAGTCCAGGGAAACGGTTCATTTCTATAGGAGAACATCCAGGAGAGATAACCAGGAATGAACTTTATCTATATTGCAATTATACTTTGGCTGGCTTTTCTTTTCTACAGGTCATCTTCCTAATTATGATTAATTGTTGTATTAGTTTCCTATTACTGCTGTAGCAAGTCATCACAAGCTTAGTAGTTTAAAATGACACAGCATTATTATCGTACAGTTCTGAAGGTTAAAGTCCAAAATTGGTTTTACTGGGCCGAAACCAAAGTCAAGGTGCTGATAGGGCTGTGTTTCTTCTGGTGTCTTTATGAGAAAAGTAAATTTCCTTGACTTTTCTAGCTTCTAGAAGCTATTATATTCTTTTGCTCATGACTTCTTAACCCGTTTTCAAAGTCAGCAGTGTATCATCTTCAAATTAATTCAGTCATTCATATTCTCTCCCTCTCTCTCTGCTGTTGCTGTTTCCATCATCACATTTATTTCTCTGGCTCATTGTCTTCTTCCATCTAAGAACCTGAGATTCTGTTTCCTCCAACCAACTAATCCAATAAAATCTCTTCATCTTTAAATCCTTAACCACATCCACAAATTCCCACTTGTCATCTCAGATAACCTACTCAAAGATTACAGGGATTAGTATGGGGCCATCTTTGGCACTGGGGCAGAGGGGGCATTATTTGTTTACTAGAATTAAGTTCCAGTATCTTCTCTGACAATGCTTGATTTAAGTGCAAAGCTACCAAAGGTCTAGGGTCTTAAATATGTCATCTTGTAAGACTGCTCCATGATTCATAGAACTATTTGTCAAGCTTATGCAAAGCATTTCTCTTCTTTTCAGTAAATCCACATATTGCTGTTTTAACACCATAACTGATATAATAACAAATAACTATGCATTTGTCTGACAAGAAATGATTCATTAAAATGCAGAGAAATCTAAACTTTTTTAAAAGTGTTTTCCAAGCAGCAGGAAAGAAAGAGTTACTTTCTATGACCACAGAAGATATATTTATAATTATTTTACCCATAAAGCATAAAAGTCATTCAGTATGAAATGTGCAGATTCAAATAAACCAGTTCTTGATGGAAATGGGCTTTATAAAAATTGTCTTTTATACCATCAAAATACAATGTTGTCTTTTCAAAACAATTTCCAGATGAATAGCATCTCATAATGTATATTTGCTAGCACATAAATAAACTGCCTGAATACAAAAGGATGGCAAGCATAGATACAATTTGAAGATACATGTTACAAATAAAGCAGATATTTTATGATTCACTGCTACATCTAATTTTGTGTGTATATGTTTCTCTTCCCAGTATGACACCTGAATATTAAGATGATAATTTTTGTATGTTTGGAACCTAATGTTAGATCCACTGGTACAGATTGAGTGAGGGTATGAAAGAAATGTATCATTGGCTAAAAATAAGATTATTAAACTAGTGAAAGTGAATGAGAAAAACAAAGTTCGACTCAATTATCTCATATCACTTGGTTAATTGTTGAAACAGCAATAAAGCAGTAGGTACTCTGAATAAACACTAAACAAGTGTTAAGAATCCACACACATGTACCTACAGTACTATGTGATGTCAAGAATATAAAACTACATGGAACAGAAGAAGATAAAAATAAATGATTAAGATGTTATAAACTCACTTAAAGAATAGAGCAGTTAAAATGTCAAGTAATACAGGACACTGTTAAGAAATATAAGCAAATAGAAAGAACCAAATCATTTAGAAAGTTGTTATCTTTAAAAGCTGGAAGAGTAGAATGGAGCGGTGAGTAGACTGGATGAGACAATGAGAAAGCTGATTGTGTATTTAAAATATATATTCAATTGTCAATGACCTGAAATTTAAGTTTGAGAACTACAAAGAAAAAAAAGAAGAAGAAGAAAGAAAAAACTTCTATTTGAGAAAACATAGCTCAAAATAAAAAGCAAAATGATGCAGACCATTTCTCTCCTCCAGACACTAAATCCTACCAAAGTACTAAATATGTTCTTTTCTAGAAGAAAAGGTAATTATTTTAGCTGTTCACATTCACATGACACTGTGTCTTATTTACTAATTAATCAAAAGCCAAGAGTTTTCTTGGAATTTGTACAAATGTCATAAAACTGATTTCTGCAGTATCGGTTGCAAGTTATGAAACTTGCAACAATAAATAGAAAGCAGAAGAGTAAAAAAACAAACCAAAAAAACAAACAAGCATATTTTTAAAATATAGAATTAAGTACTGCTTTAAAGATTACTGGGCTCCCCTGATATCTCAATTGGTAAAGAATCTGCCTGCAAAGCAGGAGACCCCAGTTCGATTTCCGGGTCGGGAAGATCCACTGGAGAAGAGATAGACTACACACCCCAATATTCTTGGGCTTCCCTTGTGGCTCAGCTGGTAAAGAATCTGCCCACAATGTGGGAAACCTGGGTTCAATTCCTGGGTTGGGAAGATCCCCTGGAAAAGGGAAAGGCTACCCACTCCAATATTCTGGCCTGGAGAAATCCAAGGACTGTATAATCCATGGGGTCCCAAAGAATTGGACACAGCTGAGAGCTTTCACTTCACTTTAAGATTATCATCACTGAGTTTTCAACTGCTAATTGCCACAGTATGTGTCTTCCTAATATTGTGCAAGACAGTTATCACTGAGTTTTCAACGGCTAATTGCCACAGTATGTATCTTCCCAATACTGTGCAAGAGAGTTAATGGGCAAAATTTGAACAATGGAGTTAGATCTCCATTTTGGTTTCTATCTGCAAAATTTTCAAATATATATATATATTTATATTTACATATGTTCAATCTCTGTTGGTGTATTAACTGAATTTTATGTATAATCTTTAATTTTTCTAATTTTTCATCATAGTTAAAAATACCTGTCATTTATATAATTCCAGTAAGTATCTAATTGAGCCTAAAAATATGTTACCATTGGCATGCTTATTACTCTCATCTTTGCTCCATTTTAGTAAGTACAAGAAAATTGATTTTTATTACTTGTGTCAGTGATATAATTTTTCGATTTTTATGTTCTTATATAAAATATTGAGGGTGGTATGAAAAATGCAATTATATATTCATATAATTGCACAAACATTACTTTTTAAATAAGATGAAAATGCTGCAAAAATGTGACTATCATCTATCAAGATGTGTTAACATTTGGTAGCCAAAATATCAGTTTTGATGGTAATGTATATGGTAAATTAGCCATGGTAATGGGTGCTAGTACTGCTGAAAGACAGGGTGACCTATTAAACACTGGTTAGCTTGTATTAAGAAATATTTTTAAAACATTTGCTATGTGGATCAGTTAATAATTTGAATCACAATATAAATTAGCATATGAAAATGTGCCTGTATCTTATAGTACATTTTTTGTATAATATGTTTGTGGGATTAGTGGTATTTTACTGCAATTCATAATCTTTCTAAAGTTCATGTTCTAAATAGCATTTCAAAGATACTCAAGATTACAAAAACATATTAATTTCCCCTAGAAAATCAGAAGTATATGCAACTGGAAGGCCAATGGCACAAAAACTAAAGTGAGGAATTATTCTCAAAACATCTGTTATTAACAACATCTGTTATTAAAGTATAACTATTATTTTTCTTCAATGGGTCAAAAAGAATATTTAAATCCATAGACTAAAGTTGCAGAAGTCCAATTCAATACATCTACTGATACTATAATATATCCTGCATGCTGCTATATACAAAACTATTTTGAGAACATTGAAAACACTGGATACAATTTTCATTGATCAAGGTGTTTGCCGCTAGGAAGTTTGAATGCACTAAAGTAGAGGAATACTAAATAGAACAACAGGCTTATTTTTCTGTTTTTTTTTTTTTCTGGTTTTTTTTTTTTCTGTTATTTTTATTTACTGAAAAATAAACCAGTGTTGTTTGTGTGTTTTAGTCACTCAGTTGTGTCCAATTCTTTGTGACCTCATGGACTGTAGTCCACCAGGGTCCTCTGTCCATGGGAATCTCCAGGAAAGAATATTGGAGCGGGTTGCTATTCCCTTACCCAGGGGATTGTCCCAACTCAGGAATCGAACCCAGATCTCCTGCATTGCAAGCAGATTCTTTACCATCTAAGCCAAACTATTTATATTTGTAGTTAATGTAGGAAATGAGTAAATGGTCCAGAAAGTCAGAAAACCAAATACAATATAGTGAATAAGCAAAGGCTAAGACTTAAGATAAAGTCACTCTAGTTTCACTCAAACTATTTGAAAAATCTCACTACAATACTTTTAAAAGATGCCAGGGTGGAATGGCTCTATTTGATAAGGCACCAAAAAACTGGATTTGGTCTCTTTTGCTGAAAAATTCCTAATTAGCACCACATAGTAGTTACCAAAGAATGTGATCAGTATTTCTGTTAGGATGCTAACTGGAGATGTCTTTCCCCCACAAACAGATCATCATTGGGCAATGTTTAGTGGTATTTCACAACAACTTGACGTTAGATGTAGATGCTATCTCTCGACTCAGAGCATTCACTTTGGTGGAGATTATGGCTTTTTTATATTTTGCCATGTTTAAATGATAAATTTCATGTATCTACTTACTCAAGACCCAAATATTGAACTTTCATATTTCAGTCTGCATATAATATCTTGAAATATAATAATCTTCCACAAAACATATCTGGGTCATAAAAAGTCTTTTCTTATGTGTAGAATCATTGTATTTTTTCTTTTGGTACAGGAAGTAATTTCTTTTTTCTCTTAAGCAAATACAAAATCTGTTTAAAAGGTTATTACCCAAAGAGAAACACAGTATATATAAATTGCACTAACAGATATACCTGCACTCTTCCCTTAAATTATAAAACTCCTTGAGCTGTGAGGTAACTTTTTTTCACACAATTCAGCATCTATAACAGTGCCAAACATGTAACTTGTTCTCAATAAATTGGTTAAAAAAAGTGGATTCTCTCTAAAGATCTCATGGAACCTGTTTTAAAAACACCTTTAAAGAAGAAATTTGACTACAAAAAATAATCCCTAAACTAAAATGGTTTTTCATTTCACCTTACATGATTTAGCAGCTGGTAGCTCAGTCAGTAAAGAATCCATCTGCAATGCAGAAGACCCCAGTTCGATTCCTGAGTTGGGAAGATCTGGAGAAGGGATAGGCTATCCACTTCAGTATTCTTGGACTTCCCTGGTGATTCAGCTCGTAAAGAATCTGCCTGCAATGAGGGAGACCTGGGTTCGATCCCTGGGTTGGAAGATCCCCTGAATAAGGGAACAGGCTACCTACTCCAGGGCCTGAAGAATTCCACGGACTGTACAGTCCATGGGGTGGCAAAGAGTCGGACACGACTGAGTGACTTTCACAGTTCATGATTTATCAATGACTATGATAGTAATATCCACCCTTAGTAAACTATATATGGGCTAGGAGGAAAACAGAGCAACAAGCGATATTTTGATAGATCATCAAGATCAAAGTCCAACATTTTCAGAAGAAATAAACTCTACTATTCCATCTTGCAACACAGTAGCAAGAGCCATGGATTTTTAATACATGTTTCATAGATAAAATCATGATCAAATGAGCAAATATGTTAATTTCCATTCTCTCAATGTGAGATATTGGTACTCAAGCATTTCTAAATATAGATTTTAAGATGATTAAAGCACAATGTACTATATACACAACTGTATTTAAAAGGCAATGGAAAACTATTCCAGTAGCTGTCTGTGACTCTAAAAGGAGAATCACGGTGACTTGCTTAGTTACTCAATACTATGTGCTGCAGTCTCAAATTGTCAGTTCTTTTGGTTTCAGTATGCACTGCTTCTCTGTGACATGTTTTTGACATAATAAGGCAATAGAATAGAAAAACAGAATAAAAGTCCCTAACCTAATTATTATTCTGAGATATTGTAAGAATTTTAAATATTTGAAAAGGTAAAAGTATCATAACATTCAAGAGAAAAAATAAAACTATTCTGACTGTATATTGCATTTTACCTAATGATAATTGTTCTATTTTACACTCATATAGTCATCATAGAAACAGAGAAAACAAGGGAAAATATAGTAAAAAGCATAAGATTATCTGTATTAGAACTGATGGTAGCCACTATTAGCGTTGTGTTTTATATCCATCTAGTCTCTCATATACCTTGTATTTTTCCTTGGTTGAATCATCCTGAATATAAAAATTTAATATTTTTATAGCCTTATACTGTATTCTAAACATGCACCAATGACTATATATCTAAAATATTTTTTTAAATATTTATTTAGCTATGACAGCTCTTAGTTGCAGCATGTGAGAGTTAGATCCCTGACCAGGGATGGAACCTGAGTTCTCTGCATTGGTTGCTCGGTAACTTAGCCACTGAACCACTAGGGAAATCTCTGAATATACATTTTAATGGCAGTATCACATTTAGGTATATAACTGTTCCATAATTTAATCATTCCCCCTTTATGATCTCTTAGTTTTTATTTCCAATTTACCTATATTGTAAATATTCCAATGAACATATCTATATATGAATTTCCATATAAATATTCACTGACTTTCTTAGAATTTATAGAATAGTAGTAGTTATGAAGTCACAGAGTAAAGATTATTTACTATTAAAGTGACAAATAAAAAATGATAAATGCAGGTATCATCTCTTTTCCAAGCAAATATATACACACATATATATACACACACACACACATATATATATGTCTTGTCATAATTTATCATTAAAGATTTTAACAGAAAATCCTCTTGCAAATCACCAATTTAGTTTCATGTATTGATTCATAAATATAGAAAATTAACAAGAAAATAGTATAATTTTGCATTTTTTTATCCTATGATTCGTCTCTTTTTTAAAGAGAAAAGGAGAAATATACAGTGTGGGAATTAGAAATTAATTTCAATAATTTACATAGCTGTCCCTATTAGTCACATAATAAAAACAAAGAGTATGAAATCTAAGCAGAGTTAAAAGTTGTCAAAGCAGGCTTATTGGAATATTTCTATTGAGCGAAATCCAACCAGGTTGTAAAAAGTTGAACATAGGGAATAAAATGTGTAGAACTCACTTATATCAAGGAAACGTTTTAAAATATTCTCAACCAGAGAATTGAAAATGATGTTAGATTGTATAAACCACCACCTGAAACTGCAGGCTCTATCAGTAAGTTAACAAATATGTGTCTCCAGATATCTATTCCTATACAACATGTAACAAATCATTGGAATAGTCCCATCCAACAAAAGAGCTATCATCAGAGTCTGGTTGAATCTATTTAATGATATACTCTGGCATGTTTCCAAACTGGCAGTACAGAAGATGACAGAGGATACATCATGGACAGAATGCAGAAAGCAATAAAAAAAATAAAAAATAAAAGACCCTATATTTAGAATATCTACAAAATTAAAATACCACATTAAACCAAAAGCAAAAAATTTACAACCATGTTTCTGGAGTCTTACAAAATCATTAGGCATGATGCTATGATCAACAATAACAATATCATTCATTTATCATGTCAAGAGAGTATGTGTATAATATTTTAACTCATTCTTACAATGGACAATTACACTCATCCCGCATGCTAGTAAAGTGATGCTCAAAATTCTCCAAGCCAGGTTTCAACAGTACATGAACCATGAACTTCCAGATGTTCAAGCTGGATTTAGAAAAGGCAGAGGAACCAGAGATCAAATTGCCAACATCCGTTGGATTATCGAAAAAGCAAGAGTTCCAGAAAAAAATTCTGTTTTATTGACTATGTCAAAGCATTTGACTGTGTAGATCACAATAAACTGTGGAAAATTCTGAAAGAGATAGGAATATCAGACCACCTTGACCTGCCTTCTGAGAAACCTGTATGCAGGTCTGGAAGCAACAGTTAGAACCGGACATGAAACAACAGACTGGTTCCAAATAGGAAAAGGAGTATGTCAAGGCTGTAATATTGTCACCCTGCTTATTGAACTTATTTGCAGAATACATCATGAGAAACCCTGGACTGGATGAAGCACAAGCTGGAATCAAGATTGCCGGGAGAAATATCAATAACCTCAGATATGGAGATGATACCACCCTTATGGCAGAAAGTGAAGAAGAACTAAAGAGCCTCTTGATGAAAGTGAAAGAGAAGAATGAAAAAGTTGACTTAAAGCCCAATATCCAGAAAACTAAGTTTTAAAGAGAATAAGGACATGTATGTAAATACTAGAGTCATCATCAGGGAAATGCATCTAAATTCATGGAAATGGATGAGATAGTCTAAAGCGAAGACCAATAGTAGCAGAAAAATGAAGAAAAGTTTCTTAGGAAGAGAGTGTTGTTAGGAGTTTTAAATGCTACTGAGAGATTGAGTAGAATTAAGACAGAAAGATGTCCACTGACTTTTCAAATAGGAAGGCATTTAGTGAATTATTATTGGTCTACTACTGGCACAGAGTTAGAAGACATACTGAAGAATGAATGAGAGGAAATGAATGCAGGATGAAAAGGCAAATCATTGCAAAATTTTGGGAAATGGGAGGAGAACCAGAAGCACAAGGGAAAGTAAAAATAATTTTTGTGCGCACGCAAGTGTGTGTGTGTGTGTGTAAAATAGGCTTATGTGAATGAGGAAAGGGAAGTTTTCAACAAAACCGAGCAAGTTCTGTTTGAGGAGTAAGATATTCTAGGTTATGACTCTGAAGGCAATAAAAAAAATCCCGGTATATAACAATTTCTGTGTGTGTCTAAAATAGAGAAGTTAAAAAATCAAACATTAGGAGAGAAGGGAAGAAAAAAGGCAAGCCCACTGAATGTTGAAGATGGTGATATTAAAAGGGCTGGAAAATGGTAATAGGAGAAAGACTGTGAAGCTAGTGCTGAGCCCACATGCTGTTGAGTTCAAGAGAATTGAACAGAAAGATTCAAGCAACTAGCAATGAGAGGAGGGAGATGGTGACTTCATCACAGTGAAGGGCCTTACCAGGCAAGAAGTCAATAAGCATACTCTGAGGTTCCCCTGTGTGTATACATCACAGGAGAGGAATGTAGGAAAGGTTAGTCAGCAAGAAATGTGCATCCTCACAGTGGTGGATGTGCAGGACCTAACACGATGAACACTGTAAAATGTAAACGTGATTATGGGCACACCCTTAGCATCACATCCCAAGCTCATTAATTTCAAAAGACACTTTTTAGAGACGTGAGTCGAAACCTTATCTTACACATTTTACAAAAACTGCTGTTACTGTCTAACACTAATATGACTCTTCCAACTTCTGGAATTTGTTACATAAACAAATATGCCTTCACAATTTCATGAATATTTAGTTATAACTACTTTGAAGTGAAGAGAAAGTCGCTCAATTGTGTCCAACTCTTTGTGATCCCATGGACTGTAGACTGCCAAGCTCCTCTGTCCATGGAATTCTCCAGGTCAGAATATTGGAGTGGATAGCCGTTCCCTTCTTCAGCGGATCTTCCCGACGCAGGCATTGAACCCAGGTCTCCTGTACTGCAGGCTGATTCTTTGCCATCTGGGCCACTAGGGAAGCCCAAAAATATTGGAGTGGGTTGTCTATCCCTTCTCCAGCTCATCTTCCCAACCCAGGAATCAAACCGAGGTCTACCAGGTAGAGCTTTACCAGCTGAGCTTCCAGGGAAGATAATAACCACTTTAAAATTGTAAGTTTTTTATTATTTTTAATAACTACTTTAAAACTTAAGTTTTACAATATGACTTAATTTTTTCAGTTTGTTCTGCTAAAGATACTTTGTTGATAAATTTATAATTTATTCATCAGTTGGATCACTCATGACTGTATAAGCATTTATTAAGAATTCATTTGGGGCCATGTACTATCTGAGACACTAAAGATCCAAAGATTAACCTGACAAATCTGCTGTCAAGGAGCTCATTTCTAACACTGTACATTATAAGGATGACATTTGACTATTCTTTGTTTTACTATGAAAGCACTGGGAGAAATTATCTATTTCAGCTTGGGTACTAGAAATGTCTCACAGAGGAAGTAATATATGAACTGAGTAATAAAAGATTAGAAGACAGGTGTAAGCTCCAAGAAGATAGAGACTGTTATTTCCCCCATTCCTATAGGACTTCTTGGCCCAGGGTGATATGTGATTAATATTTGCTAAATTCATAAATGGCAAGGGTATGTGGCAAAAAATGATTCTACTTAGAGAGTATATAGGACATTCACAGATTTAGCACATGCACATCTATTCACCTTTTTCTACAATTGATCTGCTTCTAACATTTTGTTTCCTGTGATATTTAGCTGGAATTCAGGGAGTTAGTTACACAGAATGGACCATCGAGAATAACAGATATTTATTGAATCTTATGCACACCAGTTTTTAATATATACTTATCTATTATGTACCTCTTTACCCTTTGGAAAACTTTTGAAATGTTGTAAATAGTAAAATCAACACTTTTCTTTTTTAGGAATTAAATTATTTTAAGGAAATTAAATTGTTATTGCAATTCAGTTTCCCAGATTCTTCTCTTTTATTATCATTATTTGAGGGAAAGAAGAGGAACAGAATTTTGATCAAACACAAGCCATATTTGATGAAGAAGTATCTACCCTGGTTAACTAATTAGAAATTTTACATTTTGTGTTGATTATATATAAATAGTTACATATACATCTTTTTAGGAGGAAATGAGAAATTGGATTATTGGTTCTTTTCCTTTTGTCATGGCTATATTAATGCACATACATTTAGTTTGCTAACTGAAGAACAATAAAAGGTTATTTTGAAAGCAATGTTTTGGAAATGGACTTAAGAATGATTCTTACGTTGATTAGATTTAAATGTCACCACAATGGTAAGATATGCCATCATTTTAACTTTCCATGTAAAGTAAGTGATTCTGTAGAGTGTTTTCATTACAGTCTCCAACAAAACTAGAAGTTTCTGGCAAAATGCCAAGAGAGAACCTGCATTACATTCAAATGTCTGCATCATTGAGAGTGGAAGTTTGTGCACTATATTTGATAACAAACACAGTCTTCACTCTTTTCTGTTCAGGTTCATGAATCATTGAATTTCCTTCCTTAATGCATGAGCAGCTGTCCCTCTGGTACTCACCCAAGGCTTATACAAACCAAAAGGAGAAATGAAGCCCAGCAAAAGAGCTATGTAACCTACCACATGAACTCAAATAGATGGATTGAAAAATAAATCAATCTACAAAATAGGAACAATAGGAATATAACAAAGTTCCTATTATTACAAAATAATAGGAATAATATCAATGCCAAGGACCCATGAGTCTCTCTAAACAAGTCAAGTATGGATAGCCATTACTGTAATAAGCTAATGCAGAAAGGCAGACTCTTGCATCTCTCCTGCTCTCACTAGATGGACAGAATGTTGTGATGTGCATTTTTAGCCTTATTCCTGGTTCTCCTCCATCCTCACGTTTATTTGTTTCTATTTGTCTATACCAATTTCAGTTGAAGCTAAATTTCCATATTTTTCCTATCCATGTAATCTACCTTTAAGTCTTAATATATTTAACCCCTTCCCATTTCAAAAACAATGCACACAAAAAGAAACCTCTGTGGGGGTGAAAAGAAATCAGCAACTCCATTTGAAAACAATGACTCTATAACTTTTCATCTAAATGTCTCAGAGTAATATTCCATTCATCATTTGAAAAGAGTATAGATTTTTTTTAATGAATTTATATAATCAGCAGGTAGAAAGAGCACACACATTCTGGATTTTTCCTCTGTGTCATGGATAAACTTTTAAAGTAGAAAACTAGCAAATGTTTTTCCAACTATTCCAATCTACTGTGCTATATCCTCCAGTTTTAATTTGAGTTTTATTTCATATATACCTGAAGCATAACATGAAGGTTTGCCTACCTCTATGAATTAAGTATAGGCTAATTCACTTCAGACATTTTCTAGAAACAATATAGGTCACAATGATCAAACTACAGAGATTAGTTGTGATAGCCTTTCTCAAACCTGAAGAAAAGAAATAAGTGGTCAGTTCCAGGCAATATAATTTCATCTAGGTTTATTCATATGTAAACATCAGTGCATGCTTGAAGATTGAGATCTTATATATGTATATGGCCAGAAATATGTTCTAAAAATAAAACAGATTTTTTTATTTTAAAATATTTAAATACTGTATAGGTACCTCAGTTTGCCTAAACAGAGAAAAGACAACAAAGAATCAAGCATACAAATTTTAGATACACCTCTTTTACACCTTTAATTTGACAAAGCTTCCCTTGAAAATGAAATCAAATCAAGCTATTTTAATATCCTAGAATATTAACTTTCCCCTTGAGTGCTGGTTCCTGGCAAGAATCACTTAGAGAGTTTGCAAACAGTATGAGGATGTTGTGCAACTTTGGGGCTCATATTATATACTCCAGAGGCACAAATCATTTGAATTAACTATGTATGAGAAAGAGATGCAATCAGTCAAAGCTGAAGAAAATAGAAACCTTTATAAACATGGCAAAATGCACCCTCCTCCACTGTCCATTAAATATTAAGATGAGATTTGCAGTCTGTATCATTTTGAGCATCTATGCAGACACCACAACGTAGTGCAAACTAAAATTTCAATATGCTGGGGTGGGAGGAAGGGGAACGAAACATTTTGGATAAATAAAATGTGGTCTCAGGCTAAAAGAAAGATTGAAGCATTTAATTTAGGGGGACAATTCTTGGTTAAGAATCAGGAAAAAGGGACAATTTAATAGCCTTTTCTTGGTTAAGAAGCACCAAAAAGGAAAATTCAATAACCTTTTTCCTAAAACTCAGGTTACACTTTACAACAAATCTGTTTGAACATTAGGATCTTACAATTAAGTTAAAATTAAATGATACTAGAAAAAATTAATGATTTTGTTATTATGGTACAACTGAAGTCCTGTGTTTTGTGTGCATTTTTTATTAAATTCTTGCCTATATTTGACTCTGATTTATTTAACAAATGACAAAGATCCTCTCCATGGCCAAACTACTCAGGCACCTCTGAATTCTTTATCAATTAGACTTTCACTTTTGAGCTACTGCATTCCTCCCTTTGTTGGTCAATATTAGTAGGAATCCTGTGAAGTCAGTTTGACCAGGAGGTCCCATTCTCCGTGGGCTTCTCTGTGGCTCAGCTGGTAAATAATCTGCCTGCATTGCAGGAGACCTGGGTTTGATCCCTGGGTTGGGAAGGGAGAGGGGAAAGGCTACCCACTCCAGTATTCTGGCCTGGATAGTGCCATGGGCTGTAGAGTCCACGTGGTCACAAAGAATCAGACACAGCGGAGCGACTTTCACTTCCCTTCTCATTCTCAGTAGATTATTACCCTCAGCATCTCATCTTGTTCCTCATCCCCCTACCATTTCCCAGGGGATTCCTGATCACCTTGGCCTTGCTTCAGGAAGAATCTTTTTGGGTCAGTTTAGCCAAAATTTACCTGATCACTGAAGTGTCCTCTAACAATATTCAATTTATTGACCCAAACTCTTTTCCTTGTCTATAAAGGACTATTTCTGGTATTTGGAGTTAAGTCCAATCTCTGTCTTCAACTGCAAAAGCCCATTGCAGTGGTACCTATACTTACTGAGATGATGAAACAGTCTGCTCAAACAAGTCTGCCTTCCCTTCTTTAACAAATATTTATGAATAATTTTTTCTTTCAATAGGGAGCCCACTATAATAACAATTCCAAAATTTGTTTTGTTTTTTTGTAACTATTCCCTCCTAAAATGCAAATAAGAATTTGCTGATAGAAATCTCATCCACAGGAATAAATATTAATCTTATGGATACCTCTTGGTCAAAAAAATATGGAAAAGATAATTTCCAAATTGGCATGAATTCTTTTCCAAATTTTACCTATTCTGAAAGGGTAGAAATGTTTTCCAGCTTTGAAACACTTCGAGATTATTCATGATCATAATTCTCTTCATTACAAATATATCTAAATTAACCATTACTTCTAACAATTGCATATTGCTTATACTTTTGTAAACAAAAAGAATATACATATATGTGTATACAACCTTATAACTTTATCTAATGATGTATATAAATGTGTCAAACTTCTAAGCCTTTTATAAAGAATTGATATAATATTTAATGTCTAGTAAAGCAAATCTTAAAAAAATATAAACTCAAAATTGGTAGCTAATGTTATTAAATTAAGCAAATAATTACTTAATTAAAAATTTAAAAAAGAAATCAATTTGCTATACCCTCCACTATTTCTATCATCTCCAGAAACTACTCAGGTACTGCCAATAAGTCACTTGCAGTACCATGTAGTCAAGACCAGACAAATTTCCTTTATGTCAGTTTTGTGCTACCTATAAAGGTTCTGAAAAATTGCCAGTGCTATTCCAGATGCATTTCATGAATCTGATCCTACAAAGGCTGGACATAGTAGAGAGATTTTAAATTCTTTCACTTCCTAGCAAAACTCTCAAGGCTAAAATCAAAGAAGCGTTAACAGATAAAGAGAGAGAGAAATTTAGTCACTTCTTTCTTAAATGACTACAATTCTGATAAAATTTCAACTCCTTTTCATGGCATCTTTATAGGCCTAGACATGGTCAGTATCCAAGTCAGCTACTTTCAGCTGCAGTATGCTTCTGTAACCCTGGCTAAATTAGTCTTTGTTGTATTCTCAATATCAGTGAAGCCCAAGGCTTTCTTTTAATTAAGAATTATTTTTACATATTTGTGAGAATCTTACAGATATAGATTACTGATATTTCATTGCACTTGCAGCTAATTGTATATTTTAAAATAAAATTGAAAATAAATTAATCTAAAAATTTTAGGTGATTCATTCTTATTAAGCTAATAAATTTGGCTTGAATTTATATGTTTCTGTTGGCATTCAAATTGAGCCCTCAAATCAACATACTTTTTCATTTATCTCTATTTGATTTTGAAAACAAATTACCAAAATTTACAGGTGAAATAAATCATATGTTCATTATGATTAACTTATTTCAAAAATAGTATACACTAACAGCAAAGTTCCAATTAATCAGCTTTTTAAAAGTATTTTTAAGACTAATATCTTTACAAGAGAGCTATTCAGTAAGAAATGGCAGTGATTTTAAACACACTTAATTTTGTTCACATTTTCTGATCATTTCAAGAACTTTATTTTCCTGATTAGAAACTCCTTTTCTTTCATTTTCTTGGTAGAACAACCTTCATTGTTAAGCCTATTGTTATTTGTACTTTAAATACTAGAGTTCCAGAAAGAAAGGTTGTGATTTACATTTTTTTAGCCATTAAGATACATTTCAATCGTTCTTAAAGATGTCAAACAGTTATCAAAATTATCTCTATATTGATCTGGATAATATTGGGAATACTGTGTGGGTCCAATAAACCACTACTGGAAATGTGATTTGCTGTATGTGTGGACGTGTGTGTGTGTGTGTGTGTGTGTGTGTGTGTGTGTCTGTATCTGTGTATTGTTTGATGAAAAAGGATACTAACATAAATTCTATATTCTTTTTTTTCCCAGTTACCACCAAAGAAATGAAAATACCAAATAACACAAAGAGGACAAGCAATTTGTGAACTGAACAATGTAAAACCAAAGAAAATGTAGCCATAAATTCTATGTAAGCCAAGAATTTGAGCACTAGACAAATACAGATTAAACTAGATTAAAAATATACCAATTTTACAAGACCACAGAAAATTTAGAATCAGAACTTTTTTTCTAATAGTTTCCAAAGAAAACAAACATTTAACGATTTTAAAATATTATCTGAATTGAGTTCAGTGTATACTAGTCCTCTTCCAGTACTAGCTTCATGTCAATACTAATTCCGTTCAGGCATGAGGAACCTTAGAATTTAGTCCAGCAGTCTGAAGCCCAGCTGCAGGGTAGGATAGCTTAAAAAGATCAAGTTAAATGCTGGTGCTTAGTCTCCACACCAGCTCAATTAAATCAAAATCTCAGATGATGGACTCAGACATCAGCCCAATTAAGTTAGAATCTCTGATAATGGGCTCAGAATCTCTGATGATCAGCTCAGACTATTTTTAAACAGCTTCCCAAGAGATATTAATGGAAAGAGAACCAGTGACATACTCCCAAATATTAATTTTATAAATGAGAAAACAAATCTTAAGAAACAAACTTCCCTGCATCAAAGTTACTAAGAGGTAATGTCAGAAAGCTTACCTAGGATCTTCTGATTTAAAACACAGTGTTAAACATGGAATCAACTTTTAATTTTTCTCACTTTTCACAGGTGACTGATCCTCTGTCTCTCAATTCTAATTATTTGTTTTGGTAGAGCCAAATATACCATCTCTATTTCAAACTTTTTTCTTAATCTATTCAGGAAAAAAAAAATCTTGTAAGATTTTGGGGGTAAACCTTGCATATTAGTCAGAATTCTCCAGAGAAACAGAAGTGACAGGGCAGATGTGGGTAAGTGTGTGTCTGTGTGTGAGTGCGTGTCTGCTGTGTATATACATGAAAATAGATTATGAAAGATTACCTCATGCAATTATGGAGGCTCAGGAGCCCCAAGATCTGCAGTCAGTGAGTTGAAGACCCAGGAGAGTGGATTATGTATCCCCAGTCTGGGTCCAAAGGCCTAAGAACCATGACAGCTTGGTGCTGCAAATTTCAGTCCCAAAGCCAGCATGTTCAAGAACCAAGAAGTATCCATTTTATTCCCAGTCTGAAGGTTAGAAACGACCATAGTCAGAGCCCAAGCATTCAGGCAGGAGGTATTTCCTCTCAGGCTTTTTGTTCTATTTGGGTGTTTAATTGACTGGACAATGTCCACCTACACTTTGGAGGACAATATGCTTTACTTGGTCTATTAATTCAAATGTTAATCTCATTCAGAAATGCCCTCAAAGACACACCCAGAATAATGTTTAGCCAAATGTCTGGGCACCCTGTGGTCCAGTCAAGCTGACACATAAAATTAACCATCATGCTTGGAATCTGGAAATTCTATTCCCCTGTTCTCAGATAGGCCCAACCCAGGTCTTTGTCTCACCAACGCTCCGTGCCATCAAGTTCTCAGCTCCCAATGACGGTGTCATCTAGTGATCTACCAATTCAGGGCCGAGTAATATTTGTGCTAAATGGAATATGATAAACCACAATCAACGGTCATTGCAATATGTGTTTTTGTTTCTTCTGCTTGATGTGAAGTAAAGTGAAGTTTTACCTAGATGTAGAGGATCTTTTTTTCATTCTGGTGATAGAAATCTCTGATGTTAGAAACTGGCACAAATTAATCAATTTAAGTATAGCAAATAGAGGTATGCAGTCCCAAGGCTAACATGTCGGTTCATTTTTATGATTTTGGTTTAAAGACTTTTCAGCTTTAGATTTTTTGTGTTTTAATGATGTTTCTAACTCACTAGATGCTAAGCATTTTTTAAACTTCTAGGATGCTCACAGAGGATAGAGGATAGATACTTTGACAGCAATTTCTAGGTCTCTTTTTTAATAACAAAGAGAGAGGTTAAATGTGACACAGTAGCAGAGTCTTTGTTACGTAAACAACCTCATTATAGTATTAAGAAAACTATTTAGGCCTGCCTTGATTAACTCTGTTGTACTGAACACAGGGTAGGTGGGTAATTTGACCAGGCCGCAGGGAGCCAGAAGTTTTGGGTAACCATTGTCTTTGGGGATGTCTGTGAGAGTTTCTGCAGGAGATCAGCGTTTGATTTAGCAGGCTGTGAAGACTGCCCTCTCCATAGTAAGTGGGCATCCTCTAATCCATGTAGGGCTTCAATAGTGATACAACAAAAAGGCAGAGGAAGAAAGAATTCACTCTCTGAAAGGTCGAACTGGGACACTGGCCATCTTTTGTTCAGATTAAAACTTACACCATCGAACTCCCTGGTTCTCAGGTCTTACAGTTTAGCCTGGAACAATACCTCCAGTTCTTTGAGTTCTCAGCTTGCAGGCATAGGACTTCTCGGCCTCATTCACCGTATGTGTCAAATCCCTATAATAAATGTCTCTTTCTGTCTCTCTTCTCTTGCTCTACAACATATGCGTGTGTATGTATGTGTGTACATATATAACATATATATATATATATACACACGCACATGCACACACACACACATATATACATATGTGTATATATATATATTATATCCTATTGATTCTGCCTCACAAGAGAACTCTGAATAATCTAGTGGGATGTAACAGATCAGCTAATTTAGAATATCTTTTCTTTTAAACTTGCCCACAGTAGTTATAGAGGTATATCTCTTTTGCTTTTCTGTATACAACTAGCTATGTGATCACATGAGAAGTTCTAAATTGTTAAAATTAGATAAGAGCTAGTTCCAGAAGTCCTCCAGCCAGTATTTTGAAAGAATAAACCATCTTTATTTTTTCTACTACCAACTTTTAGTGTCTTAAGAAAGGATAAGATTTAGTAATTCAGTATCTCATCATTGAAAGACATTTTAAAATAACACAAAAATCAAAGGATGCACCAATAAATTTATCACACCATCTTCTAGAGTCTCTTTTCTTTTTTTTTCAAACTTTCCAAAGCCAATGAAGAGTGTGATTTCAACATACTGCTAAGAAAAAAATGCAATGTAGAAAATAATAAGCATAATCAATCACTGATCGCATTATATATAATTCAATATATACTAATCACACATCTCATTTTCAAATAATAAACTTCGTTCATGCAAGAAATCATTAAAATATTGTCTTCACTGAGGTGGTAGAACTATTTATCTCAAGATTTGCCTGAGAATAAAGAACATAGAGTTGAACATGCCTCCAAATGATTATGGTCTCATTTTAAATATATGATTCATTTCATGATTTCACTCTGGTATTGGGATAGCATCAAAATACTGAAAAATACTGACAATCAATTTAACCTAGAAACATGAACCCTTAGTTTAAAACAATCTCAACGTGCTTTTTATGCCACCTCCTTGAACTAGGCTGAATTTAACCTATTACTTTCTTAATAACCACCTACAAAGAGAGTCTAGAATTTTTCCATAAAAATGTATTCTATGTTTTTTCCCTCAAATTTTGCCAAATTTTAAACTGCATTATTTTATTTTTCTCTTAGCATATATTTCTCTGCTTTTTTATTTTGCTTATTGTTTTATCTACACCTCTTAAATAAATTATTCTCAAATTTGGGTGTACATTGTTATTTTAAAGTATTTTATTTTTTAATAAATATTTAAAACAAAATAGTTTAAAACTTTTACGACACAATTTCAAAGTCTATATCCCCTCCCTCAAAGATTCTAATTCAACTGGTGCAGGGTGAGGCCCAAAGATTTATATCTCTTAAAAGTTACTTGATTCTAACACACAATCATTGGGACACACCACTCAGATCCCCTAAATGCAATACCTATATATATCTAGAGAAATATAAACTATTTATTAAGACATCAGTGTGAATAATAACACATATGACATAGCTGAATTCAAGAACGAGCCAAAACAAATGGAAAAGGACTTAAAACAACTGCTATACACCCAAAGTACCAGGAAGTAATTTCCAATATAAAGATTATTATCAGTCTTACTCTCCACTTTCTTTATTACCAGACGTTTTCCAAACTACTTTTGCAGTGGAAAAGACTCTGTGGCTTGTCTATCAGTTCAGTTCAGTCACTCAGTCATGTCCGACTCTTTGCAGCCACATGGACTACAGCACACCAGGCCTCCCTGTCCATCACCAACTCCCGGAGTTTACTCAAACTCATGTCCATTGAGTCAGTGATGCCATCCAACCACCTCATTCTCTGTCATCCCCTTTTCCCACCTTCAATCTTTCCCAACATCAGGGTCTTTTCAAATGAGGCAGTTCTTTGTATCAGGTGGCCAAAGTATTGGAGTTTCAGCTTCAACATCAGTCCTTCCAATGAATATTCAGGACTGATCTCCTTTAGGATGGATTGGTTGGATCTCCAGGCAGTCCAAGGGACTCTCAAGAGTCTTCTCTAACACCACAGATCAAAACCATCAATTCTTCGGCACTCAGCTTTCTTTATAGTCCAGCTCTCACATCCATACACGACTACTGGAAACCCCATAGCTGTGACTAGATGGACCCTTGTCAGCAAACAACATCTCTGCTTTTTAATAAGGTGTCCCTATCCCCTAGATAAATGAATTTAACTTTTTTTTTTTTTTTTTGGTCCTGAAAACAGGTGAGTGATCACACCATCATGGTTATCTATGTCATGAAGATTTTTTTGGTACAGTTCTTCTGTGTATTCTTGCCACCTCTTCTTAATATCTACTGCTTCTGTTAGGTCCATACCATTTCTGTCCTTTATTGTGCCCATCTTTGCATGAAAGCTTTCCTTGGTATTTCTAATTTTCTTGAAGAAATCTCTAGTCTTTCCCATTCTATTGTTTTCCTCTATTTCTTTGCATTGATAACTGAAAAAGGCTTTCTTATCTTTCCTTGCTATTCTTTGGAACTCTGCATTCAAATGAGTATATCTTTCTTTTTTTCCTTTGCTTTTGGCTTCTCTTCTTTACACAGGTGTTTGTAAGGCCTCCTCAGACAGCCATTTTGCTTTTTTGCATTTCTTTTTCTTGGGGATGGTCTTGACCCCTGTCTTCTGTACAATGTCACAAACCTCTGTCCAGAGTTAATCAGGTCCTGTCTATCAGATCTAGTCCCTTAAATCTATTTCTGATTTCTACTGTATAATCATAAGGGATGTGATTTAGGTCATACCTGAATGGTCTAGTTGTTTTCCCTACTTTCTTCAATTTAAGTCTGAATTTGGCCACAAGGAGTTCATGATCTGAACCACAGTCAGCCTGGTCCTGTTTTTGCTGACTGTATAGAGCTTCTCCATCTTTGGGTGCAAAGAATATAATCAATCTGATTTTGGTGTTGACCATCTGGTGATGTCCATGTGTAAAATCTTCTCTTGTGTTGTTGGAAGAGGTTGTTTGCTATGACCAGTGCATTCTCTTGGCAAAACTCTGTTAACCTTTGCCCTGCTTCGTATTGTATTCCAAGGCCAAATTTGCCTGTTACTCCAGGTGTTTCTTCTAATTTTGCATTCCAGTCCACTATAATGAAAAGGACATCTTTTTGGGGTGTTAGTTCTAAAAGGTCTTGTAGGTTTTCATAGAACCCTTCAACTTCAGCTTCTTCAGAATGACTAGCTAGTTCTGTTTATTTCTCTCATTTCAAGCCTTAAGGAATCAAAGATGCTAAAGGTCAGAGAAGCAGGTGGGGACCTGGTGAAGAAGCAGGTGTAAATGGGGCAATGGCTGCAGCTATGGCAAATGCAGGCACCTGCTAGCCATGGCGCACCCATAACACTTCAGTGATTCTCTGCCCTGGTTGCACTCTCTGGGGAGCTTTGAAAAATTCCTGAATCTAAGGTCCCACTGCCCCAGAGATGTGAGGTGAGGCTAGAGTATCATCCATTTTGAAACCTCTCAAAGAGTTTGTAACTTGTAGCCACTGTTGAGAATCATTGACTCAGATAGGTTTGAAAAATCCTGAAGGTCATGTGAATATAGCCAATTTGTAATATCTTCATGATGACAAAAATCTGAGGGACTCCTCTTCACTCATATACCTTTGACTTCCCTTTCTGACATGCCCTCCCTTTATTGTTGCTTTTATTCATTTTGAACTTTTATTCACTGTAAAATAACAGAAATTTGAAGTAAGCAAAGTGCTGTGAGTTGTTATGAATTCTCTAACTCACAGAGTGGCTTTTGTCGGAGGTAAATAGATATTTGGGGCTTTGAAACTTCTGTTACATTTTGTTTATCTTCATTGTCAATTCTTCACAGTTTAGGTGTCAAAGATACCCTATATTGTTCCTCAGAAGTGAGAAATATATAACAAACGTGATGACAAATTGCAAAGCATCTATCCTTTCTTCTCAACTACCCAGATGCAAAAATGGCTCATTTTTAAGTCTTTGATAATAGTAGTGAAATTAAACACACACATGCTGTTAATAGAGCATCACATACCACGACTGTTCTAAACACTTTTAATATACTAATTCATTTAATCCTAGTAAAAACTCAATGACAAAGTAATATTTTGCATCACTTTTGCAGATGAGAAAAGAGGCTTGGAGAGGTTAAGCTTCAGAAGGTCACTAACAAATGCATAGCAGAAAACCACTCCTTTAAAATCTGTGGTCTTAACTATAGTCTGTGATGCCCCCATGAGAATGAAAATTTATTTTCCTAGAGTAGACTGATGATTTACCATTTTATGCTTGTAATTAATGGATCGAGTCCTCATAGTCTAATAGGATAATGCAACAGTAGCAACATTTACATTTTATAGTATTTTTTCTGAGTGATAAAGTTACCAGGAAAAAATCACCTTAAAAGCTCTAAAGTCATCCTCCAGTTCTCAGAAAAACAGGCACGTGATGTTGTAATCACCTAGGAACTATCTGCTATAAAAATAAGTCATGTTGGAAGCTCCATTAAAAGAGAGTCACTGTGAGTAAACTCATGCAAATCCCCTAGAAGAGTCGGTAAGATCAGCATGGAAATTAAATGAGTTGGGGAAACTGGTGAGAGCAAAAAAAATTCCCAAAACACTAGGAAAAGTTTAAATGTTCTAAGCTTCAGAACTGGTTTTACAAATTTTAATCGATGACAATTCATTTTAGTGAACAGCCTCTGAAAGTCAACCAATCAATGACAGCCTCATCCTCTGAAAGTCAGTCAGTGAGAAGTGGACTCGCTCCAGTGGAAAATGTTCTAAGTCCTTGTAAACCTACTCCTAAGTCTGTAATTCATGTGCCAAGGATGTAAATGAAACCATAAGTTTGCTTTGCTCAGCAAAATGGTGCCTGAGCAACATAGCACTCCTTTGACTTGACTTTCTTGGTTTCAGATACTGAGTGATAATCTCTTCTCTAAACAGAGGATTCTCTTGGGTGTTTCTGTTTTAAAACCTTAAAATATAATGCTATTCCAACACTAGACTGCACCCAGTAACAGTGGTTCTAGTGTGTGATGTAGAGCAGGCTGCATCTAGTACTGACACAATAACCTTCTGGTAGAGTGGTACTCACAGATGAAGCTTTGTAAGTGAATCAAAAAAACTACCTATGAAGATGGGTCCTCCATGAGGACCTGAGCACAGGGCAACCTGGGCTGTTCCAGACTGAGAAGGTACAATTTTCCTTTCATGGAATCAAAGCGGCCCTAAAATGATTCTAGGTGAGGGAAGCCTCAGTGCCTCAATGAATACCATGTTAGAACAGTCTAGTCTTCAACACTGACATGACATGGTGTAGAAAAGCAACAGCAGATAGAGAGGGGCAGAGCAGGTTCCCATGTCTCTGCCCATTTTGATAGAAAATCTAGACACCTTCTGAATTGTATAAATCTGTAAGGGTTAGGGCAGTTCAGCAGAAAGATATTTAAATGGTAAGTGGTATATTTCCTATTAATAAGGCATGCAGATTCACAAACAGCAAAATGGAAAAATAAGAGATATGCGTGTATTTATACCTTAAGCCTGGAAGAAAGTTGATACTTGTGAATGTTTAATTTCTATTTACTAATGAAATCGCATGGTTCTTTTGGGTACTTTCTAAAATCTCTTCTCAAAGAGAAACCTTGCCTGAGATCCTCATATTAGAGTTTTATATAATGTAGAAATGTTTGAATATCCATATTATTTTCTCCATCACTACCAAATCCTCATTTTACTTTTAAATCTTTTACTTTTAGATCATTTTTGATCTATCAGTTTTAGTTTTCTTTAATCTTACCTAGGAATTAGTACCCACATATTATAGCCTTAATTTCTCATGTACCATTGTAGTAGGAAACCATCAAAGATGTCCTAACATTTTATTCACAATATTTTGATGGTTCAAGTCATGGAACAAATTTGTATTAGGTTGAGTTTCATTACTATATCACTGTTGATCTTTAATTTTTATTTTGCTGTGATGCTCAGTCAAAATATATGGCGATTTCTGACCTAGAGGTAATCAGATCTACATCCGCCTTAGTCTTAAACCATTAGAAACTATTTGCTGTGAATTAAAATACAATTTCCAGTCTGTTGCTGCTGCTGCTAAATCGTTTCAGTCATGTCTGATTCTGTGTGACCCCATAGACGGCAGCCCACCAGGCTCCGCCATCCCTGGGATTCTCCAGGCAAGAACACTGGAGTGGGTTGCCATTTCCTTCTCCAATGCATGAAAGTGAAAAGTGAAACTGAAGTCGCTCAGTGGTGTCCGACTCTTCAAGACCCCTTGGACTGTAGTACTGGAGTAGGCTGCCATTGCCTTCTCCCAATTCCCAGTCTATAGGAGGATAAATAGGAGGTTTATGGCAGAAAAGCCACTACCAACAAAGCAAATCAGCCAGAACTGCTGAATCTGACAAGAGCAGACGGCCGTTAGCCTGCCCACAGTGGGCACCCAGCAATGGTGGGCTGGCAGTTTCTGAGGTGCCTGCCCACTAAGCCAGGCATAGGATGGAAGAGCCTGGAACACTATGGTCCATGGGCTTGCGGACCGCTGGGCACAACTGAAACGACTCAGCCCACACGAACGCAATGTCGCTACTCAAGGATCAGGGACCTGAAAACTCATCCCGGCCCCTCCAGGCCCCTGATCACACACTGCTGATGACACGCTAAGTGATAAATGGGAGAAGCCGCTCACTAATGCAGACACGGTTCTCACAGTTCCTGGGGCATCCCTGCTTTAATCCACTACAGGTTCAACCTCAGAAGCAGAGACCCACACAAGGCACCCAGACCCCAGCTGTGGCTCCTTTGTTAAGGCATGCCTCATTGTTTAAGAAATTTTGAATTTGAATTCTGTCCAGTAGAATATGCACTCTCTTTTAGCCACTGCCGCCTCCACTAATTATAAGCTTTTATTCATAGCTTCCCTCATTTTATTTACTTGGCCCTGAAGGCATTTGAATTTATAACTCCCATGACTAACCCGTCAACTACAGGAAGGCAGGGATTATGTCAGTTTCATTCACTAATGTATATTTGGCAGCTTACAGAATATGTTATACATTGCAGGCTATCATTAATATTTGATGAAGCAGAGAATGCATAAATCGATGAATGGTAGCCTTGTATTCAGATTTGCCAAGTGAGCAGCAGAGAAGTAAAATCTATATATGCCCACTTTGACCATTTTTATATTCCTTAAAATTGACCATTTCTTGTTCTCTTTAACTCTAACAGATGCAAGTGAAGGCAGGCCATCTAAATTGGTTACTCTGACACCAAGTGACAATTCTCAGTTTCTGAGTCCTGGAGGTGAAGGTTACCAAGTGAATCCAGACCATTATATTTGTGAGTGCACTCAGTATATAACACATTGCTTCTAAAAGAAGAACAACATATAGCTGCACTGGCACCTGTCATATTCTTTTAAATAATAATCTGTCTCAGAGAGAGAAAAAAATGGGGTAAGGGGATTCTTAAAAGCTGAGATAAACAAAGCTAGGACAAACTCCTTTCATTGGTATAAAATCTGACAGTCTCATTTATGAGTGGCTCCAGGATAGAGTGTGAAACCAAGAGAGGTTATTGTCATCAGCTTTTCTTTGAATAGACTCGCCTATGAATTCTTGGCACCTAGCTCAATAGCTTTTGAACAGGCACTTGGAGACAATGAAACATTTCCATCACTTCCTTTATGCTCTTCTGAAACCTTTCAATTGCTTAAAAACACATAATGATTCTTAATCTCATTGTTGTCTATGATCTAGAAACTTCATCGCCAAAGCTGAGAAAACATATGCTGGCAGGGAAGTACGAAATGATTTCTTCTTTCTAATACCTGCGGTCAGAGCATGATAATAACTGTGTAAGACAACTTTTCCCTTCTCTCAAAATAATTATGGCTCTCTAGAATTCAGCATCTGTACCACCAGATGTTACTGTCAAACACGTAAGCAATGGGTTTGAGCACTGCACAAACCTGGCTAGCTTCCAGGAATCTTTGTCGGAATACCTCGCCAAAAGCAGGTGGCTTTCTGGAGTCAAGAGTTTAAGTATCAGACCACACTAATCCAGTTTCTAAGGAAGAAATGGGTTTCTTTAGTGATGGATTGAATCTGTTCTGGTGCAAGCTACTACTTTGGAGCTATGGATCAACACTTTTATAGCTATGTTTTAGGATATAAACTAAAGCATTTAACATCACTAATAAGAAAAGATAATCATAAACCAAATATATGTCATTATTATCCCTCAAATAAATGGCATCCTGCTGTTATGCCAAATAACCAAATAATTTGTCAGAATAGAAAGAATTTCTTTACAAAAAGATGCAATGTTAACAGTTTAGGTAGACTATGAAACATTAGTTATATAATACAGTCAGTGTTAGGAAGCCATTAAAATGTTGATTAAGTGATTAATAAAGTGCTTCATAAAATTAGGTGCAATTCTTAAAACTGGAGATTCTTTTTGAAATTAAAATAGCTTCAATTTATGAAATAAAGAGAGCAAATCATAGTTTCATTTTTTTCATTACTTGAGTAAATTAACAAACTTATAACCATAAAAATATTTTTAACAAATTAAATGTAAAATACTGATGTTTTACTAAGATTTAAAGATGCATTTGTTTCTAACTCTAAATTTACTTCAGAAGATATTAGTTAACCTTTTCCTAAAGGAATGTCTTAGTCAAAATCAGTGCTTCTCTCTAGCAAAAACTGTTTAAATGTAAATGATTTAGGAACTGTGTTAAAATGAAGTTTCTTTATGCACATTTTTTTTGTGTGATTAAATGAGTGATACACTTCAGACCTTGGAAGAATATTGTGTATCTACATGATGCCAATAAATCAGAATTCATTTAAATTTAGCTTAAAAAAAATTTATTTTTTTTTCAAAAAGGGAAAAGTCAAACCATCACTTTTATAGGAAGAAAGAAAATTACTTAAGTAATTAATTTTCCTACTACTATTCTATCATCAAATAGCTACAGGGAAAACATACACACAGTGAAGGAAAATAGTAGCTTTGAGTCTGTTTTCAATTATTTTTTCTATCTAGTTCATGCGATTGAAGTCATTCATCCCTCAAAATCTACTTCTTCCAGCATAGTTAGTAACACATATGATATGTCCAATGTTTTAAAGTAAGGTAAGTCAAACCGAGTTTTATTTTACCTCTATACTTTTCTTCTGTATCCCCTTAGTATGAGCTAAATTATTTTAGCTTGCCAGGTACTTATTAGTGATCCCACCAGAGGGCAGACAGGAGAAAGCTCAGACTAAAATTTCAAATAAGCACAATACTGTTATTTATTTCTTTTTCCTACCAAAGTCAGGGAAATATTTAATGCTTATTTTAGACCATTTTGCATATTTTTCCATAGTCATCTCTGGGCATATCAGAAGCTCTCCATGAGCTAATAATTATCTAAAATAAATTTTAGCGGAACTATTTTGTATAAAAATTAGAGTCAATGGATACACATCAGCCAAAGTTAAAATTCAAGAAAAGTTCATAAAAGTAAGCCAACACAGAGACTTCAATTGGTGAGATTTTCACTATCTTGTAGGAATCGTGAATCATACTTATTACCAAATACAGTTACCTGTCACATTTTCTACAATGAGAGTTCCGACAAAGGCAAATACAGAGAATCATATTAATCCAATCTGCATGCTACAAAAACATATATAAAACATTTCCACATCCAGAGGAGTCAATCAGTACTTGATTCCAGCTATAAGCCTGACATGATATAAGGGGGTATTAATAGCCACTTTATTATATTTGTCAAAAGAGAGAATTCCCTTCAAATTTAAACTTTTTGAAATAGCAGGGAGGATTGTTCTAGAATATGCTTTTTAAAAACTTTATATACTGCAGTGATAAGGAACAGTAAATTATTACTTCCAAAATAATTTTATGCAAAATTAATAGAAGTATGCATTTTTGCAATAGCACTAATTCAGATGAAAAGCTATTGAGGAGTCTCACAGAGTAACACAGAATCTCATTTTATAGTTATCAATAAATTAACTGGGAACAAATGTACTTCACTACTATGTCTAAACAGTTTTATCTTTGAGTCTAGATTTATAAATGCTGGCTCAAGAAGGACAAAAGAAAGAAAAAAAATCATTTTCTTTATGGTCAGTTTTAACACAGAAGCTTTGTTAATTCTGAAGGTAACTTGTTCAAACTTAATATCTAGATTTGTTAGTAGGTTTACTTTTATTGAATGTCACTACTAAGTAGGTACACTGGGAAATATTATTAGAAGTGTCTCTAAATATAACTGAAGAAATACGAGCAGTTCACTAAACGGAAAATCCAGGTAGCTGAAGAGCCTGTCAGCATCTCAAGGGGCACAGCAGACACTGGCACAGAGGAGATAAATGAACCCTGGCTTACATGAGTATCCAAACAGGGGATATATCGGCTACAGAAATTATGCCTAAATGAACAGTATGGGATCCAAGACAAATAGCCTGCCTATGAGTAAATAGTAGATACTCCAAAATTCCTCTCTATCCAATGATGAATTCAAAGATTTAAAATTTCATGTATATAAAAAATGCAGCAAAGTAAGGAAATGAGAGAATGGTGATGAAAAACAGAAAAAAGGGGGGTGTGGTGAGGGGTTTTTTTTTTAGGGGGAAAAAAAAGATTTAATACCAGTAAGTAAACAAGAATTTTGAAACTACTGTTTGAAAATACAAAAGATTAAAAGTTCTCTGAAATGTAATTTTGTATGAGATCAGCATCAAGCTGAGATTCACAGAGTGCTTCTCAAAATGAGTAAAAAGGTAAAGAAATTGAACACAACAGCAAAGTTAGAAACAGCATTGGAGACACTGAATACCATAATTGGCACTGGAGAAAATTAAACGAGGGATTTAGAGAGTAAGTCTGAGGTGCTTTCCAAAAGCAGAGAAAAAAAAAAAAAAAATGAGTGGAACAAGCAGCATGCTGAATTCTGTGTACAGCATGATTCTGCATGTGGGGATTATATTTACTAAGAATAAACAGAGGAGATAGTCAAAGGCATTAACAGTGACCATCTCTAAATTGTGCAATCATGAGAGAATTTTGCTCTTATTCTTTACATTTTCTCAATGTAATGAATTTTTCAGCTAGTATGTGCTACTTTTATAATTAAAAGCAAAAGTAAACACACACAGGCAAACATGACTATATTTTCGGTAGACCCATTGATGGGCTGACTTTGTGTATAGTAGCCCATTCCCGCTCTCTGATCAGTGTCGGATTGGAGCCTTTGTAAAGCTGTGCCGTGCTGTACGTATTCACTCAGTAGTGTCCAACTCTTAGCGACCCCATAGACTGTAGCCCTCCAGGCTCCTCTGTCCATGGGATTTCCCAGGCAAGAATACTGGAGTGGGTTGCCATCTCCATCTCCAGGGGCTCTTCCTGACCTACGAATCGAACCCGCACCCCATGCATTGCAGGCAGTCTCCTGCACTGCAGGTGGATTCTTTATTGCTGATCTACCAGGGATGCCCTATAGGAAAGCCTTTAAATTACAATAATAAAGCTTAATTAACCCAGGCTCTATTTCTCCCTTTCAACTCTGCATTCTTTAAAGTTCGGTGAAGTTGGTGCTCAGAATTAATTTTAACTTGTAAAAGCATGACATGCTGGATGATTCTTGGTTATATCATTTAAGAAAGATACTGGTTTAATAAGTTTTCTTTAGTTAACCAAGAGGAAAAGAAATAGGATAATTTGAAAAATATCATCTCTAAGATCTAACTTTTTTGTTATTCTTTCAAATTATCATAAGCTCTATTTTAAAGTTCTCCTTTATGTATTTGCTTAGTTTCTCCTAATTAAAATTTTGGAAAACTTCCTTTAAATTTTCATGATAAAAAAAAGTGTTTTTGTTTTTGTTTTTTTCACAATAATGTCTATTGTGCACAGCAACGTAGCTTGGTGTGGTATGGGGAAAATGGGCTTTGAGCTTAAATAAACTGAAGTCAAATCTCAGCTCCACTCCTTATAAATACAAGTCATTGGGTAAAGAAATAATCATTCTGAGAGAAGTTCCATATCATTAAAGAAAATAAACAAACCTAACTGCTAATACATTTATTCCCCAAATTCTGTGCCAGACATTTTTATATTTAGAGGTCTTTCGGAATTTAATGAATCATTTTCTAAAACATATTTGCCAATTTTTAAAGTGCCTTCCTTATTCAATACTAGCTTTTCTACAAAACTGACCTTTAAAGTAAAGACTAGATTCTTCAACTCAGTTCAGTCACTCAGTTGTGTCCAACTCTTTGCGAACCTGTGGACTGTGGCACACCAGACCTCACTGTCCATCACTAATTCACAGAGTTTACTCAAACTCAATTCCATTGAGTCAGCGATGCCATCCAAACATCTCATCCTCTGTTATCCGCTCCTCCCCCCACCTTCAATCTTTCACAGCATCAGGGTCTTTTCAAATGGGTCAGCTCTTCACATCAAGTGGCCAAAGTATTGGAGTTTCAGCTTCAGCATCAGTTCTTCCAATGAATATTCAGAACTGATCTCCTTTAGGATTGACTGGTTGGATCTCCTTGCAGTCCAAGGACCTCTCAAGAGTTCTTCAACACCACAGTTCAAAAGCATCAATTCTTCGGTGCTCAACTTTCTTCACAGTCCAACTCTCACATCCATACAAACCATAGCCTTGACTAGACGGACCTTTGTTGGTAAAGTAATGTCTCTGCTTTTTAATATGCTGTCTAGGTTGGTCATAACTTTCCTTCCAAGAAGCAAGCATCTTTTAATTTCATGGCTGAGGTCACCATCTGCAGTGATTTTGGAGCCCCCAAAAATAAAGTCTGTCACTGTTTCCATTGTTTCCCCATCTACTTGCCATGAAGTGATAGGACTGGATGCCATGATCTTAGTTTTCTGAATGTTGGGCTTTAAGCCAGCTTCTTCACTCTCCTCTTTCACTTTCATCAAGAAGCTCTTTAGTTCTTCTTCACTTTCTGCCATAAGGGTGGTGTCATCTGCATATCTGAGGTTATTGATATTTCTCCCAGAAATCTTGATTCCAGCTTGAGCATTATCCAGTCTAGCGTTTTTCATGATGTACTCTGTATATAAGTTAAAAAAGCAGGATGACAATATACAGCCTTGACATACTTCTTTCCTAATTTGAAAGTCTGTTCCATTTCCAGTTCTACCTGTTGCTTCCTGTCCTGACCTGCATACAGATTTCTCAAGAGGCAGGTCAAGTGGTCTGGTATTCCTGATCCTTTAAGAATTTTCTACAGTTTGTTGTGATCCATACAGTCAAAGGCTTTGGCATAGTCAATAAAGCAGAAGTAGATGTTTTTCTGGAACTCTCTTGCTTTTTCAGTGATCCAATGGATGGATTCTTATTTACACTTTAATGTTAACAATTAAATGAGTGGAACTTTTAATATTTTATTTATATTGAGATGCCAAACAAAATCTTCCCATGTCTCTTGATCATTTATGACCAGTACAGGACAGACTTATCAGTTCTGCAGCTAGCCTGTTTCCAGAAATGGCAAAAAGTATACTCTGATTAAAACATTTCCAATGCAAAGAATTGATTTTTAGAGTCAGATAGACTATTGTCTCATATACCAATGTAATTTATCTTTGCTTAAATTAACAAAGGGGAACATTTATATACATTAAGACATAGAAAAAAAAGACATGGAAAACAGATGGACACTTGATTGAATACTACATATACAAGAGAGAGAAAATGAGTATGCACTACACATGTGCATAATTATCCACATGTGCACAATTATTCAATTTTTGCTTTGATCCTTTTCAGATAAGTAGTGTACTTTTGTGGGAAGAAACTGAGATAGGTACCTTGCCCAGAGTCATACACTGTATTGTGGTAGTGTCCATTGTCAGACTTATGTAGGCAAATTTTCCAGGCTCTAAGACCTGTATTATTTCTTCTAGAAAGAATAAAATTGTCTAACTTAAAAGTATTTTAAGATGAAGTCTCCTCTATATACATACATGAACAATCATTATTAAAAGTTAAAGTATGACAAAGTACAAAAAATATTCTATAGCACAGATGAAAAGATATAATAATGACAGGTACTCATCTCTCTCTTCAAATGGAATTTGACAAGCTAAAATATCTTTCAAGTAGCCAAAATCATGTGAAAATCCAATATTAACAGAAGATTTATTGTCCTCAGAGAATGAAGTGAAGACCTAGCCAAAGAACTAACTTGTTCTATAAATACTGGATGAGACAGACTGCAAATGTTACTTGACATAGGTTGCAGTTCAATGAATCCATAATAAAGTATTCAAACTATATCTTGAATGAAGAATTGAGGCTATAAGGACCATAGTAAAAAGAGCATAGGCTCTGGATGCAGATTCCTGTTTAAACCCAGGTTTTTCCCCTCACTAGAAGCCTCAAGGAAATTACTTCACAGCTCCATGCCTCAGCTTCCCCCTTTGTGAAAGTGGACAGTAATAGTACTATTTCATAGGGTTGTTAAAAGGATTAAAAGTAAAATATATAACAAGGTAAGTAGCAAGATCTGTATATATTAAAAGGGCAGTATGTCTATACACTATAAGCAAACACATATTTTAAAAGCAAAACATGGCTGACTCAAAATTATACATCACCGTTGTTGCTAAGTTACATCTTTCTCTTTGCAACCCTTGGACTGCAGCATGGCAGGCTCCTCTGTCCTCCAATATCTCACTATTTGAGTTTGCTCAAATTCATTGAGTAAGTGATGCTATCTGGCCATCTCATCCTTTGCATCCCTCTTCTCTTTTTGCCTTCAATCTTGCCCAGCATTGCCAACAAGTCAATGTAAAACACATTGGGTTTAATAATGCCAACTGCCACTTTGTTTAATTCATTTGAGAAAATGTCTTGAACTTAGACACACAAATGAGAAAGAATTAAATTTATTCAGGGAGGACAAGAATAGTTCTAAATACTTTCCTACAGCTATAGAACACTGACTTTTCAAACACAGATGGAGAACGTATGTTCTGTGCCTTGTGCTGGGCACCAGGGTGGAGGTGGGGATGACTAAGAATAAACAAGACTTTGGGAATTCATCAACTAATACTGAAGACAAGAATGCAGACACCTGTGGTGTTTTTCATTGATGCCATCCTTTTAAATATTCAGATAAAATGGCAATATATGAAATAATCTCTAGGGATGTCACGGCTCTCCAGGGATGTGGTGGTTCTCCTGACCTGCTAAATTACATCCTCATCTGCTTCTGTCAGTGCTTAAAATACCTTAAGCCTTTGAATAAAAAGATGGAGTCCCCTATTACACAATAAATGCTCTCAAAGTAAATCACATTAAACCATTAAAAACTTAGCTCAAAGTTAGTTCATTTAATGGCTTGATCAGACTGAGAATTGGGGGAGGAAAAGCCAGAAAATATTCCTAATATTATGCTATCAGCTCAACCTATGTCAGTCATTTGTTATCTAATCCGAACACCACAGCAGATCTACCTGTACTTTCTTATGATAAGTATAGATCTTTGCATTGAAATAAATGTATAATATTTCTTAGACTAGTTCACGTTGGATTGTTGGATGTCCAAAGAGGCTTTGTTAGTCTATGGAATCACCTGAGCCACGCCCTGTCTCCCTCCATCCCTCCCTATTAGACAACTCTGGTCTTCACGTCCTCCTCTATGATGAAGTAGGCTAAGGATCTAACCCTTGAAATGATTTCTTGCCTATATTCTCAGCTGTTTCTCCACCTTGCCTACCTAAAAACAAGACTGCTGAACCCCAGATTGCAGCAAGAGTCTACCTAATATATCTGAAGTTGGTCTGCTGAGGGCTGCTGAAAAACTCCTCAGGTTGGCGTCACCATATTTTGCAGCACCGGTTCTCCAGAAACAAGGAGATACGTCTCTGTAGCTGAAGCAGGCTGACAGAGTGGACAATGGGAGGCCACGTGCTGAACACACTCCCTAAAGCTGGGTAGTGATCCTTCTTTGACAGGGAATCTGGGTAAGTACACCTCTGTACCTCCCCGGCCACAAATTTATGAGCTCTAATTTCAACTGTATTCTCTATGGTGGTGGTTTAGTCGATAAGTCATGTCTTGACTCTTGCGACCCCATGGACTGTGGCCTGCCGCGCTCCTCTGTCCATGGAATTCTCTAGGCAAGAATACTAGAGTGGGCTGCCATTTCCTTCTTCAGGGGATCTGCCCCACCCAGGGATCGAACCCAGGTCTCCTGCATTACAGGCAGATTCATTACCAACTGAACCACGAGGGAAGCCTTTATTCTCTGTAACAACCTGAAATCTTTTTATGATCCCAGTTTTATTTTGTTTTTAACACAGCTACAAAGGGCATAGAAATAATTTGAAATGCATAATTTTTAAAGGAATGTTTTTTACTATGGAGTAATGAGAGTTGAAGACTAATGCAATCTTCAAACATGGGGACAGACATAATTTGGTGATAACATCTACTCTTTGTTTCCAATGAAGATAGGATTAATGGTAATGAATTTGAATTAAAGAAAGAATGAGTTATGATAGAAAAATTATTTGAATATGAAAAATGAAATATAAGATGATGCCAAGAGAAGATCTATGATTCACCACCTATGTAGCATTTGCAAATAATATAGATGGAAAAATATTAGAATAGCAAAGACACAGGAAAGAAATTACCTCTTCTAGACTAATGATTATATACCAATATCTTTCTTGTCTGATAATGATGATTTTTGTATTATTAAGAAAGATTGAGTTGTGTTATGTATAAAGAAGGAATAAAGAACATTTCTACAACACAAATTACTAAATAGAAAGGAATCCAAACTTCTTTCTCTCTCTGAGTCACTTTTTCAGGTATTAACACAAACATCCAAACCAACATTTTGTTTCATGATTATCAGAACAAGGTTAAATTCTAAACAAAAGCAGTTATTACCAAGGAAATGAATAAATCTGAGACTAAATCTATCTTTTTCCTAAACATGATAGTTTATACATCTAAATATTTAATCATCAAGACATTTGCTTGGAAAATCTGATTTCCACAGAGAGATATTTCAGAAAAAATTATCCCTGATTCTCACAGAGTAAAATTTGTGTTTCCTTTTACTATCTCATTGGGTCAAAAAATTCATAGAAAAATATTCCACTTCTTACAACAAACTACCCTGAAAATACTTTATATGACCTTTGAAAAAATATAAGAAAACATAGGGAAACAGAAATAAAACCCCCATTATATATTTAACAAAAAGGGTTAAAAATCTTTTTTAAAAAGCTTAAAAATCTAGACCATATATTATAATTTACCTATTTACACATGACAGCTCTAAAGAAAATCTGAAAGAAAAAAAAAAAAAAAAACCTCAAAACACCTGGATTCTAAACATCTGTCCCCAAAGGGTTTGGATGAACATTGTACCCCTGCTTCTCTGGGTGATTGCCTGTGACCCATTTCGTTTTTTTCCAGCATAGATTGAGTCGATGAACATGGGTGTTCAGATTAGATAACAAATGACTGACAAAGACTGAGCTGATAGCATAATATTAGGAATATTCATCTGGCTTTTCCTCCCCCAATTCTCAGTCTGACCAAGCAATTAAATGAGCTAACTTTGGGCTAAGCGTTTAATGGTTTAACGTGCTTTACTTTAAGTACTGTTTGTTACTTCTCTTAGTCTCCGTTGCTCTGTATCCAGTCTTCTAGAACAAGCACTGTGACATTCTACCCCATCCTCCTTTTAGCTTCCTGAACTTCCGTCTTCTGTCAGACTGACTTTCCCTTCTGACATTTACTTCTCATTCCATCCTCTACCCTGAGACTCCCTTTAGTATCTCTGGCTTTAATTTCCTAGGCCCAGCCTCTTACCCCATGGGGAGACATTTAGAGAAAGAAAATATATATTCTAACTGGACAAATTTTTAACAGCAGTAATATACACTTTTGGAAAGCTAACATTTAACATTTTTATTAAGAGATTTAAAATTGGGGCAGGCTTTTATCATGTTAATCCCACTTGTGGGTATCTAAAGAAACAATTCTTTACCAATTGAGCTACCAGGGAAGCCAAGTGGTGCTGGAGAAGACTCCTGAAAGTCCCTTAGACAGCAAGGAGATCAAACCAGTCAATCTTAAGGGAGAGCAACCCTGAATATTCACTGGAAGGACTGATGCTGAAACTGAAGCTCCAGTATTTTAGACATCTGAGGTGAACAGGTGACTCATTGGAAAAGGCCCTGATGCTGGGAAAGTCTGAGGGCAGAAACAGAAGAGGGTGTCAGAGGACAAGATGGCTGGATGGCATCACCAATGCAATGAATATGAACTTGGGCAAACTCTGGGAGATAGTGAGGGACAGGGAAGCCTGGCGTGCTGCAGTCCATGGAGTTCAAAGAGTGGGAGATGACTGGGTGACTGACCAATAACAACAAAGAAACAATTCTCCACACTATTATATATAAAATAGATAACCAACAAGGACCTGCTGTACAGCACAGGAAACTACACTCAATATCTTATAATAATCTATAATGAAAAATTTTTTTAAAGTGTAGATGTATTTATATAAGTACAACTGAATCATTTTGCTGTATATCTGAAACTAAAACATTGCAAATCTACTATATTTCAATAAATATTAAACAAAAGGAAGCAATTCTAAATATGAAACACATTTTATGCATAAGTTTCTTTATAGAAGTATTACTTATAAAGTTGGGAAATATAGTTAATTTGCATATATAATAACGAGGTTAAATGAATTATAGCATGTCACTTTATAGTATATTATGCAACCATTATAAACAAAAATTACGGAGAATAAGTAAACCAAAATTAGGGAGAATGTGTTATAAAAATTTAATGATATAAAGCTAGGTTAAAAGAACTGGGTAAAATATATAATAGAGATGCAACTTTATTCCTGAAGCATGCATGGTTATGCAAAAGAAATACCAATATGCAAATTGTGGTGGGAGTAATGAAGATATCTTTTATCATCAATACTTACACAATTGCGATTTTTCCATAATGGGAGAATATTACTGTGTAATGAGAAACTTTTTCTTTAATATGAAAGAAAGAAACATGCTTAAGACTACTAAATACCAATCTTTCATACTGTTAATCATCTTACAAGGTATAATTTTAGTGAATTCTATAGTTCCCAGGACAAAAGCTTAATTAGTGGTTGAGGGAGAGAAATCCATTATATGGATAGTTATATTTGCTTACTACTGATGTATTTACTTTTTTCCCAAAAACAATATTTGATTTCCCGGAGTTATTTTTAAATTCAAAGGCTTACATGATGAATCGTTTCAAACAAACATAATTTTTAATGACTTATGTAAATACAAGTCACTGTGACCTCTTAGCTACCCAAGCTAGTAGTCACACCAGATCCTTTAGAAAGTATAAATCTGCTAAATAGTGTTCCCCTAAATCAATCAAGTCTTTAATAGGTAGCAAATTTTATAGTATGAGGTCAGTTTTGAAGAACAGACTCATTATTGTGAAAATCCCATTTAACATCCCCCCACCCCCACAAAAAAAAGCAAAGCTGGATTTAAAGGTTTTCTCTTTGGGCAATGCCTAGAAAAATGTACATCACAATGTTTACAATGATGAGGGCTTTAATAAGAAGAGCAAGCAGATAAATGGGGGAGTTGTCTCTTCCTCTCTCACCAGCCGGACTGGCTCTAGGTCCCCTAAGCAAATCCTTGACTCTATACATAGGACCACTCACCTGCCGCTCACCTGTCTTGTACAGCCTCAGTGCCACCCTAATCCATTCAGAGGAAGTTTAGAGGACTGGGACATTCAAGCTTTCTCCAGCAGTTGAGGGATGACCAGTGATGACTGAGGCTGACACTCACATTCTGCATACCCATGAGACTCTAACCCCTGCCTCCCTTCAGGACAGCTCAAAGCGCTTGGCCCCGCACCTGACTCTATCCTCCCTCAGCTTTGTGTTTTTCAGCCTTCCTTTCCTTTTGAACTCAAATGACCTCACTTTGGCTCCTTCAGCACCGGGTGTCCTGGGCCCTCAGATGCTGATCTGTCCACCTCACCTGAACTTCCCTCTCCTCACCCCGAGGCACTGACTCACGCTGATTACCAGCCTACAAGATGAGCTTTCCAGAGCCTTGCTTTTGCTCAGTACTCCCGCTCCTTCTCCCCACAACACTTGAACGCTGGGTCTGCAAATAGTTTTCAGCATCTGCTAGAATGCGCTTCTCAGAGCTTACTCTTAACATTTTCTTCCAGGATTAAACTTCTGTCTGCTTTCTAAAATTGTGCACTCAGACCAACTCCCAAGTTTTTCTGGTACTTATGACATAAACACCTAGTTATTCTCTTGACCCCATAAGTCTTATTAAGATGTATACTTTCCCCTGGCATTAACTCTTTCTGTCCTCCAGGTACTGTTCATAAGACCTTCCAAGGGTTACCTGCTGAGAGAGATATTATCATATCCATGTTATGAATTTTATTGTTATGGGTCTCTTGTTACCAGTTGAATGTGGGCTTTGGGATCTATATCTTTTTTATTACTGATTTTTTCATCAGCAATTTTAACTACTTTAATTTAGCTAAAATAAATATTATTTTATTTACTAAATTATTTTTATATTTTAAACTTATTAAAAGTAATATACCTGCTAAATCCTACTACAAGGTTTATTGCATTGGTTATTTACTTCTGCTTACTATACAAATCTGTGCTTATGTGTTTGGTGTGCACATCATTTTCTGAGAGAAGCCTAGGGATATTACCAAAGGAAATTCAAGAATTTTCCCATTACTGTAAAAAGAAATATATGCCTTCATTCATCTTCCCAGCACAATGAATTATCAATTTTCTTGGCAAGTATGTTAAATGACTTTGAAACAAATCTCTCATAGGTAATGATGATACTCTATTAGAATTCTTCTCATTAACTGAGAATTAACTCATTCCTCCCAATGGGGAAATCAACTCTCCAGAACATTTCTGGGAATTGTAATGATAGGAGTTTAAACTGTTGAGGATATTATTTGTTGAACAAAACTGATTATTTGCCTTAGTGCTAGAACAGGAGCCAGCCATTTGTTAAATAATGAACTACAGACAAGAAAAGGAAATAATTATATCTCAATTATGTGAAAAGAAAACAAAAAGGGGGAAACAATCATTGGTTAATGTAGAATATCATCTTTTTACTCTATAAGGTTATATTTGATGTATTAGGATTTGAACTATAATATGTTCAAAACTAAATATAATCACTGCTTTTGCCAAATTGATTTCTATGTTATTATGATAACATTTATAGGCATTTTGTATATGTGTCAATTACCTTGGAATCAATCAAGCAGGAAGAAAGCAAAGCAAGCATACCTGCTAGGAGAGAGACATGGGTCAAGGACAAAAGGCATATTTAATGACCCAATGAGTTCTGTTTTTGCCCTTTCTGAAGGCCATTCCGACAGGAATTTCTTAGCATAAGCCACCTTTAGTAGTTGTCACTTACTTAAACTGCTTTTTTCTGTACTCATGATGTTGAACTTAAATTTAACCAGTATTCAAAAAGCCAGGAATACGGCAACAGGCCAAGACCAAGAGGGTAGACAGATATTCACTTTTCACCATTAGGATAGAGGTGGCAAGGTGGTTAAAACAGTGATATATACTATCAAATTTAAGTTCTTTCATGCTCACTATTTCAGCATTATTCTTGACCTCCATATTTAACACTCCAGCCACCCCCAAGTCTTTAGGACAGTTTTATTAATTCATGAAATGGATGTTACTGCCACATTTGTATTCCGCTATATTTGGGGGGAAAATAATATCTAGGTGTCAGATTTGTTTGAGGATTAAAAATAATAGACTCTAAATATCAGATATATAGGATCAATGCATGATAACTGTTGCACAGTTCTAAGCTATAAAAGTCATGAAAATCTAAGAAGAAATTATACAAATGAACTTATTTACAAAACAGACTCATAGGCTTAGAAAATGAATCTGTAATCACCAGGGGGAAGAGTGAGGAGAAGGGGTAGTTAGGGAATTTGGTATCTACATGCATACACTGGTATATTTTAAATGGATAACCAACAAGGACCTCCTGCATATAGCACAGGGAACTCTGCATAATGTTGCATAGCAGCCTGGATGAGAGAGGAGTTTGGGGGAGAATGGATACATATATATGTATGATTGAAATTTTCTGCTATGCAACTGAGATTATCACAATATTAACGAGCTATACCCCAATATAAACTTAAAAGTTTAAAAAAAAAGGTTGGGGAACATGAATGAGAACAAAAAGAAGCTGGGAAGTTGACAGCACTCAAAGTAGATTAAAGATGTGACTTATGTAGATGAATATCATCACTTCCAAGAGATACAACAGAAATGTGTGTGCACAAATAACTCTGCAGTTGGAAAAGGAAAGCAGCAAGTACAGGTTAAACTTTAGCTAAAAGTAACCCCTGAAGCCAATTGTCTAAGATAATTCTCTAAGGGATCCTAGTTTTTTTAATTGATATGTCAAAAAACACTTGAATGCTTATTATAAGAGATGGCAGGGGGAGAAACCAAATCAAACCAGAAGTGTGATTGTTAAAAAAACCATGCACACACATACAAGACATACTCACTGCCAACATGTGTGTGCGCACATCCAAACTTGACTGCATAAGACTATACAGAATCATTCAGAAAACCACTAATCAGATGCCAGATAGGTTATCTTCTGAGGGATTTACAACTTGCAGGGAGTGAACATGGGCCATACAGTCCATGGAATTCTCCAGGCTGGAATACTGGAGGGGTAGCCATTCCCATCTCCAGGGGATCTTCCCAACCCAGAGATCAAACCCAGGTCTCCCACATTGCAGGCAGATTCTTTACCAGCTGAGCCACTGGGGAAGCCCTAAAATACTGGAGTGGGTAACCTAACCCTTCTCCAGCAGATCTTCCCAACCCAGGAATCGAACCAGGGTCTCCTGCATTGCAGGCAGATTCTTTATCAGCTTAGCTACCAGGGAAACCCACTTGGATTAAATGCCTAAAGATGATTGTCAACTAGTGGTTTGATTATGAGTAAATTATTTAATTGGTCTGAATTTGAATCTATCATCTAAAAAATGTAATGGATTTGATGATATTTAAGCTTTCTTCTATTTTTAGCATGCGCCAAGTCTGTAGGAATTAACAAGAAACTGAACTGCAAAGAAAGCACTGGAGGCTTATAGCTAGAGGTCTACTGAAAATAAAAAGACACTCTCAGAATGACATCAATGGAGTTTTATAACACTAACTATACTAGTGAAAGAAAGATTCCTCATGAGTATCAAAAACAAAAAGAAATGAACAGATCAGTGTAATAAGAAAAGAATGTCAGTCCTCTCACTTCTTGTAAAATTCACTCATATAAATCATAATATTGAACTGTTTCTCCTTGTAGTGCCCTATACTGTTCAATTTCCAAATGAACTGAAACAAGATAATAGGACATTTTTCCAATCGTTTGTGCAATGATGAGAATATAGAATAAAATCAGATAAAATCTTGGCAGATTTTATCTACTAGCAACATGTTGGGGGGGAGGGGAGAAGGAGAATGAGGATAAATTGGGGAAATGATACTAATCAAAGATCCTGTGATTCTTTAAATTAGCCAGTCTTTAACTATCGACCATTATTGTATTCATTCTAAAGGTTAAACAATTAGACAACTGTGCTTTTACTACATCCTGGAATTTGGAAACCTTTAAGTTAACCCTTTATTTTTCCTTCTAAAGGATGCATGTATGCATGCTAAGTCACCTCAGGTCAGTTCAGTTGCTCAGTCGTGTCCGACTCTTTGCGACCCCATGGACCGCAGTACACCAGGCCTCGCTGTCCATCACCAACTCCTGGAGTTTACCCAAACTCATGTCCACTGAGTTGGTGATGCCATCTAACCATCTCATCCATTGCTGTCCCCTTCTCCTCCTGCCTTCAATCTTTCCCAGCATCAGGGTCTTTTCCACGAGTCAGTTCCTCACATCAGGTGGCCAAAGTATTGGAGTTTCAGCTTAATGGTTTCTTTTTATTTCCATCTTTTTATATTGCATTTTTATTATATTTATTTTATAGTGTAAACATAGTATAGAAAGTTTTACATGGTAACTCAAATTACTGAACTTAAGTGAGTACAATCAGCATAAATGTAACAATGTAAACAGTACTTAATAGTATTAGTTCCAGATAAGAGTCTCTAAAAAGTTCAATTAAGAATACAGTCCACCTAAAAGAAATGTAAAAAATATCTCTTCCTCTTCATAGTCAATTAATAATATAGTCAACAGCATAACAGAAACAGGCCTATTCTTGGCACACCAGCAGGACCCCTTCTATGGACCAAGTAAGCATAACTTATAAGGTCCAAATGTGCCCCATGCCAACCCTCAAAGTAAATCTTTCTATCATTCATGAAATTACTATGTAAATTTCAGGAATACTTGCAAATTACTATTTTATATTTCATAGGAAAATGGTATCTCACTCATTTGAGATACCACTTAGATACCTCAATTCAAGTACTTTTTGTTTGGTCACGGGGTGATGAAATGGAAGACATATGATTTATCATAGTAGTTACCTTTCCTGAATGGCAACCATGATGCCAAGCAATGTGTTCACAGGAGAGCATATCTGTGAACACAATGTAGATACAACAGTATTCCCTGGCAGTGACCATTTCAGAAATTTCCTTCAAGAAAGGCCAAGGTCAAGGCCCCAGGATTACTCAGCCTACTTTCAGCAGTTTCTATTAAGTACATTCTTTTTTTTTTCCTCTCCTTAGGCACATGTTAAATGAAGACTTTTTTACCTTAGATGTTCATAACATTGAGTCATGATACCTTAACAAGACATACCAATAACTCACATTGAATTTTCAGGATGCTAAATTAGGGGAAAGAAAAGAAAAAAAAAAATATATATATATATATATATTCCTTGAACAAGATGAATGTTCTTGGGCAAATTATTTAATCTCTGAGTTTTGGTAAATTCAGACTCTGAGATTTAAGCTGCAAACATTTATGCAAAATTTAGGATACCTCATGAATTAATGCATTAAATATATTTCCCTTGATGAAGTGCTCTGCTTAATAGCTGAGGGAAAAAGGTTTTGTTTAATTGCAATAATGCTTCCCATTATGAGATATAATTATTTACTTTTCCCCCAAAATAAGCTAAAATTCATTTGAAATGAAAATATTTTCATTTAACATATCTTTGAATTAAGATTGAATTTTTAAAATGGAATTATCCAGTTACTTTTGAAATGCCAGTTTGATAGGCTGATAAACTTAACAGGACAGCTCTAAATCAGTGAAACTGCCAATATAGTGTGCAGTAAGTGAGACAACTCAGGTGATCCAAGAACCAATAAAAGGAATTATGTCTGCTTTAAAATCTACTTTTCTTCCTTTACCTCTATCAAATTAAGCCTATATTCTGCACAATCACAATTTATTAGAGCTTACTATTTTCCCCCTATATCAGTCACCTCTTTTTATCTAGCCTATCTCCAATTCCTCTCTTCTAATCTCCCTTGAATCTATTCAGATCAGGTTTTTGTCACCCCTACTCCCCAGAAATGATGCTTACTGCCATTATCAATAACACTCATACCCCATATACCACTAAATCCACTAATCCAATAATCACAAGGTCTCATTCTCTTATGCAGAACAAGGACATTTTGACATAGTTGAACATGTCACCCTTCTTGCCTATCCTGGTCTTCCTCCTATGTCACTACCATTTCCTTTCATGTATCTCTGGGGGTTCTTCTTCATTTAATGCTACTGAATGCAGCGCCTCAAGATTCAGTCCATATACATTATCTCTCTCCCAACCTACACTCGAAGCTTTGGTGTGCTCAAATAGTCTCCTAATTTTTAAATATCACTAACACGGAGAAGGCAATGGCACCCCACTCCAGTATTCTTGCCTGGAAAATCCCATGGACTGAGGAGCCTGGTAGGCTGCAGACCATGGGGTCGCAAAGAGTCAGATATGACTGAGTGACTTCACTTTCACTTTTATGCATTGGAGAAGGAAATGGCAACCCACTCCAGTGTTCTTGCCTGGAGAATCCCAGGGACAGGGTCGCACAGAGTCGGACACGACTGAAGTGACTTAGCAGTAGCAGCAACATGCAAACAACTCTAAAAATTTTATCTCAAAACTAGACCGTGTTAAATTATACATTCACCATATGTTCTTAGATGTCTAGCAGGCATCTCAAACTTGCCAGGCTCCAGATCCAAGCTTCTGCTCTTGAACAAAGTCTATGCCTTCTTGGTCATCCTCACTCATTTAAGAAATCTTCATTTCTTCTAGTCCCTTAGGCCAACAAATGTAGAATTATTCCCCATTCCTCCTTTTCTTTCATTTCCTACTATGCAGTCCATCAGGGAATTCTGTTGATTTGACTTTCAAAATGTATGCAGAATCCAACCTTTCCAAACCGCTTGCATTTATGCCATTCTAATGAGTACAAGCCACAACCACCCACCCTCTGGATTAGAGCCGTACCCTCTGTCCCCTAGCTTGCACTATTTTTAACAAAGTGATAGAGTGGGCCTGCCAAAGCATAGTTTGCATTATGTCACTCCTTTGCTCAATACCCTACAATGACTTCTCTGACTTTTTCAGAGAAAAAAACAAATTCAACTTACAATGGCCCATGCTTACATTAGAACCCATGCTCTAATCTGTAGCACTAGTATGATAACTACCAGCCACATGTGGTTAGTTAAACTGAAATGGAGAAAAATGTAAACTCAGTTCTCCGGTCACTATGGTATATTTCAAGTGCTCAATAGCCACACATGGCTAGTGGCCTTCCCACTGAATAGGACAGAACATTTCTGTCACCAGAGAGCTGTGTTGGACGGTGTGGTCCATCCAGTCCACTCCTTCCCATTACCTCATTGACTCACTAAACCCATGTCTGCAAGCTGAAGATTGATCTCTACACTGACTAACTTCTAGATATGTTTGCTGTTCCTTGTTCCTTCCTTTACTTCAATACATTGCCTATGATAATTTCTGCCTGTTGAAACTGTATTTACTTTAAAGTTCTGTATCAGACATCATTTCATAACCCATCTCCTGAATACAACTCTCTCTCTAATCGGCTGCTACCTCTTCATTCTAAGAACATCCATAGTGTCTTGTTAGAATGTGTCATATGGCACCCATTCTTCTTATTCTGCCATGTAGGATAATCACTTAAACACCTATCTTATCATCTTACTGATATGTGGCCCACACTCTTGGCTAATGAATGCCTTTTCTTTCTTGCTCCATTTTCTAAAAAGGCTGGAAAAGCCTCCTCACAATTAGGGGAAGCCATGCGGTAGAAATGTGTCCAGTATGATGAAGACTTGCTAAAGGATTCTGAGAAGGTTTTCCTCCTCTGAACAAAGTGATTGACGTGCTTCGTGCTGCCTTTCTCCCTTTTCCCTGCATGCGAACTGAAGGTCACTCAGTCGTGTCCGACTCTTTGTGACCCCATCGGCCATACAGTCCATGGAATTCTCCAGGCCAGAATACTGGAGCGGGTAGCCTTTCTCTTCTCCAAGGGATCTTCCCGACCCAGGGATCAAACCTAGATCTCCTGCATTGCAGGTGGATTCTTTACCAGCTGAGCCATTAGAGAAGCCTTTTTCCTGCATAGATGCCTAAATACACAGTGGCTTTCCTGTGACCATGAGGTGGAAGTCGCAAACCGAGAGGTTGGCAAACAGACTGTTATAACGTGCTTGGGCCCCTGATGACACCACTGAACAGTGAACCAACAGCCACCAGCTGGTTCTAAATAGCTCATTTGGTTTGCTTGAGCCACTGATAACTGAATTTTCTGTTTCTTGAAGTTAAAAACAGAAGATATAGACTGTAAGATTTAACTCTACCCTAGACATTTATTCTTATTGAACATGGCAGAGACCCCCGCAAAGAGAAGGAGGTCCAATATGTATTTTAACTCAAGGGTCCCCTGTCTCTGTGATCTAATGCCAGATGATCACAGGTGGAACTGATGTAATTATAATAGAAATAATGTGCAAAATAAATGTAATGTGCTCGAATCATCCCAAAGCCATTCCCTCATCCCTTGGTCCATGGAAAAATTGTCTTCTACAAACTGGTCCCTGTTTCCAAAAAGGTTGGGGACTGCTGTTTTAAATGAGTGGAACCAAGTTGGACTGTCCACTTAAACACCCAGACACCAGCATACTAAAGTGAATGAGTGGAAGTTGCTCAGTCGTGTCCGACTTTGCAACCACATGGACTATACAGTCCATGGAATTCTCTAGGCCAGAATACTAGAGTGGGTAGCCTTTCCATTCTCCAGAGGATCTTCCCAACCCAGGGATCGAACCCAAGTCTCCAGCATTGTGGTTGGATTCTTTACCAACTCAACCGCAAGTGCAGCCCAATAATACTGGAGTGGGTAGCCTATCCCTTCTCCAGCAGATCTTCCCAACCTAGGAATTTGAACCGGGGTCTCCTGCACTTCAGGTGGATTCTTTATCACCTGAGCTATCAGGGAAGCCCATACTAAAGTGAGGGATGGGCAAAAACAGTAAAGACACCTGCAATCTGATTTAGAGAGGATCTAGGGAGTTATCCAGGAGAAAGCAATGGCGCCCACTCCAGTACTCTTGCCTGGAAAATCCCATGGATGGAGGAGCCTGGTGGGCTGCAGTCCATGGGGTCACTAAGAGTTGGACACAACTGAGCGACTTCACTTTCACTTTTCACTTTCATGCATTGGAGAAGGAAATGGCAACCCACTCCAGTGTTCTTGCCTGGAGAATCCCAGGGACAGGGGAGCCTGGTGGGCTGCTGTCTATGGGGTCACACAGGGTCGGACACGACTGAAGCGACTTAGCAGCAGCAGGGAGTTATTCTCAAGTTCATCTTACTTCCCTTCAGAGAGGGGGAAAAAAAGTCTTTTTATGAAAAAACAGATCACACTGTTATATAAAAAGCAAACAAAAATTGTACACTTTTATTGATACATAGCACTTACTCTTAAGAAACTCAGAATCTGGTAGAAGGAAACAAAACCAATAATCAAGAATATTGAAGTGCTCAATACTACTATATATTGTCAGAACACTGAATTCAATATGTTTAGTCCCCTTTGATAGAAAACTGGTAAATGTTGGAAGGCAGTCAGAAGAAGAAATGCTTGAGCGGACTCTCGAAAGAGAAGTATTCACCAGACATGCAGACAAGGGCATTTGATGCACAGGCAGCAGCTTGAGCCAAGGACATAGGGACGGGAAAAAGCAGGGGGCATCTGGACAATGGCAGGTAGCCCAGCTGAAAGCCGCCACTGGGAGAGACAGACAGAAATAGAAAAAAAGAGCCAGATCATGCTCCGAAGCCATGCTCAGGAATCTGGGCATTTTCCTATAAGCAAGAAGGAACAATGGTGTTATCAAGATCATTGTGAAGAACTATCATTAATTGGGCAGATCACCGAAGCACTAGTGTGGTGAGGCATTGTGCCAAGCACTGGGTACCTAAAAAGCTTTCATGACAGAAATTATGACTTGGGACTGTTGCCCTCGTATCTATTAGCACCACCATCCATAAGCATGACTGTAAGTCCTGAAATGCATTTGTCATTGGCACAGTTCAAAATCCTGTATACATCTTATAATCAACAAATATTTCCATAGTCTAGATTCTTCTCTTAAGTTTAAGGGCTTTTCCATGTGATTCCTATCTTTTTCACGTTAAACACTGAAAAAGTAATTTTAAAAGATGTCCAGATACATTTTTTTTTCTATCTGCATCCTACAAAAAGCATGTGTGGTGTGTGGAGGCAAAGTCATGGGGGAGAAGTAATAAAGAGAAAGCTGCTCTGTGCCAAACTCATACCCAAGATGGAACCAAGCCAAATTGAACAGGAGACTCCCAGTTTATAACCTAAGTTATTACTAGATTACAATTTCTAACTGTTCTCAGGTAGTGATGCTCAAAGCTCCTCCCTCCCCCTTTCTGGTCTAATGAGATGTCAACAGCTTTCTTCTTAAAGCCCTCTAGTCAGCCCTTGTTGAACTGTAATATTTGATGATCTCACCATACCTATTCAAATGCATTTAGAAGAATATGCTTAATACTTTGATGTCTCACCACAGCTTTCATGAGCATTTAAAAGAAAAATAAGACCTAAGTGAAAAAAAACAATGCTTGGTTCGCAGCCAAATGAAATCCAGGAATCTCATCCAAACAATCAGATTATTCCACTGCATAAATCAGTCCATCACATGTCCCTGTCACATTTGATTTCAGTGGTTGAGTGGCAATCAACTAGGTAGCAGAATGGGCACATGTTTCTGTCTGGAGGCAATCATGATCACAACTTTCTGTCAGTATAGCCAGTCATAGAATATGCCAAAAAAAAAAAAAAAAAAATCCTTTGTGAAAATGGATTCACAAGTTGTATTCCATCTTTTCACTGTCTAATTCCTCCAACAATACAACACTGGATTTAATCAACTACCAATTCAGAACAGCATGATTCTTTTTTCATTCTTATTTCCTTTCAACTACTGCAATGAGTCACCATTATGACAGGAAAGAATTGGAAATAAAGAAGCACAGCGATCACAGACAAGAGAATGAAATGAATAGAAAGCAACAGGAGCTGGTCCAGGGTTCACTGCTGAGAGTCTCTCCCAAATACTGGCCTCAATTCTGAAAAAGAGTAAGGAGAAAAGTATATTCTACTTAAGCTAAAGAGGCCAACAAAGGTGTGGCCAGAGGGAAAGCTCAGGAAAGCCCCCCTTGAATCTGGGCCTGCCTTGCCTCAAAGCTGGGGTACAAGGCCCAGCACAGGAAGGGTGCCCAAGTGATTAAGAGCAAAAGGCTTTCAGGACCAAACCATAAACAAATTGTGGTGTCAATGGATATAGAGGTTTGAACTTTATCTGGATGTTGGAACCATGTGGACCCTGCTCACAGAAAAACAACTATTCCCATCTAGTCCATAGAAGAGGGTGTCCCTCAGGTCTTTGAATCAGGAGGGCATGTAGATACAGCTGCAACCACTGGAGTCCACTAATCAGTGTGGTCCCTTCCCTGTCCACAGAGGTCGCCAAAGTAAGTTCCTGCCTTTCTCCCTATTCAGTTTTCCCCAAGCTCTGGTTATGAAGCTTCTAATTCCCACTTTGTAAGCCAAAAAGTAACCAAGGACAGTGGTAAAATCAGCATGAATGGATCATCAGGAAGTTGCCTGCATATCAATTCTTTGTTCAAATGCAAAGTTAAAGAACCTAAGACAAGTTAGTATATATATATAAGCAGAGTGATAACCAGCCACACTAACATACCTGCTAACGTAACATCAGACTAACATAACATCACCAACATACATCACTAACATATTTCTGTGAGCATTTAGGCAGATCCTCAAGAATGGTCTTAGGCAAATCTCTCTTTGTTGGGCTATGTGAACAGGCTAAATCTGATTACTTAAGGCAGGATCAGAGAAAATATTAACCTAAATTGGAAAGAATTCTTAATAACCATTTGAGAATGTTGGATACCATCTAAAAAGTTGAGGCAAAAAAGGGACTATCAGAAAAAACACATACTGTCCACAACTCCATCAATAATTCTTTTAGTGAATTATAGCTTTCTAAAACACTTATGAATCAAGGACCCTTTGTTAGATGACTGTTTTTTTATTAACCCAGAATAGTCTTACTCTTAGAAAACTAATTTTTAAGGTTATATCTATATGATAGCAAAATAAGAGTTGGTGTGAACAGTCTGATCAACCAACTAGCCAAAACAGAATTTGTTTGGAACTTGCAAAGAGGAAAAGAGAATCAACAAACAGATTTTTGCACAGGTGTTGAAAACAGCTACACTTTTCAACTAGTTGTGTTACAATCGTGCAGACATAGCTTAAGTGAACTAAATTGAAAATAACAGCCTCTTTATTGCATGACCATTGTTAACACACGATTATTAAAATTGATTAATACTTGCACCAATGCAATTTCATTATCTCTGATCGATTTCAAGCATTCCTTTCTAATGGCCTTCACTCTTGTCATTCCAGTTAGAACTTCATGAACACTAGCTTAATGGAACAATACAAGTCCTTTTATGTAAGATAGTTCTCTGCTTAAACGAATCCCAAATGAATAAACTGGGAAAGACAGAAGACCTGAGGCTTCCACAAACACTGTTTAGAAATCCATACCTTTCAGAGAATTTGTTTTGATGGATTTTTACGTTTTCAATGCCAGAAAAAATTGCATTTAACAGGGGTTGTAAATACATATGATGTACATGTAAGTCCATAGCATTAGGCTTTACTTAAAACTGGCACCCAGGAAAGGGTTGTTTTGTGATTGCATGAAAGAGAAACAGATACTTTCTAACCTAAAACTATCTTTTCCTCAGAATCAGGAAAGTGCAATCTAGAAAGATCAAGTTACTTACTTTTTTGTCCACTGTTAAAGCAGTGAATTGTCTTGATGCTACCCCTAAAACATCATGGAAGTCTGTTCTGTGCCTCGGTGACCATGAACTTTGCTTTGATTCAACCTTCAACAGCAATGCAAGCAATAATTTGAATTCTTGCAACAGCTTCCTATCTCCTTAACCTCATTCCACTTTTTCCTCAGGTCATCTATCCTTAATATTGTTTCCTGTTTTTGTTTTAAAATACTTATCTCAGTAAGTATTTCCTCAACTGTATTGTTAAAAATAAAGCAAAACAAACCAAAAGCATTGTGGTTTTTCGGGTCCTTCACAATATGTGACCTGTATCTGCATCTCTCTCTGCTCCTCCTCTCTCCGCTCTCCTCCCTCCCCTTTCCCACTCATCTCTCCCCTTCTTTTTCAAATCATCTTACTTCCACATACCCTACAATTCAGCCACAGAGAACTATAGGCCATTTACAAGAACTCAATATAATTCTGCACGTTGAACTCTCTTTTTCCCTTCCTCTGCCTGGAAACCTTCTAACCCATTCCCTTTGTGACACTATCCCTATTCTTTAAAACCTTGTTATTAGTTCTTACCTAGATATTTTCATAATTCTTAGTTATTTCACACTTTATCCAATTATATCATTTCAAACACTCTTACCTCTTAATAGTCTGAACTTTTTGAAACCAGGAAGTCTACTTTATATATTTAAAATTTTCCCATGCCCTGATAGCACCTGTACTGTAAACAGATGCTTAACAATGTCCACTGAATACATGTATGAATACAATTTAAGAATTTGACTTTATTACTCAATTGATATAAAAATATTTTAAATTATGGATATACTTAAGTGCTATAATATGCAATAATTTATTTTCTTGATAGCTAATGACCAGCACATCTTAGTTAGGGAAGTAAAAATTAGACTATATTAAAAACATACTTTAGAAAACTGATTATATCTCTGTATGTGTGCTATAATCTTGAGTGTAAGGATCCACAGGAAGAATCAATATCATCAAGGCAGTAATCCTAGGAAATAAGTGGGCAACTGGTGTCATTCTCCATTCATCATGATATTGTTATAGCAGAGACTGCTAATCTATCCTGACAGTGCTCACTGATCCAGAACTCTATTGCAGATTTTTATAACTTGCATTTTTAAAAATGCATTAGAAACTTTGATTTAGACATTATAGCATCTTGAATAAAAAAGAAAACCAGGTAAGTCATAGTTCCCCTGTGTGTTATTGTACCTTATGCTGACTAGTCTATTCACAACTTGATGGTTTACTACTTCTGCATACTGTTGTCATTAAAACACATCATTTGGTGATTACAAAGTGCTAATGTGTTGTTTTCAAGACTAGTTTTGTTATTTTTTATGCTTTATGTACTTATTTTTTTTTTTTTTGATAATACAAACCCCACTAGCATAACTCATTACTGATACACAAAGCAGAGAGGCAATTCATTTTAGTTCTATGATCTCTCCATGACCACTGTCAATATCTGAGAGGACATTTTGAGCTATTCAGAATGTCGAAATTTTTTAATCTGACACTGGAGAAGCAAAGTGAGTGAGTATCTTATCAAAGGAGTAGTATCTATTATCACTCCCTCACTTAAAAGCTCTGAGATTCTTACAACCCATATTTCTACCAAATACTTTATAAGTGAATCATTTTTAAAATCAAATATAGAAGATTTTCTTCTTTGCTGCCTAAAAGTATATATTCACTTTTATGCTAACACTTTTTATAGACTTGGTATGAAAGTATTAAGGCAAGCATGTTATCTGCTATTTGCAAATTCTCAGAGTTTTACATATAACTTGCAAAAAGTGTTTTATTAGCACCTTTCATTTAAACAAAAGTAAAGCCAAATTTATACACTAATCACCACATGTCTTGAATAGATTTTGGTACCAGTATGTCAAGAAACTATATCTAACCTCTGTGACATCTATAATAAGGTTTAATTGGAAAAATACACCACCACCACCACCACCACCACACACACACACAACAAACTGGATTCCAATACTAACTCAAAAAGCTTTCATTTGTTGGCTTGCTCAGGCTATCAGAGATCAGGCAAGCTCTCCTGTTAACAGTTTAAAATCTCTAAGTGGGAATCAGAGTTAATTTCAAGAACTAATGGAGAAGTAGAAACATTGGGGACCATTATATTAACAGTACAGCATAAAACCCAAACTCCTCCAATTGAAACACACAGTTCCCACCACTACAAGAATCCAGTTTTGACTGGCCCAATAATAGATTGTTAGCCTAGAAGACTCTTGAGAGTCCCTTGGACAGCAAGGAGATCCAACCAAGATCATCCAAAAGGAGATCAGTCCTGGGTGTTCATTGGAAGGACTAATGTAGAAGTTGAAATTCCAATACTTTGGCCACCTGATGCGAAAAAGCTGACTCATTTGAGAAGACCCTGATGCTGGGAAAGATTGAGGGCAGGAGGAGAAGGGGACGACAGAGAGTGAGATGGTTGGATGGCATCACTGACTCGATGGACATGGGTTTGGGTGGACTCTGGGAGTTGGTGATGGACAGGGAGGCCTGGCATGCTGCGATTCATGGGGTCGCAAAGAGTCGGACATAACTGAGCGACTGAACTCAAGGTTCAGTGATTAAGAATCTGCCTTCCAAAGCAGGGGACACAGTTCGATTCCTGGTGGAAGAACTAAGATCCCACATGCCATGGGGTAACTAAGCCTGAGCACCTCAACCTCTGAATTCTGGACCCCCTTTACCACATGCCCACATGCTTCAGCTAAAATCCAATGCAGCCAAATAATTTTTCAAACAAATTAAAAATATGTGTTTTACATGCTAATCCCTAAGTACTTTTTTATATCCCTTTAAAATCACTGCAGATGGCGAGTGCAGTCATTAAATTAAAAGACGCTTACTCCTTGGAAGAAAAATCACAACCAAACTAGACAGCATATTAAAAAGCAGAGACATTACTTTACCAACAAAGGTCCATCTAGTCAAGGCTATGGTTTTTCCAGTAGTCATGTATGGATGTGAGAGTTGGACTATAAAGAAAGCTGGGCGCTGAAGAATTGACGCTGTTAAACTGTGGTGTTGCAGGAGACGCTTGAGAGTCCCTTGAACTGCAAGGCGATCCAGCCAGTCCATCCTAAGGAAAATCAGTCCTGAATATTCATTGGAAGGACTGATGTTGAAGCTGAAACTCCAATACTTTGGCCACCTTATGTGAAGAGTTGACTCATTTGAAAAGACCCTGATGCTGGGAAAGATTGAAGGCAGGAGGAGAAGGGGACGACAGAGGATGAGATGGTTGGATGGCATCACTGACTCAGTGAACATGAGTTTGAGTAAACTTCAGGAGTTGGTGATGGACAGGGAGGTCTGGCGTGCTGTGGTCCATGAGGTCCTGAAGAGTCTAACATGACTGAGCTACTGAACTGAACTGATATGAAAGTGGGACAACTATTACATTTTATAAATGAGGAAAACTGTAGTATCATAAGTTTAAGAAATTCCTCAAGATCACACAGCTGAATATAGTAGAGCTGGGATTTGATCCCATGCAGACTGATTCCAAATCCATTTCCAAGTTGTTTGCTTTGCTGTGCTACAGATCCCCCTGACTTCAGGTCTTCAGTGGTATGGACATTACAGAAATGCACTACTGGCACCACAGAGAACAACAATATGTGTGGAATGCCCCCAATTTCCCTTTTCCCCCCTGCCTGACTGCAGAAATTGGGGGCACTGAATCACGAGAATCCTGAGTCTACATGTCCCAGGAAGTGACCTGCGCTAATGTTATCTGTGGACAACAGCTGAGTTGTGAGAAACTGCTTCAAGGTAAACTAACTTAGGAGCAGATGGAAACCCAAGTCTTTATTATTTTCCCAAATAAACTACCAGTACCTGCCTACAAAGGATCAAGGTTGATAATGGAGCATTTGAGTCATTATTGAATTTCAACAGTAGCTCTAGGTGCATATTCCTATTTCCTATCACTGATTTCAGAAACACTAGACATACATACTTCTATGACAAATTTGTATTAAATAGTTTCATCTGCAGAAAAATACTGCATGACCTCTATCAATATTGAGTGTGCAGCTTAGATATAGATTCTGGAAAGTCCTGGGCAATGTTCCAAGGCCAAATGAGACCTAGAAGTATGTTTGGTTTTCTGCTAAGTTTTGCAGCTTTCTCTGGGTTTCTCTTCAGATGCTCACTTCATTTCCACCCAGGCTGGATAAATTTTCCATGGATGAATCATCTTCTTCCTAGGACTTGTACACAGCCATCACAGAATATGGGAGCAGAGCTTTCTTGGATCAGAACAGCTGAGCTGCCATTTCTCAAAGTCTCTGTTGTTGCTTCTTTTTCCCATTAGCTTCCACTGTAGCCTCTTCTCTTCCCTTCTAATAATTTTCTAGTCTAGATTCTCATGGTAGCATTTCCTTCCTGAGTTATTTTATAACAGAGGTTTCTAATTTAGAAACCTTCTCTTAATTCAGCTGGCAGAAAGAAAACTTAATTTGTTTTGTTAATGATTGTTATCTTGTTTCTCTTACTTCAAATTGTTGTCTAGTTCCCCCCCCCCCTTTTTTTTTGGTCATTCTGTGTCATTTTCACAGCTTCTCCTCCAACCAGTCAGCCAATTATTTTTCAAGTGGCATCTCTCCCAGTGGCCAAATTTCTTTTTCCTGCTTAATGATGGTTGTTGTTGTTCAGTTGCCAAGTCATGTCTGACTCTTTGCAACCCCATGTACTGCAGCAAGTCAGGCCTCCCTGTCCTTCACCATCTCCTGGAATTTGCTCAACTATTATTGTAGCAATACTTAATATCAATACTATCTGTCATTCCATTTGCCCCTATTCCCAGCAGAGGAAAGGATTTTTATTTCTAGCATGAACATCACTAGCAGCAATCACTATCTTCTCTATATCTGTGGTTACTCCAAAGCTGCTACTTTCTCAATCTTGAGAACCCACACCTTATTTTTCAAATCCTCTGGTACCAATTTCTTCTGGAAATTTCCTGCCAAAAGGGTCACATTTTTCACCAAGAAGACTAGAATAGGAAACCTTCTGATACCCTGTTCCTATTCATATGAAGGACTCAGTTGCAACATATACAGATGTTAAGAAAATTCACTTCAATATATTTTAATTTCCTTGTCTGTAAAGCAGTGCTCTCACTGATACTATCTGCAGCCTTAAACAGCTAACATGGACCACTGGGTGTCAAACCATAATTATACATAATCAGCAAACTGCAACTCTTTCAAAAGATTATAACTGATTAAACAAGAACTAAGAGCTAAAGAATCTAGGGTTAACAAATCACTCTTAGAATGATCATTTCAGAATAAGGCAGCTGTAAGAAAGATTTTACTTATTGTGTAATGTGGAGTTGGTGGGAAAAAAACTAAACAGGAACAACCATGAGTAATGAAGCAGTCCTTAGAAATGAGGCTATTTAGGGAAGAAAAGCAGAACTTTAAGTAAGTGACCCTTTCTTCAGTAATTTTAAGGAGACACAGCAATGAAGCAGTGTTTCTTATTTAGAAGAATTAAGTTCTGTGTTGGATATTGCAAATAAATAGAAATTTAAGGGTCATCAGAAGTCACCATCTCCCATTTGCTGCTTCCTACTGAACTCATTCTTTACAAGTGGGTTAGTTTTGTATTTTTTGGTGTTGTTTATTTGCAAAGATAGTGGTAAAGAGCAAATAAATCAGCAGGGAAAAGAGTCCCATGGAAGCAAGGAGGACAGACAGGCTCCATCAAAAATCTGCTAAGTAATCCATAGTCCTATGGGCATCCCAGGGTAAAGGTCCAGAGGAACTGGCCTGGCCCACCCTCCAGGAACACAGCAAGTGTCCAGTTGAAACTGAATGGACCACTTCATTCAAAATTAACCCCTAGGCACCTCTGCAAATTAGTCAATCTCTCCCTCCTTCCCTTTCTATTGACTACAATGCAACATTTTGTGTCATTATGCTTTGTTGACTGAAAACTATGTTCCCATTGGTTCCCTCTGGCCAGTGGGTACATAAACACCATAAATGCAGGTATTGTGTACATCTTGTTCATCATTTTGGCACTAATCCAGCACACAGTAGGCCCATAAGAAATAGTTATTAAATAAATACATGCATAAAGAAATGTAGTGATGTTAAAAGGCACCTTGAATAAGATTTTGATGGTAGCCCATCAGGTGCAATTTTTTAATGGAATATAAATTTGATTAAGAACAAAACAAACCCTTAAACTAGAAAAGAAAGGTGTCTTCTTTCCCTAAAACAGTGTATAGCTTTGACAGTGCTTCTAACTCGTTAGCACTTTTCTATATAAATAGATCATATGCTTACCTTTGTGTATAAAGTCGTTGAAACATAATTTTAAAATTTGAACCAGGACAAACAGATTGAATGGGAATTTAGTTTCTCTAAATAAGAATGGCAGAAGGAAGGCTCAGATCTCTGTTATGTGGCATGCCAGCAGCAAGTGACTCACAGCCAGCTATGGCTCACAAGAGCAAGATGCAGAAAAAAATCTGTAAGGGTTTGGCCAAGAGAAAAACCCACAGGAGGTCACAAGGAGTAGCAGCCTATGAAAATCCGATACAGTTTATTAACATCTCGGCTGCCCCTCCGGGTTGAAACAAACCTTTTTCTCCTGTTGTGCTTTGCTCATGTGAATAGCAAGAGTATTCTGAGATAACCAGTTAAATTCTGCCACCCAGATACACTGAAGGCAGCTATAAGATAATTTCTGATGTTTCATCAAATTACAAAAATTATCAGACTAATAAATTAGAACTTTTAAATATATGCAGCAGCTTGAACTACAATATTGGTACAAGCTGATCTTACAAGTTGTTCCCTACAGAATAGAATTAATATGATGAAACTGAGTGAAGAAATAGAAAGAAAACACCCACACTGATTTTATTTTTATTGAAGGTAAAAACCACCTGCACACATTTCTTTTCAAAGAAAAATGTTCAGTTTCATTTTTCTCTCACAGATAGAAAATGTACTGCACAGAATTGGAACGACTTCTTTTGTTTCTTGTTCTATCAGAGTTTGATTTGCATATTTGGGGACATGATAACGTGTTCTCTGTGATTTAAAGAGTTTATAAAAAGGTAATTTGATCTCAAATTATAGTTTTCTTTATTTCTAATACTGAAAGCTACACACCCTTCTGAGACATGAGTCATGAGAGGAAGACATTAGCTTGCCTTGCATGAGATAATAAAAAAGTTCCACAGGGGACGAGTTACATATTATGACACTATGAATATAAGGCTCATTTGGATCTAATTCATCACTACATCATGTTGCACAGGAAAGCAATTTTTAAGCAATAGAAGTGCACTTCATTTGTAAAGGACCCAGCTATAACACACAATCAGTTATTGAAGACAGAAACTGATTTCCCAAATCAGGCATATAAAATTTAATATATTTGCTCCAGTTATAATGAAAGGGAAGGGAACTTCAATGCCATTTTTTCCAGATAAGAATGACTCTGTAAAATTTGGAAGATGCATTTTTGCTTTGGGAGTTGACTACATTTTGATATCACCAAATTTAATGAGTTGAGAAGATAAAGCATTTTTAAAATATTTTAAATACTTGGTAGACACCTAGAATGTAATTTAAAATTCTATCCTATAAATTTATTATTACATTATTAAAAATAAGATCTCAGATTAATAAAATAAGGATGATGATGATCATGGGCTTTTAAAAAAATTCAATTTTCCATATTATTCAGTTTAATCCTAAAGATTGACTAAATTATCCTACAGTGAAAACTACCCAGCCAAATTGCATCGGTTTATTTAAGTTTCCTAAATCTGCATGTATTACTAGTTAGGGTTCTCCAGAGTAAGAGGACAGGATGTATGTATGTATGTGTGTGTGTGTGTATATATATACACACACACACACATATATATATAGAGAGAGAGAGACAGGGAAAGGGAGGGGGTGGGAGGGAAGGAGGGAGATATCTATTTTAAGAAGTCAGCTTCTGCAACTGTGGAAGCTTGACAAGCTCAAAATTTATTAGACCAGTAGACTGGAGACTCAGAGAAGAGTTGCAGTTCAACTCCAAAGGTAGTCAGTGTGATGGTAGAACTCCCTCTTCTTCCAAATAGGTCAGTGTTTTTCTATCGCCTTCAACTGATTGGTTGAAACCCATCCACATTATTAAAGATAATCTACTTTACTCAAAGTCTACTGATTTATATGTTAATCGCATTTAAAACAAAACACTTTCACAGAAATATCTACAATACTGTTTGACCAAACATCTGTGCACTGTGGCCTAGCCAAGTTGATATATAAAAATAACCATCAAACTGTAGTTATATAAACATCTAACATTTGGGAAAAAATTCACCTATCCATTTTGTTACAGTTTCCCAAGATGGGGCAGTGGAGAGGAAGCTTTCATCATCCATTTTTAAACATCTGCATTACCAACCAACTTTACTTTCTCTCCCATTACCTGCTGCTGCTGCTAAGTCATGTCAGTCATGTCCGACTCTGTGCGACCCCATAGACGGCAGCCCACCAGGCTCCCCAGTCCCTGGGATTCTCCAGGCAAGAATACTAGAAATATCCAGTTAAAAAAATTTAGGTGACTGCAATAAACTATGCAATGTTTACAAAATTCAGTTCAGTTTGGTCGCTCAGTCATGTCTGACTCTTTGCAACCCCAATAGACAGCAGACTGTCCATCACCAACTACCCAGGCTTACTCAAACTCATGTCCATCAAGTCGGTGATGCCATCCAACCATCTCATCCTCTGTTGTCCCCTTCTCTTCCCGCGTTCAATCTTTCCCAACATTAGGGTTTTTTCCAATGAGTCAGTTCTTCGCATCAAGTGGCCAAAGTATTGGAGTTTCAGCTTCAACATCAGCCCTTCCAATGAACACCCAGGACTGATCTCCTTTAGGATGGACTGGTTCCATCTCCTTGAAGTCCAAGGGACTCTCAAGAGTCTTCTCCAACACCACAGTTCAAAAACATTAATTTTTCAGCGCTCAGCTTCCTTCATAGTCCAACTCTCACATCCATACATAACTACTGGAAAAACCAAAGCTTTGACTAGACAGATCTTTGCTGGCAAAGTAATGTCTCTGCTTTTTAATATGCTTTCTTGGTTGGTCATAGCTTTACTTCCAAGGAGCAATCATCTTTAATTTCATGGCTGCAGTCACCATCTGCAGTGATTTTGGAGCCCCCCAAAATAGGTCTGTCACTGTCTCCATTGTTTCCCCATCTATTTGCCATTAAGTGATGGGAACAGAAGTCATGAACTTAGTTTTCTGAATGTTGAGTTTTAAGCCAACTTTTTCACTCTTCTCTTTCACTTTCATCAAGAAGCTCTTAGTTCTTCTGTCATAGGGTGGTATCATCTATATATCTGAGGTTATTGATATTTCTCCTGGCAATCTCGATTCCAGCTTTTCCTTCATCCAGCCTGACATTTTGCATTATGTACTCTGCATATAAGTTAAATAAGCAGGGTGACAATATGCAGCCTTTATGTACTCCTTTCCCAATTTGGAACCAGTTTACAAAATTACCTCTTTTAAATTACCTACTTTAAATTTCTCCTATAAATTACCCTGATGAGATTATGGGTTTAATGTTTTTAGCTGCAATTGTCAAATATATTGCTTAATTTTTAAAGCCAGGATAGAGATTTTCAAATTACAAATCTCAAAGGGTCATCCATGTCGGTTATTTGAATCTTGATTTTATTGACATTAAAAGGGGACATGAAAGAGAGAAATATGTAATCAGTTCCCAACCTTTCCATGTTTAACTATACTTTACTCTATTGAATGTGATCATTACCGACTTTTCTATTGCAAGAGTGTCAGGAAGTCAAGTGAATCCACAGGAAACTGACATACTTTATCCTCAGAGGAAATGGTTTATTTTTCCCTTGTACTATATCTGACTGATCTTGCTCCTTTTTTTGGAATGAATAAGATCAAGAAGTGAATGGATGAAAAAGCCTATTATAGCCAATGTAGGAAAGATATAAGAAAAAATGTGATAAGCCTTAAGGTTGAGCAATTTTCATGATAGGCAGCCAGTAAGCACAGATGATCTTGATATATCTGGCAAAAATATTTCACTGACCGTCACTGAAAAAGAGTCCTACCTTTATGTAAAATACATTCCTCCCATTAAGAAAAAATCAAATTTGAAAAACTAAGAGTTCCTTTATCTTGATCCTTAACAATCTAATTCATTCCTGGTGTTTCACTTCAGAGACAGACTTAGTGAAAAAGAAAATTTGCTTACTAGGAAAGTAAGTAACCTAATTGTAGTATGTAACTTTGAATATAAAATAATTGAGTGTGGAGTGTGTAGGGAGCAGGAAGAGGGCAAGAGATAATGGATGGGATTGAGAGGAGGAGAGAAGGTAGAAGAAAAATCCTTTGATTCTAGTTCACCATTAAAAAGGAAGAAAGCATGACTTCCAGCTGAACTGGCCCTAGCCTGAGACAACCCATTCCTGACACTGGCAGGGCATGAAAAGGTCTGTAAGGGAATCTACTTTGCACCTCCATCAAACCTGTGATCAGAGAAATATCTTTCTGTGCAATTTTTACTTTAATTTCTTCTTTATAGAAAGGAAATGCTCTCTAGATTAAACAGAATATCATTAAAAACTGTCGAGTGATTGGCAGACTGCTTGGAATACAGCAGACACACAGCACATGTTTTCATTAGAGAAAAGAAAATCTGCTATCCTTAAAATCAACTTTTTAGCATATGCTAGAGAATGTACATACATTAAAAAGTCAAAGGTTTTATATATATATGTGTGTGTGTGTGTGTGTGTGTATGCATAATTTTGAATTTCAATAATATACATAAAGAGCCAAAAGTATATGTTCTTTTCTTTTAAAAAATGACCATACACATGGAAGTGAAGGCTTTATAAGAAGGTCTATATTTTGGGTACATTGTCTCCTGCAATAAAGATTTACTGAGTGACCATGTACTATCACCCAAGGACAGGGCCAGACTCATAGTTCTTTCTCTCTTGCAAGATAGAAGGTGGTTTATGTCAACAGAAAGAGAGAAAATAAAGTACTGATTGTTGCAGGGAAAGAGAAAGAACTCAACTGGTGGGAGATCAAAAATGGGGATTATAGGGATTCCCTGGAAGTCCAGTGGTTAGTACTCAGGCTTTCACTGACGAACATGAACACCCTCAAAAGTTGCCTAGGATTAAGAAGGTGGCCTTTGTTTCAAAGACCCTCTGTCAATAATCCTCATCCATCCTCTTGTTGGGTGCTGCTCTTGCTCCTGCCAAAGGCCTAAGGATTGTGAAAGGCATGAGCTTTCATCTGTGAGTTGAACCAGTCAGTTAAGGGAATTAATGTCACTCTACAAAACACTGAGAAACTCGGTGAAGCAGTTGCTTTATCTAAAGCCCAGAGTAATAAAATATTGTGGATAATTAAATAAATCTTATCCTTTGCATTTCTTTTGTGATTAAATTTGAGACAATATGTTTTTGCTATCTGGAGAGATCAATGATAGAATAGTTAATTACTTTCTTTAGGAACCATCACTCTATTACTGTTAAATTCATTCTGTTGTCATTTGCATAAATTGAATTATGTGCACTGCTTAAATACATTTACATGTTTTTCTCCAGTTCAAATGCCATTTGCTTTACTGCCTTCTTCATATTTCCGAACCTTCCTGCTCTCATTCCCTCTAATACTAAAATTGGTTAGGGACACACATACACACACACACAAAGACAGGTTAAAATATAATTCAAGACAGAGGAAGAACAGGAAGATGTCTGAAAAGTACAGCTCGAGACCAGAGAATAGTTGCTGATAGCATCATCATCAAACCTGGCATTTTAAAAGTATAATTGTAAATTCATATACACACAAACACACACATATACATACACACAGATATATATATATATATATATATATATAGATATATATATATATAGATATAGATATATAGAGAGAGAGAGAGAGAGAGAGAGCAAGCAAAAGCAATCTAGGCACGAGCTGTGGGATCAGAGGAGAAATAACTGAAGATAATTTATACATGTCCTAAACTTCTAAAGAGTTAATCATCAGCTAAGAAAGTATGGTGTTTTATTTAATGTTTGTAAAGATCATTACACAGTATAACTTAACTCCTGGCTAATTACTTGCAATGAGCCAGAGAATAAAGAAAAATACTGCCTCTGTCCAAATAATGCAGATATTTTAAAAATCTAGGGATTTTTCTTATTGTTCATTTCATTTTTATTTGTTAACAAATAAAATGCATCAATTAAATGAAATTCAGAAAGACGGGACACCATATATGAAGTAATAGACTACTACAACATTCACTAAATATAGACTTTTAAATTATAAAAGTAGTTCATACATGCAAAAAGAACTACAAGTGGTCAATTAAGATATAAAAGTTTGTCAACACTATTTTTGATCTATCAAAATTAAAAATACCAAGGACCTAGAGGTCTGACAGTCCTGCAAGGCAATTTGGTACACAGTGCAAACAACTAAACAAATTTAAACTCTCTGAATCTGCGATCTGCTTTCAGGAATTTATCAGAAGGGGATAATTAAATACGCACACTTATGTATGAAGATGTAGGTACAACCTAAATGTACATTTATAAAGAACAGGCACAATAAATTCAGGTCCTCTACATAAGGGAAGACCAGCAACATTTTAATGTAATGATTCAATTCTGGTCCTCAATATATTTTAAGTGGAAACAATTCAAAAGCAGATGTCAAAAAATATACATGGTATAATGCAATTTTGCTGCTTGATAGGAAAAGATAGAAAGAATAAAATTATGAGAGTAAAGTGGTAAGATTATGGGTGTATACTTTATTTTTTTCTAATTTTCTGTCTACATTTCACTTATAAGAAGGGGAAATAATAATTCCCTTTTATTAAAAAAAAGATACAATATTAGCCATAATTAGAAAGTAGAAAGGAACTAAAGAGCCTCTTGATGAAAGTGAAAAAGGAAAGTGAAAAAGTTGGCTTAAAACTCAACATTCAGAAAACTAAGATAATGACATCTGGTCCTATCACTTCATGGCAAATAGAAGGGGAAACAGTGGAAATAGTGACAGACTTTATTTTCTTGGGCTCCAATGCTTTGCCCACCTGATGAGTAAAATTGACTTAGTGGAAAAGACCCTGATGCTGGGAAAGATTGAAGGCAGGAACTGGGAATGACAGAGGATGAGACGATTGGATGGCATCACCAACTCGAAGGGCATGAGTTTGAGCAAGCTCCGGGAGTTGGTGATGAACAGGGAAGCCTGACGTGCTGCAGTCCATGGGGTTACAAAGAGTTGGACACGACCGAGTGGCTGAACTGAGCTGAATCAAGGGCCTTCCTGCTGGATTCAGCCAATCAACTGATAACTGGGAGGAGGGCAGAAGGAAGAGAGAAGCCATGGTACTTTTTATTCTGCTTTCAGTGGTGCCTCTGGCTGAGGTTACATCCCCCACCAACCCATTTGTGTATGCAGAAAGTTCCAACTTCCACTGAGTTTCCCCGACTCACTCTGTTTCTCCAGCCTACGTTTAGTAATGACTCCATTCTGCTGTTCCTCTGTTGGCTGTCTCAGTATCCCCAGATGGGCTTCTCAGTTTTTCATCTCGGTTGAAATTATTTCCCTATTTTAAATGCCCTCTCTTTTAAATATTCAGGGAGTTTTCTGCTGTAGTTGGATTCCAATTGATATGCTCGCTCACTATAAGACAAGGTTGTATCTTTCACTCAATTCACTATAAACAATTGACATTGAGAAATACCATGGAAATTGTTAGTTTCTTCATTTGACAGAGACATAGAAAGACATAGAAAATGACCATGAGTCATTGAGATATGATGTTCAGAAAGAATATTTCACCAACATCACTGCATGTGATTAAATGATGCATCTGCAGTTGGCATGCTCCTAGAAGATCCCTAGAAATGCACATGTGCTAACATATTGATGGTAATAAGTTGGTGTAACCCAAAAGGAATATCCTTCTGACCCAATATCCTTTTTTCTCGATTACCTACACACAACAAAAATGTGTAAATTAGGATTAGTCTTTATTACCAAGTATGGAAGACACAAATGAATGCTAATAATTTCTCTTCCCTTCCAATTCCTCACCTCTCTAAATATGTCAACTAGGAAACCCTTTACAATTCAACATATATGTTTATGATAGGATAAGCAAAATTTAACTTACCCATTTGTCATATGATTTGAGTGGAGATTTTCCCAAGAACTCAGAATTAAAGCCTGATAAAAATATTTTATAATTTAACTTATAAATAATACATTCTGGCTAAAGAGGTCATAGGCAGAAAATTACGTTAAAAGAGAAATGACCTTTAACAACTGCCTGATACATGCAACCCAATGTGTTTCAATAAAAATACTCATTGGGAAGCTCAGTGATGCAGGGGACCAAATACTACCAGTGCTTGCCTACCTCCTGACAGTTATTTCAGTCCATAAAGCACATTTATTTTATTCTGATGTCATTAAAAATTTCAATCATATGGCTAATGCCCTAGTTTTTATTACATGTACATCCAGCAATCTTTGCATCCCAATTTGCCCTACCTGGGATTTCCAAAGAGGGAGAAAATATAATGGCTCCAGTCTTTTAGTCTCTACAGTGGTTATGGTTCTTATTATTGATTATTAAAGCAGCATCATAAATTTGTATTATAGTATCATAAATCTGAAACCATGCATCCCCCTCTGTGAAGGTGTTGTGGTAAGTTATGTCTCTCAGCTTGCCAGACTAACTTTAAACCACGGAAGCATCACCAGTAGGATATTCCCTGTAAGACAACTTTCCCAGGAGATGCATCCCACCAACATCCATTTTTTGCACACCTACCTGAAAGACTTCTTAATATCTTCTGCTTGGATTGTCTTGAGAATCTCCTGGTATAACTGAAGATCAAGTGTTCCTGAAGATGTAGCACTTGAAGGGCAATTTTTACTTGAGTAATAGCCTATCAAGATTCCAGAAATAAATAAAATGATTGCCGTGCAAAATATTTTTAAAAGGCGGCAAAAGTTGCAGGAGTTGCTCTTTGGTGCAGATCTTGTATAATGGGTCACATAGTCAGATTCTTCTTGAAGTCTCTGAAACCTTCCTTTGGGTGAAGTTGCTGGTTGAATGGGATCAAGATTGAGGTCTGCAGTCTCTGAATTTTCCAGGTTCTGATGCTCAGCACTGTTTAGCTGGAACTGGTCAAAACCAGGCTCCTCCAGTTCCTTTTCCATGTCCCACTCTAAGTCAAGTGCGGTGGCTTGGAGGTCATCATTGTCTAAGTACTGTGAATGCCCTGGAGCTCTTTGATCAGCACTGACCTTCTGATAGGCCATTTTTTTACCTGTGAAAATAAGAGAAGTATATTTTCTGAAAATAAATCAACAAAGACAACCTCCAAGATGAAAACAAAACAGTAATCTATATCACGTTCTAAGTCACTTCAGTCATGTCTGACTCTTTGAGATCCTTATGGACTACAGCTTGCCAGGCTCCTCTGTCCATGGGATTCTCCAGGCAAGAAGACTGGATTGAGTTGTCGTGCCTACCTCTGGGGCAGTCTTCCCAATCCAAATTAGCTGTTTAGAAAATTGTAATGATTATGAGTAGGGGAAATACATCATTCCTGTAGTATGTATATATGTATGCATGCATGCTCAGTCATGTTCAACTCTGGGAACCCGTGGACTGTAGCCCTCCAGGTTTCTCTGTCCATGGGATTTCCCAGGCAAAAATATGGGAGTGGGTTGTCATTTCCTCCTCCAGGGAATCTTCCCAACCCAGGAATCAAACCCGCATCTCTTACATTTCCTGAATTGGCAGTCAGATTCATTACTGCTGAGCCACTGGGGAAGCCTCCCTAAAGAAAACCATTCAATAATAATTTAATCTTATACTGTGCTGTTGATGTTTACTATAGGAGAAAAGACAGCAAATAAAAATAGAAGGCACCTGATGCAAAACTATGAGAAAACATAATACACACACATACACACACACTATTCCTCTGAGGCTCAGGAGAATAAAACTCAAATGCACAACTGCATTAAAGATAATGTACGTAATGGAGAAAAAGTTTAAACTTTTTTCAAGGTCACTTTTAAGAAAAACTGAGAACAGAAGCAATAATGATGTGACTTTTTAAGTTAAGATGAGGTGGGAGTGGGGGGAAGACCCTGGGATCAGTTACATTACCAGAGCTCATTTTAAAAGCCTAAGTTTAGGGTAAGAATGAGAACAGTAAAATGGAGAAGCACCTCTACAGAAACTCAAGAAGCAAAATACGGTGTTTTGCCTACTCATGAGTTATCAAAATGACTGAAAAACCTTAACACTACCATGGAAAGCTAACATGTTCCCTGGGATTAGTGACATGAATTGGCCTGGCTCGCTGAACTTTAAATAAAGTCTGGGATGGCACCTGTCCAAACAAGGAAGCCTTCTGCCAGGATAGGAGGGTTGAGTTCCATAACCTTGCTATAGAGTGGCAGATGGAGGCTTTTCTCCCCTACCCAGTTCTGGATGACAGTGCTCTATCCTGCAGGGTGGTATTAGGATAACTGGGCTAATTAGCTACAAGTGGTCTTCAGTCTGCATTCAGGAACACACTGGTGTATTGTGGTTGCAGATTAAGAGTATTTATACTTAAATTTTCTGTGTGTTAGATTTGTCATCCCAGCTGGATTCTTAGGCCTCTCACTATGTTTTATGATTTTTCTATGTGCCCCACTGTGGTGGGTGCAAAACAGAAGACAGCTGACAACTGATTTCCTAAATGCCTTAGGGCCAGTTGTGAACAAGTGAACTCTAATGAAAAAGATACGAAGACTTCATGAGAGAGTGGCATTATGTACAGAATGATGGGTATATACAATTTCAACCCTGGCTGGCAGATGTCCATATACATTAAAACGTCCTGAATGTTTAAGACAGTTCAAGTACCATTAAATATTAACTTTACAATATAAAAATTTTAACTCTGATTAGATTTCTCATCTGCTACCATATCCTCTAGGATTTCTTCTTGTCCAGAGCTGACTCAACAAAGATGAGTATCCAATATATGTCAGGTACTGGGATAGGCAGTGAAAACAAAGATGAATGGGTCCCTATTCCTCAAGTAAGAAATGATTCAAAAAGAGCAACAGGCATTTGAACAAAAAAGTCAGTCACATAACAAATACAAAATGCAAGGGAGACTCGGTGGTAATGGATTCTAGCAGGAAATGTGGGAAATGACTCTCTGTTCAAGTTATTTCTAACTGGAGAGAAAAGAGGACTGCTATTGGAGAGAAGGGAGAAGTTAAACTAGGGCAGACAAGGAGTGTGAGAGGAGAGCAGCTAGGCAGGGGTGAAATATGTAAACACACAGATAAATAAAAGTGCATGGTACACGGACCACTTGATAAATCCAGACTGGTGTGCTATGACAGAGGATGGAGCACAAGAGCCTGAGTTGGAGAAAAAGCCAAGAAAGGGTAATCGTGGGCAAAAGGCTTACCTTCTCTGCAACTCAGGGTCTTCATTTGTGAAACGGGCATGATGGTAGCATAAACCTCACAGTACCATCAATAGAATTAACTGAGATAGCGAACCTAAAACACCGATTTTGTGTCATACAGGCTGTATAGGTTTGAAGGGCCATTTCTTAGAAGAGGGAGGACTATCAAGGATTGTTGAAAGAAATATAATGAGTTAAATAATACAGAATGCACAATTCTTCACGACATTGTGGAAAAGGGAAGAAGTTGCCTAATATGCTCACGCACACACAGTTGACACACATGACACTTGTTTCACAGTTAGTCTCTATGTAGACTGAGGTCTTTTTTTAAAGTGTCACATGACATACTAACTGTTATGCAGGTGCTTAATTGGTACTATGTATTAGAAGAGCCTCAGGAGTGAGTGACTCTTTTTTTCTCCTCCCTCTTCTGTTCTGCCTCCTTCCCTCTCCCCTTTTTCTGCTTGACCTGGTTTCCACAATGATTAAAAAAAAATGCATTATTTTAATTCTGTCTTTGGTCACATCAAGACAAGCAGAGAAATGGAGTGATTATGGAGTTAGTGATAATTATTGACAGGTTAGGAGATGGTTATAGTTGGTTTAAAAAAAAAAAACAGCATGAGACATTACTAGAGAACAGGAAAAAGCTGAAGGCAGTAGAAATAAAGTATCTTTAAAATCTATGATTCTAACCTCTTTCATATTACACAGGAGGAAGCTGATGTCCAATGCTGAATCATTCTTTTGGCTGAGAAAAGTGATACTTCGGGGATACATTTCAGGTGATTTGTGGTTTTATAAAACTATGAGATTAATGTTAGTGATTAATAAGCTGTGGTGTTAAAAACCCCACAATCCATTTTTTAATGTACACTGCAAAATACTACAATTTCTAGCAGTAATCAAAATTTTTTTCTTATTTGACTTATCTTGACATATGATTACTTACTTCTTTAACAGTAGAGTTTATGCATTATTGATTTATTTAGACACTCTTTCAATATAGTTTTCTAGATTTTTTTTCCTCCAATTTTAATGAATCAGAGTGTCTCTAATAGTTTTCTTTAAAAATACTAAATTGTAGACTGTGGTTTATGCTCAAGGAAGATTTTGGCACACAGAACTTACTACAGAAATGTGAGATCTCTAATTCTGACCTCTAATACAAACATTCAAAGTCATTTCTCTACAAATCATTTACAAACCAACTGCAATGATGAGGAAGAGTTTTCATTTCTAGCCTGACAATAGGCATTCCATCACCTGTACATCAGCAATTTAACGCTTTTCAAACATCAGACAGAGCCATCAATTAGAATGTTATGCAGATACAGATATTAACTCCTCACCATGATGGATATCTCCCTAACATCCTTACTACCACTTCTGAACTATTACACATTTATAAATTTACACTAAATTCTATCTTCCAGGAGAGCAGTATCTGCATGGATTGAGCCACTTGATCTAACAAAACCCCAAATTTTAGGAACATTTTTAAAGAAATAAGTATGTGATAACACATATAATGGGCTTCCCTGGTCCCTCAGCTGGTTAAGAATCTGCCTGCAATGCGGGAGACCTGGGTTCTATCCCTGGGTTGGGAAGATCCCCTGGAGAAAGGAATGGCGACCCACTACAGTATTCTAGCCTGGAGAATTTTTCTCTAAATGAGATGTATTTAGTAGGTATACATCAAGGCACAGAAATTTGTTACCTTTCTTGAAATAGAAGTATTTGTAGCATTCTTACATTCTTTATTATACTTCTTTTTGTTATAAAACTTAGTTTTTATGAAAAGCGCAATTTTCAAATACCTTATTTGTTCAGGTGGAATCCCTTCCTAACCAGGCCCACAGCGCAGTCTAAATTGTTTTTAAAATTCAGTATACTCAAACATTTATCTTTTATACATACTTACTCTTTTGTAAGGGAAAGAAAACAAACATAAGATGAACTAAGAGATATTTTTCTACATTATGACAAGCTTAGATCAATAAAAAAGAATTTGTATTCTTACTAAACATATGAGTAGTTTAAAATAAATTGATACTTCTGAATGCTATCTTTCACACATTTTTACTGGCTGAAACTAAGTAAGTTATACAGGAATAAAAAATGAATATAGAAATAGGCTAAAATTTCAGTATATAAAATACAGTCTTTCAAATCTAGCAGTCCAACAGCTGGCAGATAATTTAGAAAATAAATACACACTAAATGAAAGTTTCATTTTAATAAGTTATATATTACAGATGCCACTTAGAAAGAAAATTATGGCACTGTTACTTCCTTGCTCAGCAATTGCAATGAGGGAATTTACTACGTGAATGCTCTGACCTTTTCAATCTCTAAATTAACACTATAGTCAGACTACTTGGTTCAAATCCTAGCTCTGCTATGGAATTTAAACTGATAACTTAATATCTTTATGCTTAAACTCCATATTTGTAAAATGGATATATAATAAGAGCATTGTATTTGCAGCATTAGTACAAGTGATATAAATTATTAAAGGTGCTTAGAACAAGGTCTAATACGGTATAAGTGATCCACTAACACAGCATCACTCCACATCTATAAAGTTTACAAAATTAAATATTTGGAGCATACAACTTTAAAATACAGACTTAATTAAATTATGACCAGAGGGCTTAGGTTTCAATCACAAGAACCTGGAGATAATGAGGTGGAGCAGTGCACTCAAGCACTTTTGAGAATGGGAAGCATCTGTTAGTCATTAACTGTGCTTCAGATAGATATGAGAGAAGTGAGGCTAATATGTACACAAAAGTTATCATTAATTTGACCTGCAACTGCCAATTCTGCATTGTGCTATTACAGAGTTCAGTTTCTTTACAGTCAATTAAAAAAAAAACAATAGCTTTTCCATAACGCTCAAGAGTTCAGTTTAATGATTTCAGGAATTAGTGATAATTAATCATGAACATGGGTTAGGCATTTTTTTTTTGTAGAAAAGCATGTTTGCTTAGATGGTTGACTTGATCCACTCACTACGATAATACTGATAGTATTTTAACTGTAACAGTATAAAAGACCATATGGATCTTATTAGAATTACGAACACATCTAAAGGCTTTTCTACTTGTAAAAGTTATTTTACAAGTAAGATAAATAAATGAGGCTGGCAGATTAATTTGAAAACATAAGGCAGAATCTCAATTTCCTATGACAGCTCTATGATTGAATCTTTATTGTACAATGGGGAAAAATATATTCATATAGTGTTTCCTAAAGCTTAGAATGTCAAATCATTTGCTGGTTGGAGTGGATTGATTTGAGGCAAAGGCATTTCTTAGAAATGTCAGTGCATCATCAAAAGGCATTCATTATGCACCTCCGTGCAGCATCACTTTAGATGCTGCACCAGTGAACTAGGAGTGCCCAGAGGAATTTTTATATTTAAGTTTAAGGATATTCCTTATAGGCTGAAAACATTTGACATAAATTTTTCAGTATGAACCTAGTTTGTACAAATAAAGCCTATATTTGTGAAATAAATTTCTGTTGTTGAAAGCTTTAATGGTCTCAACTTGAGAGCAGGGCCAAAGATAAAACTATAAAAAGAGTAATACAGAAGACTCTCTTCCCTGACTTAATTTTTTCAGTATAATGAGATTTTTTTTTTCCATCTGGTTTTGTGAAATGGAACCTGGCAATTGCTACAGTGTCTGGAAAGGCAGTAAGAATTCCTTATTTAATTGCAATTTTGTATGATAACTGTATAAAATAAATGACAATTATTTGTTGTTCACGCCTTACTAATTTAAAGACTTTATAAAGTAAGGGGAAATTATTATCTGTGCTTTATTTTCAGGGGGGAAAAATACAGTTAGGCCAAACCTACTCTGAAACAGGTAATTGTACACTGAATTTAGGGAGAGTAGATTATCAACCTGGAGGTATATAACTAAAACTTAACTCCGAGGCCTGAGTACTTTGATCTCTAAAGGACATGTAAAAGGTATACTTCTAGGATGCCAAATTTATGAACTATAAATTGCAAAATGCAGTCATAACCATTTGAGGAAAAATTATTTGATGAAATCCTGCAGGTTTGTGTAAGTATGCTTTATATCACTTGCATATGTATGACCACCTGGCAGTTTCCTGAGTGGGCTGGCCTTCCTTTGGGTACTTATGTGTAATGCACACTAACTGAATAACTTCTTGGGCCCACCCAAGTTCCTGCATTTAAAGGAAGGTTTTCCAATATTAGAATGATATAATTCAGTACAAAACTTGGCAAAGAGAAGACAATTTAAATGAAGTGAAATAATGAAGTATACTCTATGGCTCACTTGAACAGGTAGATACTCTAGATAGTACTACATCTTCAAATTATTATGTGAGTTTCAATTTCCACTAGCATCATAAAACTATTTAGGGATATGTAAATCATTCCTGTTTCTGCCATGACTCCTTTCCTGGTCGTTTTTGATGTTGATTCCTTCTAGATTCTAGAGTATCCTTTGTTTCCAGGTCATCGTTCCATTTATTGTAAAGTATTTAAAGTATCCACTAACTTGCACAGAATTTACATCCTGTCCCCCTTCAGAGTAATGCACATGGCCTACATTAGAAATGCACATACAGGAAATAAAGGACACCACAAACTATAAAATAAACCAGAGGATAAAAACTCTGATCATGTAAGGAAAGCCACTGAAATTCAGCTTTAATGTAGTTGTGAGCTTCACTGCAGTCAGGATGCAGAAGTGTCTGTACGGTCTTCTTAGGCTCAGTCAGCCTTCCCCTAATCTCACTTGTTAATTATAAAACTGTCAGTTTTAGCTGAAGAGTTTACATTTATTTTTTTGAGTTCTCTCTCTTTGTAGTTGCAAATTTCCATATTGGTGAGCAACTTTCTCTATCTAGTCAGAGAAATCTATGAGTCTCTTTTTATCTTTAACTCTCAGATTTGAATATATAACACACCCATGTTATGGTATCCAAAATCATACGCCAATAGATGATTTATGGAGCCCTTAAAATAAGCAAAGATTTAATATAAGGTTAACATAACATACACGATATCATTTAATCAAACAATTCTATATGTTAAGTACTATTACTATTTCCATTTAACAGATGAGGTATCCAGGTGATACTAGCGGTAAAGAACCTGCCTGTCAATGTAGGAGACATAAGATGTAGGTTCAATCCCTGGGTCAGGAAGATCCCTTGGAGGAGGGTATGGCAACCCACTCCAGTATTCAGGCCTGGAGAATCCCATGGACAAAGGAGTCTGGTGGGCTACAGTCCATGGGGTTGCAGAGTTGGACATCACGGAAGCAATTTAGCAAGCATCTGTGACTCAGGGATTAAGTCATTTCCCCAAGTTCTCACAGCTATTAAAGTGCCAGTAGCTGGAGCATCACAACTGACCTGTCAAATTCCAAAACCTACTCTTTTCAAGCATTACAACTTCAGACTCTGAAAGCCCCCAAAAGCTGGTATGATGTTAGCAGTTTCAGAGATCTGATGGGCTTATTTATCCTTGCTTTGTCACCAATATGACTATAAGCGCCAGATGTGCATTAAATCTGAATGATTCTACCTGGATCCTTAGATTCCGCTGGAGGCTGCTCTGACTCCAGGACCTAAGAGATCTCTGTGGCTTGCTCTCCACATTGCCCTGGCTCACACTGATGTTTCTGGGCACTGTGGTTCTGAATAATGGAAAATTGCTTCCATGTCCATTGCTGTGAGGAAAAAAAAACACAATATCTAATTTATGGTCTCCTCTAAGCAATACTTTCAAAATTTCCTTTCTCTTGCTGCTGCTGCTAAGTCGCTTCAGTCATGCCCGACTCTGTGCGACCCCATAGACGGCAAACCACCAGGCTCCCCCGTCCCTGGGATCCTCCAGGCAAGAACACTGGAGTTGCCATTTTCTTCTCCAATGCACGAAAGTGAAAAGTGAAAGTGAAGTCGCTCAGTCGTGTCTGACTCTCAGCAACCCCACGGACTGCAGACTACCAGGCTCCTCTGTCCATGGGATTTTCCAGGCAGGAGTACTGGAGTGGGGTGCCATTGCTTTCTCCGTTTTCTCTTGCTACTGGGAGACAAAGAGCAGAACAACTGTGCTTAGAACTTGGAAACTACAGTTCACATTCAACCAGCTGCTGTCCTGTTTTCAGGCATTCAAACCCTTTGAACAAGCCCTACTACATGTGATTTGCATGAGTCTAAGAGGCCTTGAGAATGTCAGGAGTTAATGTGTCAATACATAGTCACTTCTCTACTCTGAGACCTGCCTGCCAGGAGGAGCCCCTTAGCTTGATAGATACACTGCAATTTTTTATCCTTTCAGCCAATGTGAATGATCTTAAATTGCTGCTTTTTGACTACAGCTCTTGGATTTCTGGGAACAGACAGAAGAAGCTTTTATCTACATGAGGTCACTAAGCACTCTATTTTTCACTTTTTTCAAAGGTACTTATTGGTTTACTTTTAAAATAGCTTTACTCTTCAAAAAGTATCAACAGGTTTCTACCAACTGGAAGTGCTTTATTTTAAAATTTGTATCCCTATGTTTCCTAAAATCATAACACAGAAAGACTATTCAAGGTCTGGGTTGGTAATTCAAAGCACCAGAAAATGTGCTTTTTGTTTTCGAAATGATTCTTCTCATACTTGGTCCTTGAGGGTGTTATTAGAAAAAAAAAAAAAAAAAAAAAATGTTAATAGATGGTGGGAAAGGAAGTAGTCCAGAAAAAAACACTGGTAGAGAATGTTTATGTTCACTTAAAATTCAGTTAGAAAATATGTATCATATTCAGTTCAGTTGCTCAGTTGTGTCCAACTCTTTGTGACCCCATGGACTGCAATGGACTGCAGCATGCCAGGCCTCCATGTCTATCCCTAACTCCTGGAGTTTACTCAAACTCATGCCCATCGAGTTGGTGATGCCATCCAACCATCTTATCTTCTGTTGTCCCCTTCTCTTCCCACCTTCAATCTTTTCCAGTTAGGGTCTTTTCAGATAAGTCAGTTCTTCACATCAGGTGGACAAAGTATTGGAATTTCAGCTTTAGCATCAGTCCTTTCAATGAATATTCAGGACTGATTTCTTTTAGGATGGACTGGTTGGATCTCCTTGCAGTCCAAGGGACTCTCAAGAGTCTTCTCCAACACCACAGTGCAAAAGTATCAATTCTTCTGTGCTCAGCTTTCTTTGTAGTCCGACTCTCACATCTATATATGACCACTGGAAAAACTATAGCTTTGACTAGACGCACATTTGTTGGCAAAGTAATGTCTCTGCCTTTTAATATGCTATCTAAGTTGGTCATAACTTTTCTTACAAGGAGCAAGCATCTTTTAATGTCATGGTTTCAGTCACCATCTGCAGTGATTTTGGAGCCCAAAAAAGTAAAGTCTCTCACTGTTTCCCCATCTATTTGTCATGAAGTGATGGGACCAGAAGCCCTGATCTTAGTTTTCTGAATGTTGAATTTTAAGCCAACTTCTTCAGTCTCCTCTTTCACTTTCAAGAGGCTCTTAAGTTGTTCTTCATTTTCTTCCATAAGGGTGGTGTCATCTGCATATCTGAGGTTATTGATATTTCTCTCGGCAATCTTGATTCCAGCTTGTGCTTCATACAACCCAGCATTTCTCATGATGTACTCTGCACATAAGTTAGATAAGCAGGGTGACCATATAAAGCCTTGATGTACTCCTTTCCTGATTTGGAACCAGTCTGTTGTTCCATGTCCAGGTTTAACTGTTGCTTCCTGACCTGCATACAGATTTCTCATATTAACCACCCCAAATCTATATTGGGTAAATTTTGAAAAACTATCCTTCAGCTAAACATCCAAGAGCAAAATTCTGATGCAAAAATTTTAGTATTAAGTTTATAAGCTATTACACCATGGAGTTAAGAAAATTAAAATTGGAAATTCACCCAAAAATACAATGATAGGAATTCACTATAGTTAACAGCATTCTATGCTCCTTATAAGACAAAGATCTTGTATATTAACTCACCTAATCTTAGAGCTAAAAATGAAATTAAGTGAATTATTATGTTTGCAAAAGTAGTAGAAATATATTAACTGTAAGAAAATAAATAATTGCAAAGTTTTCAATTGACAACTGATGGCAGAATCACAATTGAAAGGTTTTTTAACATAATCTCAAGCAGAACAATAGAGCAATAATTTGCCCAAGATTTTGCTATTCTTTCTTACTTCTAAAATGCCATATCTGTAATTTTTTATAGACATATATATATATATATATATATCTGAAGCTAAACAAAAATATATTTTTGCAGTGTTTTCTTCTAGATCTCCTACTCATACAAAAAATATAATGTTATCTAGAGTAAAGATGACAAAATTATTTTAACACACAAAGTCCAAATTCTTTCTATAAGTGACCTTTAAGTATGATAATACTAGTAACTATTAACCTTTTCAATAAAGAAAAGATTTATTGAAGAAGAAACAGGATGAGAAATACAATAGCAATATATTACATCTATATAACAATTTGATATTGAGAAACTAATTTTATTACTAATTTACATAGATGCATACTAATAGTTATGAGTAAATTAAAGCTACTAAACAATTTACCAAAAACTATATTAGGCACTGCTTATGTCATTTATATTTTATTTATGAACAGGAATATTATAAAAAATGGAAGACCTCCAATGGCACATAAAAGTAATGCTGATATGAAATTAAATGTCAGGCAAAAGTCATGAAAATGCAATATTCACAAAGGCATTAGATGTAAAATGTTTAGCAGAACTTTTATATAATTGACACTATTGAAAGGTAGTTTATTATAAAACATGCAAACTTTTCAAACTCACCTAGCACTTCAATTTTAAAATGTCAAATGTTACTTTACCAATATGAATTTTAGCTTCTTTTCTTATTTTCTTTCTTTCTATGATACATCCTTTATCTTTTTTCTTTATATTTTTGCTTCCCTTCAGCCATTCCCATTATTTTGTTTTCACTTTCCCATTTTTACTTTTTTCACTGTTGATGTTTCAGGCAATTGTTGAAGATAAAATAACTGAACCTAAAGAGATCATTTAATTCTTTTCTATATATTAGGAATGATGTATCTTGAACAATAATCAGTGGATTTATTTGAAATGAGGACCTGAAGGTGAAATCAAAGATTACATTTGGCCCTACCATTCCAATCACGCCAAATCTTGAATCTCCCAGATAGTAGTAAAACTCAACATACCCTTAACCTACTGCTTGGGAGTTCTGTTCTCTGACACTAGTAGGAAAAATGAAAGGCCTTCTCTCTAACACTTCTATAGAGATTTCCTTCAGCTCTTGGGACTTGTGGGTTTTCTCATTGCATTCGTCCTCTATAACTATAACCCTCAAACAGATTCTCCCTCTCAGTAACAGATTTTAGAAACCAAAACATTCTTTTTCTTTTATTTTTTTCAATCTTACAGAAGATTGAGGTATTTAATAATTCCTGGGTAATTTTAAAATATGTCAGAGCCTGAAATGATGGAAATATTATAGTTTCTGCCTAAAAAAGAACATAATCTTTAAAGATGTGGAAAATCAAAATTAAATTCAAAATTAAACAGGGACAAGAATCCCAACACAATTTGTAAGTAGGTGGTCTTGACTAGTTTAATTGTGCTAAAGAGCATAGAATTAGAGGAAAAAGGCACACATGTACTACTGTATACCCTCTACTTACACTAATTCATTTAACCATCAAACCATGTCATGAACTTACCATTGTTATCATCTCCACTTTACAAATCAGAACACTAGACAGAGGGAGAGAAAGGGAGCTGAAGGCACTTGCTCTAGATAGCACAGGACTTGAACTCAGGCACTATGACTGTGTCGTTAACTGCTCTACAATCATGATTAACCACTCTAGAATCATGACTTCAATCACACAGATCATATTTTTAGTTCCTCCAAAAATTAAGAAAAAAACAGAACATCACTCAATTTCCTCACAGTCAAACCCTAACATTTTGTAATATGACCTTTTCATAGAATTTCTATCCCTAAGTAGCTATCTCAGAGTCTTTCAGGAAAACAGAGAAGATAAGAAATGAACAAACTCACCTATTCACATACAGATGTAAGCCTCTAACTCTCTGGCTCACTAAATCAGCTTGTGACTTTCCCAAATAAATTTTAAATCTATCTCATGGCTACAGATGCCAAGCTCATGATTTTTTAAATTAATTTTTTAATTAATTTTTTATTGAAGGATAATTGCTTTACAGAATTTTGCTGTTTTCTGTCAAACCTCAACATGAATCAGCCACAGGTATATATATATATCCTCTCCCTTTTGAACCTCCCCCCATCTCCCTCCCCATCCCACCCCTCTAGGTTGATGTAGAGTGCCTGTTTGAGTTTCCTGAGCCACACAGCAAATTCCCGCTGGCTATCTATTTTACATATGGTGATGTGAGTTTCCATGTTACTCTTTCCATACAGCTCACCCTCTCCTCCCCTCTCCCAATGTCCATAAGTCTATTCTCAACAATAGACTTTTTTTCTCTGGTTCTGCCTTCAATAAGTACATCTTATTATTATTTTTCTTGACCATAGCTTTTATAATAATTCCTTGACCATGTAAATGTTTGTTGGACTAAACCCCTGAATAACATTTAAATGTATGCTCTTTTGGGAATATATATCTTAAGATCAATCATTTAACTTAAATATTATGACTGTTAATGAAACAAATTAACTGATAGTGCAGTATTTATTTGCAAAAGCATGTCTTACGAGAACTGTAATTAAGGCACAAATAACTTTTAGCGAGAAGGATCATTGAGGCCCTGAGCACTAGAAGTCCAACTACCCTGTTGAAACAAACATGTGGAGAGGCTCTGACCATATGGAAAAGCTGCTGAGCCCAGGCATTCAAACCAATGTGCCACACATGTGAGGACAGATCAGCCACCAGCTGATTTCCAAGCAACAAGCATGTGAAATCAAAGAATTGGCCAGAAGAAACTTGATCAAGTAAGAAGACATAATAAAACAGTGGTTGTTAAAAGCTAGACAATATGGGGGTGATCTGAAACTCGGCAGTAAGTGAGCATACGTGCTCGTTCAGTCCTGTCCAACTCTTTGCTAGCCAGAGGACTGTATCTCACCAGGCTCCTCTGTCCATGGGATTCTCCCAGCAAGAATACTGGAGTGGGTTGCCGTGCCCTCTGTGAGGGGATCTTCCCCACCTAGGGATCAACCCCCTGTCTCTTATGTCTCCTGCATTGCAGGCAGATTCTTTACCACTGAGTCACCGGGGAACAATCAGAATACCACTAAAGCTATTTTTCCAAACCAGAAATCTGACCACATCACTTGACTACTTAAAATTCCATGAAGGGTTTCAATCTGCACTAACAAGACATTTCAGAGACTCCTTTTCAAGGCAAAGAACACCTTTGTGCCCTGGCCTCAACTTCTCCTTCATCTTTTCTTCTACATCCGGCTTTTTTTTTTTAATTAATTTATTTATTTATTTTTATTTATTTTTTTTTTATTAGTTGGAGGCTAATTACTTCACAACATTTCAGTGGGTTTTGTCATACATTGACATGAATCAGCCATGGAGCTTCCGGCTTTAAAGAACACATCAGGCACTCTGCGTGTGGTGTTCTTCTGACTGATTTGCCTTCAGGTTCAAACTTTTGAAGGTAATTTGTCTACTTAGTTTTAATCTTTACAGCCTAGCACAGTATAAGGAACCTTATAGCTGCTCAATAAATGATAGGCCCTAAACAGCCATGGATTCTTGAAGAGTACAGAAGTTAGGGCACGTAATTGCTATTTTACCAGCATTGTGTCTTATAGTAAATGCTTCAGTTCATTTAGCCCTTAAAACAAGACCTAATATCTATTCTATGTACCTGTATGTGTTAACTGAAGAATAAAATTAAATATTTAACTACAGGCAGTTGATAAACTATAAAATCCAGTGTAATTGCTATTGTTTTAAATTTATAAGTGATAAAGAATCAAGGGAGCTTGGTTTGCATTTTGGATCTACAATTACTATCTATGAACACCAGGGCAGATCACTTTTCTTCCTAGGTAAATGTAGATTTATGTGTGTGAAAAACCAAATGAGATCACTGATAAAAATGTTTTAAGAATTATTTACCTTTATTATATAAAGATTGTCAATGATGAATAACATTGATTAATGTTAATTCAGTTAATCATTCTCATTTCTGTATCACAGGCAGCTACCCCAATTCCTGAAAATTGCTGAGAGGAAAACCACAAGTGAATTTGTACCACAAGTGCTTGAGTTTCTCTTATTCCTGAACAGGACACAGAGCCAGGAACCAGAGAACACAACAGAGCCTGGGCTATGTCAGATGTGAAGACTGTATCCAGGGGAGATGCACACACAGTAGCAAGAGGAGGAATCAAGCAGCTTCTGGAGAGAGGCCTTCTGCAAAACCTGGGGAGAGTTTAATAATTTTGAGTCCCTAAGATACACTATAAAATTACACCTTTCATAAATGATGTCTGCAAAAAGGGAATACCCAGAAGTTAAAAACAAACTCAGGTCCTGTCTATTGAGAGGGCAAATGTGAAGGGATCTATGGGAGATTAATCAATTCCCCTCCTCCACATAATACATTTTGAAAGGAATCTATTCAGAAAAATCCATTTATCCATGCCCAGAACAATCAAGACTGACTATGTAGAGATTGAAGTGCCTCAGTCCATCTGCTGATGATATTTATTGCTTTTTGGCACCTTTTACACATTTACCAAGCCTATGTAAAAGAAAGTCATGCTTCTTATTTCTAGGACAAAAACAGATGGTGCTCCAGCAGGTAATAATTTAATTAAATGGCTCCTAAAGCATGAACAAATTGTTCCAAAGGAAAGAAAATATTTTATTTATTCTTTAAAATAGGGAGGGGAAGAAAAAGCTAAATCAAGTTTGACTCTTAATGCAACATGATTAGTGTTTAACTAAATCTACTGTGCTTAAAAAACACAGTGCCTTTCCCTCTTTGTCTTCCTCCTAGTATAGAATCAAATTGTCTCAAATGATATGTTATTCAACAGGTTTATCTTTTTTATCTCTAAGAAATAAATTAAAGCTAATATGAAATAGTTTTGATAAAGCTGAAATCAGATATTTTTGGAGTAGGACTAATTTTTATGTTTCAATTAAGTTGCATAATGTTTTTCATGGGCTCAACAGCATAGAAATAATAAGCTACCTATCCAAAACTCAATTTATTAACAAACAAAAAGAAAGTCTTTCATTCCAGTTAAAGGCAGGAGGCCCTTTCAAAACCCCTGTGATATTGAAATGTTCTTATAGTAGAAAATAACAACAATGTTGTAGCAAAACATAGTAAAGATCATGCGCTTGGGTTTAAGACAGAAATGGGTATGAATCCCACCTCTGCCACTTGTCAACTGTGTGACTTTAGGACAAGAAATTAATTTTTCTAAAACTCTGCCTCCTAAATTGTATGTACATACATACACATACAAAGAATGACTATATTTACAGGGTCATTTGTGAGAGTTTAATGGATGAATTTCAAGCACTTAGCACATTCTTAAGGGTAAGCATTCTACAAATGGCTGCCAATCATCATTACCCTTAAAATTCATTAAGCAATAAGAATATTGTATAGTACTAGAGATGTAAAAATAGGAACACAAAAATAGAAAATGTTTCAAGTAAATTATAATCTAATCAGCAAAGATAAATATATATGCACACTTAAATCATTATTCAGAAGCAATCTGAGGGGTCTAAAAATTCAGGAATGATGAAATGAAGGAGGCTTTCAATAGAAACTAAAGCTATGCCTTGAAAAATGAATAGTGTTTAAGCATTAAGAAGTCCCTAAAGACAGAAAGATGTGGTCCAGCAGGAAGTTCGGAATGAGTGTATGCATCTGACCATCAATGAAAGACCTCTCTTAAATGACAAAATGATAAATAACAGAGGCCAATAGAAAATAAGTTTGGGTGGATGGGACAGGAAAGGTCTACCTATGTGAAAGGAGATCACTGCACCTTCTTCCAGGGCAAAGATTCCCTGAGAATTGTGTTTCCCAAAAATGGTGATATGGAATAAGAAAAGTTAGCACCAAGAACATTATTTCAGAGAAGCATGTAACCCAGGAGGTTTTCCAGGTGACTCAATGGTAAAGAATCCACCTGCCAGAAGGAGATGCAGGTTCGATCCCTGGGTTGGAGAGATCCCCTGGAGAAGAAAATCGCAACCCACTCCAGTATCCCTGCCTGGGAAATCCCATGGACAGAGGCTTTTGGTAGGTACAGTCCATGGGGTTGCAAAAGAGTCAGATATGACTTAGCATCTAAACAACAGATAACCCTAGAGAGTTATAGAATAGATAACAGAGAAGACTGAAGCCATTTATATTAAATGATGATGCCCTTTACTAAAGTTTGGTAATTTAGAACTCAAAGTGATAAACTTGGCTTAGTAATTTTATCACTGTTTAAAATTATACTGTTACATATTATATTTAATATCTACATATAGTAATTATATATTTAATTTTATACAATATATAAAATATGGCCTTGTATTCAGTGATAATGATGACAGCAATACATTTTTCACATTCATATCTTCAGTCTTGGTTAAAAGTCATGTAAACAGGATCTTTGATGTGTTGAATCCTATTTGTTCTCTTAACTCTGATGATCAGTGATCCAAATGTTTCAGCATGTATAATGAATCCCTAATTATTAAGAAAATATTCTTTTTCCTATAATCAGCAACACCTTTGATTCCAATGCCTTGTCTACAAAAACCACAGTATAAGGCAGCTGTAATTCTGCCTAGATAAATTTATATAATAACATACAAGCAAATGCTTCTAAGTTGGGGAGAATAGATGCTTTACATAGAAAATAAGTATTCAAGTTATCCTATTGACATAGTCGACCCTGACCAATTTGGAGAATTAGGGTTAGAATTTTGGTAAATCAGAAAGCTGAAAAATACTTTGATACTATAATTGCCAGTTTAAGAATTTAATACCTTAACTGAAAAATCAGGGTTAGATTAACTAAAATACCCACAGAAATAATCTTTTAATGGTGTATTTCTAAAACATGTGAAACAATGCACTTAGAGTTTAATAATTCTTATATTCATTAAAAATGAAATGTTAAGACAGTAAACTAAGAAAATATCATGTGTGTCCTACACAATTTAAGTAAATAATGGTTATTTTGAAGTGATTCTTTTTTATCCTTTGCGGCTTTAGGAATCCCTCCTCTAGAGTTTCAGAAAAAAGCTTGCATATTCACATTAATTTGGTCTAGAAAATATGCATATAAAGAGCTACTTTCCCTGGCCTGTTCCTTGTTCCAAAGATTTAAAACCATATTTTTTGGTTTAACTTGGAATTGACTTCAAGATCCTACCTCCCACTTTTGTTCCAGACATGTAATATAACCTGGACATGTATAACCAAAAACACTTTAGAAAAATTAACATACTTTATGCCCAGTGTTTCTCCATAATCTGTCTCTAAAAAACTTATTGCAAAAAAAACCCAAAAAAGCAGAAAAGGAAAAAGTTGTACATCATCAAAAGCAAATTTGCACTTCAGAGGATACCATCAAGAAAGAGATAAGGCTACCCACATAACAAGAGGAAATATTTATAAATTGTATTTGATAAGGGACTTTATACAGCATAAAGAACATACACAGCTCAATAGCAAGAAGAAAAATTAAAAATCAAAGGATTTGAGTAGACATTTCTCAAAAGAATTTATACAAATGGATAATAAGCACAGGAAAAGACACTGAGTCATTAAGGAAATGCATATCAAAATCACAACGAAAGACTTGACACACTTTAGGGTGACTATAATCAAAAACCAGTAATGAGAATTGTCAAAAAGGTGGAGAAATTGTAACTCTGATTCATTACTAACGAGACTGTAAAACAGTACAGCTAGTTTGGAAAGTAGTCTGGCATAGCCTTATAAAATTGAACATTAAGTTACTATACAATCTAGAAATTCCACTTCTAGAAATATATCTAAGATAAATGAAAATTTCTTAATTTTTACAGGGATGTTTCAGAGCAGTATTATTCATAATAACCACAAAGGGAAAACACTCCAAATACTCACTAAATAATGAAAAGATAAATAAAATATAGTATATCTATACAAGGAATATTACATAGAGCAAGAGTCTATTTATACTAAAGGTCCAGATAAGGCAAGTTTAGAGTGATAGACAGTAGATAGTGACTACAGGATTACATGGTGCTAAGGAGGATGTTAGTTTGGAAGAAATGAGGAGTAACCATGTGACTGCTAATGAATGGGAGATTTCTTAAGTAACACAAAGGTTCTAAAATTGATTTGATTACGGTGATAGTTGTACAACTCCGAACACAGTAAATACCACTGAACCGAACACATCATACAAGTGGATTTTATGGTATGTCATTTTTATGTCAATAAAACTTTTTCAAGTTTATTACAAATTCTTATTATTCTTGCTCTGCCTTTTGCTAGAACTTCTTTTCCTAAACTCCAGTCAAAGCTTCTTCATTTTATAATTGTTCCCGGTAAGAATGCAAATAATCAACATGGGCTTGAGGCCAAAAGTTTCCCAAAAGGTATACAGAAGTAATTCTAAATATTCCAAACTGATACCAGGAAACTTTCAGGTAGGAGAAAGCTTTACCTTCAAGAGCTGTCATCCATTGACAAAAGTAATGATTCCTGCTCTCCCTATCCACAGATTCATGTTTGCTTACAAAAGAAATATGGAGAATAGTATGGAGGTATCAAAAAAACTCACTCTTGGTCATACTTCTGGAGAAAAACTTGGTTCAAAAGTACACATGCACCCAATGCTCACTGCAGCACTGTTTACAATAGCCAAGACCTAGAAGCAACTTAATGTAGATCCACAGATGAATGAAAAAAGAAAATGTGGTACATTTATACAATAGAATATTACTCAGCCATAAGAAAGAATGAAGTAATGTCATTTGCTACAACATGGATAGACCTAGAGATTATCATACTAAATGAAGTATATCAGACAGAGAAAGACAAATATCATATGATATTACTTACATGTGGACTCTTAAGAAAAAAAAAAAAGAAGATACAAATGAATTTATCTAAAAATCAGAACCCAATTTACAGAGTAAACATGACTACCAGGGGTGAAGGGTAGGGGGGAAGGATATATTGGGACTTTGGGATTGACATGTGCACAATGATATATGTAAAAGGGATGACCAACAGGAATCTACTCTATAGCACAAAGAACTCTGATATTCTGTAATAACCCAAATGGGGAAATAAATTTTAAAAGAACAGAAAAATTTAATGATGAAAAAATAAATGCACTAGAAGCTGTTAAAAAATTTTAAAACTCATGCTATGCAAAAAAAAAAAAAAAAAAACAAGGAAATGTGACAAATACAAGGCTTTCTTTGGAAAAGTAAAGTCTCTTCTTCTACGTAGGGTGATGGATTCAGAGGCAATTTTTTAAAGAGCAGATGCCTCCATTAACAAATATTCATGTGACACAGAATTGGAAAGTCGAAATTACATTTATAACATTAGTAAATAAATAGCATTGTTCTTATTGCAGGCTTAATAATGCTATTAGAATGGTAAATATAAAGAAAGCTCAAATTCATTACATTTTTAGTATTTTTAAATGCCTTAACAGTAGATAGCATATTAAAAAGCAGAGACATTACTTTGCCAACAAAGGTCTGTCTAGTCAAGGCTATGGTTTTTCCAGTCATCATGTATAGATGTGAGAGTTGGACTAAAAAGAAAGCTGAGCACTGAAGAATTGATGCTTTTGAACTGTGGTGTTGGAGAAGACTCTTGAGAGTCCCTTGGACTGCAAGGAGATCCAACCAGTCCATCCTAAAGGAGATCAGTCCTGGGTGTTCATTGATAGGACTGATGTTGAAGTTCAAACTCCAATACTTTGGCCACCTGATGCGAAGAGCTGACTCATTGGAAAAGATCCGGATATTGGGAAAGATAGAGGGCAGGAGGAGAAGGGGACGATGGAGGATAGGATGGTTGGATGGCATCACCGAGTCAATGGACATGGGTTTGGGTGGACTCTGGGAGTTGGTGATGGACAGGGAGGCCTGGGGTGCTGCAGTCCACGGGGTCGCAAAGAGTCAGACATGACTGAGTGACTGAACTGAACTGAACTAGCAGTTTTAGGAATAAGGATCCAAATTAGAAATATTCCCCTTTATGTGATCTTCTTTGACTTGCCATACAAACGTTAAAGCACAATTTTTTAAAGTTTAAATGTCGGCTAACCTGATGGAGAAACTGTTGTGTGCTGCAGCTGTTTTGTCTAAGCCCACTGCATACATTATTGTTTTCCTTCCTGCTTTGCTTTTCCTTTCAGACATCAGAACATTAAACAGAACCACACTAAAGGTCACTTGGATATAGAGACAGCCGAATTTCCAATGTTCCCCCCAGTTGTTTTACACAGTTAAAGCTCAAAATGTTAAATAAACTGTGAAAATAAATGTACTTAAAAAAAAAAAATTTTAAACACTTCATATCATATAGGCAAGACTTGTCACATGAAAACACACTGAACAGCAGATCTTAATAAAATCCATTTAACTTCACATTACATCTGCCATTTGAAAACATTTTTTCTTCTGAACACAGCTTAATGAACCTTTAATTTACCTTTCATTCAGTATCCACTGAGGGTCGTTAAAAGACAAAGTCTTAAGTCAATGCACTTAATTACAGTCATCATATGTTATTATGTACTATTATATAACACCATATGCCAATTATCAGGGGACTTCAATAGTACTGAACAACACATCTGCATACGTGTTTCACTTGGTCTATAGGCCTAAATTTGAACAATCTTTGAAAAGAAGCAGTACTTTTAAAGTACTGATATTCAGATTTAAGACATTAACTAAATGCATCACAGATTTTTAAACTAAATATTTTTTAAATATAACAGTGTTGATTGTTTTCTACTTTTGTCTTGATATTAGACTACATTTCAACATATAAAGTAGAACCTCTAAAAGAAAACAGACTGGTCACACCATTTAGACATCAAAATATGATGAGCCCAAAGAAATTTAATATCTGACTTTCTGAAAGATGAGGTAAATAACAAGTATGCTTGATTATCATTTGAGAAATATTAGAGGATCTGTCATTCATTCAGTGTGCTGTCCCTGTTGACAGTCACCCAAATTTTCCCCATGCACTCCCCCGCTTTGTTTTTCTCTGTTCTTAATGCTGCTTTTAACCACAATCAGTCTCTATTACACACCACTAAAAGAGTTATCTTTGAAAATTCAGCATTTTTTGCTTTATTTCTGTCCTTCTTAAAAAAAACCTCTTTAAATAGTCATTCTCCAGAATCTCTTAAAATATATTTTTAGCATGAAATACAAGGTTTAGCACAAGCAGTTTTGATCTACCTTTCATATCTTATTTAACCTTTCGTGATGCCATTGTTAGTTTGTAAACTGGCTTCCTTATGTGGGGAAAGAAGAGGCTGCAGAAAGCAGCAGACAAGTCCAGATCAGTAGGCTGCAGGTTTAACAAGCAAGGCTTATTATGAGGCTGCTTTTGGGTGGGCACTAGATGCGTAGCACCCCATACCACCACCCCCCTCCAGAATCTGAAGTTTATAATAGAGGCCTTAACTGGGGCCAATCAGCATACTATACAGATGGTCTCAACAGCATACTTTCTCGAGGTTGCACCTTGAAAATGGTCTTCACTGTGAGAATATTGGCGAGAATGTGCATTCCATAGACAATGCAGGAGATGAGGAACCTCTGATTGCTAGGGTCTAGCTCACAGGCTAACGAGTGGCCATATCCTCTCAAAGACCTCCTCCAACAAACATTTTATATACACATAGGGAATACCCGTACACCCATTACCTGCTAAGAAATCTACTTTATTCTGAGATGTTTACTTTCCCAACATTGTAACACAACCAAATTCATAACGAATGCTTACAATCACCCCATCCCAGGTGGCATTCATGACATAATTTTACTAGTTTGTATATGTGCCAACTTGGTTATTATTCTGAACCTGATTAGACAACTATAGTTCCTTTTAGGTTTCAAGTTGTTGAACCACTGGAGGATGATTTTAGGGGCAAAAAAAAAAAAAAAAAACAGGATCCCCGCTATTGTTAAAAAGACTTTCCCTGATACCTTTTGATAAGTTCAGGAAAATATCAGCATCAAAATTTACAATGGGTGTCACATGCTTGGAAGAAAGGCCCAGAGACAACCTTGGAGCACTTTTTAATAAATCTTGCATCACTACCTCTCTTCATAGCACAGAGTGGGTAACGCATGGAGAAATATAGGCATTAACCATTCTGAGTCAAAAGAGATTTGAATGAGTCAATCTCTGAATGTAAAATGTTTTAGAAAAGGCTTATGTTTTCTTTTTTGTAAATGGTGTAAAATGTACAAAGAATGATTTTAAAGTTTGTGTCAAGAACTCCGAAAGAATTCTTTCAATAAGTATAAAAATTCTTTAGTTTTCCTTCTTAGAAATACATAAAATAATAGTGTACATTACAATGTTTCAGTGACAGAGTTCAACAGCTTTATCACTGATGTTTTAGACAAGTTGCTTAAACACTCTGAACTTCAATTTCCTTATTTGAAAATTGGTGATAATACTAGAATCGGTTTTTATTGTTCTTGTGAAGATTCAATGATTTAAAACAGTCCTGGATATGAAATAATACAGTGTTGCTTATATGTCTAAGACTTACAATAAGTCTAGGCCCAGATAATAAAGAATCTGCCTGCTACTCAATTCCTCCATAAACACTTTTGTCTACTCATATTTGCTTTCATTATTCTCCTCCTTTCCATCCTCCTCCTTTTTCTCCTTATTTTTCTTCTTTTACAGAGAATATTTAACATACATGGAAGTAGAAATATATCAACCATCAACCCCTGGTAATCATTTCCAGCTGACCATCAACCTAACCATAAACACATTTCCATCAACTCTCACTCATATTATTTTGGAAAAAATAAAAAACTAAAAGATTGCAAACCAAAAAACTCAAGACGTATTTTACGTGTAATCAATTTAGCACATATTTCTAAATGTTAAGAACTATTTTTTAACATAAATGTAATATAATCATTCACCTAACATTAATTCTCTAAAATTATCAAGTATGCAAGAAGTGTTCAAATCACAAATGATTCTGAAGAATAATATGTGCTGTACTCCAGGTGAAAAGCTGTAAAGTCAATGTATTTATTTCACAAAAAAATTCAATAGTAAAATTAATATTATTTAGTGCAAGGAAGAAATAACAGCAATATCCAAAACTCCAGATTTCCCTAACTTTAATGGATAGTGACCGACCTAGACAGCATATTAAAAAGCAGAGACATTACTTTGCCAACAAAAGTCCATCTAGTCAAAGCTATGGTTTTTCCAGTAGTCATGTATGGATGTGAGAGTTGAATTATAAGGAAAACTGAGTGCCGGAGAACTGATGCTTTTGAACTGCAGTGTTAGAAAAGATTCTTGAGAGTCCCTTGTACTGCAAGGAGATCAAATCAGTCCATCCTAAAGGAGACCAGTCCTGGGTGTTCACTGGAAGGACTGATGCTGAAGCTGTATCTCCAATACTTGGGCCACCTCATGCAAACAGCTGACTCACTGGACAAGACCCTGATGCAGGGAGGGATTGAAGGCAGGAGGAGAAGGGGACAACAGAGGATGAAATGACTGGATGGCATCACCGACTCAATGGACATGAGTTTGAGTAAGCTCTGAGAGTTGGTGATGGACAGGGAAGCCTGGCGTGCTACAGTCCATGGGGTTGCAAAGAGCTGGACATGACTGAGTGACTGAACTGAACTGAATGGACAGTGTGCATGCGTGCTAAGTCCCTAAGTGTCTGGACTCTTTGCGACCCTATGAACTGTATCCCGTCAGGCTCCGCTGTCCATGAGATGTTCCAGGCAAGAATACTGGATGGGTTGCCACGCTCCTCCAGGGATCCTCCCAACCCAGGGATCACACTCACATCTCCTGTAGCGGCAGGTGGATTCTTTACCACCAGCACCACCTGGGAAGCCTGATGGATAGTAACAGGTGGTACTTACTAGATACTGAAAATCTGCCTTTGGGAATATTTTTGTTAAATAAAGAAAATCTGGCCCAAGATACCTTCTACATCACCAAATATATCTTGTATTTTAATAGTTTTGATTAGCATTATGTTGGGTTTTCCCAGTGGCTCTGGGGTAAATAATCTACCTGTGATGTAGAAGATGCAAAAGACCTCAGGTTCAATCCTGGGTTGGGAAGATCTCCTGGAGGAGAAATGGCAAACCACTCCAGATTTCTTGCCTGGAGAATCCCATGGATAGAGGATCCTGGGGGGCTACAGTCCATGGAGTCACAAAGAGTTAGACATGGCTGAAGTGACTGAGCACACACACACAGTATTATGTTAGATTGTAATAACTTTGACAGATGCTAGTCAAAAGTTATTAGTATCTGTTCTAAAAAATTAGTCCCATGTATTTCATATTACTCTTTATTGAATCTTTTATAAATATAATTTTGGTAGAATTCATTCATTAATTTAATAAGTGGTTATTGAACATCTACTGTGTGCTGCCAGGTATGTTTCTAGACAGGAGATACAGCAATGAAAAGAAAAGCAGGAATCCTGATCCTCATGGAACTTCCTTCTTGTGTGGTGTGAAAAAGAATAAAACAAAATTTTAGAAATATATGTAATATAACATGTAATATAAATATACATATTATGTGAAGTGGTGCACAGATGGACAAAAGTCCTGACTAGAGATAGAAACTGGGGCTGTAGTTGGGAGCGGGCAGAGGGCTTACCATTTCAATAGGTGGCCAAAGAAGTTTTAGCTGAGGTTCTTTTTTTAATTCCATTCCATTAACAAAGTCTAGTAAGTGGCATGTAACCACTGGTTTCCATTAAATTTTCCTCTTGGGGAGCAGTGAATATAAACTCTGAAATTTAGTCATAGGTCAAGCTGGGCATCCAGGATTTACTTGAAATAAAACTGAAGCACTGATTTCAAATATGTCCTTCACAATGCTTCAGAATAAATAAAAATATAATTCATGACACTAACAAGGTTTGGAAAAATAGCACTCAGGCATTTTCACTTCAATTCAGACAAACAAATGTATTAAGACAAAGAGCCTAGGAAGAAGCCTCCGGCCTGATGCTCCAGGAAACGGTGGTAACCCCTCTTTAGAGCTATTGAACTATACTGTCTGTACGACTCCCTTCAACATGACTTAGAATGATGATTTACAAGAGAAATATAGAGCTGCTATGTATTCCCATGACTGATCTCAAAGCTGTAGGATCACTTCTTTTGCAATCACTTCTTTGCTACAGGGCCAAACAAGTGTTTTTTCAAGGAAACTCTAACAACATGATAAACTTTGGCCCTGTTTAACCCTTTCAAATACAAAACAAGCAAAAATAATTTAGCTTCAGAAAAAAAGGCCCAACAGTGTCTCATTAATAATAGGACTGAAGGGAATTGTGCTACTGAATTTGCAAGTTAAGCCTAAAAAATTTTTAATGGTATTAAAAAAAAAAAAAAAAAAAAAAAAAAAAAAAAAAACCACTGGGTGCCAAGGAGGTTGTAAAGAGGCCAACAGTCTCAAAACACTGCTGATAGGAGAATGAGTCCAACACTTTTGGAAAACAGTTTAAGAAAACGTATCAAAGGCCTTATAATGTCTATAGCTATAATCTACTTCTTGCAATCCTGCCTGAGGAATTAAAACAAAATAGAATAAAATTTTCATTGCAATTTGTAAATTAGAACGGCTCTTTTCTTTTTAAACCTCCACTTACCCTTTCAATTTTCAAAGTTTATCTATACTATGATCATTATCAGCAGCAAGAAAGGCACTTGAGAACCTCTTGAAGATCCATGTCACAATAAGGATTCTAGTAGCGTTCGTTGTTTAAGATAGAAGAGGTCATTCTCTTTTTATATTGCAGAATGAACTCAGTCAATAATATACAATCCAGGGAAGAGATAGAATTCTTACCAGAGCTCTTTAACATGAACATTTAGTTTTAGACATGCCCAGATAATTTGACATGAGCTCTAATGTTGATATTCAATATTTGCTGTATTCAGTGCAGTTCAGTCACTCAGTCATGTCCATTTGCTGTCTAGTCTAATAAAACTAACTATAAAAATAACAACAGCGTTTATGAGAATGTATCCAATACTCCATGCCTTAAGTCTCATTAACACCATTTTGAAATGTGTTATTTAATTATTTTCACATTCAGATGAGGAAACCAAGACTTCGAAAGGTTGGCCACCTGCCTATAGTCACAGATACTAAATGGCAGGATGAGGATGCAAATTCAAGACACAAGATTACCTAATTCCTAACCCAACGTGACACTGCCATCTTTGTTCTACAGGCTCTCAAGCTCTTTCAGCATTCCTGAATAACTGAGGTAAATTTTCCATCATAAACTCTACAGCCTATTGTGATGCTGTGGCTTTTACATCATGACTGTATTTTCTGAATCACAGACTCGCCTACATGGTCTGACAAGCTCAAGTAGTCTCACAGGTACAAAATATAGACTATATGAAGTGGAAATAGTCGTGAAAAGACAGCATACAACTGTTGCACCATATAGTTGAAAATACAGCCCTTGGTATTAAAAAAAAAATTTGAAAGTTATTTCTGAAATACTAAGGAAAAGACTCAATAAGTTGCCTACTACTTGAATAATGATTTCATCTCTTTTCATATTTTGCATTCAGACCTTCTGATCATTTTTCTTTATCACCCTTTTGGCTCTGTTGGTCTCATTTTTCTCTTAACTTTTTCACAAATTGCATTTCCTTCAAACATATGTCCTAAACAGTGCTGCTATCAGTCATTGGTGGCTGTGTACGTTTGGCTTGATAACATTCTGTAGTCAATGCACTGTCGGGCTATGCTTAGTTGCTCAGTCGTGTCCAACTCTGCAACCCCTGATACAGCCAATTAATTAGTGCACATGTATATACACAAACCAAACCTGACAAGGTTGTCATGCAGGAGATATCATTTAAATGCTGCGATCATTTTATACAAGAACATTATAATTGTGCTAATCTCCCCAGGAGGTATGTAAGTATAATATACGCAAATAGTTCCAAATATGTAATACATATGTACATGTACACAAATAGATTTTCATATGAAAAACCATGCACACAAATGACAAACAGAAAAAGAAAAGATGAATTAATTCCTTATTAATTGATAACTAGACAGACAATGAAGACGATATAATAAAGCAGCCTTTGAAAAGCAAATATTTAAATTATACCTCTAAAAATAAATGAAAAGGAATTCAAGACATAATGGCATGCATTTAAAAGACCTTAACCAAATTCAAAAACTAAAATAGAGTTGAAGAAATTATTAAAACAAGTCAGACTTCATGACATTAATCTGTGGTCATGGACCTTTAGGAGGCACTTGCGCTTATTTAGAACATGAAAGTTTGTATGTTTAGTTGTCCCTGCACTCTACTAATGGCACAAGAGTAGCCCAAGAGGAGTCTCCTTTCCAGAAATACTATGACATCAGGAGACATCGGCTAAGTTCTCAGTAAAGGCACGTTTCAGACACATCTTTGATCCACTGATACATCATCTTCTTGGATACCCTTTGTTTCATGACACTGACATTGTATATCTTTTTTTAAATTGAAGTACAGTTGATTTATGTTAGTTTCTGATATACAGCAGAGTGATTCAGTTAAACATACATATACACATTCTTTTTCAGATTCTTTTCCACTATAGGTTACCAGAAGATAGTAAATATAGTTCCTTGTGTTATACAATAGGTCCTTTTTTTTTTTTTTTTGTAAATATTAACTCTTATTATTCTTTATTTTAACCCTATGGAGGAGTCATTATTTTTACCTTTTACAAAGAAGAAAAAAGAGTCTCTGGAAAGTTGAATTTCCTGTTGAAGATTATACAACTAAATAACTGATAGAACACAGCTCCTTTTTTATCTACTTCATATATAGTAGCTGTGTATCTGTTAATTCCAAATTCTTAATTTATCCCTCTCCCTCCTTTCCCTTTTGTTAAACACAAACTTGTTTTCTATGTTTGTGAGTCTGTTTCTGTTTTGTAAATGAGTTTATTTGAATATTTTGGATTCCGCAATAAGTGACATCATATGGTCTGTGTGACTTTCTTCAATTAATATGATATGCATGCATGTTGTGGCAAATGGCATTACTCTTTTTTTTTTTTTTTGGTTGAGTAATATCCCACTGTATATATATACCACATCTTTTTTATCCATTCGTCTGTCAGTGGAAATTTCAGTTGCCTCCTTGTCTTGACTATTGTAAGTAGTGCTGTAATGAACAATAAAGTGAATGCATCTTTTTGAATTAATTTCCATGGGTATATGCCCATGAATGGGATTGCTGGATCATATGGCAACTCTATTTTTAGCTTTTTAAGGAAACTTTCTACTGTTCACCATAGAGTCTATACCAATTTACATCCTCACCAACAGCATAGGAGGGTTCCCTTTTCACCACAGTCTCTCCAACATTTATTATTTGTAGGCTTTTCAATAATGGCTATTCTGACCAGTGTGAGATAATACGTCATTGTAGTTCTGATTTGCATTTATCTATTAGTGGCAATATTGAACATTATTTCATGTGCCTGTTGGTCATCTGTATGTCTTTGAAGAAATGTCTATTTTTGTCTTCTGTACATTTTTTTTGATAGGACTGTTTTGTTATTGAGTTGTGTGTTTTGTTATTGAATTGTATGAGTTGATTGTATATTTTGGAAATTAAGCCTTTGCTGGTCACATCATTTGAAAAAATATTTTCTCCCAGTCCATAGGTGAGTCGATAGGTCTTTTCATTTTGTTTATGGCTTTCCTTGCTGTGCAAAATCTTGTAAGTCTGATTAAATCCCAGTTGCTTATTTTTGCTCTTATTTCTATTGCTTTGGAAGACTGATTTAAGAAAACATTGGTATGGTTCATATCAGAGAATGTTTTGCCTATGTTCCCTTCTAGGAGTGCTATGATGCCATGTCTTTAAGTCTTTTTAAAAAATACTTTATTTACATATTTGGCTGTGTTGGGTCTTTGTTGTGAAACGCAGGATCGTCACTGCACCATGCAAAACCTCTCATTGCGACACACAGATTATCTAGCTGCAGAGTGAGGGTTAAGTAGCTCAAAGCCCGGGCTTATTTGCTGCTTGGTATGTAGGACCTTGAGGCCTCTCGTGGCTCAGATGGTAAAGAATCTGCCTCCAACGCAGGAGACCCAGGTTCGATCCCTGGGTTGGAAAGATCCCCTGGAGAAGGCAATGGCAACCCCCACTAGTATTCTTGTCTGGAAAATCCTGTGGACAGAGGAGCCTGTGGGGCTACAGTCCATGGAATCTCAAAGAGTCAGACACGATTGAGTGACTAACACTTTCACTTTCATATAGGATCTTATTTCCCTGACCAGGAATTGAATCCATATTTCCTGCACTGCACTGCAGGTTCCCACAAACTAGACTACCAGGGAAGTCCCTATATTTAAGTCTGCAAGCCATTTTGAGCTTATTTTTGTGTACCATGTGAATATGTATTCTAACTTCCTGGATTTATGTATAGCTGTCCTACTTCCCGAACACCATTTGTTGAATATATCTTCTTAAACAAAGTCTTGAACAATGGTTTAATGAAACTCACAAACTCTTAACAGGGTAGTAGATCTACTGCAAGAACTATTCAACCATACATATATATTATTAGTATATTATATTAGTATATGTATATATATATATATCCTCATTTCAAATGAATATAAGTGCTATTTAACAAATAAACTACTGTCACTATTAAATACATATTTACTTTAAACCAATGCTAAATTCATAGTACCAATTTAGCAAGTGCTTTTGAATCAGCAAATGTTAAAAAGCCAGTGACAATAACATGTGTCTGTAACAAAGTGGTTTATAATAAAATACGTCTTCAAATCTGAAATGTTTGAGATTTCACTGTATTATAGCATACTTTTCTTTGAGAGAGTTGAGAACTCACTTTAAACACCTGTGACAAAATGAATGTGCTACACTTTAGTAGTTATAATAGGATTATCAATTTTAAAAAGCCAGCCACTTTACTTCATCAATGAACTAGAACAACACTAGAAGATTAGGAAGGCTTATCAACTCAAGACACTTTAGGACATGTCTAGTGGTTATAAAATTAATTTTTAATGATTTCTATACCATCTGGGAGATCCTCATTATGTGCAATAAAAGCTAACTTAATAATGTTTTAAAATTCCCCATTTCACCTAATCATCACAGAGGTCTAGTAATTTTATGTTCAAGTCCTAATGAAAATTTATACATTTGAGTATAATAATACAAAATGTTTAAGATAATATTTTTAAAACCTACAGATTATAGACCTTTCTTAATAAAGGTATTTGATGGCTCTCCTCCTCTCCAAATAATTAAAACATATGACATATGGCAAATTTAGTCAACAAAAATTAGCTGGCAATTTTCTTAATGGTTAATCTATTTTAGAGAGACCCATACTTTCAGGGGAGTTTTGTCTGGAAAATAGTAACAAGTATATACTTTTCTAAAGGCATTCTGATTGCAAATTTTCTGTACCCACTAAATGGATACTCAATGTGCCAAAATAGATCTATGTTTAAAAACCAACAAATAATAACTATCTCCAGTACTATTCTTAAATTTTCATACTTGCAGTTAAGTACCAAAATTACAACTCTTTCATGCCAAAATTTTCACTTCATTACCAAGTAGACATAATGAAAAGAATTGGATTAAACTGGGTCTGCTCTCAGTCACAGAGAACCCCTGTGGATCCCCCTTTCAAGTTTCACAGAGGTAACCACTAGGAAGAATCTCCCAGTCCCTCCAAACTTTCATAAATATCTCTATTGTAAGACATTCTACCACTTCTTTCTATATTTTATTTTTACTTCCCTTGTATCGCTTGTGTTTTGAATACTACTCATTTAAGAATAAGTTTTAAAGTTTTCTTTTTGATGGTACCACTCTTACAGTTATAAAACTTCTTATATATTTCAAATAGTATCCACCCAAAACTTTTTACTCATCCATTGCTTCAAGGAGTTAGAAGGGCAAGTAAGTATTTTTACAAGGCTAGGAAAAAATCAGCTCATTTCTATCAATATGTCAGCACATTTCTTATCAGGACCTGTCTTGTCCACCCAAAATAGCAGTCAACAATTCATTTTTAGCAAACTAAGGATTGAGTATGAAATGTTGCTTACATTACTAGGATTTAAAAATCAAAGGGAAATGAAGACTGTTCAAGGTAGTGGTAAATGAGGATGCTAAATTCACATTCTCCCATTGACACAACAAATCTACAACAACATAAGGAATAATCCCCTTAAAAGGGGACCTGAAAACTGGATGCACAGAGCCTCCACATCAAAGAGAGAGAAAACATGAGGAAGTACCAAATAGAAGTTTCATAATATAAAAAATACACTAAAGGGGTTCAATAGCAGACTGGATGAGGTAGAAGGAAGGTAAAGTCAGCAAGCTGGAACAAAAATGATGAAATGAATCCAGAGTCGCAGAGAAGAGACAGAAAGAGAATACACACACACACACACACACACACACACACAGTGAAGAAATAGTGGCTGAAAACATCCCTAATCTGGGGAAGAAAAATAAACATCAAGGTCCAGGAAGCCAGAGAGTTTAAAATAAGTTGAACAAAGAGAGACATACACCAAGAAGCACTATAAGTAAAATGGAAAAAATTGAGGATCAAGAGAAAAGCCTAAAAGCAGCAGGAGAAAGTTTGTTACATACAAAGAGAATCCCATAAAGCTATCAGAAAAAAATTAAGCTGAAACTTTACAGGTCAAAAATCATGAAAGAAGTCATCCAAAGTGCTCAAAGGAAAAACTTCCAACCAAGAATTCTCTATCTAGCAAGGTTTTTATTCTGAATTAAAGAAATGATCAAGAGTTTCCTAGAAAAGCAAAAATTTTAAAAGTTCATCATTGACAAAACCAGCCCTTCAAGAAGTATCAAAGGGATTTCCAAAAGATGAAAAGAAATGGCACCAATTAATAGTAGTGCAACATATGAAAGAAAAATATCTCACTAGAAAAGATAAATATATAATAAAGGCAGGAAATTACTTAAAGCAAGCATGAAAGTTGAGACAAAATTAATAGAAATTACTGAAATTACAATAAGTAGTTAAAGGATGCAAAAAGTTAAAATATGCAAAATGTGTCATCAAAAGTGACAACATAATGGGGGATTAAAAAGAAATAAAATCTGAGCATATTACAAAGCTTTAATATTCACAAAAATGTTGTCACTACTATTTACATAAGATGTCATATGTAAATGAAAGTAACCACAAGGGGCAAATGTGTAATAAGTACACAAAAGAAAAATGGGAAAGACATCTCAACACTAGAGAAAACCACCAAAGGACAATGGAAGAGAGAAAGAAGAAAGGGGAAAGGGAATTACAAATTAGCCAGAAAGCAAAATACAGTGATAAGTCCGTGCCTATCAATAATTAAGTGTAAATGGACTAAAGTCACCCATCAAAAAAACAGTGCCTAAATGGATTAAAGAAACAACATCTATGACTTGCCTACAAGAAACTCACTTCAGAAGACACAGCACACACAAACAAAGTGAAGGGATAGAAAATGCAAATGGAAATGAAAAGAAAGCTGCAGTAGCTATTCATGTTAGTTAAAACAGAGGTTAAAACAGTGACTATAATAAAAGACAAAGGACATTACATAATGATTAAGGAGTCAATCCAACAAGAAGATGTAACATTTATAAATGTATATGTACCCACCAGAGAAGAGTCATAACATATAAAGCAAATATTACTAGACTTGAAGAAACAAAGAAATGCAATAATAGTAGGGGACTACAACACCCAACTTACATTAATTACTAGATCGTACACATGAGGACTCAGAGACTAAGGAGGACTCAGGATTCTAATGCCACATTAAACCAGATAAATTAACATATATATCAATATCTATATCTAAAACATTCCATCCCAAATTAACAGAAAACACATTCTTTCAAGTGCATATGGAATGTTCTTCAGGAAGAATCACATATTGGGTCACAAAACAAGTTTCAAATTCAAGAAATATGAAATCACATGAAGCATCTTCACTAACCAAAATAATATAAAGCTAGAAATCAAACACAAGGTAGAAAAGGGAAAACTACAGAGACATTGAGATTAAACAACATGCTATTCCTAGAGACAAATTAAAACAAATATGGCATACCAAAATTTATGAGATGAAGCAAAGGCAGTTCTAAGAGGGAACTTCACAGCAATACAGGCTTATGCAAAGAAACAATAAAGGTCTCAATCTAAATTTATATCTAAAGGAAGTAGAAAAAGAACAAATGAGGTCTAAAATTAGCATAAAGAAGGAAAAAAATAACAATTGGAGTGGAAATAAAGTCTAAAAAATATAGAAAACATTAATAAAACTAGGAGCTAGTTTATTGAAAAGATAAGCAAAATAAACAAGATTTCCCCTAGACTAACCAAGTGAAAAGGAGAGAGGACTCAAAATCAGATGAAAGAGAAGTTACAAATGACATCACAGAAATAAAGGATCATAGCAGACCACCATGAACAACATATGTCAACAAGTTGTACAACCGAGAAGAAATGAATAAATCCTAGAAACAGATTATCTTTCAAGACTATATAATAAAGAAATATAAAATCCAAGTAGAGAGAATACTACTAAGAAAACTGAGAAGTAATTAAAAAAAATCTCCCTCCAAAAAACAAAAGCTCAGGAACAGATGGCTTCACTGTCTAATTCTACAAAACATTCAAAATTTAATACCTGTCCTTCTCAAACTTTCACAAAACACTGAAGAAGAGGGAAACTTTCCAAACACATTTTATAAAGCTGGTAGTACTCTAACATCAAAATAAGACATGGACACCACACACAAATAGAAAATTATAAACAAGCATCTTTGATGAACATAGGATGTATAAAAGAAAAATCCTCAGCAACATATCAGCAAATGGGATCTAAGAATACATTGAAACAATCATACACCATGATCAAGTATGCAAGAATAATTCAACATCCACGAAAACCAAGCAACATGATACACCACAGTAACAAAATATAGGATAAAAATCATATGATTATCTCAATAGATGCTGAAAAAGCATTTTTTAAAATTCAATATCCATTTAAAATAAAAATTCACAACAGAGTATAGAGGGAATAGACCTCAACATAATAAAGGCCATATTTGATAATCCACAGATAACATCCTACTCAAAGTTTTCAGCTTTTTAAAGACTGGGAACAGGACAAGGATGCCCACACTCACTACTTTTACTCAGTATAGTATTGGAAGTCCCAACCACAGCAGTCAGACAAGAAAAGAAGTGCATCAAAATTGCAAAGAAAGAAGAAAAACTCATTATTTGCAAATGACATGATACTATAGAGATAACACTAAAGGCTCCACCAAAAAACAAACAAAAAACTGTTAGAACTGATAAATGAATTCAGTAAAGTTACAGGGTACAAAATCAATATACAGGAATCTGACATTTCTGTACACTAATAAGCTATCAGAAATGGAAATTAAATAAATAATTTATAAATAAATTCTATCTATAATTACATCAGAAATAATACCCAGGAATAAGTTAAATCAAGGAGATAAAGGACATGTACACTGAAAAACTATGACACTGATGAAAATAGTTGAAGAAGGGACAGATAAATGGGAAGATATCCCATGATCATGAATTGGAAAAATATTATTGAAACGTCAACACTACCTAGAGCAATCTACAGATTCAATGCAATCCCTATCAAAATTCCAATGTTATACTGCACAGAGCTAGAACAAATAATTGTGAAATTTTATAGAACCACAAAAGATCCTGAATAACCAAAACAACCTTGAGAAAGAACAAAGCTGGAAGTATCATCCAGTGAATCCAAAGCTATAGTAATTAAATAATGTACTGGCACAAAAACAGATACATAGGTCAATGGAACAAGAATAAGAGCCCCAAAATAAACCTACACATATATGGACAATTAATTTACAACAAAGGAGTAAAGAACATACAATGTAGAAAGGACAATCTCTTTGATAAATGATAATGAGAAAGTTGGACAGCTACATATAGAAATAAAACTAGACCACTATCTTAAACCACACACACAAATTAATTCAAAACAGATTAAATACTTGAACGAAAGAAAGATTTGAAATCATAAAACTCCTGGGAGAAAACATAGAAAACACAATTTTATTTACATCAGTCAGTGATATTTTGTGGATCTTACTTAACAGCAAGGGAAAGAAAATCAAAGATAAATGGGAATTCATCAAACTAAAAAACCTCTGCACAGAGAAGGAAACCATCACTAAAACTAAAAGACTTAACTGAATGAGAGAAGATATTTCAAAGTCATCTATCTGATGGGGTTAATATCCAAAATAAATAAGGAATTCATGCAACTCAGCAACAATTAAAAAAAGCCCAACTGAAAAATGGGCAGATCTGAACTGAACTTTTTTAAATTTTTTCAAAGAAGACATACAGATGGCCAAGAGGCACATGAAAAGATGTTAAACATTGTTAATTATTAGGAAAATGCAAATCAAAACCACAATGAGATATCACCTCACACCTGTTAGAATGGTTATTATCAAAACGACAAGAAATAACAGATGTTGGGGAGGATATGGAGAACAGTCCTGCTAGTGGGACTGTAAATTAGTAAAGCCGCTATGGAAAATGGCAGGGAGGCTGCTCAAAAAAGTAAGATTGGAATGATTAAAATATGATCCAGCTACTTTGTTTCTGAGTATTTACCTCAAAAACACTATTTTTAAAAGATACATGCACCCCTATGTTCATTGCAGCATTATTTACAAGAGCCAATATATAGAAACAATTTAAGTGCCCACTGATGGATAAATGGAGAACTGCGGCACACATGCGTACACCCATACACATACACAATGGAATACTACTCAGCCATAAAACAAATGATAGCTGCCATTAGCCACAACACAGGTGGACCCTGAAGGTATTAGGCAAAGTGAAATAGGCCAGAGAAAGACGAAAACCATGTAACTTCACTCATTTGTGGAATCTAAAATAATATAACTAAATACAACAAAGATTCATTCATAGATACATAGAATAATATTTACCAGAAGCGAAGGAAGGGGTGGGGGATTAAGCAAAATGGATGAAGAGGGTCAACTGTATGGTGATGGATGCAACTAGACTTTTAATGGTGACTACTCTGTACTGTATGCAGAGTACTGTATATTGTATTGCATACAGATGGCAAATTACAGTAAAAAATGAAAAAATGTATCAGATAGGCCTCAATATTCAAAGACTGATGGAATCTTAGTAAAGTTTAAGAGTAAACTAGAGTGAATATGCTCCTGTCAGAATAAACTCTAAACTCAAGTATACATTCTCCAAACAAGCATATATTAATGGTATCTTCCAGGAAGAGTGTTCAAACTAATCAAGGAAAAATTCCACCTTGTCAATAATCCATCAGGGTAAAAAAGGCAGTCTTATATTAGGCTACAATTCTGGTCATCAATGCCTGATGAAGGTGGGTTTCATCATCACCAAGCAATGGTTTTAGATACTGGCTGGGGGTCCTACAGTTCAACTCAATTGTGACAACACCTAGTGATAACACAACACAGGGTAAGGACTCTTCAAGATTGCCATACACCCCCACCCCACCACTTCAGACTCCAATCATAAGTCCATGCTTCTGATCATCTGTCCACAGATTGGAAGTTCCAAGATCCCACTGTGAATTTGATTAGTTTGCTAGAGTGGCTCAAAGAGCTCAGAGAAACATTTTACCTACAAGATTTCCTGTTTATTATAAAAGGATATAAGTATGGAACAGCCAGATGAAAAAAGATACATAAATCAAAGTATGGGAAAAGGACTATGAGTTTCCACATCATCTTCAGAAGGTACCAATCTTCCCAGATCTCCAGGTATTCACACATCTGGAAGCTCTCTAAGCCCCACCCATCTGTGATTTTATGGAGGCTTCATTACTCAGGCACAATTGATTCAACCATTGGCCACTGGTGATTGAACTCAATGCAGAGGTATGGGAGGTGGCATTTAAAGTTCCAACACATTAATCCTGTGGTTGGTTTCCCTAGTAATCAGCCCCCATCCTTTGCTGTGATCCGAAGTCATCTAATTAACAGAAAAGACACCTTTATTCTAGGAAATTTCCAAGGGTTTTAGAAGTTCTGTGCCCAGAAGAGTGGATAAGGAAATATAGTTATTATTATAAGTCACAATATCACAAGGCCCCAGTTGGTTCTCTTTTCTAGTTACAAGCCCTTTTGGCTGTTCCTACTGTTCAAACCTGTGCTGAACTACTTTGCTCAACACAAGGCACCTGATAGAAGACAGAGGAGATGATTCCTGCCTTCACAGAATAGCCAGTCTACACAAAATTCAGATAAATAACTACATGCAACACAGCATGATATTGAAGTGTGAGATTAATCAGGAAGGCAGCCTAACTCAAGTTTAGAGGGTGAGAAAAGATACCTAATTAATCAAACCACTTCTTTCCTCATGCTTTCTACAATGTTAGTTTCTTTGTGAAAACTGACCTTGTGTCTTTTTCTGTAACATGTATGCATGTGTGCTAAGTCGTTTCTGTCATGTACAACTCTTTGTGACCCCATGGACTGCAGCCCGCCAGGCTCCCCTGTCCATGGGATTCTCCAGGCGAAAATACTGGAGTGGGTTGCTATGCCCTCCTTCAGGGGATCTCCTTGGCCCAAGGATCAAACCTGCGTCTCTTATGTCTCCTGCATTGGCAGGCAGCTTCTTTACCACTAGCGTACCTGGGAAATACTCCCTATAACATGGCTATCCTCTAATGAGGATGCCTCCCTGGTAGCTACCTCCCTGGAAGTTCAGATGGTAAAGGACCCACCTGCAATGCAAGAGCCAAGGCTTGATCCCTGGGTGGTACATGACTGAGAGTCGTACATGACTGAGCAACTAAGCCACATCCTCTAATGAAGCTCTCCCCCCACACACCTAGTCCTAAATAGTGGCAGAATTTTCAGGCATTCTGGGATGGCTACATTTCAGAATTTCCACTTGTTCTCTGGAGTGCAGTGATAGAGAAGCTCCAGGTACCAACTGGGGTTGAATATCAAAGTATATTCTGTTTCATTCCTGTCTGCTGTATATGCCACCTTCTTGACTTTCTTGATTCATCTGTTTCTCTGCTGCTGCTCTAATACATGGAAACTTACATAACCAAATTCAGGTCCATCTTTCCATTCACTCTACATTATTGATAAAAGGGTAATTTTTCTCTGGTTCAGAGATACAGTTTTTAAGAGGGCCGTTTCCAGAATGGGCTTTTGAAGCACCAAGCCACTTCTGACTGTGCCTTTTTTTGTCTCTATGACCTTTGACAAGGATTGCAGCCAGCTGCATTGGAAGAGCTTACCATATGTTGAAAACTGTCTTCTTACACCTGCTCTTACATTCCTTGCTTCCAATGTGAACATGTGTCTAAAACTGATTTGAATTATACAGCCTTGTTTCTCATCACTTGTAACAGGGATGGATCTAGTAGGGAATCATCCATTCGAACTAGGATTATCCAGACCTTATGTATCATCTTGAAATGTTTTAATGAATATCAGTGAATCTGATCATCAATAGTTAACAAAAGTATATTCCCTTATAAACTCCATGTAGATTCACTCCATTTTTTATTCTAAAAGGAGTCTAATAGCAGGCATTAACATTTTTAAAGCGTGATTACAAGGCTCAGTGGTATACTAAAATTGATATTTGCATTTTCTGTGATATATATAAAGACTTCAGCAATGGAACTCTGATAATAAAAACAGGACTAGGTCACTCAGGCAGCACAGAGCCCTGTGGTTAAGGAAAATACCTAAGTTCTCAGTAGTAACGCCCCAGTCAGAATTCAAATTCAGTTCTGACATCAGTCACTTGACTTTCCAAATCTCCCAGCTACCTTAAAACAACTCTTCCTTCTCGTCAAATGCTAGTTCAAAAGTTTATAATTTTATCCTCACTTGTTACTCTAGTATCTACTATTAACATGGATTTTCACTGTTGAACAACAATCTTTAAATCAGTAAATGATTATCTGAAGTACTTTTTCATAGGATGTATTATTAAATTTATTTGTAAAGTAACAAAAGGCTTCCTTATGCTTAAAGCTGAGACAGTTTAAATTTAATGCACACAGCTATACCAGGAAATGTTTATACACTGAACTGTGAGGCCTCCATCAACAAGTTCCCTTGTCCTATGGCTTTTAGTGGGATTTATCCAGTGAAAGGCAATGGTAGGAGATTACTGGGCAGGAAAAGAGAGTAAGACCAGAGGGTTTATCCTTCAGTTTCCTCCCTGCCAGGTCACAGCAGGCTGGCCCTGTTTCTTGACTGAATGCCACAGCTCATTTGGCAATGTGCTCCACACAAGTCTCTCTCCAACTACTGATTGGCAAAGGGCAGTGAAGGTTTCCTTACTGCTAGCCCTGGGACACTTTCCTTAAACCCATCTATATCTTTACACCACCTGAGTATGCCCAGTTTCCTGATTTATACAGTTGCAAATAAACATGCTTTGCACTTGGGCCTTAGACGAATGTGACTAGCATCATCACCTGATTTCTTCCTGTGTTTGTGGACTAGAAACAACTTTGTTTAAGCCTGTTTTCTTTTTCCTTTTCCCCCAGTGTAACTATTTCCTTCATGACAAATACCCTAAGCCCAGGAACAATGCCATCTTTACAACACAACTCCATAACCTGACTTGTAGATTTCTGTCTCTAAGGTTCACGTAATATTCAGACAACTTCACAGTGAAGAGACATCATGTGAATTCCTGGGGTGATCCATGATCCGGGATATACAGGATTTCTGACCTTCATGCTGCATTAACAGTCAAAAAATTGGACAATTAAGTGACAGCTGAGCTGTTGAGACAGCAGAACTGAGGATTAAGAAAACATCTGGATCACCCAGTAGTTAAAAAGGGTTGTTTAAAAACAGTGTCATTATTAAACTTACTTATATAAATTTGACTGTAGTTGCTTAACATAACTGACCTTATTCTAGAGGTGTTTGCTTTAGACTGCTGAAAAGGTGGAAGAACAAACTTCAAAAACAAACTGTTTACTTTTACCTTATTATTCCATTATCTGCCATCCCTGAACTCTCATCTACTAGACTGAGTTTCTCACTACTGTACATTTACACTGCTTCAGCATAAGACCTTATTCTGCCCCATTTCCAAAATATAGGTAGAACAAAAATCATTTTATAGATTAATCATAAAGTTAAAAAAAGTTCTTTAGTAAATAATGTGACTTTTAAAAAGTATGACAGCTAAATAAATTTTGTCCACAGGCCTAAATTTAGAATTAAATCAAAAACACACAGACATCAGTGTTTTATAGTTTTCTATGTATAGGTCTTTTGTTTCTTTAGGTAGATATACTCCTAAGTATTTTATTCTTTTTGTTGCAATGGTGAATGGTATTGTTTCCTTAATTTCTCTTTCTGTTTTTTCATTGTTAGTGTATAGGAATGCAAGGGATTTCTGTGTGTTAATTTTATATCCTGCAACTTTACTATATTCATTAATTAGCTCTAGTAATTTTCTGGAAGAGTCTTTAGGGTTTTCTATGTAGAGGATCATGTCATCAGACATTTCTCCAAAGAAGACATACAGATGGCTAACAAACACATGAAAAGATGCTCAACATCACTCATCATCAGAGAAATGCAAATCAAAACCACAATGAGGTACCATTACACGCCAGTCAGGATGGCTGCTATCCAAAAGTCTACAAGCAATAAATGCTGGAGAGGGTGTGGAGAAAAGGGAACCCTCTTACACTGTTGGTGGGAATGCAAACTAGTACAGCCACTATGGAAAACAGTGTGGAGATTTCTTAAAAAACTGGAAATAGAACTGCCATATGACCCAGCAATACCACTTCTGGGCATACACACTGAGGAATCCAGATCTGAAAGAGACACGTGCACCCCAATGTTCATCGCAGCACTGTTTATAATAGCCAGGACATGGAAGCAATCTAGATGCCCGTCAGCAGACGAATGGATAAGGAAGCTGTGGTACATATACACCATGGAATATTACTCAGCCGTTAAAAAGAATTCATTTGAATCAGTTCTAATGAGATGGATGAAACTGGAGCCCATTATACAGAGTGAAGTAAGCCAGAAAGATAAAGAACATTACAGTATACTAACACATATATACGGAATTTAGATAGATGGTGGCGATAACCCTATATGCAAAACAGAAAAAGAGACACAGAAGTACAGAACAGACTTTTGAACTCTGGGGGAGAACGTGAGGGTGGGATGTTTTGAAAGAACAGCATGTATATTATCTATGGTGAAACAGACCACCAGCCCAGGTGGGATGCATGAGTCAAGTGCTCGGGCCTGGTGCACTGGGAGGACCCAGAGGAGTCGGGTGGAGAGGGAGGTGGGAGGGGGGATCGGGATGGGGAATACGTGTAACTATATGGCTGATTCATGTCAATGTATGACAAAACCCACTGAAATGTTGTGAAGTGATTGGCCTCCAACTAATAAAATAATATTAAAAAAAATAATAATAAATAAATAAATAAAACAAAAACAAAAACAAAAAAAAACACACACAGACAACAATAAAAAAAAAAAAAACACTAATCTCATTACAGCTAGAAAGAAATGGTTCAATAGCATTCTTTTTCCCTAAATAATAAAAATGCATTTATAGTTCTATAGTAGTAGTAATTCCTAGAGCCACTACTTTGGGAAAAGTAACTGGGCATTTCAAATGTCATTCACATTTGGGGGAAAAAAAAAAGAAAATGCACACACACATAGCCAAACTCCCTGCCCTCAGAACAGGATGGATAGACACTGATAACAATCATTATTATAAGTTAAGTGGTGTCACAAGCCCAGATTCAAATTTATCTTTCCAGCATCTAGCTAAGAACTAGCTGACCCAACAGTCTCCGGAAATAAGATTATCACAGAACGAGCAAAACATCAAGGCCTATAACCTTGAGTTTCTTTATCTATCAGTAATCCTGGCAGGATGGCAGAAGTACAATTTGTAACCAAAACAGATTCCTCTGGTTTTCCTTCAGGATGAAGTTGCTATTTGTTTCACCTCACCCAAAAGTTAGGGTAAAATGAGAAAAGATTCAGAGCACTGGATGGAACTTTTCTCTTGATTCCAACTTAATGTAACACTATCTTTTTCTACTGCTCCAACAACAATTAAAATTAAGTGTTAAAGAAACTCCTTTTCTGCTTTTTTTTCCCTTAAACTTGCCCAGAAATGTCTCTGCCACACACCTGTGCTCAAGCCCTTCTGTTAGATGTATGGGCACAAGTTGTGGTTCAAGCCCATCTGTCTGAGTCCAGTTGGAGACTTCTATATTTACCCAAGTGCATCTATATATCTCTTTAATGCAAGGTTTCATTAGAACAACTTAGGCATGGCCAAAACGCAAAATTACATGAGCACTGCTAGCTCATGGGTTAGCTACAAGATGCGATTTTTTGGTTTAAAAAATCTTGCACAATTAACAAGATTAAAATGAATTATTGATTTTATGTCATACCTATGGGATAACAAACAGAACAAATGGAAGACAAAAGAATTTATCTGAATTTCCTGAGGCCAAAAAAAGCTCAGAGGTCTTTCAACTCAAATGTGTCTTTCCTCACATTCTCTTTTGCCCTGCATGGAGCAAGAGTACTTAATTCCCTTTTCTACCATTATAGGCAGATCTAAAGAAAGAACATAGTGCTGTGAATTTCAGGTGTTTATGAATGAGGACTGTAACAGGAAAACATATATAACAGCAATGGACATCTATAATCGAATATTTTCCTGTTTAAAATTTCAGTTGAGATTTATTTCCTTGTACTTTATTTTCACTGAATAATAAAACCAGCTGATCACAATCCTGTTCATAAAACACTTTCTTGCTGCTTAGAATTATTATTACTTACGAAAAGACCATTAGTTTTTTCATCAGCCCATAAACTAATTCCAATTCATTTAAGCCTCTCCTACGGGTAATATTTCCTGGCATTTTAAGGAGCTCTATTGCTCTGCTCTGCTCTTTTCTTAAATGTAGGATATTCACAAATTGAAAAATAAAAGAAAAAATGGATAACTGCTTAACTATTTATAAAATTTCTGAAATATTCCTCTTTTAAAAGATTTCTTTAAAAATTCACAGACAGCTTGTGGTCCACTTTGGCTCCCAGATCTTATTCTACTGCATACACCTTGTAGCTAATATAATGTAATCGCTAGTAAAATACAGCTAATAACTATGATGCTCAGATTTTAAAGATAATTTTGTGTTTATTTGCATCATTTTTATTATATTGCTATATAAACATTAATATTAAAGGTTATTAAAAGAGAGCATTATAAATACAATTAGGACAAAATTTTAAGAAATATCCAGAACAAAAGCCTGAATTGAAAACATTTAAAACACTGCTATAGGTCAGATCTAGCATCTGTCAGTTCTTCAGTATTTGACATATTGCTCACACTTTATAACTTTTTTTTGCTAAGTGAAGCCTACAAAAAGAGTTCATATCACAGTATCCTGGAACAAGTAGATGAAATTCTATTTGTGCTTTAAAAGTTTTCATTTTTTTTTCCTCCAGATATCTTGATGACTAAAATAATTGGAGAAAAGTGAAGTTTAATACACTGATCCCCAAGTATTTCTCTTGCCACCAATGAACTTCCATCTCTTGGAAAAAAGAGCAAATGAGTGCTTGATTAATGCTGTGTTGGGGGGGGGGGGGAGGGTTCCATTAAAAAAAAAAACAAAACTGGATGTAAACAGCTCAAGGTCCACTACTGACTTGTAATCTCCAAGGAAAACTGGTTCTATAATAGAATATTTCATTTCCTATGCAGTTAGGAAAAAATAACTAAATAAAAGATATCTGAAGAAAAAGTTAAAAGTAAATAAATAGAGACACAGTAAAAATAACTTTGAAAAGCTTTGTCTTCACACAAGGTATTATTGTCTTATTTAAAGGGTAACACGAGTAATTATTTCCTGGCCCAAGAACTTTGATACACTATCAGAAATAACTCATTTTAGAGCAAGGACACTGGTAACTCCCTCTAAATTCATTATGAGGATTATGAAGATTTTATTAGTCAAGGTTGGTGGGTGGGGGGAAAGCAAGACTGAGCCCACTAATCTATCTTAGTGAGAGGCAGGGTTGAGTTTAGACAGGTGAGGAAAAGAGCATAGGTCCTAATGTTAAGGATAGTTCTGCAGTGATTCTCTAGCTGCAATAGATAAAATAGTTAAGATTAATAGTTTAGGTCAATTAAGCCTTTCTTTCCATGTTGTAATTCATCATCCGTTCTGGAAACCAATTTACTAGCCTTCATTCAGAGGTGCATACTCCCCCACAACAGGGTATCTGTACGTGTTTTTCTATTTTCAGAAGTCTCTGTCTCCCCATCTGTAAATATTGCCTCAGTATCCCAATTTTTCATTCCTATCTCATCATTCAAATGGCTTCCACAGGGAATACATACCTATTCACCAGATGAGGTCAACACTTCAAATTGAAATCTCACAAAAGTAAGTATCTCCTTATCCTGTGATCGTATTTTGTCTTCATGGTTATTTGATGAATGAATTAACCAACAGATGAATGAACACTTAACTCAGCCAAAAAGTACTCGAGTCAGTTGACAAATATTTGTGATGGTTCTGTCCTTAAACATGGAAAATCCCAAGTTGACATAGCTTGCATTATGACCATCTTCCTTTTTCTTTAAACTGTCTGTGGTTAGAAAATGTTTATTCAAATTAACCAAACCACTCATTTGAGAGGTATTTTTCTTACAATAGAACTTCTTCAATTTGGCATTTCAAAGGAGAACATTTGTTCTACTTAAATATTTCTGGAATGCTAACACTTTCAACAATCTGTCCTCAGAGAATGTAATTAATCGGGTGCATTTAATTATGGCACATGTAGCAATTTTAGTATTGGGTCTGGATAGTATTCTACAAACACTGTTGTCTAGTTTTGACAAGAAAGTTGGCCTGAAGGCCAGATCTCATGGTCTAAGGGTTAGAATGTCATCAAAGGACACAGCAGAGACAGTTGTGAGTTCAGTGGTGGATAACTTAGCATCTCTATCAAGTATGGAAAGTCTCCTTTAAGGTGAAATCATTGATGATTTGGGTTTAGCAGTCAAGGATCTGGATTCCCTTTATTGTATTGAGTATGAAACAAGAATCTTAGTGACCTTGACATCTGAATGCATGGAGTCATGGATTTGTTACACAGCCACCTAAGGCTCTCACTGCCTGAATCCAGCAGACAGCATAATTAAACAGCAAGAGTTCCTGGAGGGGAATGTTAATGAGCCTACTTGGCAGCCCACAGTCTGTTCCCCAGATGGTGCAAGGGTTATAAATTGTCAATAGGGTAAGAGTAGTGAAGTAAGTCAGAGAAAATGCTGAAAGACTCCTACACTACTGCAATTTTCTGAAATATTAGTCCCACCATGGAAGTATTTGGAGATTCAGTGGCAGGGTAGAAGTACCAGCATATTCTTTGTACTTTGAGCTGTAGGAACACATCAAAGTTGCACTGGCTATTTAAATAGACATCATTCTGTTAAACTGAATATTGGGGTGGTTAACTCAAGCAATTTCATGAGGTTGATAATGACTGTAAAAGCAGGACAATATCATTAAAGCTTGACCAATTTCATGGGTAGTATTTATTATTTTCTGCCTTTTTATTTTTCCTAATGGATGGAATCTGGAGCATACAAGCCCTTGCCTAATTAGGGCATTTTTGAATGAGTAATATCTTAGGAAGAAACCCTTTCCCATGACCTTAAAGTCACGCTCTCACTATTCTAAACTAACCAGTGTAAAAGCAACATCTATTAAGAATAAAAACACCTCTTTTCCTTTTATCAAGCTTTCTCTTCAGCTTATCTTTAAATAAGCTTTAGAGCCAAATGAATATATGAAAGTTAGGGTGAAGTTTAACTTTCACTGAATTTCAGAAGTCAATTATAAGATCCATCTGTTTCAAAATCTAGGGGGGCCCCAATAATTTTTGACTCTTAGTGTCCATATCTTAATGCAACCTTTTTTTCATTAATGTGTCTAGTTTCTAAATAGAACATAACAACAACAACAAAAATGTCACCTCTATGATAAGATTCTGTTATGTAAGACTGCCTGAGATGACCAGAGTAAGAGTTTCTCCTCTGACCTCAGAGAAGCAAGCTGTTGTATTAACTGCCTATGAAGAGGGCCATGGAACAGAGAACTACAGATAATCTCTAGGAGTTCAGTGCATTTATATAGCTATAAGGAATTGGATTCCTCCAAAAACCACCTCTCAGTTCACATTAGTTCAGTCACTCAGTCATGACTCTTTGTGACCCCATGAATCGCAGCACACCAGCCCTCCCTGTCCATTACCAACTCCCAGAGTTTATTCAAACGAATATCCATTGAGTCAGTGATGCCATCAAACCATTCATTCCTCCGTAGTCCCCCTCTCCTCCCACCTTCAATCTTTCCCAGCATCAGGGTCTTTTCAAATGAGTCAGCACTTCGCATCAGGTGGCCAAAGGATTAGGAGTTTCAGCTTCAACATCAGTCCTTCCAATGGACACACAGAACTGATCTCCTTTAGGATGGACTGGTTGGATCTCCTTGCAGTCTAAAGGGCTCTCAACAGTCTTCTCCAACACCACAGTTCAAAAGCATCGATTCTTCTATGCTCAGCTTTCTGTATAGTCCAATTCTCACATCCATAAATGACTACTGGAAACACAATATCCTTGACTAGATGGAACTTTGTTGACAAAGTAATATCTCTGCTTTTTAATATGCTGTCTAGGTTGGTCATAACTTTCCTTCCAAGGAGTAAGTGTCTTTTAATTTCATGGGTGCAATCACCATCTGCAGTGATTTTGGAGCCCCCAAAAAGTAAAGTCAGCCACTGTTTCCACCATGAAGTCATGGGACCGGATACCATGATCTTAGTTTTCTGAATGTTGAGCTTTAAACCAACATTTTCACCCTCCTTTTTCACTTTCATCAAGAGGCTTTTTAGTTCCTCTTCACTTTCTGCCATAAGGGTGGTGTCATCTACATAGCTGAGGTTATTGATATTTCTCCCAGCAATCTTGATTCTGGTTTGTGCTTCATGCAGCCCAGCATTTCTCATGATGTACTCTGCATAGAAGTTAAATAAGCAGGTGATAATATATAGCCTTTACGTACTCCTTTTCCTATTTGGAACCAGTCTGTCATTCCATGTCCAGTTCTAACTGTTGCTTCCTGACCTGCATACAGGTTTCTCAACAGGCAGGTCAGGTAGTCTGGTATTCCCATCTCTTTCAGAATTTTCCACAGTTTATTGTGATCCACACAGTCAAATGCTTTGGCATAGTCAATAAAGCAGAAATAGATTCCTTTCTGGAACTCTCTCCCTATTTCAATGACCCAGCAGATGTTGGCAATTTGATCTCTGGTTCCTCTGTCTTTTCTAAAACCAGCTTGAACATTTGGAAGTTTACAGTTCATGGATTGCTGAAGCCTGGCTTGGAGAATTTTGAGCATTACTTTACTAGTGTGTGATATGAGTGCAATTGTGCAGTAGTTTGAGCATTCTTTGGCATTGCCTTCTTTTGGGATTGGAATGAAAACTGACTTTTTCCAGTCCTGTGGCCACTGCTGAGTTTTCCAAATTTGCTGGCATATTGATTGCAGCACTTTCACAGCATCATCTTTCAGGATTTGAAATAGCACAACTGGAATTCCATCACCTCCACTAACTTGGTTTGTAGTGATGCTTTCTAAGGCCCACTTGACTTCACATTCCAAGATGTCTGGCTCTAGGTGAGTGATCACACCATCATGATTTTCTGGGTCGTGAAGATTCTTCTTTGTATAGTTCTTCTGTGTATTCTTGCCACCTCTTCTTAATATCATCTGCTTCTGTTAGGTCCATCCCATTTCTGTCCTTTACTGAGCCCATCATTGCATGAAATGTTCCCTTGGTATCTCTAATTTTCTTGAATAGATCTCTAGTCTTTTCTATTCTATTATTTTCCTCTATTTCTTTGCATTGATCGCTGAGGAAGGCTTTCTTATCTCTCCTTGCTATTCTTTGGAACTCTGCATTGAAATGGGCATATCTTTCCTTTTCTCCTTTCCTTTTTGCTTCTCTTCTTTTCACAGCTATTTGTAAGGCCTCCTCAGACTGCAGTTTTGCTTTCTTCCATTTCCTTTTCTTGGAGATGTTCTTGATCCTTATCTCCTGTACAATATCACGAACCTCCATCCATAGTTCATCAGGCACTCTATCAGATCCAGTCCCTTAAATCTATTTCTCACTTCCACTGTATAATCAAAAGGCATTTGATTTAGGTCATACCTGAATGGTCTAGTGGTCTTCCCCACTTTCTTCAATTTAAGTCTGAATTTGGCAATAAGGAGTTCATGATCTGAGCCACAGTCCGCTCCCGGTCTTGTTTTTGCTGACTGTATAGAGCCTCTCCATCTTTGGCTGCAAAGAATATGATCAATCTGATTTCAGTGTTGACCATCGGGTGATGTCCATGTATAGAGTCTTCTCTTGTGTTGTTGGAAGAGGGTGTTTGCTATGGCCAGTGTATTCTCTTGGCAAAATCTATACTTGCTTCTTTCTGTACTCCAAGGACAAATTTGCCTGTTACTCCAGGTATTTCTTGACTTCCTACTTTTGCATTCCTGTCCCCTATAATGAAAAGGACATCTTTTTGGGGGTGTTAGTTCTAAAAGGTCTTGTAGGTCTTCATAGAACCATTCAATTTCAGCTTCTCCAGCATTACTGGTCAGGGCATAGACTTGGATTACCATGATATTGAATGGTTTGCCTTGGAAATGAACAGAGATCATTCTGTCATTTTTGAGATTGCATCCAAGTACTGTATTTCGGACTCTTCTGTTGACTATGATGGTTACTCCATTACTTTTAAGGGATTCCTGCTCACAGTAGAAGATATAATGTTCATCTGAGTTAAATTCACCCATTCCAGTCCATCTTAGCTGGCTGATTCCTAGAATGTTGATGTTCACTCTTGTCATCTCCTGTTTGACCACTTCCAATTTGCCTTGATTCATGTACCCTACATTCCAGGTTCCTATGCAATATTGCACTTTACAGCATGAGACCTTGCTTCTATCACCAATCACATCCACAACTGGGTATTCTTTTTGCTTTGGTTTGTCTTGCTAACCACCTCTAGAGGACCACAAACTCCAGAAAGAAATGCAACCTGGCTAAGCTTGACAGTAGTCTTGTAAAACCGAGAGCCATGGACTCTGCTAAGCAACATCTGAACCCTTGACTCATGAAAACCAAGAAAATAATTTTGTATTAAGCCAATATGTTGTGATAGCTTGCTGTATCACAATATAAAATATATCATCGAAGAATTATTCATTTTGACCATGTGGTGGCTACTTTTATGTGTCAACTTGACTGAGCCTCAGGGTGCTAAAATATTTGATCAAACATTATTCTGGGTGTTTTCATAAGGATGTTTCTGGGTAAGATGAATATTTTTTTATTTTTTAAGATGAATATTTAAATAGGTAGACTGAGTAAAGCACATTGCATTCTCTAAAGTGAGCAGGACTCACCCAAACAGCTAAAGGCCTGAAAAGAACAGAAATGCTGATATCGCTCAAGTAAGAAAGAATTATTGCTGCCTGATAGTTTTGAAGTTGGACATGAGCTTTTCTTTTGCCTTTGGACTTAAACTGAAATAGAGGCTCTTCCCGGTGCATGACCTGCCAACTTTTGAACTGGACCTATACAGTCAGCTGTCTCAGCTTGCTCACTTACCCTGAAGATCTTTGAACGTGCCAGCCTCCATAATCATATGAACAAATTCCTTCTAATACACACATACACACACACACACACAAACTCACTCTGTTGTTTCTGTTTTTCTAGAGAACCTTGACTAATACAGGCAATAGTCACAAGTGAAAAGAACTGCCAATCTTAGAGATGGAGGGAACTGTAAACATCAGCTTGAGAAATTTCCATCCTCAATCTGCAGACTCTATGGACTGTTGGCTCATTTTAATTTAACAAAAGCACAAGTTTATAGCCCTGATTTCTTAGCAAACACTTTCAAACTGACCCAAAAACTGTCTTCCTCACAGGGGCTAGTTATACTAGCCTATAGTAAGTATTGATATATTTCCTCTTTCAAAGATTTGGATAACTGTTTGGCCTCTAATAAATCTTATCTTATCCAAGTGAAACAGCTCTATTTCTTTTAGTTCTTTCCTGCATGACATAATTTCAGAACAACTCACATTCTCTCCAGGTATTTTTTAAGGTGCATTAAGTCTTCTATGCACTCAGAACTAAAAACAACATTCTCAACTAAATATGATCAAAATAAAATGTAATGGTATTATTAAATCCTTTGAACTATTTCTAGTATGTCAAAGAGACTTGGTTTATATAGTATTCAATTGTGGCTCATATTACAGATTAGTTTAATTATTGTCTTATTATATGTGAGAGTTGAACTATAAAGAAAGCTGAGCGCTGAAGAATTGATGCTTTTGAACTGTGGTGTTGTAGAAGACCTTTGAGAGTCCCTTGGACTGCAAGGAGATTCAACCAGTCCATTCTAAAGGAGATCAGTCCTGGGTGTCCATTGGAAGGACTGATGTTGAAGCTGAAACTCCAATACTTTGGCCACCTGATGCGAAGAGCTGACTCATTGGAAAAGACTCTGATGCTGGGAAAGATTGAGGGCAGGAGGAGAAGGGGACGACAGAGGATGAGATGGTTGGATGGCATCACTGACACAATGAACTTGGGTTTGGGTGGACTCTGGGAGTTGGTGATGGACAGGGTGGCCTGGCGTGCTGAGGTTCATGGGGTCGCAAAGAGTTGTAAAGGACTGAGTGACTGAACTGAACTGTCTTATTATAAAGTCCAGAAAACTAAGCATTTGATATCTCAGCCTCCCTTGCAGCTAGGAGCAATTAAGTAATACCATGCTTATTAATGAAGTATATAGAGAGAAGTCTATTAGGGATGAATCATCATTTTCCTCAATAAAATGATTAAACCTCACCAAGAAAAAAATATTGCCTTTCCTTTCTTCCTGCCTGAAAAGCTATCATGATACATGGAAGTTTAGCAGTTATCTTGTGACCACAGGGCGACAAACACAAACAGAGAGGAAAGACAAATAACGGAGTCTCTGATGAGAGCATAAGCAATTCCATCAACTCTGGACTACCCACTTCCTATCTTCTGGTTGTATGAGAAAAATAAACTTTTATTTTTAAAACCACTATAACTGGGTTTTATGTTACTTGTAACTGAATGCATTCTAAACTGGCACTGGTTTTTTTGGTTTGTTTTTTAAACAGAAACTAAACCTCAGGAAGCTAAAGAGTTTGCCAAAGGCCACATATCTAGTAGAAGAGCCATAACCTCCTTAGCTCAGCTTTCTTGACACCATATGGTTGGCCATTTTACATAATGTTGCCGCTCTAAAGGTATAATATGAATGCTCTATTTTACATATATCACAAAGACAATCTCAATGTTAAAACTAGGATGTGACTAAGACATACACCCTCCGGCACATAAGATGGTCTACAAATAATATAGAAACAATTCTTGGTCATAAATATATTTCAAGACACTCAAGTGAAACATTCAATTATGACCATAAAATTCAATCCAATAAATAAAAACCATAGTGACCCAGAAATTGTTCTTGGGAACTGCCACTCTGGCCTAATCAGAACAGTCCTCTTTTCCTCTTTCCATTAAATTGCATACTTTGGGTCTTACATAAAAGTGGCCTTAGAAGTTAACTTTCTATTTCAACAATAATCCTGAATGAACAATTTTAAGTCTACCACAGAAAGCATACCGAAAATATATTGCCTCATGACCATGAACACAAGAAAAATCTTTGGGGGTCCTTCTCAACTTTTTTTTTTTTTTTAAATGCAGTAAAGAACAATTTTTGCTTTCTTCTACATAGCCATTTTCTCACTCTCTACAATAGGCATACACTTACCAATTTAACTTTAAAAGACACTTTCCTGGCAGATAATCCCTAGTTTGAACAAAAATCCTTCAACTGACATTTTTTGCCATTTTAGAAGAAGGGAAAAAACAAAGCTCACACACAATGTATACTTGAAGGCAAATAAAATGTAATTGAAGGCTCTACTCTTTTATTTCCAACTTATCAAAAAGCCACATAAATTAAAGTACAAATCCCACCACCAAAGACATAGTAAAAGGTTGGAAGAATATTCTAAAGGTCACATTATCTTAATGAAGTGCCACTTCCTGACAACATGGCCATGATATTGGAGTAATATACTCCATTTAGTGGGAAATGCTCTGTGAAATCCATGCCCTCTGCACTCTAAACAAAGACATCGGTAATTTTCTTAAAAGGTCACACACAAAAGTGTTATTTAAAACTAGGCATTTGCCAGTTGTGAATATATGAAAGGTGAATATCAGATTTAGGAATTGGGATAAACTGTTTGTAAAATGCCAGGGTTTTTCACCTATGCTTTAAATATATAAAATTATGTCAGATCATTTCATTCTTTGATATCATTTTATTGAAATATTAAAGGGAAAATTATACTGAAGATTTTAATAAGATTATATCTAAAGCATCTGAAACTGAAACTGTTAGTCACTCAGTCATGTGACTCTTTGCGACCCCATGAGCCTGGAGGCTCCTCTGTCCATGGGATTTCCCAGGCAAGAATACTGGAGTAGGCTGCCCTTTCCTTCTCCAGGATACCTTCCTGACCCAGGGACTGAACCCGGGTCTCCTGCATTACAGTCAGATTCTTTACCACCTGAATCACCAGGGAAGCCTCTGACTTACTCAAAATTGAAAGTGCGTTTGAGTAAACTGACAAAGTTTATTTAGCGTTTGTTTTATTTTAGATTTTTCAGGGAAGAAGTTGCATATTTATATATATGCCACAACTTCAAGTACATTCTCAATAAATATTTTAAAAATATAATTATTATATACTTGTCACCTCAAGAAGAAAGACCTAGCAACCTTATTTATCAAAGTCCTTGAGTGAATAACAATCATTGCCACACTGCTAAAAGAAATACCTATTCTATTTACATAAATTTACTTAGCATGAGTGGATAAGGAGGTTAAAACAATTATGCTTTTTTTTAATGTTTGTAGAATTATAGAAATATCATGGTCAAATAAATTTGTGATAATGTGAAAAAGGTAGTATTTTATTTTTTTTTGAAAGTTTAAGACTTTATTACTTTTTTTTCATTTATTTTTATTGGTTGGAGGCTAATTACTTTACAATATTGTAGTGGGTTTTGCCATACATTGACATGAATCAGCCATGGATTTACATGTGTTCCCCTTCCCAATCCCCTCTCCCACCTCCCCCCTCCCCATCCCATCCCTCTGGGTCTTCCCAGTGCACCAGCCCTGAGCACTTGTCTTCTGCATCCAACCTGGGCTGGTGATCTGTTTCACCCTTGATAGTATATTTGTTTCAATGCTATTCTCTCAGAACATCCCACCCTTGCCTTATCCCACAGAGTCCCAAAGTCTGTTCTGTACATCTGTGTCTCTGAAAAAGATAATATTTTAAAACTAGAAAGATAAGACATTTAATAAGTAGAAGCTGGAAAACTGGTTAATAACATCAGAAATGAAGCACAGTCATCTTAAACATTTATTATAAAATAATCATAAAAATAAACCTCAGGTGGATTTTAAATATTTTGCACATATTACAGAAAAATTTTTGATAATTACCCAGAAGAAAAATAAGGACTATATATATATATATATAGTCTATATATATAGACTATATATATATATATACACACACACACACAGAAGACAAAAATGCACATTAAAAATGGACAGATTTGGCAAATCAAAATTTAAATTTTCTACATGCATAAAAAAGTAACAATTCAAAGAGATTAAATATTTATAGTACACTTGATGAAGAAAAGATTATGTTAAGAATGTCTATAAAATAGAAAAAAACTAACAGACACTTCGCAAAACACAATTAGACAATCTACATATGGAAAATACTTTAATTTCACTAGTAACACATGAAAAGGAAACAAAATGTTTCCAATGCTTCTTTGCTTTATCAAACACAATAGAATGTTTTAAATGATTGATGACTTTTGAGTAAAGATGGAATAACAAACACATGCTTCTATAATCCTTTGTTTCTTAAAAACCCAGTGAACTTCCACAATAAAATAACCATAACAATAAGAGGAAGGAACTGGGATAGTGATGATGAGTAAGAAATAAAAGCATCTACGGATCTGAAGTCTTTCAGGTGCTGCGATACAATTGGATTGACAGAGGAAGAATATTTAGGAAATTAGGTTGCCAAATCCAGGAGGTAAGCAAACATGGTGCCTGACCAAGAGGGGTGAGAAAAGCGTCTCCAAGCTTAGAGTCAAGGAAAGCTAAGAGTCAATATGACCATAGCCTTACTCTAGTTAATAATTCCACTTGAAACAACTGAGGAAGCTGGGGGCTCTCCTTTCCCCAAAGGAGGAAACAGAGCAACTGGTAATCTGGCTTTAGGCCCAAGTCAGGAATGCACTATCAAAAAAAGTATAGTTTGTATCTCTGCTGGGGTTTAGATTGGAGCCTGAGCGGCAAAACTGAATATACAGACGGTAACTCCACACCCTCTCCTGATGGTCCTTCCTCCTGAGTGGCCCTGGCGATGAGCTAACTGAGCCTCTAAGGAGTTGACTGAAGGGGCTGCTTCCTCCAGGAGAGCCTGTGCACTAGTGTTCTCCGGCCGTCTGTCACACTGGGGAGGGGGGCACCCTGCTCCTTTCCCTCAGGGAACTCTGCAGGCCCCAGGAGTGCTCCTGATCATTGCTCACAGTGAATTTACTGCGTGTGGAAAACTTTCCGGGTACCAAGCCCTGTGTCGAGAACTTTAGGAGTCTTTGTCTCTCTTGAGCCCCTTCACGGCCCAGTGAGGTCGATGCTATTAAGCCCCATTTAGAAGAGAAAGAAACGGTAACCCACTCCAGTGTTCTTTCCTGGAGAATCCCAGGGACAGAGGAGCCTGGCGGGCTACAGTCCATGGGATCACAGAGTCAGACATGACTTAGTGACGAAACCACCACCACCACCACCAACTCCACATTCCCAAGGAGACACAGAGGAAAAGAAAACCAAGGTTGGGTGGCTCAACCACTAAGGAGTCTAAGGAATGTCTTGCTTCTCAAACTTCAATGTACTTATGAACTGAATCTGGGCAGTTTTATGAAATACAGAGTCTGATTCAGTAGATCCAGGCTAGGGCCAGAGATTCTGCATTTCCAATGATCTCACAGGGGATCCCCACAAAGCTGACCTTAATATTTCCTTTGAGTAGCATGGCAAAAGGCTTTCATTCCCAGCATAAAACTTTCCATACCCTAGAAACTACAGAGATTCATTTCAATTCCCCATCGCTGAGAAACTTGGGAAACTTTTTTCTCTTTAGCATATTTTTAATTAGATGTCATTTAATCAGAGATTATTTTTCAATCTATTGCATGAAAGTGAAAGTGTTAGTCACTCAGTCATGCCCAACTCTTTTACAATCCCATGGACTGTAGCCCATTAGGCTCCTCTGTCCACGGAATTCTCCAGGCAAGAATACTGGAGTGGGTTGCCATTTCTTTCTCTGGGGGATCTTCCCAACCCAAGGATTGAGTACAGGTCTCCTGCATTGCAAGCAGACTCTCTACTGACTGAACCACCAAGAAAGACCTAATCTATTGCATATATTGGCATAAAACGCACATCCAGTTCTGTTTTAGTTTTTTTTTCCATTTCTACTTTAAATGGAATCTAAATATCACAGAGACTTAATAGTCATGATCATCCATTTTAAAATGAAAGAATTTTCTTCTTTAACAGTCAGAAGCTATTTTTTTCATTAAAAACATTAATCTTTCCATTATACTTCTCCCACATAATTTTTTGAGATATAATTCACACACCATAAAATTCACTTAAGTGAACAATTTAGAGACTTTTTTTTTTTTTACCATAATCAAAGTTGAGCAATCTTCACAGAGCATTCTTAATCACTCACAAAAGACCACCCCTCACCCATTAGCAGTTACTGTCCATCCATTTTTTCACTTTGTCTTATAAAAAATATGTCATCCAGGACTAGAGATATTTTTTACTGTTTTCTTATCAGTTGGAATTTTATTTTTCTTGCCTTATTATTCTGGGTAGATCCTCCAGTACAATACTACACAGAAGTTGTGACAGTAGACATTCTGGTCTCTATCTGGATCTCAGGGGAATAGCATTTTAGTATGTCATCATTAAGAATGATGTTAGCTAAGAGTTTTTAATAGATGGTCTTTACCAAGGAGAGGAAATTCTTTTTCATTTCTGGTTTTTCAAATGCAGTTATCATGAAGGGTGTTGGATTTTATCAAATGATTTTTTGAGATGACTTCTATTGAGATAATCATGTGGTTTCTGTCTTTTATTCTATTAATGTGGTATATTATATTTATACATTTATTACATTATTTTCAAATGTCAAACCTTATATTTCTTAGATAAAACCCAGTTGGTCATGGTGTATAATACTTTTTATGTCACTGAATTTGGTTAGCATTTCACTGAGGATTTTTACACTTATATTGATAAAGAATATTGATTTTCTTATCTTTTGACAGCTTGTACTGGTTTTAGAATCAGGTGATAATGGCTCATAAAATGAGTTTGGAATTATTTGTTTACTTGGTAACTTTTGAAAGACTATGAAGGACTGGTGGTAATTTTTCTTTAAAGGATTGGTAGAATTCTCCAGTGAAGCCATATGGGCTTGATCTTTTTTTTGTGGGAAGTTTTTTGATTACTAATTCAATCTTTTCTTAAACATCTGTTCCAGTTTTCAGCTTCTTCTTTAGTCAGACCTAGTACCTCATGTCTAAGAATTTATTTTTAGATATAGCTATCATAGTATTACCAAATAATTATTTTCATTTTTGTAATGCATGTAGTAATAGCCCCTCTTTCATTCCTGATTTCCTGATTTTAGAATGATCCAAACCTTTTCCCTTTTCTTTTTATATTTTTTATCTTTTCTTGACAATAGGTTTGTTTAAATCGTATGATAATGGCAACTTTGGAAAGTTGGGTTTGTTGTTGATGCTTCTTAGTGATTCTCCTGAGTTTATAAAGTCTGTGATCTTCAGCATGTGTATCCACAGAAGTTTCTTCTCATTTTGCTTAGTGGTTATCGAATAAATTATAAAGAGATTTCCCCAAATTCTTAGAACCAAGAAGATCTCCAGACTAAGCCACAAGGCCTGGTGTACATGGTGGGTCATTCCTGTATCACTCAGGCAGGCAGTTTACAACACCACCTTAACCTTCACTTCCTGTTTGTCCAGAAATTCAAAATCAGCCAGAGGTGAAATTTTGACTCTTCTCAAGTCTTTCCTTGACACAGTTCTTTATATGTGAAAGGACTTCTATATTCTCCAGAGCTTCTCAAAGCCCCCAGTCTATAGACATCTCATTCCCCAGATTTATTTTTAATTCTTTGGTCAGCTTCTTGTTTACCCAACCCTGATGGTCTTCTTAGGAAGCTTTGGCATTAAACAGTTGCTACTGATGGTTTCTCAGTAGTCAATACTCCCAGAGAAAAGGCTGTTTGAACTAAACAGGCTCTAAATGCAGTTAAATGATGGCTTATCTTGGTAATGTAAGTTTCCAAGGATGACCAGAAAAGTCAAATAATGAGCATCTTGAAATGGGAGCTTTTGGGAGCCTCAAAATAAGTTTTTTCCCCTCCAGTGACTGCTAGGCTACTGGTTTTCACTATGCTTGCAGGACCAATGGCTTCCAAGGCTACTACTACAATGCTGGGAAGAGCAGGTGGGGGTATAAATTGGCCAAGTCAAAATGCCACAGACTCCCTGTTATTAAAAGTCAGCTTTTCTAGAATAAACATCCCTTGAATTATTGCAAACTTTTAGATATTTTCAGAGCTCTAAAAAAATTGATACTTTTTGGCACTGTTCTTATTATTATTAATGAGAAATAATATCTTGGAGGTGCTGACTCCACTATTACCCTATAGTAAGTTTTCTTTTTTTTTTTTTTTTGAGAGAAAATCCATAGTTGGTTCACCCATTGCCAGGGCTTTGGGAAAAGCACTTTCACTATTTGATTCAATCACTATCCATCTGAGACCTCTGTTCATAAATATGGGCAACATCAGATTTATGAAGAAAATTAGAAGTATGAAAAACTAATCTAAGATAAACAGAATTGACTCCTGAAGAAACAAGTATCATAGACACTGCTAATCAATTTGCTGCCCAAGGATAAATAACATGGCATTAGTAGCATTTTATTATCAGTTTAGAATCTCAAGTCCCTACCTCAAGCTTACTAAATCTGCATTTAAATGTATTCTTTAGGTGACATATGCACACTGAAGTTCAAGAAGTATTGACCTAGAGAACAGAAGATAATTCTTAAAAATCACTCTAAAGTGTTCTGAAATACTGTTATGCTTTCCCACCTCTTCAAAGAACAGGATTGTAAAAATAAATCAGGCAGAGAACAAACATTAGATTCAGAAAACGAAAATGTTTCCAAAGTTGAAAAAATTTAAAGGATAGATAAAACAATGAATGGACAATACTTAAGTTTCTCTTATTTCAGTACATGTTGTGAAACAAAACACTAATTGCCTTTTGTTTGGGATAGCTTTTTTTCAAGGATATTTGAATAGGATGAAGCCTTGGAAAGTTGTGGAAGTGTTTCCCTTTAGAGTAAAGGGTCAGTTTGCTTATAGCCTTGGATGATAGAGTGGCATTTACCACTGGAGCAAAGGGTAGGCATGCTTCATGCTCTCTTTAAAAACTCAGGTTTTAAGCTCAGGGTTTCTCTCATGTTTGAGCAGTCACCTCACGGGACTTAGGAGCAAGGGAACTGACACAAATATATTGCTGCTCCTGCTACCTATGATGCCATGGGTAATACTTCTCTTAGTCTCTAACTCAGTTTTCTGTATCTGTGAAACTCTGAGAGGTTAATTTGTGAGCCACAAGTAGGTAAAAATCCCAGGCCATTCACAGTATTTGACAAAAATAAAATGTACACTAATGAAAATCAAACCAAGAGAAACAAGCTAGGAGATCTCGTCATATGTCAGGAAAAATGAGAGAAGGAAAAAAAAAAAAAATATATATATATATATATACACACACATATATACACACACACACATATATATGTGTGTGTATATATATATAAATAAAGTTTAAAAACTTGGGGATCCCAAAGATATGATAAGAATACTAGGAGATAACAAAGAAAATGAAAATGAACAGAAACAAAAAATGAATATAAATTTTCTTTAAAAAGGCATTTATAGGATGAGACAGAGTATACATGGAGAGTGCTATCAATATGAAAGTTAAGATATCAACTTCGTTATAACTCAAAATTTTATAAGTTCAGAGAAAAAATTCTAAAGATTTTTTTGGAAAAACAGATTTTCTACAAAGGAACAAGATCCAAACAACTATTAGAGATCTTAACAGCCAAGTTTTGCGTTAGAGGACAAGGTCTTCAGAGCTGGAACTTGATTGGAGAAATAAAATACAAACTGAGCAATCTATAAATATCTAAAACATCAGTCTATTATGAAGGGAATATAAAATCATCTTCAAACATTTTTTTAAAAAATTAGAACATTTACCCTGTGATTTTGTGACCAGAATCACTCAAAGAGAAACTCCACCAAAATAAAAATGAACTGTAAGAAAAAGGAACAATCTAGGCTATAAGAAGGCAAGAACAACTGAGTAAGATTCAGGAGAGAAAAATGCTAAGGGGGAAAAAGAGAAAAAAATCATTGAAAACATGTTAGACTTTGATATGTGTAAGATTCTCTACCAACATTTTCTTTTCTTTTTTTTTTTATATAATAAACCTATATGGTACAGCAGAATTATATAAACATAGAAATGTAAAGTTTAATAGTTTTCAACAGTTGAACATATAGTCTACCAATTGCACTTAAAAAATATTAAATGCTAGAAGCATGGCCTTCTAATTTCACACTAGGAAATTCTTAGAGACCAAAAATACCTAAAGTTATCATAAAATGAGTAAGTTACTTTACAACTGTCAACAACCTACTTGTCACTTGGAATACCATCAGCAACTGAAACTAGAATTTTGTCCCTTCATAAATGCTCAAATATGTCATATTTTATGTTCTAAAAGTTACCAGTGACAAATATGCAACTGCTTTTCCAGGTTTAAGGTCATATGAATATATATCCATGAAGCTTTTACCCGAGTTTCTTGTGGCAGCTCAAAACTCTTATGATCAATTACCAAAAAGATAATAGTTGCAGTGCTTCCTTGCAAAACAAGAGATAGATCACAAAACAGATCAGAAATGTGTTTATGGTGTGAATATCTGAACAAATGAGGTAACAGAGGGAAACACCAACACCCTAAGAGCAGAATAGCCTCAGACTGGAGAGGAGGGAGAAAGACTGCATTCTACTCATTCTTTCCACCTCTGATATATTTGATTCCTGTTTCAGATCTGATATTGAGCCTAAAATAGAAAAAATCCCTTTTGAATCAATATGTCATTTTTTACTGGCAATTAGCAAGTACCTCTAAAGCCTACATGAGTATGTAATGCTCAGAAGAAATGAAGTGAGAATCTAATAAAGTGTCATACCAATATGGGTAGATGTATTGAAGAGATGGTTGGAAACACATTTGTTAGAATGCTCATCTCTCAGTGTCTTAAATTCTTGTCTGTCATCCATGAGCCAAGGGTTACTAGGACTCATTAAATAAATGAGTTACCAATTTTGGCCCTAATCCTGGCTTCCAATAATCTGAACAAAATTTCAAAAATCCCCAAAGCTTTGTGTAGTTAACTATATAAGTGTTTAGAGAAAGAGAAAGGCTTCTCTGAAGCAAACTTCAAATTATTCTGCAAACATATTACCCCAAACAGCAAACACTGAATACAGTTTCCTCTACCACCAGATATCAAATGTAGATTCCTTATGCACCAACATCTTAGAGGTGCTGAAAGCATTAATTATACTGGATATATTTCAAGCAATCTTGAAGATAAAATTTGCCAAGTGAAAAACAGCAGACTCCAAGATGTTGTTAATAATAATGTATTCTAGACACTAGACCTAGAAAACATAGCATCAGCATGAAAAGCGAATTTTAAGACTGAAAAGTGCTATATCCACAATATGCAAAATATCGATAATAATATATTCCAAGAGGCATTTGCAGAAAATAAGGCCATGGCATGAATAAAAAGCAACTTTTCAGGCTGACAGAAAAATTAAGGCATTAAAGAAAGAATGAATAAAAATGTATTGTAAATATGCAGTGGCATGCAGACACACTATCTACAGTTACGTGGTGTGTGCTCAGGCATGAACATTTCCTGGGCTCTGAGCTGATGCATGTTTTTTAAAATGGAGTTCTGCATATTTTAGTGCAGGATTAATACTATGTATCCTGAAAAAAAAAAAAAAAAAGAAGAATGAACACCCTTCACGGAAACTGAATATTATGTTGTGGACTTGCCTATAAAAGTATGATTGAGAATTGTATAAATAAGTGGCTTTATTTTTTATATATGACTTCACAGTTTACAAAACCATTTCAAATTTATTATCTCAGTTGATCCTTGAAATAACATACTTACCATAGTTACTGTTGTTACTGGGGTATAAAATGACAGAAAATGCCACCAAGTTAAGAAGTAGGGGTAGAGATGGGGCAGAGAAGAGCAAAGAAGGTCTTCTGACTTCTTCTCTGGAGTATTTGTGTCTTCATCACACTGACACTGAGGAAATGCCACCTCTAAGTATACTGCCATTTAGCTAGAAGATTTAATTATATGTCTATTTCTTGATTCCACAAATATTGTCAATTTATACCAAGCATCCAGCTAAATTCTGCACATATAATGAAAAAACACAAAACAAAACCTGTCCTTGTTCTTATAAAAGTAACAGACTAGTTTATTCCGCTAATTAATGGGTTTCTGAGGTCTGGGTATTTGCATGGACAATGGGGCCAGTTTATTAAAAAATGGTGGAGTGGGAGAGGGGCAGTTTAGAAAGAAATGATTATAAATTCAGGCTTGGATACATGGATTCAGGAGTCTTTCAAATAACCAAAAATAGATGTTAAATAGGTAGTGGACATTGGCTAGGTGAGTGGATGTGTATAGAAGTGTAGTGAATGATCATGTACGTGTGTGCATCCTTTTATAGGTGTAAGATCTATGTAGCTTTGTAAGGTAAAAGTATGAAGTCTACTCTTAGCACAGAGTGTTGGTATACATTTGCATAAATTTATTAAACAATAAAATTAAAGAAATAAAAATGCATGAATAAATGCAAGAACAAGACATGGATTTGTGAGCAGGTATGTATGTACATACACACACATCTCTCAAAGCCACGTCTATGTAAGTTAAAGTGGTATGGGAAAATGGAATATACCTTTCCTGCTCTGTATTAAACTCTAGGTACTCAGTAAACATTTTGCAAATAGAACTTCCTACTGTTAAATCATCACGAACTATTTTCTTCTGCTTACCTCTCCAGTAAATTTAAAACTAGGAAAATAGTGGTAAATGGTCAAAATACTCCAGCATAAAGGCTTCCCTGGTGGCTCAGATGGTAAAGCATCTACCTGCAGTGCAGGAGACCCAGGTTTGATCCCTGGGTCAGTTAAGATCCCCTGGAGAAGGAAATGGCAACCTACTCCAGTACTCTTGCTTAGAAAATTCCATGGACAGAGGAGCCTTGTAGGCTACTGCCCATGGAGTCTCAAAGAGTCGACCACAACTGAGCAACTTCACTTTCGTTTTCAAAGAATACAAAGGAGGATAACATGTTACCTTTTTTTGCAATTCATGACATTCAAATATGAAAAAAAATTTACATTAAAATATACCACATTTAAAATTAAATGCAATGAAACTAGAACACTTTCTAATACCATACACAAAAATAAACTCAAAATGGATTAAAGATCTAAATATAAGACCAGAAACTATAAAAACTCCTAGAGGAAAATATAGGCAAAACACTCTCTGACATAAATCACAGCAGGATCCTCTATGACCTACCGCCCAGAGTAGTGGAAATAAAAGCCAAAATAAACAAATGGGACCTAATTAAACTTAAAAGCTTTTGCACAAGGAAACTATAAGCAAGGTGAAAAGACAGCCTTCAGAATGGGAGAAAATAATAGCAAATGAAGCAACTGACAAAGTATTAATCCCGAAAATATACAAGCAACTCTTGCAACTCAATTCCAGAAAAATAAACGACCCAATCAAAAAATGGGCCAAAGAACTAAACAGACATTTCTCCCAAGAAGACATACAAATGGCTAACAGACATGAAAAGATGCTCAACATCACTCATTATCAGAGAAATGCAAATCAAAACCACAATGAGGTACCATCTCACGCTGGTCAGAATGGCTGCTATCCAAAAGTCTACAAGCAATAAATTCTGGAGAGGGTATGGAGAAAAGGGAACCCTCTTACACTGTTGGTGGGAATGCAAACTAGTATAGCCACTATGGAGAACAGTGTGGAGATTTCTTAAAAAACTGGAAATAGAACTGCCATATGACCCAGCAATCCAACTCCTGGGCATACACACTTGAGGAAACCAGAATTGAAAGAGTCACGTGTACCCCAGTGTTCATTGCAGCACTGTTTATAATAGCCAGGACATGGAAGCAACCTAGATGCCCATAGGGAGATGAATGGATAAGAAAGCTGTGGTACATATACACAATGGTATATTACTCAGTCATTAAAAAGAATACATTTGAACCAGTTCTAATGAGGTGGATGAAACTGGAGCCTATTATACAGAGTGAAGTAAGTCAGAAAGAAAAACACCAATACAGTATACTAATGCATATATATGGAATTTAGAAAGATGGCAATGATGACCCTATATGCAAGACAGCAAAAGATACACAGATGTATAGAACAGTCTTTTGGACTCTGTGGGAGAGGGAGAGATTGGAATGATTTGAGAGAATAGCATTGAAACATGTATATTATCATATGTGAAACAGATCACCAGTCCAGATTTGATGCATGAGACAGGGTGCTCAGGCCTGGTGCACTGGGATGACTCTGAGGGATGGGATGGGGAGGGAAGAGGGAGGGGGATTCAGGATGGGGAACCCATGTACACCCATGGCTGATTCATGTCAATGTATGCCAAAAACCACTACAATATTGTAAAGTAATTAGCTTCCAATTAAAATAAATAAATTAAAAAATTCAATTAAATGCAAGAGGTCTATGTAATTCCTTCCTTTCAAAATTTTGTTAATAATGTACTATAAGATATCTGTGTGAATAAAAGTATTTTTTTCTTTAAAAAGTGTGCTTTTTTTTTTTTTTGCCAAGAAAAGGACTCTCTTTAGCCCACAATTGCATGTGATCTCACCATATGACTAAATGACTAACAGAGTTGTTTGTGTTGACTAGGTAGCATATTGCAATCACCCATGGGTAGAATGGCCATGTGTTCTAGTTTACACAGTCCCAATTGATACCACTTGCCCCAACACAATTATCAATAGCACCTTTTCCCCCCTTTTCAAAAATGTCCAAGTTTGCATGATAAATTATTTGCTCACCATAAATGTGAAATTCTTTTTAAAAAATAAAAAGTCCTCAACTTTTATCCAGTTAGCCTAAGTCATAGGTCATTTCAATTTGGGGACAATAACCTGTTTATTCTAAAAGGTACCTTTGGTTTGGTCCCTTAGTTAAGAACTGCTGAGTTAAAGTTCATCAAGTTACAGAAATAAAGAAGCATTTGGTGGCAGATATTCATATGCTGAATACACAACAGGGGCAACTGGATGGCGAGTCTAAAAGTAGTTTGGTGATATCTTTACGGAAGGAAAATAGGAAATTTTGAGTCATCAAATGTCTAAACCTGAATTTGTGAAAACTACTTCAGTTGTGACAGGTGAGTGGTATGTTGCTCATAATAATGTGGTTCAGACAATAAACTTATGCCTTATTTAGGTGAATATCATCTAAAAGTTCAGTCAACTGACTTTGCATAATTTTGTTTGACTTAATATAGAGTTGATTATTAAAACAATTCCATATAAACAATATTATTTTTCATTCTTTAAAGTTTTGTTTTGTAAATTTTCCAGGAATATAAATACACAGATTTTATGTAGTATCCTTCCCACTAATCTAATAAAAATAAGTATTCTACTTCATGATTTTAAATAAAGATGTTATATTTATTGATATTTATGTTTTATGATATTTAAAATGTTATAATATTTATTGATAAATAAACATGATGTAATATTTATTTTTGCTCTAACAAGAATCCTGGTTCAAGATTTTGGACTGTGAATGACAAGTAAAACTTCTTGCCTGCTTTCTCCTCATCTCAGAGCTCTCTCTTATAAATAACGAGAATCTATATTTTCAGTTAAGTAGTGGGTCAGGGTTAGGAGGGGATTCAAGAAGCATTTGAGTGTTCATCCTCTCTACATTCCTTGCATCTTTCCTCCCTTCAATCTGATTCAGTAACTATCCAGCCCACAAAGGCCTGCAAACTTGCAGATATCCTTGCCTGCTTAACTGAGCTCTTTGCAGACCTACACCAACACCCCTCCTTGGTCACTCCTTAGACTAGGATGCATACAACAGCATATAGTCCATTCTGCTGCCCCTTTGCCTAAGAACGGGGCTACAACTAGATGCAGAAACAGGCATGAAACCACTTGGGTAGGGAATTTCAGGTTCAGGTACACACAGAATGCAATCTTGGGGTAGGGGAACAGTAGGATTCACCTGGGCCCAATTATAGGAGAATCACTTGGCCATGGAACCCTGGTTACCTTGCATATCTTTACATAGGCCATGTGGGCAAGGCTTAATCACCTAGATCATCTAAGTCCTGGTCAAACACCATGTTATTCTCTGAAAACATGAAAACATAGGAGGCATCAGAGGAGGTGCTACAAAGGTCATTTCCTTCCCATCTCCCTATCTTCTCAGGATGCTGTCATAAGATAACGTCTCATTTTCTGGGTTCTGTTGAGATATGAAGCTTTCTCTCTCCCCATGCTCTTTCGCTTGGAGGACAGCTACAGGCTGTAAACTGCTTAGTCACAGCACAGAAGAATCCCAGCCACAATGTTTGCCAGGACTCATGCCATTTCATGACATCATCCAGTGCTTTTGGTTTCAGTATCGTCTTGGGGACCAAGGCATGTGGAGAGCTGGCACCTTGGTGCATCCTGCTTTTGTTCTCTATGTAAGTAATAAGCTGTCTGAATTTTGAAGAGCTTGCCCTTTCTTTATAGGTTGAGTCTTTCAGCCTTCTTGACTTCATGGATGAGAAGTGTAACTACAAGAGGCTGGAGCAGGGTCCAGGAGTAAGGGCCCTGTTGCCAGATCTCAAGAAGGACTGCCATAGAGGTAGCAGCTCTCAATGAATTAGAGAAAGCTGAGTATAGAGAACTGATTGTGTGTGGATCCCACTCAAAAGGAAATGACACTACAACTTAAAACCAGGAGGAGATAGAATTTATTTGAGCGTATTTATGTCATGGTTTTTAATTGAATAGGAAAACTGAAAAAGAACAGTTTGCAAAACATGATATTGGTCAGCATGAAAATTAGGAAAGTATTTAATATGAGAATATTTTTTAAAAGCAGTACATAGAAAAAAAAGTTGCAACACAGTATATCCTATGTGAGCCTGATTTTGTAAAACAAAAGCATAGATTGAAAACTAGTAGTTTTCTTAAAAAAAAAAAATCCATGCTGTTGAAAATGACCATAATTACCTTTGTAATTAGAAAAGGAATAAAAACAAAATGGATAAGTGTAAAAGGGATAACTATATAAATACAAAAATGGCCAGAAGAGACATTAAAGTAAGAGAGAGATAAACAAGGTAATATTTAGACAAACGAAATATTGAAAACTAATTCAGTAGCACGTTGATTTTAATTAAGATTTTAAGCATTTACTTATGCTGGTGGATTTTACCATAAATGAAATAAAAAATAAAATAATTTATATGCTTTCCAAATTACTGACCTAGTGAAATTGTTGAGTATCAGTTCATATTTTAATTAGCTCCTTTATTCTAGGACTACCTGCTTTACCTGCCTTCTCTAAATAGATTGAAGGCATGCATTCTAGAAGTTTTGTAAGCAAATGCTGACAGAGAGGAAGAGGCTATCTAAAATGTAGGTTGTTGAGCTGTGCCTTAAGAATTTGGATTCAGTCAGTCTGAAGCAAAACACAGGATTCCGCTTCCCAAAAGATTCAGATGCTGAACATCTGGGAAACATTGGGCTAGTCCAAAAGTTCATTTGGGTGTTTCCATAAGTTCTTATAGAAACACCCAAATGAACTTTTCGAACAATCCAATACTTAGAAAGATTTTGAATGAACAAAAGAACTCTAATTAAACATAAATATACATAATTCTACACATTTGGTTTAACCAAATGTTTGAGTTTCTTGAAGTCATGTACTTTTAACCAATGCCTTCTTCAGTTACTTCACACTGATATAATCATTGGTACATTTATCTAAGAATACACCATTTCTAATTTTTTTTTCCTTTCCAAAGAGAAATCAAAGCCTGGGGGAATTTATAAGCCATGCATGCTCTTCTTCTTAATGAGTCTTTATGATTATTGAGAAACTTACAAACAGGAGAATATTATTATTATTATTTTTACTTGCTCAGTTGTGTCCAATTCTTTGTGACCCCACGTACTGTAGCCCCCAGGCTTCTCTGGCCATGGAATTCTTCATGCAAGAATACTGGAGTGAATAAACATCCCCTTCCCCAGAAGATCTTCCTGACCCAGGGAACAAACCTAGGCCTCCTGCATTGCAGGCAGATTCTTTACCATCTGAGCCACCAGGAAAAGCATACCCTTCCTTAATGTTGAGGCAGGAAAAAAGGTGAATAGCATAAAGTCAGATACTCTTGTCCCTTGTCCCAGACCCTCCACATCTGGTCTTATTCTAAATCACCCTCACCCTGACTTGCTGAATGATTGATGGTGGAGTGGTCTTGCTTGTGATCACTGTTTATCCACTTTCCATTTTCTTCATCCTTCTGTTCCCACAATTATTAAAGTCTACTTCCACTTAAAGCTATTTTGAGATCCATTTTCTTCTTAAAACTTGCCTATTTAATAAATCAAACCAATTTATCCTACATTTGAACTCTAGTTTGTTAGCAACATGACATATGCATAGCTCATGTAGAATTTATGTGCTCAAGGAGACATTCAGGAGTCCAGTTGGATGTGGGGAGTGACAATGAGGGGTTGGTCACAGAGCAAGTTAATACACTCTTCATTCATTTATTGTGACTTCGTTTTATTATTCAGTCATTCAGTTTTCCCACAATTCTCTCTTGAGCACCTACAACATGCCAGAAATGCTTCTGAGTACTGAGAACACAGCAGTCAACAGAATACCCAAGGTGCTTATATTCTAGTGAGTGCAGATAAACATTAAATAAAGAAATATATAAAAAATACCACAAAGAAAGAAAACTACAGACCAATAATACTGATGAGTGTAGATGCAAAAATCATCAACAAAATACTAGCAAATCAAATTTAACAATATGTTAAAAGGATCATAATCCAAGATCAAGTGGGACTTACCCCAGGGATGTAAGGATTTCTTTTTTAATATCTGCAAATCAATCAGCATGATACACCACATTTGCAAATTGAAGACTAAACACTATATGATCATCTCAATATGAGTAGAAAAAGTTTTTGATAAAATTCAATACCCATTTATGATAAATCCTCTAGAAAGTATAGGGAACCTAACTCAACATAATAAAGCCCATAAATGACAATCCCAAAGCTAATATTATTGTCAAGAGTGAAAAACTGAAAGAATTTCCTCTAAGATCAGGTACAAGACAAGGATGCCCTCTCTTACAACTTTCATTCAACATAGTATTGGAGGCAAAAGACCTATAGTCTGAAAACAATAAGATTCAGATGAAAGAAATCAAAGATGATACAAACAGAAAGATATACCATGTTCTTGGATTAGAAGAATCAACATTATCAACATGACTATATTGCACAAGGCAATTTACAGATTCATGCAGTTTATAATAAGTTATGGATTGTGTTTTTTCTAGAACAAATTTATAATTTGTGTGGAAATATAAAAGACCTGGAAAAGCCAAAGCAATTCTAAGAAATAATAGTGGAGCTGGAGGAATCAACCTTTCCAAGTTCAGACTATACTACAAAACTGCAGTCATTCATACAGTGTGACACTGGCACAAAGACAGAAATCTAGATCAATGGGACAGAATAGAAAGCCCAGAAATAAACCCATGAACATATGGTCAATCAATCTTACAAAGGATGAAAGAATATACAACAGAGAAAAGACAGTCTCTTAAATAAATTTTTCTGGGAAAACTGGACAGTTACATGTAAAAACCTAACAGAACATTCTCTAACATCACACACAAAAATAAGCTCAAAATGGATCACAGACCTAAATGTAAGATTGGAAACTCTAAAACTGTTAGAGGAAAACATAGGCAGAACACTATGACTTAAATTTCAGCAGTATCTTTTTTCAACCTATCTCCTAGTGTAATAAAACTAAACAAATAGGGCCTAATTAAATAAAAAACTTCTGTGCAACAAAGAAAGTCATAAATGAAACTAAAAGACAATCCACAGAATGGGAGAAGATATTTGCAAATAATGCAACTGACAAGGGATTAATCTCCAAAATTTACAAACAGCTCAATGTCAAAAAACAAACAACACAATTAAAAAAAAAAAGGCAAATCTAAAGAGACATTTCTCCAAAGACGACAAACAGCACATGAAAACATGGGCAACATTGTTAGTTACTAGAAAAATGCAAATCCAAAGTATAATGAAGAAACACCTCACATCAGTCAGAATGGTCACTATAGAAAGTCTACAAAAAATTAACACTGGAATGAGTGTGTAGAAAAGGGAACCCACCTTCACAGCTGGGGGGAATACAAATTGATAGAATCAGTGTGGAGAACAATATGGGGATTCCTTAAAAAAAATAAAAAATAGAGCTACCATATGACCCAGCAATACTACCCCTAGGCATATACCCAGAGCAAACCATAATTCAAAAAGACACATGCACCCTAGTTTTCAGTGCAGCACTGTTTACAATAGCCAAGACGTGGAAGCACCTAATGTCCATCAACGCAGGGATGGATAAAGAAGATGTTGTACATATATGCAAAGGAATATTACTCAGGCATTAAAGAGAAATAATTTCATTGCAGAAACATGGAAAACCTTGATATTATCATACTAAGTGATATAATTCAGACAGAAACGTGATATCACACTTATGAGAAATATAAAAAAGACACAAATGAACTTATTTACAAAACAAACAGATTCACAGACATAAAAAACAAATTTATGGTTAACAAAAGGGAAAGGGGGAGACAAATAAACTAGGAATTTGGAAATAACAGATACACACTACTATATTTGAAATATATAATCAACAAGGACCTACTGTATAGCACTGTAGGTACTCTACTCTACTCAATACTCTAATGTTACTCTCTAACGGTCTATATAGGAAAAGAATCTTATAAAGAATGGGCATAGGTATATGCATAACTGATTCACTGCCATGTACCTGAAACTAACTAAACATTGTAACTCAACTGCAGTCCAATATAAAAGAAATTTTAAAATAACAGTAAACCAAAAAGGACCTATTGTGTAGCACATGGAGCTCTGCTCAATGTTATGTGGCAGCCTGGACAAGAGGGGAATCTGGGGGAGAACTGATACATGTATATATATATGGCTATATCTCTTTGTTGTTCACCTGGACCTATCACAGCAATATTAATTGGCTATATCCCAACATAAAATTTTTTTCAAAAAATGACAGTAAAAATATTGCAAATTATTATAGATACGTATTGAATGTTTACTGATGCCAGGTACTATTTTATATGCTCTGTGTTAACTCACAACAATTTAAGAATTATTATTTTCCATTTTACAGATAAGGGACCTAGGCACAGAAAGTTTCAGGAACTTGCTCAAGGTCATAAAACAAGCAGTGAAAGCAAAGATTTAAATCTAGGCATTCTGGATCTAGCATTCACCCTTTTAAGTCCTCACTATACCTTATCATCAGTAATAAAAATATGTGCTCTGAAGAAAAATTAAGCACTGTATGTGGGACAGAGTAATGAAGAAAAAGGGGGGCCAGAGAAGGCCCCTCCAACATTCAATTTTATAGCTTAATGAAATGTCAGTTGAAACTCAATTCGAGTTTCTATTAAAGTTGAAGTAAAACATAACCTGGGCTTCCCTGGTGGCTCAGTTGTAAGTCACCTGCCAATGCAGAAGACAAGAGACAAGCAAGGGTTTGATCCCTGGGTCAGGAAGATCCCCTGGAGAAGGAAAGAGCCACCTACTCCAGTATTCTTGTCTGGGAAATCCTGTGGACAGAGGAACCTGGAGGGCTACAGTCCATGGAGTCACTGAGAGTCAGACATGACTTGGCAACTACATGACAACATACAGAGACATATTTCAGGTGGAGATCATGATGCCAAACATAACTGCACTTGAGAAACTCTGCACTTGTTGAAGGGATCCATGTCAAGAGTAGGTACATCCTATTTCTGTGGCCTTCTAAGGGTACAGAAGTGGTTCTGGGACTCCACATGAGGGAGCATGGGGTTAGAAAAGGGGACAATTGTTAGGTCAAGTAAACCAGACAAGTTGAAGGGTGGAGATCATATACTACAGTTTAAAGCTCTTTGAATAGATAGTGGTATTTTCTTCAGGATATGAGAGAGCAAAGATGAAACTAACAACACATTCCTGGCAACCATCATCTCATTAGAGCCATTACCATACAATGGAGCCAGAACCAGGGACTCCTTCCCATCACCTCTTTATGTCCTCAACTATCCCTCCTCTTTCCCTCCAATCCTAGATGAAAAGAGGTGTCACATGGCCTGATCACATTACCACTTCTTCCTCTAAAACTGTGGGCCACTGTCTTCAGCTCATGCTGATTGGAAAGAACAGGCAAATCTAAAATATTGAAATTGCATTAATAAACTGAAGTAACAGAGTTATGGAGTCTTTCCTAAGGGACTATTAGAGGAAATACTAGAGAAGGCAATGGCAATCCCCTCCAGGATTCCTGCCTGGAGAAATCCCAGGGACAGAGGAGCCTGGGGGGCTGCCCTCTATGGGGTTGCACAGAGTTGGACATGACTGAAGCGACAGCAACAGCAGCAGCTGCAGAGGAAATACAGTTGAAAGCAGTGATAAGAAAAATAAAACTTCACCCAATTTACTTCTGAATGCATTTAGACTCCTTAATAACTTGGTGACACAATTAAGAAAAAGGTGTAGTAAAATGTCATGAAAGAAGTTGGAGGCAGTATTTTAGTTTTGGGTAGTCAGGTAAACCTCAAAGGAGGAAAATTTTGAGCTGAGATATTTGAACATAGTGAGGAAGTAAAACTTACAAACATCTGGAAGAAGCTTGCTGGTAAAGAATTTTTAAAAAATTCTGGCTATTGGTTGACTGATTGATTGGTTTATATCATATTTGTATCTGTGATAGAAGTTACATATGGGTGATGCCTGTCTTGACACTGTAATATGGAAATAAGGTCTTAAGAACATTTGGTACATGGAGGACATTCACAAGCAATGAGCGATAAAAGTTTTGATGAAAATAAGAAACCAAGTTTTCCAAATTTTAATAGAATACTCACCATATAAATATCACTAACACATTTGTAAGAAATCAGTTTGTATAGAATATAGCAAAGAATTAGATATATTCTCAATGCAAAATGACATTTAGTTTCACAATTAATTTTGTTCTAATGTATTTAATAGACTTCTAGAATATGTAATTTTTAACTATTTAAAATTGCAATATTAATTTAATGGACTATTTTGAAGTCATTAATGTCATTAATTTGAAGAGTATGGATATATATTAGGTAATATATTTATTGAAAATTAAGACAAAAATGTAAATAAAGAAAAATGAAAAAAGATATTATCATTCACTCCAGAGTCCAAGAATTTGGAAATTTTATATTTTGTTTACATTTCAATGATTTTAAAATTATCTACAGTCAATTTGTGGGGGAGGAGCATAGTGTGTGTGTGTGTGTATGTATATGCATATTTATGTATATAATTCTTAACACATTGGCTATGCACAATCTTTTAATTCTTCAGTGAAACTAAATGTGTTCAAATATAGCAGTTAATGGCAAACTCTGCAATTTTATACTTCCTTAAAGATTTATATTAATACAGATAAGATTACCCTTTAAGTTTCTTAAATTTACAAGGAGCTTCTTGATTTATAAGGAGTTATTCAGAATTTATAAACTAATTTCGCAAATTCCACACAGCGCTAATTGTAAATCAATAACTCTAATCTTAAAGTAGAAGAAGTTTGTTTTAACTCTTTGCTTTGTTCTTGGGAATGCAGAAACTAAATACCCCATCAAATCTGCCCTGAAGCATTTTAAGCTTGCTTTTATTTTTGACTCTGTTTTATCATTCAGTAGTCTCCATGATGTGGAACACAACTGTCAAAGTAAGTGCTTGAATTTCAGATCAGTCATTTGCCTCATTATGACATGCATTTATAGGAATCAAAAGATGAAAACACATTAAGAGATATCTTAATTTTGAGGAAAGCAACAAAATTCATTTATATGCAACTTGTACACAAAGGTAATATCTAAAACAGAACTTAACAGACTGAAGTACCATTCTCCTTAAAGGTCCATTTTTAAATGAGAGGAAAGCATAGCTAGCAGCAAACATCTTATTAAACAACAAGTGTGCAACTCCAAACCGCAGAAGCCTCTAGGGCCATGTTAATTATCTCGGGGTCGCAGGCATTAAGAATACTGTCTGGCAGTTTCTAAGGCAGTCAGATGGCACTGCCAGCTCACAAGCATCCCCAAGGTCTTGCAGTTACAGCACTGTCATATTTCAAATGACAGGTAATACTTATGAACACGCCGACACTAACCTCCTCAATTATAGTCAATGTCAAGGTTCTACAAATGGAGGAACTACTAATTTCTATCATATATTTTGCCTGACAAAAAGTAGTTTATAAAAATAAGTGTTTAAAGCATCTACTGGAAGGTGCTAAAATTTTTTTTTGGAGTGTTCACACCAAGATTCTTTGACCATTTTTCTTCCTGGGGGTGGAAAACATATTTTATTTTATAATAAGGATCATTTTTGTAACATTTATAGCACAAGAAAACTTTAAAGCAGTTTAATGGGTCTGAATGCTGCTTTCCTTGCCTATAAAGATGTTTTATCACAAGATATTTCAAGTTAGATTTAATTCATTTTCAATATAAAATTAAATTAGGAATGTATACTTATTTGATATATAGACACATTATTTCATCAAATTACATTTTTCCTACTTTTTACTAGGATGACATTTTTCTGTCTTTCAGTTTGTTTGTGAAAATTTGCAACTGATGTGCTGGGTCTGTTAACACCACCTTTCCAGCTTTTGTTCTACTTGTAAACCCCCTTAATAGACCACAGAGACTCACTCGGATGTCAGCCTGTGTTTCCAGTAATCCTCACATGGCTCAACTATTGACAAGGAAACAGAACTCTCACTTAGAATCAAGTTTAATATTCCAAATTGTTAAAATTAAAGCAATGTGCCTGAGATTAAGCTCCAGGGAAAATGTTACCTTTACCTGAATGGTCATTGCCAAGCGAAGTATTGGGATTCTATGGTGCAGGAAGGCTGAATTATGCTTCAGAGTTTTGGATGAGTAGCTGAAAAGATAACTTTCATCTTCCATAGAAAGTTATCAATCAAGGGTTCATAAACCATTGATAGTCTTCAAATGTGAAACTGCATGCATATTTCATTTTTATACAAGCATGCATAGTTTTCTGGGTAGAGTGTATAATATTCGTCTATTTCTAACAGGTATCTATAACTCCACAATTTAAATTATTAAAATATATAATATAGGGGACTTTTTAGTCCCTAAGAATATTCATATAAATGAAAAACATAGAAACAGATTGAAATGAGACTCATTTAAAAACAGATTAAAGTGAGAGACTCAAGACACAACCAAGAGTTTTAATTTGCAAATCACAGAATATTGATTTTTTTCCAAAACCTATTTGATAAAAAAAAGCACTGAGAGTTGAAGTAGTTAAATATTATACTTATTTAGATTCTGATTGTGTGCTTATATGTTTTTAGAACATTTATTTTATGAATTTAACACTATTTAGGAAACATCAACATTCCTTTAATAATTTAGAAGACATTCTAATTTTTTTTGAAGTATAAAAGAGCTTAGATTATAGGGAAAACAAACTCCTGAGGTAATATTTTCATGAAAATCTTTAATATTTACTTGAAAATGCATTTTAAATATCTGAAATCTTGGTCTGAATTAATGAACCTCATAGAGTTACCTCTGGTCCTGAGAATAATACAAAATTAGCTTAAAAATCCTGTTCTGTCATAGAGACGTTAGAAGTCTTAATTCTGTCTTTGATTGTGTGTCAAAGACGTAACAATCGTTCTTGGGAATGGATTTAGAGATTTTCACATTTTAAGGTGAATAAAAATGTAAAATAAGGAAATGATTAAATCATAACAGTGTCTGCTATTTTGGGTATAAGTGTTTCTACTTTGATATATATATTTCAGACTAACTTCCCCTCAGAGTAAAAGATGCTTTTACAATTGTTTTGGTTTGTTGAAGCAGAAGAAATTGGTGACTCAAACATACCAAGGAAGAAGATGAAGATCACCTCACCTTGTTTCTTTTTGATTGGAACAGGAAACCTTTTACTCTGTTAAGTGATACCTGCTCTCTTTGCAGATATGGAGCAGCTCACATCTAGATTGCAAAGTTTCTGCAGGTTAATTTCAGCTTTTGGCTAAAATGCCCTTGTTTGTATTGACTTGCATTGCCTTCTTACAGGCGAATAATTCCAGATATAGTTTTAGGTCAGCTCCATCTAGATACAAGATAAAGGTTTCAAAAACAAATGAATAGAAGTGACTTTACTTTAGCTAGGTGATCAAAATAAATGCCTGCTCTGACCTGAAAGCTTAAAAAAACAACTATTTGCCATTTCAACGTGTTGCACATGAGCCTGGGTCACTGCCAAAAATATGAAATTCTAAGTAAGGGTAAGCAAAGTGCTCCCTACCAGTGTTTTATCTTTCTCATATCCTTTTAGACTAAAAATATACTATATTTAAGACTAACTTTCAACAGCATATATATTCTCCTTATGGAATAAAGAGAGAGATTGTGAAGCCAAAGGATTTAGAGAAGAGCATATTGAATGCTCAAATTATCTTAATTTGGAATTAACATGGTCTCATCAGGGTTATCAGAGCTAAATTTTTATTGTCATTTAAGCATCTGGTCACAAAGCCTTTTCAATTGAACTAATTATAGTACATAATGAAGCCACACTTTTTTTTTTTTCTGCAACTGTCCTGATTTGGTAGAGAATTTGTGAGATGTGTTTGCAGTTGAAACTGGAATGCGATTTTGGGGCTCATACAGTATTTTTCCACCTGTGCTACTTTGGATCTGGAAACATTTAAGAAGTTACTGGTGTATAACGTCATTTTTCATTAACTGGCACTAATTTTATTCTTTTATTAGATATATTTTCACCTGCTATAATCAAAAAGCAGCACACATGAAGTGAACATATGAAGGTTTTGTTTCGTGGAGGAACACAGTGTCCTGTGTTTGCATGCCACATGTGTGTGTATAAGGCAAAATGTTAATATTTTTTCCAAGTGTGGCACTTGAAATAAAGAATACACAAACCCAAATTCTCCAAATCCATCCACTCATCCTTCACTGAAATAGATGCAGAAATAATGCTGATGCTTGGAGGTTCCTATTGGGATCATTGCCATATGCAGAGGATTCCATATGCTAGGGACAGAGGAAACGCTGAAGGCCGAATTCAGCCTGTTCTGTCAGGCAGGCTCATGAGTTTTCAAAATAATCCACTGGAATCTCTGTAGGTGTGCTCCCCAGTGCACCACAGTCACCTCCCGCCCTTACTGCCATACGCCCAGCCTCATCTGGTGTTTGAGCTGCTTTGCACCTGAAGATATTGGAGTTAGGTACCTCTGTTAGGCAGTCTTTCCCCCTTAACTTTAAACCATAGATGATTTTTCATCTTTAATGGGAAGACAGTACTTTCCCAGTGGGTTGGCAATTTGGACTTCCCTAGTTTCCTGCCCACTTGTAGCCAAATACTTATCTCATGCTCATTCTTCAAAACTGCCACTGACCTCCAAAATACTTGAGACTGTGCCTAGAGGTGCATATTTTCTCATCAATAGCACCTGGAAGTTTATGAGCCTATGCAATCTGCACAATCAAATTTTTTGTCAGTAAAGAATTTTTCTTCTATTGTTAATAATCCATTTGTTAGAATGGCTAGAGGGAGAGAGAATCAAGATGGAGAAATGGTAAAAATAGACTTGAATTTTCCCCTAAAAAACTTTTCAGATTCTCCAGTTTCTCCACTAAAAGAAATAGTTCTAGTGTCTTCTATTAAAATAATATTTTTGCAATCTTATGCACTTAACATTTATAACTCCTTTCTTTATTCATCTGGAGACACCTCTTGACCAAATTTGGAAATCTATAGTTATAAAACATTTAGAAAGTTTCTACAATAACACCAGCAGCTGCCAAAACTGTGTACTTTAAACACTTCATTTAATATATACAATGACCCTATGGGAGACATCTCTTTCTGATGAACAAATACAATCAATAGGAGTCAAGTAGCCTGATGTAGATCATGCAAGAATACAGTAGAGCTAGAGCTTGTTCCTAAAGGAAATAAACCCTGCATATTCATTGGAAAGACTGATACTAAAGCTGAAGCTCCAATACTTTGGCCACCTGGTGGGAGGAGTTGACTCTTTGGAAAAGACCTTGATGCTGGGAAAGACTGAAGGCAAAAGGAGAAGGGGGTGACAGAGGATGAGATAGTGTCACCAACTCAATGGACTTGAATTGGAGCAAATTCTGGGAGACCTTGGACAGAGGAGTCTGGTGTGCTACAGTCCACTGGGTCACAAAGAATCAGACAAGACTTAGTGACTGAAGAACAGTGACAAGAGTTGGTGTATATTTGACTTTAAAGGTGGTTCTCTCCACCACCCAACATCATGTCTCATCATTTGACAGCTTTTCTGTGGGTGGTACTGGCCAAGTTTACCCATCCCTGACACAAGATACATGCACATAAGCATATTTTTCAAATACCTGTTGCTCATTCAAACCCTCATCACGACCCAGAGTTGAGTGAGATATTTTGCCATCCTCCATTGGAGATGCCCTAACATTATCTTTACATGAGTTTGAGCAAGAACAGGGAAGCCTGGTGTGCTGCAGTCCATGGGGTCACAAAGAATCGGACACAACTGAGCAACTGAACAACAACATAAAAGCAAATCCCTGGATTATAGTCTGAATATCTAGAATCAAAAGCCATCATTATTATCAACTGAGGTGAATAAAGTGGAATGAAATTCAAATTCAGTTTTTGAAATGTAGCATTTTAGTTATCTAACTTAAATCATCTCTAAAGGTAACAGATGCTTTTAGACACACATTTTCTCTTGTTCTTGTACCTAATAAACATTTTTATACGTGAAATCCTATTTGCATGCCTGCATGGGTGGCTGTACCACCCTCAGACTCATCTCCTTTATTGTTGTGTATCACTTAAGAATCACAGAGACTCGATCAGATCTCAGTTCTCTGAAATGTATGTTGCTCTGACAACAGAAAGCTGCTACCATCACTAGAGTGTATGCTATTCTGTCAACTTGTCTTCAGCTTATTAAAAAGAAAAATTGAAAAAAATATTAGTACTGCTCTTTTTCAGTCTTTTATCTTTTCTTCCCTAAACTATGAAAGTAAATGTCTTTAACTTTTTAAAAGTTCATGCCTTTTTCACTCTGGTACACACAATAATATTCTGAAAAAAGTGAAAAATTTTATCCTTACATAAACCATTTAGTTTCTTATCCTCTGTTACAGGATTTCTAATCAAATTTACTATCAAGAAATAGAACAATTTTGCATTTTCTCTTTAAGAGATCACTCATGAATCGGGTAGCTTCTATTTCAAGCTACTATACAAAAGTTATTACTTTGGCCTTTTCACATTTTCATAGTTCACTCTTTGATGCTATTTAGTTAATTCAATTATTGTCATTTTTTTCTTTTTTTTTTTTTTTTGCTACTTTTCTATTACTTGAGCTTTTGTCCTTCAACAAAGCAGACTTTCATAACCATAATTGACAGCCATCATACTGTACTTTGTGAGTCAAAATTTTAATACAAGCAAGTTTATTTTTGTCAGCTTTCTCAAATGCTTCAACTTACAAAGATCATATAGGATATCTTTATAAAGAACTAAATATTATTTATTTAGGTGTGAAAAATATTTTGATGGGCAGAAGATCATATTGAAAATGTTTCAGATAAAAATAAAAGTAGCTTAAGTCCAACCAATCAACCAACTGACAAAAATTAATTTAAAAAAAAAGTCTCACAACACTCTCATCAGCAAAAACAACCAACTCTAGGTAATTTAGGATCTATTTGTGGTCTGAATGCTCATGTCCCCCCAAAATGGTACAAGGAAATCCTAGTTGACCAATGAGACAGAGTGGTCTTTGGGAGGTGGTTTCTCTGGTTGCTCAGAGGCTACCTTCTGGGCTCAGATAGCAAAGAATTTGCCTGCAATGCAGAAGACCCAGGATCGATCCCTGGGTTGGGCAGATCCCCTGGAGAAGGGAATGGCAACCCACTCCAGTATTCTTGCATGGAGAATTCCGTGGTCAGAGGAGCCTGGTGGGCTACAGTCCATGGGGTCGCAAAGAGTCAGACACGACTGAGCAACTAACACTTTCACTTTTCACTTAGATAATAAAGTGACATCCTCATCAGTGAGATTAATGTTATCATAAAAGAGATTTCATAGAACTCCCTAGCCCCCTACACCATGTGAGGATACTAGAAATCTGCAACCTGGAAGAGGGCTCTCTATTGACCATGCTGGCCCCCTAATTTCAGATTTCTAGCCTCTAGAACTGTGAGAAATAAGTTCTGCTATTTTTAAGCTACTCAGATCGTGATGTTCTTAGCCTGAAGGACTAAGGCAAGGTTCTTAAAAGGTATAAATTTGTGAGTTCTTCTATAGCAGATATAGAGTCATACCCCTTTTTATCCCCAGGGTCTAGGAGAGAGTCAGACCCAAGGTAGGCACCCCACAAATTTTGAAAGGATGCATAAATGGATCACTTAAGATGATGCTAGTGGAAAATGTGCTTTGAGCCACTTTTCCCTAGTAAGATTGATTTCTACTGATCCCTTGATATATTCCCAGCCAATCTCCCTTGGCCAAAGCATGCCTTTGAGAGTTGGCAGGCCAGACCTTGGTGTTTAGTCTCTGGTCAGAAACAGAATCAAAGGTAGCTGGACTGTAAATGGTATTAATCTCTTGACCCTGGTCTTATTAACTCCATGCTTTAACTAACTGAGTTAACCAGCCATGGCTATAGGGAGCAGCAACGTTCATAACCTCTAATTATACCATTCTCTCTAACTGTCCAAATGTTATGGACTTGGATGAGAGGCACATTTGAAAAGACATTAATGGCATAGCATATGTTACATTGTAAGTCTGTTATCCAAGCCAAAATTAGAAGTCTTTTTTAGATATCCAGTGCTCTACTCTCTGAAATCAAGTAGTCTATTAAGGTCCTTAAAATTTCTATATTAGAATTTATAGCCCCCCACCAAATCCAGGAATATTCATTAATAGTCACATGGTATTTATTATTACCCTTATAATATCCAACTTCTTCAAAGGCAAAACTTATTATCTTTCAATCAATGGATTTTACTGCATTCAATCTATCAATTAGAACACAGTGATCAAATACCTATGAGAAAGGTTCACTTCCATATTCCTCCTGGTACAAATTATGACAAATATTTGTTGTTTTCAAGGAATTTACAACCAAATATCAAAAAAATGAGGTGTACATACAGAAATATAAGTACCCATCTCACCCAAACACAACTATCAGAGAACAATGTGATATGCAAGGCACAGTAGGCAGTTTTGCAGGTAAGAAGGGCTGAATTCAGAAGACTGCAAATAAGATTACATGGAAAAGACTTGACAGTTTTATGTGTCTACAAGTTCAATACAAAACACTTGAGGGGAAAGATAAACCACTGAATTCTTTATTATAGCACGTATATCGATTTTTAATTATTCCCACTATATTATTGTCCCTAATACCTTGTGAGTTATTTGAGGATCATAGTTGGATTCATTTTTATCTCTGGCTACCCAAGATATAGCACAGTACTGTGTTCTTTGTTAGTTCAACAAAATTTGTTCAGTTATTTATTGAACTTGAATACTTTGTGCCAGACATTGGGAACAAAAGGTTTAACTGAAGAGACACGATCCCTGCTTAACAAGTTTACAGTTGCGTGAAAAAAAGAAGGCATGGTTGAAGGGATAAGGAAGTGTTTTAGGCATGTCCAATGAACAGCGTCTGCTTCCCAACTCTTTCTCCTTTTGATCACAAACTTCTTTTGGAGACTCTGGTGCATCATCTTTCCACCAACTATTATGAAAATGCAGGAAAGTTCATCTCCTATTCTTCTGTTTTATCCCTACCAGTCAAGAAAGTCCAGCCAAGTTGTATGTTCTAGGTCAAAATTTTGAAAAGGATAGTGGTTTTCTTCCCCCCCCCCCCCCCCAGGACAAAACGTATTACAATACTGAACACGTTTTTGCAAACCACACTGCCTGGAGGTGCTAATATCTTTCCTGGGGGTAGGTAGCCCTGGCCAGGAATCCTAGAGACAGAAGCCATTTGGAGAGAGTATGAGAAACAAAGAGAAGAGAAACCAGGTAGTTCAGATATTCACCCTGAAGGGACTGAAGGGTCTTTGGAAGTGTGTGAACTGGGAGTGGCAGCATCAGAGTAACATTTTGAGATGGTAATCTACCAGTTACACAGCCTATGTTGTTGCAAATAAACTTAAGACAAGGAAGACCCTTAAGGACCCTACTGCAGGGGTTCAAGAACAAACTTTCAATTGCCTAACCAATGATGGCTACATAGGTACTAGAATACAACTAAGGATTTTAGACTGAGGCTGGGTAAAACGGTAGTACCACAAAGGAAATCAGATCCATCAGGAAAAGCAGAAATTTGGAATTAGGAGAGAATAAGAGAATTGAGACAATAAGAGAATCGAGACAATAACTTATTTTTTAAGTATAATTGAACGCAGTTACATAGAGTTCTATGATTAAAGCAGTGAAGATTGATCAGTTTAAAATTTACAAATGTCAAGTGTAAGCATTCTTTTCATGTTAAAGTTCTTCACAAATCTTATTATAAACAGTAACATTAGTGTTCAACAACTGAGAAGTAACTTCTGACTTCCTTGAAACAAGCAAGAACCAAGATCTACCAATCCTTCATATATACTACAGTAATATAAATCATGAAAGTGTTCATTGCTCAATCAGGTCTGACTGCCAGGCTCTTCTGTCCATGGAATTCTTCAGACAAGAATACTGGAGTGGGTTGCCATTTACTTCTTCAGGAGATCTTCCCAACCCAGGGATTGAACCCAGGTCTTCCACATTTCAGGCAAATTTATTACCATCTGAGCCACCAGGGAAGCCACAATATAAATGATAACTTTTGAAATTTGGTACAATTAGTGCTGGACCCTAAGGGCAGAATGTGGGCCCTGAATACCAAATGCTTTGCATGCCCCAATAGAGTCTATGAGTTTCCAACATTCATTCATTCATCCATTTGCTCACATATGTGAGCTGAATTCATATTATGTATAATATATTGTGCTGGACTCTGGGATTTAGTAAGAAATAGGAGATATGTGGTCCCTGCTCTCATGGAGGTCACAGATTTCCTGGACTGAAAAACAAGGTCCTTTGTTTTCCCCAATGGCATACAATGAGAGCTTCTGCCTCCAGATGTCTCAGGCTGACACAGAAAATTATCAGGCATGTAAATTTTGGAAGTGACTAATTGAAGCCACATAACAAACAAACATTATAAATATACTGAGTAATATCTGATGCTGCAGAATGGACTCTGCCTCCTTATATCCATAGATTCGGGGAGCCCCGATTAATGCCATTTTAAAGTAGGATACAGATATGCTCCACAACTGCTTCCATAGTTCCACAGGGGAAGTGGAAGGAGAGAAGAAGCTAAAAATGATAAGTGGAATTAGATCATTGGGAAGCTCATAACTTAAGTTCATACCATTTGGTCAGTTTTCTAATGGCTCTAACTTAATGATTCAATTAGTTTCCTGGGAACAAGGATAAGTGCACGTTCAATGTTCTGTATCATATTACTGATGAGAATCTGCCAAAACCATGTCTAGCTGAAGCTTATGAGCAATGAAACTAAAAAATACTTTATAGTTGTTATAGTTCCACTATGAGTAGATAGATGAATACATGGTGGTTGACAGTAAAAATAAGTAGAAATTATTACACAGAATTGTTTTCTCAATTATTTTCTTAGTGGATAGTAATCATCTTCATCATCATTCAACTCACTGAACATCTACCACATGTAAGGCAGATGCTGTGTTCAGCACTGTAAATGCGATAAAGATGACCTATGGTGTGTTTTACATCAACAACCTTGAGAGGCAACCTGATATAATTCAATAAACAGCAGTGTAGGCCACATAATTTATACAAATGCTAAAAATATAAATCATGATAGAAATGATGTAACATTGTGCCATACAGTAGTCATGAGCGATGATGGAGACTATGGCGGTTCATTAGTTAAACTATATTTCACAAAATATAAAAGGAAATCAGGAGACTGCCTCTTTCCAGAAGATGAATAGGCAGAAAAAATGTTAAATGCTTTGGTGTGAACACTTGTCAAAAGAGATAAACCTCCAAGAAGATTACCATTTTAGTGGCCTGCCTTTTATGCAATAATTTTCCTATGTAAGGTTAATTATAACAATGGGTATAAAACACTGGTAGTTTGTGATGAGGGTGCTATGTAAATTTTTCATGTTCTTTTGAAATTTTCTGGCTCTTAAATTGTGAGGAATTACTTCTCTCATATACAGAGAAGACCATGTAGTGACACATTTCACTTTTAATAAGTTGAATGCCATGAAATGTATGGTAGTAAAAGAATACCCCAGTTGATAAATAACTTTTATAATGATTAAGGTATGTGTGTACTTAGTGAGCTAGGGGTAACCAGAATTCAGTTCAGTTCAGTAGTTCAGGCATTTTTGACTCTTTGTGATCCCATGGATGATAGCACGCCAGGCTTCTCTGTCCATCACCAACTCTTGGTTCTTACTCAAACTCATGTCCATCGAGTCCGTGATGCCATCCAACCATCTCATCCTCTGTCATCCCCTTCTCCTCCTGCCTTCAATTTTTCCCAGCATCAGGGTCTTTTCAAATAAGTCAGTTTTTTGCATCAGGTGGCCAAAGTATTGGAGTTTCAGCTTCAGCATCAGTCCTTCCAATGAATATTCAGGACTGATTTCCTTTAGGGTGGACTGGCTGGATCTCCTTGAAGTCCAAGGGACTCTCAAGAATCTTCTCCAACACCACAGTTCAAAAGCAGCAATTCTTGTGGTGCTCAGCTTTCTTTATAGTTCAACTCTCACATCCATACATGACCACTGGAAAAACCATAGCTCTGACTAGATGGGCCTTTGTTGGCAAAGCAATGTCTTTGCCTTTGAATATGCTGTCGAGGTCGCTTATAGCTTTTCTTCCAAGGAGCGTGTCTTTTAATTTTGTGGCTACAGTCACCATCTGCAGTGATTTTGCAGCCCCCCAAAATAAAGTCTGTCACTGTCTCCATTGTTTCCCCATCTATTTGCCATGAGGTGATGGGACTGTATGCCATGATCTTAGTTTTCTGAATGTTGAGTTTTAAGCCACAGTTAGTCTTTACCATCAGGAAGTTTCCATAAGCCTCTTATCCTTATCCATCAGAGGGCAGACAGAATGAAAACCACAGTTACAGAAAAGTAACAAAACTGATCACAAGGTCCACACCCTTGTCTAACTTAATGAAGCAATGAGCCATGCCATGTAGAGCCACCCAAGATGGAGGGGCCATGGTGGAGAGGTCTGACAAAACATGGCCCACTGGAGAAGGGAATGGCAAACCACTTCAGTATTCCTGCCTTGAGAACCCCATGAACAGCATGAAAAGGCAAAAAGATAGGACACTGAAAGATAAACTCCCCAGGTGGGTAGGTGCCCAGTACGCTACTGGACATCAGTGGAGAAATAACTCCAGAAAGAATGAGGAGATGCAGCCAAAGCAAAAACAACACCCAGTTGTGGTTGTGACTGGTGATAGAAGTCAAGTCCAATGCTGTAAATAGCAATAATGCATAGAATCTGGAATGTCAGGTCCATGAATCCAGGCAAATTGGAAGTGGTCAAACAAGAGATGGCAAGAGTGAACACTGAAATTTTAGCAATCAGTGAACCAGATTTAAGTTTATTTAATCATCCATTCTCAAAAGGCCATCAACCAATAAGTGGTTCACATCTGTTTATGAACATCCTGTTTCCTGTATCTTAAAAGCGAACTACTTGTGCCATTCATAAACATTTCTTGTATAATTCAACAATTAAAAAGTCAAAACTTTGGGCAGATAGCAGTAATAACATTCCCAGGCCAGATCCCATTACTTTGTGTATTTCACTTATAAAAAGTGGCTTGGCACCTGTCACTGTGCCTGCTTCTAGAGGTACCTGAAAAAGCCTAGTAAAATCACAAATATACAAGACTTTGTAAAGGCATGCCCAGTTCACCTTGTGTGTGTATTTGATGGATGCTTTATATACTAATTTTGACAGTGATATAAGAGCTGTGAACACGGAGGAGTCCTCCCCGTATATCTTTACTGCAAGTGGAAATACTGCTACTAAATGACAAGCTTGAGTCAGTATTTAGAATGATTGATAATTCTGAATATAAACATGGAGACCTCTTACCCAGAAGGCGGCATGACTACACTGGATGCTGATATCATTTTTGATGGGTTTTATGAGACCCTAAACAAGTGAGGGATGGTGTTGCAGGACCACCTTTCATATACTTGCCAGTCTGATTTCCTGCAGTAATGAACTTCAGAAACTCTGCTTGCTAGCAAAAGTCATGTAACATAAGGAATGCACATGTGTCCAAAAACTGCCCAGGGAAGATAGAAGAGGCTGGCTAATGTGCTAACGTGAATTTCTTCTTTATTCTGAATCAGAGAAGAGAGTAGAAAACTACTTTAGTGCCAAAAAAATAGCAATTGGAAATATTAGTGATTGTTGGACATTATTCATGATAGGAATAAAAAGAATGTTAAAAGATAAGATTTTTCTAGGAAGATGCTTGCATTTCCATTCTTAGTTTGAGTCTTCATCCAGGGCTTGGAAATCATCTTATTTAGGTGAGAGTATTTTCAGGAAAAGATGTAATACCAGTCATATAAAAATACTCCTGCTGACTCCTAGGAACTTTGGAGGGTAAACTAGGACACACCGTCAACATAATAAAGTTCCAGGAAGGCGGATTCTGTGCATGCAAACAATTGCATGACCTTCCCCTCTTCCTGCTGACATCCATGATGTGCCAGAATTGGTAGGACAGATTCAAATCCCTGGTCTGCCACTTAGTGAGTTACCTTGGGCAAGTTACCTGCGTTCACCTTGCAGGATGGTTGTGAGAATTAGCAACAGAATGCATTAACTATTTAGTCTGATGCTCACAAAAAAACTGGTACTTAACTATTATACTTAGTTCAATCCCACCATGTCACAAGTCAGTTCCATTGGATATAGGCTGCAAGTTATGTGTCTATGTAAATTAAGGTAAGCTATTCAAAAGTATTAAGTTTTTATTCCAGCCATATTCATTCTATGAGGTAATGATTCCCTAACTAATACTTGCTATGCAAGAAACATAACTGCATTATGAGTCACATGACAATTCATACAAAATAGCTTTGATATTTTCAGGTCAAAGATAGCTTTTAATTACTGAAAAATAAGAGTATAATAGTAAAAATATTCTACTCTTAATTAACAAAGTTTACTTAATCCCATATAGAAATATTTTAGGAAAACAAAAGGAAACCTCAAGGATAAGCACTTTTAATGATATCTGAAAAATCACTTTTAGTATTGTGGGCTTAATCCCATTATACTCTCCTATAAAACTAGAATACGGTAGTACATATTGTTTTGTAACTTGATTTTTTTTTTCCACTTAGCAATATACCTTTCCTGGCCAAAGGATATGTTTCTGATACATTGCTTTAATAGGCCACAGAATATTCTATTGTACAGATACATTGCATTCTATTATTAAAGGCTTATTAGATGTATAAATAATTTATCCAAGAATGAAGTTCTGTAAGGATGAGATCAATGCTGCTTTTATTCTCTAGTGTACATCCAGATCCTAGCACCATACCTACGATACAGAAGAAGCAGTTATGTTGGTTAATATTTTTTAAAAACTTGGTAAATGTATTTATTCAGAAAGTAGTCATAAAACACTACAGGCCTAAAATCATGCTTGAGTCTGGAAAAGCAATGAACAATAATTAGTAGGTATAAAGAATATTTACCAAATTATCTATTTATGGAGAACTCTTATAAAATTGAATATTTTTAATCTAACAGATGATTAGTGAGCTCTTACTATTAACACACCCCAGCCCTATATTAGGCATTAGAGATAAACGAGTCAACAAAAGACGTCCTTTGTTAGGAGAAAGACAAATGGTTAAAAAAATTCTAAATAAGATCAGTAATTAAAAAAAAAAAGAGAGCAAGGAGTACATATTCACAGGGAGCCTACTGAACCAATAAAATCAAGCTAAAGAAGGGTTCCCTAAAAATACAAATTTTAGACTGAGGTTTAAAAAATTAGTTGAAGTCGCCTAGGTAAAGATGGTCGATATGAATAATCTGAGCAGTGGGATAAATGGGAGAAATGATAAAAACTTAAATTAGCCAACAATGAAAGAACAGACGACAACATGACTGAAGCAGAGAACATACAATGAGGAGCAATAGAACATAAAGTTGGGAGGTAAGAAGCTCACAAAGGACTTTGTAAGACATGTCTAATTCTGCAACATCATCTTCAGGATACTGAAAATCAATAAAGGATAAAGATACATTGCAAGGTGAAAGAAAAGAGAGGCAGGGCAATTCATCAGGAAGATGCTATTACAATAGTCCAGGTGAAAAATACCATCAGTAGAGAAATAGAAAGATCTTCAAGATTTGTATGGTAGAATTGAGAGTTCTGACTGTGGGTGGTCCATTTCACTTTGTGACTTAATTTCAACGCTGTCTCATAATGTGAAAATTGATTTTATTTTTTTAACTTAAACTTGTGCTTCAGAAGGGTTTGTTTCATTTGTGTATACTTCAGTGTGGTGGAAACTGCAGTTATACCCATATATCCATTTTTATCTCCTTTATTAGTATTAGGATCCCTGATCTTAAGCTAGGCATGAAACCACTGGGGTGGGGTGGGGGTGGGGGAAGCTACCGGTCTACTTTGTAGCAAACTGGGGTCATGTGATTTACATTTGGCTTTTGGGATAGGAACAAAAGTGTAATGTATAGCTTCTGAGAAGTAACCTAAAAGGGAAGGGATGTGACTCTCATTCACTTTCTCTAACTGACAAATGTGCATGTAGTGGCTGAAGCTCAACCAAAGATCTTGACCTAGAATGGAAGCCATGTGAGACAGGCAATGAGATAAGACAGAGCGTCGTGCCAACATCTGCCGCCCTAACCACTTGTGGGATTCTTTTAGTAATCGCAAAATTTCTGCTCTGTTGAACTTATTTTGTTTCCTGTCCTATGCAGCAGCACCTAATCCTGCTATATTGGGCAGGGGTTGCAGGGGTGGGGGTGCTACTAATTTTACAACAATCATTTAACAGCTAAATTTCCTGCAATGAGGAGCATATGTTATATCTTTTGTAATTCTCAATATAAATTTAGTGAGATTCTTCTTTAATTGACCATAAGGGGATTCTGTTTACAAATCAAGAGTTGCTGTATTAATTTCTTGAGGCTGCCATAACAAATTACCACAAATTGGGTGCCTTAAACAGAATTTTTTTCCCATACCTGTGAAGGTAAGAAATCTAAAAATCAAGGTGTTGGCAAGATTGTTTTTCTGGGGGAGCTGAGGGAAAATATGCCCCATGCCTCTCTTCTAGCTTCTCTTGGTGGCCAGAAATCTCTGACTTTACTTGGCTTTAAGAACCATTACTCCAAGTGTTCCATCATCACATGGCCTACACCCATAGGTTGCATGTGATGAGACATCATATTTCTATGTCCTCACATGGATTCTCTACCAGTCATTAGACTTGGGTCCACCCTCATCTTGTATTACCTCATTTTAACTTGATTACATCTGCAAAGGTCCTGTCTCCAAGTAGGGTCACATTCACAGGTATTGGACATTAGGATTTTTATATATCTCTTGTGGGAGACACAAGCCACAACACTTACATTTTAAATATACATATTTTATAAACTCCTAATAACTTTCCATTCATTTTTTTTTGCATGCTAATAAGGAAAATTTTATTTATTTATTTTTTATTTTTCAGTGGGTTTTGTCATACACTGATTTGAATCAGCCATAGAGTTACACGTATTCCCCATCCCGATCCCCCCTCCCACCTCCCTCTCCACCTGATTCCTCTGGGTCTTCCCAGCCCACCACGCCTGAGCACTTGATTCATGCATCCCACCTGGGCTGGTGATAATTTACAGATTCTGTGATATGTAAAGCTGGATTTCATGGAAAAGTTTGGACTAAATATATCTACTTTATATTTTCTATGAAAAATTATAAACCTAATATTTTAAAGCTTCTGGCTTTAATTATTCCAACTGATTTAACTGAAATTATACTTTTATCAAGTTCTCTTGAGAATATTTTGAAAAAATTGAATATCTAAATTTTTATTTTTTTCTAAAATTTCTTGAAATGTCATGCAAATATTTCTAAATTACACTTGGATTTAGTAAGTACTTAGAAACCTATATGCAGGTCAGGAAGCAACAGTTAGAACTGGACATGGAACAACAGACTGGTTCCCAATAAGGAAAGGAGTACGTCAAGGCTATATACTGTTACCCTGCTCATTTAACTTATATGCAGAGTACATCATGAGAATCGCTGGGCTGGAAGAAGGGCAAACTGGAATCAAGATTGCTGGGAGAAATATCATTAACTTCAGATATGCAGATGACACTACCCTTATGGCAGAAAGTGAAGAGGAACTAAAAAGTCTCTTGATGAAAGTGAAAGAGGAGAGTGAAAAAGTTGGCTTAAGGCTCAACATTCAGAAAACTAAGATCATGGCATCTGGTCCCATCACTTCATGGGAAATAGATGGGGGAACAGTGGAAACAGTGTCAGACTTTATTTTTGGGGGGCTCCAAAATCACTGCAGATGGTGATTGCAGCCATGAAATTAAAAGACGTTTACCCTTGGAAGGAAAGTTATGACCAACCTAGATAGCATATTAAAAAGCAGAGACATTACTTTGCCAACAAAGGTCCGTCTAGTCAAGGCTATGGTTTTTCTGGTGGTCATGTATGGATGTGCGAGTTGGACTGTGAAGAAAGCTGAGCACCGAAGAATTGATGCTTTTGAACTGTGGTGTTGGAGAAGACTCATGAGAGTCCAATAGACAGCAAGGAGATCCAACCAGTCCATTCTAAAGGCGATCAGTCCTGGGTGCTCAATGCAAGGATGCTGCTGAAGCTGAAACTCCAATACTTTGGCCACCTCATGCAAAGAGTTGACTCATTGGAAAAGACCCTGATGCTGTGGGGGATTGGGGGCAGGAGGAGAAGGGGATAACAGAGGATGAGATGGCTAGATGCCATCACCAACTCGATGGACATGAGTTTGAGTAAACTCCGGGAGTTGGTGATGGACAGGGAGGCCTGGCGTGCTGCGATTCATGGGGTCACAGAGTCGGACACGACTGAGCAACTGAACTGAACTGAATGTGTTTTTGGGCTTCCCTGGTGGCTCAGATGGTAAAGAACCTGCCTACAATGTGGGAGACCTAGGTTTAAACCCTGGGTGGGGAAGATTCCCTGGAGAAGAAAATGGCTATTCACTCCATTATCCTTGCCTGAGAATTCCTTGGACTGTGCAGTCCATGGGGTTGCAAAGAGTCGGACACAACTGAGCAATTTTCACTCACACTAATTCAATGTATTTTCAGTGAATGAAAGAATGAATGAAAGTGAATTTGTTACTAAAATGCATAATTCATGTTATAATCATTTGCTTCTGTTTAACTGAAAATATTAATATTAAAGGAGTTTTTCAGGTAGACATTATAACATTCAGTTTTTTCCTCCAAAATATCAGTTTTTTCCCCCAAAAATTATAGATGAGTTCTTGGTTAGGAGGAACTTAAAAGTCCTCCATCCTCCAAAAAAAATAAAAAGACTATTAAGATTAAACAAATATCACTGTCAACAAAAGTAAAAACTAAGCTACATGATTTATGATAAATCTTTTAAAAGTTATCATTTGATATATGGTATTGGTATAACTTTTTAAAAGATTATAATTCATAAAATTTTTACTAAATTTGACCAAACATTTGACAAAATTAATACATTATAGTAATATAAATAAGCTTTTCATCAAAAGAAGTAATTAGAGTTTAACATATGACAACAAATAACTTGGAAACTTAGATCTAAATTGACTTAATGCCATGGTAAGACCAACTTACATTATTCTGTTTTCTGAAAACATATACTACTTAATCAATAAGGCAGGAAAAGGCAGACATTTCTTAGTACCTAAGCTGTTATGACTAGATATACCTTAAGTGCTTTGCAAAATGAAACACTTTATGCTCTATCAGGTTCAGAGAAACAAGCTAACAGGACCAAAGCATGACATGAGAATGACCATTTGAGTAGCAAGTATTTAGTGCACTGCTGTAATGGCAGCAAAGGCTTTCCTCTACAGTTTAAATAAATTGTTTTATTTGGAATATGCTTCACATGTTCTTTCAAGAGATTTAAAATGCATGCACACACCTACATTGATTAATAGAAAAAAATCAGCAAAGTTCCTTCAAATATTGTTGTCATGGTTTCATTTCACATAGTAAATAGTGAAGCTGAACATGATACTGAAGTGTTAAGTTCACCAAATGGTGTATTTTAAAGCCTAGTCTCAAAATATAATGAGATTTTTAAATTCAGTTTTCTTTGTGCCAAATTATGACCTTTCTAAGTCTGTTCTTCCATAAGATCATATGAAATTGGTTTATTTTTTAATTATGTAGTATTTGCTTATTTGGCATACTTTTTATTGAAAAATCTAATGTACATGATTAATATTATATGAATAAAAACAAAAATCCTTCCTTGAAATCTGAAGTCTCCATTCCTCCATTTGAAATATAAGAGATCCAGCCCCCTAATGCAAGTTAAAAAGCTGGGAAAGAGCAATGGAGGAAGGGAGAATAAAAGCACAAAATGACTTCTATATTTCCTTACTGTGAATGTTGTGAATTTTAAAACCTCGTTGGCTAAATTTTCAGTGCTTTAGAATATAAATGATTAGAGTTCGTATTTTTTGACACTAAAACTGAAGAATAGAGTTGTTGGCTATTTTTATTTTGGTGAGCTATTCTAGAAGTACAAGAATGTTTTCTAATCTCAGAAAAAGTAAATTTAAATGTTTGCAATAAATTGCAATATAACCAGCTCTTTATAATTTGCACATATTTAACTTATACCATCTGCATTTTTGCCAAATCCATTCACTTCCAAATGTTTTATATAATTTATTAATTTTTTCAACCTTTATTTTAAGAGAAACTTCCACTGTGAGTACTAGGAACACAGGAAACCAAATAATCAAATTTCTGAAACTCAAAAGGGCTAATTTCAAGTAGACAAAATAGAGCAGTAAAACATATTTAACATCCATGATAAGTGCTAAAGAAATAGGAACAATGAATAGGAGATGTGTGTATTGTAATGAGTTGCACAATTTTCAACGTAGTATCAAGAGAAGACATCAAAGATACAAGCCAACAGACCATCCAAGCATCTAGGAGAATGCATCCCAGAGAGGAAGAGCCTCATGGGCAAAGACCAAGAGCTAAAGATCCAACCTCTCCTGTGGGGAACAGCAAGAAGGGAGATAATCATGGATGAGGGCAGAAAGGCACAGTATGGACTCTCACTATTGCACACATATGAATGTTTCTCAACATGTAGAGCCCTGTGAACCATTGCAAAAATGAAATAACCTTACCTAATAGTGCTCTGGTAAAAGCCAGAGGTGAAATTTTAATTTCTATGTCAGTTTCCTATCTAGTTTTTAAAGAATATGTCACCTAGAGCTGATACAATGCATGAACCTTCAGTGTCATGGAATTATGTTCTCAACTCCGCTGTGCCTCAAGCTTACGAAAAAGCTTAATCTTATCGTAGTTCAACATAGATCAAAACATGAGTGGAAATCTGCATAGGCGAGAGGATGGAATTTAGGAAAACCTTTGTTGCTTCTGAAGAGCTAAAAATAACCAGAGTTGTATATAAAAAGGACTCTTTCTAAAGGGACTAGAAAGTTAGGAAACATTCAGAAATGTGGTTCAAATTTTAACTTCCTTTTTCCCAAATGGAAGATTCAATGAGGAGAGTTATCACAAGAATTGATTCAAACAAGTTCAGCTCATGTAATGTACTGGACAAAAGGAGATAAAATGTATGCATCTATTTTTAAATTTATACAGTGGCTTTATTGCTAAAATATATTACAAAAATATGGCAATTAAAATCAATTCTCATGACAGGAAAATAATTTTTAAAACAGAGGTCAACAAAAATTTTTCTATACACAGACAGTATTTGATATTTCTCTGTACACAGACAGATATTTGGGGCTTTGCAAGGGCATATGTTCTGTCACAACCACTCACTTCTGCCTTTATAGTGTGAAAATAGCCATGGGCAATACTAAATGAGTGAGTATGGTTTTGCTCCATGAAACATGTACAGAAACAGGTTATGAGCCAGATTTGGCTTTCAATCTTTTTCTAGAAGGATAAAAAGATATAGGCCATAGCACAGTAATTATAAAGAAAAAAGAGTTTACTAAAATAGTGACTATACAAAATGTTTACTCAGGAATAAATATTAACTCACACCACCTCAAAAAATATTAGCCACAGTCTGTCCATTTTTTCCTATACAGAAATCTTTGCTTGGTTACACTCAGTATGTTCTAGACAAATACATTCATTAATCTTACTGACATTGCTGTCCTGTCCTTTTTCTAAGGAGTAATCTTAAAACAATGTAGCTGATAACTTTCATATTGATTATAAGGGTAGCTTTTTCTGTTTTTTTATGCTTTTATTTTCCATAAATGCTTTATTTTAATAAAATAATAACTCTTAATAAACATGTTGGTCCACAAAGCATGGTCTTACAGCATCCAAATAGTGTAGTCTGCTAGGAGGATGTTAGGAAGGATATAATTTGTCATTGTATCCTAAACCATGTTGGACAACATTCTCTTAGCACCCAACTTACCTCAGGACCTCTTGTCCCTGTCATGTGGCCAATACAGACTTGAAAAAGCAAAATTGTAAACCTGTTGAAGGATACTTGAAGAAGGAAATGGCAACCCACTCCAGTATTCTTGACTGGAGAATCCCATGGACAGAGCCTGGTGGGCTGCAGCCCATGGATTTGCAACAGTTGAACTTGACTTAGAAACTGTACCACCACCACCATGACCAGAAGGATACTAGGGTATCAAACTACCAAGCTGAACTATAGGCCAGAATACCCCAAGGCTTCAGGTCTAACTTGAGCTACAAACTTGACCACCTCCAAGATTCTTCAATTCTATTCCCTGCTTATGCAAACACTGGCTTTGTTTTCCTCTCCTTCTACATTTTAGATATGTGTGTAATCAGTAGAAAACAAACCTGCTGAGAGTGACTTTTCATATGGGACATACTCCATTGACTGGTAACAGCTACTGAGACAATTCCTCAGGCTATGAAACTTGGGATAGTCAGAATTGGCCTCTCTTTGGTGGTTAAGTAAGATTATATCCAAAGTCCACCTTTGGGGCTAGAAACTATGGCCAAGAGGAGAGAGCCATATACAATTATTGGACACCCTCCCCCCAGAAAGGAACTGCATAAGTAAAAGTAAGTCTATTTCTGAAAGAAAGGTATGTTATATAGTAAAATCAAGAAATGGTACACTAATGAGTACATACTTTGTTGCTCTACTTAATATACTGTGGTGACCTGAATAGGAAGGAAGTTCAGAAAGGAGGGGATATACGTATATGTATGACTTATTCATCTTGCTGTACTGTAAAAACCAACACAAGGAGATGTAAAGCAACTACACTCCAATATTTTTTTTTAGTTTTAATTTTTTTTTTTTTGGGGGGGGGTTCTTTTCTTTTTTTTTATTGTTTTATTTTTCAGCGGGTTTTGTCATACACTGATGTGAATCAGCCATAGAGTTACACGAATTCCCCATCCCGGTCTCCCATCCCACCTCCCTCTCCACCCGATTCCTCTGGATCTTCCCAGCCCACCAGGCCCGAGCACTTGACTCATGCCTCCCACCTGGGCTGGTGGTCTGTTTCACCACAGATAATATACATGCTGTTCTTTCGAAAGAAATAGTGCAAATCTTAACAGCTAAGACATTTCAGAAGGAGGTTTAAATCTAGTAGTTCTGAAATTATAGTATCTATATGTTTTCAAAAGGTGGTATTCTCTTTATTACTTTATACCCATTGTATAAACGGTTTATAATTTTAAAGTGGGTGAACACAAGTAGGTTTTATGTGGGAACACAGTGAGAGATGCACAATTTAGTGGCATCTGAGAGCCTTGAACTATCCTGTACTGAAAGAACATTCCCACTTTATAATGCCAGACTTCATCTCCTAGACAGAGTTCTGCTAAACACGGATTAGACATCTTGGGTAAAGGCTTCTAAGGGACACACCAAATCATTCCATTAAAATCCACTAGACAGCAAGATTTCATTGGCAAAACTGGTTTCACTTTTCCTCAACTGGCCAAGAACTATTTGATGAAAGTTGGAGAATCTGATACTTCACAGACAAAACTATTGGGTTCCACAATTTTTATCCTTTGAGAAAAGCATTTCTTAAGTTCCGATAGAAAATGGCACCACTTAAAGCCATATTAAAAGAATTCTGCTGCTAAAACAAATGCTTTGAAGCAATAACACAAGAGCAAGATGGTGATACTAGAACAAGTAATGGGAACAGACTGTAGATGGCGAATAAAGGTCAAGTGTTTCAAGACTCTTAGCTAGTAATATTCTCTTAGCAAAATATTCCCCAGTGTGCACTTCTCCCTTTGGAAGATGTGGCATAATTGACTTTGAGTATAAAAATAAACCTAAATAGTTTTAAACCATATGGCTGTTGTCGAACATCTTACTTATTTGGACTACAGACAGCCACAGTATTTTATAATCACTTCTTTAGTTTTTCTGTATAGATTAAAGATTAACAGCAACATTGTTGACCAGGTAAAAACCATGTGCTACTCTGTATAGGGTTAATCAAGATCCATCCCTCAACTGAAAATGTACCAATTCCAATTATTGCCCTTCACCTTTGGATGGGTTTAAATTCCTACCCACTAAACACTCATCCCGTGTGATTAAACTCAAAGGTGATCAAGAAACATTTTAGCAAATAAGCTCCATTTCTTAAGCACTATTTTGTCACCATATTTTTCTTTTTGTTTCTTTCTGTTAAACAATATTTGGCAAAATATATTATTTGATATGAAACCAATAAGTCAACTCTACATAAATATAAAAATCAAAAATATTATTTATGTTGTTAGAAAGATCCAGATTTTGTATTCAAAGAAAGGATTACCTAATTGATATTGCTGTTGAATTCTTCACATCAATAAATAAATTAAAAAGTATTGAGACTACATGGTGATAGTGTATCCCCTTTATTTATCATTTAAGAAACTTAAAGTAATATAAAACCACACTAGTCAGCATCAGTCCAGAGGTAAATAGTTGTTAATCTTTTCATGGCTGTGAGTAAAGAGACATTTATTCTTTGTTTGATATACTGCATCATTCTTTGTATTTAAAAAAATACATATTTAGAATTTATATTTTTAAGTTGAATGAGTATCACAAACTGCTAAGAGGTCAGAAGTACCAAGTGTCCTGTGTAAAGGTATGAGATTTGATAAGTTTGATTATAGTGAAATATTAAAGAATTATAATTTTGTCTTTATGGTCTATATAATTTATTCATGCTAGATTGAGGGAAAATAGAATTTAAAAAGTAATCTTTATGAATATTTTTTGAACAAAGCTACCAAAGCTACTTTCATACAATCTTAAATTATATTTGTGAATACAATCATTTTAAGAAAAAGTGTAGCTTTTAAACATTAATATTTTTAATACTAATTTTGGTGCCTAAATACTAAAATAGAGTTTTAGGAAAATTAAAAATTTCTAGATTTGTTATAAAACTATTTTTCTCTCAATAAAAAGCAAAACCTTCTAAATACATGTACATAGATTCTAGCACTGATAACCAAAATACAGTCTGCAGATATTACTAACTTCTTTCAAACAACACAGAGTAAAATATTTTTCGTGAAAAATGCTAAAATAGTTAACATTGTAAACAGTACCTAGTAATTCAAATCGGCATACTTACTGCTTATTTCCTTACTGTGTGTTACTTGGTTCTGTTTTTACATTATTAGGATTTAAATATATGGTTCTCTTTTATAGTGGTGTATTACCAAATTAGCATTTTAATACACATAATGATTGTATGTGGAGTTTTCATCCTTTGGGCAACATTTTCACAAAAATTAAGTACTAAATTTATTAAGTTTGAAAAACACTAATGAAAATTATTACTTTCTCTGTTCTTACTCTATACTCTAAGGCTAGTATAGGCTATGATTCTCAAAGTATTATCTTTAGGACCAGTGACATCAGCATTACCTGATAACTACCAAAAATGAAAATTCTATGCCCACCCCATTCTGAGTCAGAAACTCTGGGGCTGTGGCCCAACAAGTTGTACTTTAATATGCCCCATTGGGCATATTGGTTGAGGCAGCAAAAGTTTCAATGCTGCCCCAGACAAAATTTAGCACAAGCTGAAGTTCATCATCATATTGTTTCTTTATATTAGAAAAATACCATAAAAATGTTGAATTTGGGCTTACCTTTTTAACAAGATATGGACATTTAAAGATAAAATAAAGCATTTATTTTAAAACAACAACAACAAAAGAAACCCTTTTCCTCTAAACCAATTTTTACTGACCTGAGAGCACTCAGATCAATGTGAGAATACAATTTTCTAGTGACTTTGTAAGTAACGATGGCTTGATCACCACAGAACTAGAAGGAACCCTAGAAGATTGAGTGACTACCACAAGGGTCCCTAAACTTGGGGATCTACTGCATGACAGAGGCGGAGCTGATGTAATAATAGAAATGAAGTTCACAATATATGTAAATGTGTTCAATTCATCCCCAAACCACCACCCCTCAACCCTCAGTTCAGTTCAGTCACTCAGTCATGACCAACTCTTCGCGACCCCATGGACCACAGCAGGCCAGGCCTCCCTGTCCATCACCAACTCCCAGAGTCTACTCAAACTCATCTCCATTGAGTCGGTGATGCCATCTAACCATCTTTTCCTCTGTCATCCCCTTCTCCTCCTGCCCTCGATCTTTCCCAGCATCAGGGGCTTTTCAAAAGAGTCAGCTCTTCGCATCAGGTGCCCAAAGTATTGGAGTTTCAGCTTCTACATCAGTCCTTCCATTGAACACTCAGGACTGATCTCCTTTAGGGTGGACTGGTTGGATCTCCTTGCAGCCCAAGGGACTCTCAAGAGTCTTCTCCAACACCACAGTTCAAAAACATCAGTTCTTCCGTGCTCAGCTTTCTTTATACTAGTGCATGGAAAAAAATTGTCTTCCACAAAACAGGTCCCTGATATCAGAGATGTTGGTGACCATTATATTAACAGTACAGCATAAAACCCAAACTCCTCCAAATGGAATATACAGTTTCCACCACTACAAGAATCCAGTTTTGACTGGCCCAATGATAGACTGTTAGCCTAGAAGATTCTTGAGAGTCCCTTGTACTGCAAGGAGATCCAACCAGTCTATCCTAAAGGAGATCAGTCCTGGGTGTTCATTGGAAGGACTGATGTTGAAGCTGAAACTCCAATACTGTGGCCACCTGATGTGAAGAGCTGACTCATTGGAGAAGACTCTGATGCTGGGAAAGATTGAAGGCGGGAGGAGAAGGGGATGACAGAGGATGAGATGGTTGGATGGCATCACCAACTCAATGGACATGGGTTTGGGTGGACTCCAGGAGTTGGTGATGGACAGGGAGGCCTGGCGTGCTGCAGTTCATGGGGTCACAAAGAATCGGACACGACTGAGAGACTGAGTTGAACTGAACCTGATTTTTAGTCAGTCTAGGACACTGCCTGAATTACCAGTTCTGAAATTGACTTGAAAGCAGACCTCCTGAACCCTAGGGAATTAGTCATTCTCAAATTTAGCTAATAATCAGATATCTTTGTGGGAGTGTTTCTAAAATAAAGTTTCCCAGATTTCATTCCAGAGCTAAAATCTGTAGCCCTAGTAACTTTCTTTGTGATGACCAACTGGGTATTTTTAATATTTCTTGACCCCACCCAGGAATGGACTAAAGTATTCACCTGACCTTCCTAATTCAATTCAGCTGAAGGGTGAGGATAGCTTGTATGGCTGTTGTTTCTCCTGATTTTTCTACAATGGCATGAGCTTCTCCTGTTTCCTGCAAGCCTAGTAGGTAAATTTATTTTTAGCATCTCATTTCTCCAACTATTCTGGTCTAAAACAACCTACTTACTTCAAAACTCTCAATCTGATGCTATTACTTTGTAAACTGATCCAAATTTACAAGCAATGCCATTGGTTACATATCACTATCTTTTTTTCTGGCCCCTGGGGTAACATTTCTTATTCTATAAAAGAAATTAACCAGGTATGTGTAAGACTTAGAAGAGCGGAAAGGCACCAAGGAATGCTTAATTGGTATCGAAACTTATTCATCTTTAAAATCTAATTTCTATTGAAGTTAACAGGTTATGTATATAATTAATCATTTTTCCTATAATTGTGACTAAACTGAGATACAAATTTTATAGTAATGAAATAAAATTTAAAATAAATTTTATTAAATTAAAAAAAATAAAAATTAAAAACCCTATAAGGAACTGGTACACTGGGCCACAGAAAGCTATACATATATAAGAATGTGTAAGTCATATGCTCACAGCATCCAAAAAGAAAAGGCTTAGTACAATATATGTACACATATGTTTTGGTTTCTATTGAATGTAAAATGCGAACAGTAATAACAATTTGACAAAGGAATGTTTTAACATTTCAGACACTATATCCCATCTTTTATGAAAAATATCTGTTCAACTGATTTAGAGATGGCTATTAAAATCCCCAAAGGCCCTGTGTACTTAGCAGGAAGATGAAATGATTTTTCTCTCTACTTTACTTCTACCTCCGACTCTCAGTCACAAAGAACTATGTTCTGTAAGGAAAAAAACAAAAATGCCTTCTGTCAGCTATACTTGGGTTTAAAAGCAGGTTTAAGTAACTTGGAAAAGCCTTGAGGTAAAAACAATGTTCCACATAACACCAAAAGAAATGACACATACATGCACAAACTTAGATAATATCCAAATGAAATGAATCACTCAACCAGTATTTCCTGCATATCTATGATAGACGTCCAGTTCTGGGTTTCCTAAGATTCAGGGAAGTATACGACACAGTCCCTACATTCAGGAAAGTATCATCTAGTTATGAAGACAAAAATTACTCATAACTAACAACAAAAGAGTAAGATGACTCACCCAGCAAAATGAGTCACACGAGGTTGTGACACAGGCGAAGGGACCAGAGGGCAGAGCAGTGGCCAGGGCAGTTGGCGTCCTTCTGGAACGCTCCACAGCCCTGGGGGATTGTGGGTAGGCCTCTAAGGGCTGCAGCTCTGAACTGGCTGATCAAGGAAAAGGCATTCCAGGTGGGAAGTCAGGAGCAACCATAAAGAGGTGATAATGAGCAGGAAACCTGGCAGTCAGGAAACCTGGCAAGTTGGAATTCCAGCATTTAGTTTCAGAGCAGTAGTTAAGTATTTAAGGCTATCACAAGGCTCATCTTAACCACAGTAGATATTTCAAGCTGGATTGCAAACTCAGTTTACTGCTTTGAGCCAAACGCTGTTACAACATCTTAAAAATTAACTTAGGAATCATGATTTTTAAATGTTCTGAAGATGCCTCATTGCAGCAGCATTATTTCCAAATAAGCTGAAAGACTTCTTTTAAAACAAAGCAAAAAATAACTACAGTCTACCCTTAGTGACTACAGGTTCTACACCTATCAGTTCAGTTCAGTCACTCAGTCATTATCTGACTCATTGCAACCCCATCGACTGCAGCACGCCAGGCCTCCCTATCCATCACCGACTCCCAGACTTTACTCAAACTCATGTCCATTGAGTTGGTGATGCCATCCAACCATCTCATCCTCTGTCATCCCCTTCTCCTCCTGCCTTCAGTCTTTCCCAGCATCAGGGTCTTTTCCAATGAGTCAGTTCTTCACATCAAGGTGGCCAAAATGTTGGAGTTTCAGCTTCAGCATCAGTCCTTCCATTGAATGTTCAGGACTGATTTCCTTTAGGATGGACTGGTTGGATCTCCTTGCAGTCCAAGGGACTCTCAAGAGTCTTCTCCAACACCACAGTCCAAAAGCATCAATTTTTTGGTGCTCAGCTTTCTTCACAGTCCAACTCTCATACCCATACATGACCACTGGAAAAACCATAGCCTTGACTAGACGGAATTTTGTTGGCAAAGTAATGTCTCTGCTTTTTAATATGCTATCTATTTAGAAAGCCTCAAATCAGGAACAAATACACACAGGTGAATATTATCTTACTCTAATCAGAAGTGGACTAGAACTGAGCTCTTGAAACTTGAAAGTGTGAATCACCTGGGGAAACTTATTAAGAGGCAGATTTTGATTGAGGAGGTCAGGGTGAACCCCGAGATTAGACAAAGATACTTTGTTATCCAGAATAGAAACAGATAAGCAGCATCAGCATCACCTGGAAGCTTTATGGAAATAAAGATTTCCAGACCCCATTCCAGTTTAAGCAATCAGAATCTGAATCCCAATATGATAACCAGATTTCCAAGTGATTCTTAAGCCAGAATTCCAAGCGATTGAAGTTTAAGAAGCACTGATATCAAAGCTGGGCTATTTATTGATAAGTACCAAATTATTCCTGTTGGCCTGGAACCATCTCGGTTTTAGCACTGAATGTCTAAGCACTGGAAATCCGTGAGCCTCAGACAAGTTGGGACAAACTTGTTGGTCACCCTACCTATTTATTTCATAAGTAGTACTAGAGATTTCTCTGCATGCTGCAGTGTGTTAAAAGTGATGGCTATCATATAGTGCAACTAGCATATTGCTTCCTGTCCTCTGCTAGCTGAATAATCTAGAAGAAATCACTTTCCCTCTCCAATTTCATATATTTGTCTTGTATATAAACTTAAACTGATACCTAGTTTTAAGGGTTGAAGGAGTTACAATGTAGCTGAGCATGGTCTGCATACAAAAAGCTTTAAAATCTTAGGTATAATTGAGAATTCTTATCATGAAATAAAGGACTGAAATCTCTTTGTTTTCCAGGCTATAAGCATAACTGATTATGATTATGGAGTCAGGCTTCAAATCAAGATAAAAGAAAAAAAAGGGGGAGAGAGAAAGTATGAAGTGAGTGTGGTGGGAAGGATACACAGGGTAAAATACTACTCCAGCAGCAGCTACTAGTCTAGTAAAATTATTTCCACTACAGGTTTGGAGATGTCTCATGCTCTTTCCTTGAAATATTATATATTTCTGTTCTTGAGCTAGAGTGGGAGAGAGTTTAGCAGCTGTGATGGAGATTGCATGTCTGGCACAGCTGAAAGTATTTACTCTCTGACCTTTCACAGAAAAAGGATTTATAGAATCTTAGCAAGAATTCCAAAAAGACCCTACAGCATAGTCAGACTGCGCGTAGGCTTGCCTGTACTTCTATTGTGGTACTGTGATGTGTTCACTGATCTGTCTCCTCCTAATGAACTGAATGCTTCTCAAGGCAGGAATCATACCTTCTCCTTCTATGTCCAGAGCCTAACAAAGAATCTGATTCCTAAGATCTGGTCTATAAATGCATGCTGAACTGAACTGAGTTACAAATTGAAGTTTATATGTATTACACATTTTAGATATAGGGCAGGGTAGTGAACTGCAAGAATAATTTATACTTCTTTTAATAGGCACTATACCCTCTGGTGAAAACTGACTTCTGTGCTAACAGCAAATTTGCTATTTTTATGTTTTTCAAATCTTACCTATCTGGCACACATGAAAGGTAATTAAAACTGAGAAGTTCTCTATTTGAAGTGAGAAAGCATTCTCGCATCCTCTTGCAAAAATCTAATAAAATCTATGAAGCAAAAGATTATATGTAAAATAACAGTTTGCTTAATAATTTTAATATTGAAAAATGCCTGTATCCAAAGCTTGAACTGCCTTAGTTAACATGACACATACACTTTCAGGAGCTAATTAGTCAGTGGTATTCTAAGTACTTATCAGGAGCAATTCATAAGACTGACTTCCATATGTATTTATTATTCCATAAACAGGTCTTAGCCACAATTAAATTTCTTGCTATTTTGATAAAGTTACCGTACTGTTTTAATATCAGGGAATAATATGGCCAGTGGTGCTAATTATGGAGGGTATTCTATGAATAACGGATGCACTTATTAGTAAGCATTACAAGAGATATGCTTTCTTCAGTGAATTGGAATACACAAAACTTAATACATTTCAAATAAATCTAATAACTGTCAAGGCCAAAACTCCTTACATAAAGCATGTACAGTATAAAAAGACAATTTTACAAATAAATCTTTTGAGAGAAAATTAAAAATATTTATCTTTTAAACACACAATTTTCTCCCTGCTAGCTACTGTCATTAGCCTGCTTTGTAATGTTAATAAAGTAAGCTTAATTTTGGAAAACTTTCATACTGCCAGACCTGTAGATGGGAGAAAAATATATTAAATTTATCTCAAAACGCTTGATAGAATACAGACTACACGTCTTCTTAGCTATATTATTTTGCTCAATTCAAAGTAAAGAAAATAGGCAATGCACACCCTAAATGCTGGAAAACTAATAAGTTATTCAATAATTTTGTTTACACTTTTGTTTTAAAATGTAATTGAATGTTTTGGCCGCTTACAATCATCATAACGTTTACAATCTTTAAGTTATGACTTATCAGGCATGATGAACTCTATAGATAGATTTTCTTATAAAAGTTCTATAGGTTGATAAATTGTTTTACTTCTAATAGATGATTAGTCTTCATTGCAGCTAGCATAAACAGATACAACTTGACCATAGAACTACAGACAGGATTTTAGCACTGAACTATATATATAAGTAGATTTAAGATAGCTTTTGCCTGGAGTGGGAAGTGATTCTCAATTTAAAAAAAAAAAATTGCACATTCTCAAACATAGGAAAAAATCTAGCCAAAAATGAATCTCCCATGTGTTGAACTGTTGGTTTACCTCTAGGTATTTCAGCAAACTTGCATCCAATATGCAGATTCTTCCCAGGATTCATATGAAAACTTATAGGCTGAAAATGTTTAATAGTTATGTTGACTGGAATATGAAGTCAAAATGTATCACAGTTTGGTTTAAGATGCTGTTGACTTGCACCAAAATTCAGTGATAGAGGGTAACTTGATTACAATCAGGAAATCTAAGTACAGTCCCAAGATTTGCTCTTGGCAACCCTAACTCACAAACCTACCATGAGAACTGCAGGTCTTTGAGTTTCCTCAGGTGTGAAATGGGGTGTTTTGCTTAAAAGATAAATAACAGCTAGCAAAGCATGTCTGCAATTTGAATCCTACTAAATACATGACTTGTGTGTTTGGTGGAATAGAGATATGTTTTCCAATAAATACGCCCCAGTATTTGGCTGCCTCCACTTCCTTCTCTGTAAAATGGGATAATAATAAAGCACAATGTTGATGCTTGTCTGTGTCATGGATAAAGATCATGCCTGACATATAGTTAGTGGTACATAAATGCTTGCTATCATTATTATTATTGTTATAGAAAACAGATCAAGTAATTTTCAATATCAGATGCCTGTTTTCTTTTGCAGTCAATTAGAAATAAGAATAAAGGGAGTTTTCAGATAATACTAACTATACTGACTAGAATTCTAATGATGCCAGATTACCAAACATGAAAATAGCCTTAATCCAAGGGAACATGATTAAACACACTAGTTAACTTCAATCATTTTTGTTGTTGTTGTTGTTATACCTCTTCTTTTCTTTTCCCCTCCTTTGATTTTTAGTTAAATCTTCCTCTCTGTTGTTTCTTACCCTTTTCTCAATTTAGCATTTTCTCTTGTCACTATTTTTATATTCATTTACCCTTTTCTTTAAGCATTAATAGTTTTTAATTTGCCTGTCATTATTGCAGATAATTGTTTGGGGATACAAATGAAAACCAACAAATAAAACCAGGAGCTCTCAATTATCAAGGCTCTACTAGTTTTCCGTAAGGTAGACATACAACCCAAGAGGAGGGAGCAGAGGTAGGCAGCTCTGGAAGCTTTCAGTATACTGCAACCTTAATTCAGTGTATTTTAAAAAGAAGACAGGGACTATAGATAAATCAATCTACTTGATTCATGAAAGTAGTCCACAGAATTTGTTGTTTAGTCACTAAGTCGAGTCCGATTCTTTGGGACCCCATGAACCACAGCATGCCAGACTCCCTGGTCCTTCACTATCTCCTAGAGTTTGCTCAAATTCATGTCTGAGTCTGTGATGCTATTTAACCAACAGAACTTATATTGATATGTAAAACCATAATATACATCTGATTTTCTTAAAATTCAGTATTCTTAAAAAAAAACAATTGCTTGATGTATACTCTAGTGAGATGGGCAACTGAAACTTCAGTGTCCTGCCTTCCTTTCTAATTCTCCTGACCTTCCTTGTTCCAAGACACATAGTCAGTTGAAGTGTCTCTACTTGAATGCTTTTTTATAATCATATAATACTGTCTCATGTTTGGATTACTCAATGATCCAGATAGGGCTTATTATTAGATTTTGATATAAATCACTCCATCTTTATATTTTCATAAAATTTTTAAGTCATAGAATATGAGCAATTTCAAAGGCTAATATTTTTTAAATTCCAATTGATTTGCAATGTAGCTGAATACAAGATATCCTAGTAGAAAATTCTATAGTGTGTTTTCATCTCATTTCTTAAGTGTAAGTTTTAAAAAGCTTGTGAACAATTCCATTACTCATTACCTGTTGTTTTCTGAGAAGTGTAATTGAGGTCAGAAAATTATGTGATGCAAGTATGATGTCTGAGAAACCTGCAATTCATTAACACAATAGAACCAAAAAACTAACACAAACAACTTTCCCTAAGCAAATTACGTGCTTGTTCATGAGGAAAAAGGTTAACAGAAGTTTTCCTCTTTTGAGAGAAAAAAACTAAATTCTTTAAAGTTATAAGCTTGCATTATATGCCATAATTTTTAATTTTCTTAAACTAATAAAATAAAGACATATATTTATGGAATCAAGGAGATTACTTCCATTACCACATTGGAGAGAGAAATAATCTGAGATTTTTACTTTTTAACCAACTGGTTTATCTGTGTAAATCTATCTAAATGACTTACCTGGGAAATACTGAAAAGAAAATTATTCAGTTTCAGGCATCATGTTTTCTTATCACATTTTTTTGCCATTCTTTTTTTAGTTGTTTTTTTTTTTTAATTCCTCCACTGGCCTTTCTACTCTGTCCCTAAATTGCCACAATCAGTAAATATTACAGGATGATGTAAACATAGTTTTCTAAACCCTGAAGCATAAATAGGCAAAGAATCACCATTCAGTTAGGTCTCTCCACGTCTGATGGAGTTAGTACAAAAGAAATTTTTAAATAGTACTTAACACAGACAAGTGATAAATATTATGAAGTAACTATAAAAAGAATAGTTGACAGCTTAAGCAGATAATAAACATGTCATAAACTATATAAATAGTGAACAGAATTCTTAGAAAAATGATATATTAAAAATAAGACCTGTTTTTAAATAACATTAAAATTTTGACATTTTCTAAACTGAAACTGACTCAGGGTAATGAAATCACAGTCCGGTTAAGGAAATTCACATTATTTTCTTTTGTATTAACCATATAAAATCTGGAAAATCTTTCTGCAGATGAGATCCTATAATTTTATATCAGCATATCCACATCTTGTGGTTTTTCCCACCCCTTTATGAAAGAAATTTTGGTTAACTAGCCACTATTATCATTTACTTTTTGCTGCACTCTTATATATTCATTTTGTCTTTTAAATTTTATTATACTAAATTGTGTTAATCCTTAAAAGAATAGAAGAGTTTAACTTGTAAAATAAATAAAATGTACAATGTTAATAAAATTCAGAAATTTAAGTGGAAAACTTAAATATGAGGCAATTACTCCAAAAAATATATATATATCATTGTTATCTACTAAAAATAAATAGTTAATTTTAGTTTTTGGTTGTTGTATTTTAGAGTGTTAAGAATGCTTAGAGATATGGAATGCCATGGAGAGATGAATACTAAACGAATTATTGCTTCTGATTTTATGCCCAGGACATTTCCCCCTCTTCCTCCAAGGGCCTTCACATAATTCTTTCAGTCTTTAATATATGAATGGTTAGAATCAAGTCTTCAAACACACCAAACCAAATATTATTTTCAGTTACAGTGACACCCAGATAAAAGATTTGGGCCATAGACCTGCTATTTTTTTGCAATTTTTTGTTACATGTTTTACTGAATAGTATCCAATACATACACCCCAATTCATGTATACTCAGAGCCTGAGACTGTAACCTTAATGGAAACAGTCTTTCCAAGTGTAAATAAGTTAAGATGAGGTCATACGGGACTGGGCTTCCTGATGACTCAGTGGTAAAGAATCTGCCTGCCAATGTAGGAGATGTAAAAGATGCAGGTTTGATCCCTGGGTTGGGAAGTTACCATGGAGAAGGGCATGGCAACCCATTCCTGTGTTCTTGCCTGGAGAATCCCATGGAAAAAGGAGCCTGACAGACTACAGTCCATGGGGTCACTAAGAGTTGGACACGACTGAAGTGACTTGGCATGCATGTATGCGTACTAGAGAAGGATTCGCCCATAATGTAAAAGTCTGATGTCCTATAAGATGAGGGAAAGTTTGGACACAGAAATAAATATGGAGAACACCATTTGATGATGGAGACAGTGACTGGAATGATGTATCCACAGCCAAGTAATGCCAATGATTGCCAGCAACACCAAACTCTGAAAGAAAGGCATGGACCAGTCCCCTACAATTGGCCCTTCTGACATCTTGATTTCAGACATCTAGGCTCCAGAACTGTAATAGAATAAACTTCAGTTGTTTTAAGCCACTGAGTTTATGGTGCTTTTTCTGAATAGTCCTGGAAAATTAACATACATACTATTTTTTAAATTCCTTATCTATTGCTATCTCTTAATAGCAATGACTGATACATCTTTCTATGCCGTTTATATCCTAACACTTATCTACACAGATAAAAGTCCTCAACAGAAATGGAGGTTTCTCCATGAAGGCCACTTGTGTCACTTCCTTTAAGATGTCTCCCCTAATCTCTGGGACTTGGGCAGTTCCCCCATCTCCATCTCCCATGTCACTTGGGACAATTACAATTTTATATTTGTTTCAGTTTGCCTCACTCACTGGAAGACAAGCCCCATGAGAACAGGCACTTGATTTGCTTCTGCTTGCTCCTGTATCCCCAGCATCTAGAACACTTCTTTACTCATAGTAGGGAGAAAAATGGTAAGCAAATGAATGAATGTTAACATCTTCTCATGTTTCCAATTCGAAGTCCTTATTTTTCCTTTTGAATTGCATATTTTTTTAAGAACTTATCTTAATATACTTATTTCCTTTCTACAGCTATTATCTTGCATCATAGGGATTCTTAACAAAAAAGGTTAGGGAATATCTACTTTTTTTTCTTTTTTCCAAAATAAATATGCCTGATTTCCTCTTTTTCCACCCCAGTAATATTCTCCTAGGAGAAAAGAACACCAATGTATGTGAGGAGTTTTTGTTATTTTTATTTTTAAAGACTCCTTTGTGTTTTTCACATGCCTCTTTTTCTTCCTTTCTGGTAGAAGGGACTAGAAGAAAACAGAAGACCTGGTATTGGGCTCTAGAGTTTTAACACTTTCTTGTAAAATAAAATAAAACAGAATGGTTCATTCACTTCCACTCTACATGTCCATTGAAAAATATTGAGTCACACAACTCTACGTTTAAAAAGGTATTTCTTTGTACTGACATACTTAAAGACATGCATGGCAATATTTGATATATTTCTTTTAATTTTCATTTGAAAGTTGACTAATATACTCTTCAATCAGTGCATTTTATTCAGCTTCTAAGTAATAAATTACCACAAATTTCCATACTTTGAATATCACCTTTCCTAAGAAAATGTTTAAGAAGTTGATTATTATTTCAGGGCCATTAGAAAATTGAATGCATAATCTCAAAGAAATGAAGGAGAAATGATAAAATGAAGTCTCCAAAGTGAATTTATATTTTTGTTAAAATAAGTATTCAATGTATTGGGTTAGTATGAACAGAAGTTCAGTAAATACAAACAGACAAGAAGAATATCTTAGATATTAATAATAGACATTATCTGTACCCAGTAATAGAGATCATCTGTACCCAAAAGTACATTACCTTGTAAATTTAAAATATTTATTGGACTTGGAAACAAAACTTTCTTGAGTGTTCCACTGTTAGTCAATCAAAGAAATTACATTGCTTTAAGTTGGCAATGATCTTATCACAACTGATCCTCACTTTTTTCCAGCTTTTATTCCACAATAACAGAAAATTCAATCTTTAGATCTGCCTACAAAGAGTTCTAGGTCAAAGTCAACAAGTTTAAAGATGGTTCTCAAAATGCTAAATTCAAAAATGATAACACCCTACAGCCTAATTGTTATTATTAATTTGCCTCATATTATTTACTGCCATAGCCTCAGAGTCACAGGTGTATTTTGTTAAGCCTTGAACTAAAGGATCACTGAAAAAGCAATAGAGTTCCAAAAAAAACGTCTATTTCTGCTTATTGACTATGCCAAAGCCTTTGACTATGTGGATCACAATAAACTCTGGAAAATTCTGAAAGAGATGGGAATACCAGACCACCTGACCTGCCTCTTGAGAAACCTGTATGTAGGTCAGGAAGCAACAGTTAGAACTGGACATGGAACAACAGATTGTTTCCAAATAGCAAAAGGAGTATGTCAAGGCTGTATACTGTCACCCTGCTTATTTAACTTCTATGCAGAGTACATCATGAGAAACGCTGGACTGGAGGAAGCAAAAGCTGGAATCAAGTTTGCCGGGAGAAATATCAATAACCTCAGATATGCAAATATCACCACCCTTATGGCAGAAAGTGAAGAAGAACTAAAGAGCCTCTTGCTGAAAGAGGAGAGTGAAAAAGTTGACTTAAAACTCAACATTCAGAAAACTAAGATCATTGTATCCAGTCCCATCACTTCATGGCAAATAGATAGTGAAACGGTGGAAACAGTGTCAGACTTTATTTTGGGCAGCTCCAAAATCACTGCAGATGGTTATTGCAGCCAGGAAATTAACAGACACTTACCCCTTGGAAGGAAAGTTATGACCAACCTAGACAGCATATTCAAAAACAGAGACATTACTTTTCCAACACAGGTCTGTCTAGGCAAGACTATGGTTTTTCCAGTGGTCATGTATGAATGTGAGAGTTGGACTATAAAGAAAGCTTATTGCTGAAGAATTGATGCTTTTGAACTGTGGTGTTGGAGAAGACTCTTGAGAGTCCCTTGGACTGCAAGGAGATCCAGCCAGTCTATCCTAAAGGAGATCAGTCCTAGGTGTTCATTGGAAGGACTGATGCTGAAGTTGAAACTCCAATACTTTGGCCACCTGATGTGAAGAGCTGACTCATCTGAAGACCCTGATGCTGGGAAAGATTGAGGGCAGGAGGAGAAGGGGATGACAGAGGATGAGATGGTTGGATGACATCACCAACTAAACAGACATGAGTTTGGGTAAACTCCAGGTGATTTTTAGGGAAGCCTGGCATGCTGCAGTCCTTGGGCTTGCAAAGAGTTGAACACAACTGAAGACTGAACTGAACTGAACTGAGGTATCAAAATTAACTATTCTAACAGATCATTCTAGGAAACTATGCCATCCATGTAAGTCATGGTATTGCTTAGTAAAATAAAATAGTAATGCATGATTTATTTTATATTTTAAACTTATTTGGATCACTTTTATTTATTTATTTATTTTTTGGATCACTTTTAATATGACCTTTTCAGTGACTATGAGGCTTTTCAATAAGTCACATCTACTGCCAGGGAAAGTCTTGCAGAAAAATAAGGTTAGAAACACTGCATTCACAGACATTGCCTTTCCTGGAGGTTTTATTTAGTCATGTGCAAACATGCACAGTAATCTTACGCATGGCACTTAATTTGAATGCTAATGCTTCCAAACACAATACTAACTCATAGTAAAAATCATTATGCACCTATTCTCTCAAGTGAACAATAAAGCTTGTGCTCCAGTTTCAAATCAACTTATTCTCAAGGACAGCCTTTATCACTTCTATCTCCAATCAGAAGCATATTTTAATTACTTATTCTTTTCTGGCTTCTTTGTCCTTCATCTGTCTTCCAGCTTTTTGTTATTTTTGTATATAGGGTGATGAGTTTCAGGGTAGAAGAGAGGACATATCTGATGGTACTGAATGGCAGCTAATATTATTATACAAATTTTATATAAAACATATGCTAAATGAAGAAAATTATAAATGACTCTAAAGAATATACTTCCATAAATGTAATTAAAACTTCCAACTTTGTTTTCTCCCACTTCTTAGAGCATTTCAGAGTCCACATATGGATGCCAAGAATGTGGCCAAATATCTGTCATTCAGGTAATATTTTCATAATTTTTAGGTCTTAACCTGATTATATTTGCAAAGACTCTATTTTCAATAAGGTATTACCTGGATTATTAGTAATTTTACATATTTTATTAGACTTCAATTTTAAATTTATATGTTCATTTTGAAAAGGACTTTTCTATCACTATAGAAAATGGAAATCCATTGGTAACCTAAAAATAAACCAATGATAATAAATTTTCAATGAATTTTAAATCTCAACTCAAATATAAGCTCCATGAAAATGAGGATTTTCTTTTATTCACTGTTCTATCTCAAGTTATTATATATATATAGATAGATAGATAGATAGATAGATAGATAGATAATATGGATAGTGTTTCCCTGGTGGCTCAGAGGGTAAAGTGTCTGCCTACAATGGAGGAGACCTGGGTTTGATCCCTGGGTGGGGAAGATCACCCGGAGAAGGAAATGGCAACCCACTACAGTACTTTTGCTTAAAAAATCCCATTATGGCAAAGCCTGATAGGCTACAGTCCATGGGGTCGCAGAGTCGGACACGACTGAGTGACTTCACTTTCTTTCTTATACATAGTTATTACTCAGGAAAAAATGTATTGAATGAGCAAAGAATAAATACGCTGAAAGGTAAGTTGAAACTATCAGTCACTTTTGTGCTTTCCTGTTCCACAAAGATAATTTTCTAAATATTGTGGGTTTTTATTCCCATAAATTCTTATTCACCTCAAGGGCAAAGGAAGTTCTTATAAAATGTGACAGAATCTGGCATTTGTGTACAGCATATACATAAATGCTTATATGTTTATTCACTGAAATATGTTAATTTCTGATAGTGAGCAGGGTTTTATCATGTTATTGTTTAATGCTATATTGTCCTAATGTTATTATTGTATAAAGTTCAGTAATTCAATTTCCAAGTTGACAAAAGCTCTAAGGCAGTGAGTGCTTTTCTCTTTGGACTGCAAATAGAATCACTGGCAGAAATTTAAATAATACCAATGCCTGAATTCTTAATACCCTGGGCCAATCAAATCAGAATCTACTGGAAATGAGGCTAACCATCCACATTGTTTGTAAAAGCTCCCATGTGATTCAGATTGTGCAGGCAGTACTGACAGCCACTGATCTAGGACAACATTGAAAAGCCATTTGTCTATCCAGACTAGGACCCTCTGTCAGTCTTGAGCTTTTAAAATTTGTCTTCATGCAACCCAGCTTTTCCCCTGTTTTATCAAGTTTGAAAATTTCCTCTCAGGTTTCCATATGCACAATTTTAAAAAGCTATTCTCATTTGAAACTATCTTCAGAAAAAAAAACAATCCTTTCACTTTAATCTCTTATAATATAACTTCTATAAAACACTCCCAGTAGCTCCCATTTTTTTGGAACTAAAATCTTCTGAATTGACTTAGAAAATAATATTTATCTCCTAGGAGGCACAAAACTTCATTTTCTCACTCCTTCTCTTGGCTCAGGATTGGTAATGGACAGCGCGTAAATTGCATGCTGCATAACATAACGGAGAAAATATATTTCAGACATGACAATGTGACAGCGGAGTGAGCCCACAGTTGTGCCAACATGATCAGATAAGACAGAAAAATACCCAAGGCTGCCAATAACTTCAGAAACATTAAATCAATAGTTTCAATTTAGGACCAAAGTAGGAATGGGTGTCTAATGGAGGTGTTTATCAAAGGGATGGGGGGCTGCATTCACAGAAATTCAATTCCCCTACATGAACTCCAAGATCCATCATTTGGATAAGGCTGTGTTCTACCCTCATGCAAACTGATTTATCTATATATTACACCATATTTTTTTTCAACAGGAAATATGCTTCTGCAGTTCCCATAAGGAATTTATGACCACTGTTACTTAAGGACACCAGTTGAATCAGCAAAGAATTATTATGTTAGGACAATGGGGGAAATCTAGACATACCTAAAACAAAAAAATTAAAACAGAAAATAAAATGTCCTTGCTATCTATGACGGTTACCATTTTCCTTGGTGTCAAGACATGAAACCCTACTATACCTGATTTTTCTATATCCACATGTAATTAACAACCACATCTTAAAAAATATATCTTTCAAAAAAGGTTTTGCTTACCCCAGTTTTACATTCTCACTGCATCGCCTCTTTGGGGCCTTAGATTTTCAATCTTGAATTTCATTTAGAGCCTCTGAACTTGTCTCCTTGTTTTCTTTCCTACTACCCATCTTGCACATTACTGGCAGATTAATATTTTAAAAATCCCACTATCATCATCTTGTCCTGGTAAACGTTTTCCTACCAACCGACAACATAAAAATGAAAATTTACCATCAGATATTTCTTATGTGATTTTATTCTCAACAAATTTTTCATCACAACCTTTTATTTCTTCTCTTTTCTAATTTGTTAAACATACAAATACTACATTAAATTGCTTTTTGAGGAAGAAAGTGAAAACTTATTTCTGACATAATGTAAAATATGAAGCCAGAAATATTTGCAATTAAATATTAACTTCACTACCAGCTTATTGGTTGTGTCCCCCAAAATTCACATGTTGTAATCCTAACTCTTTGTACCCCAGAATTTGACTTTATTTGGAAATACAGTTATTGCAGATGTAACACGTTAAGATGAGTCATACTGATTTACTGTCCTTATAAAAAGGGGAATTTTGGACACATACAGACACAAACAGACACACATGGGATGCCATGTGGAGACTGGAATCATGCCCACGAACTACCAGAAGCTAACAGAGACAGTTCTAGAATAGTTCCTTCCCCAGTGCCTTAAGAGGAAGGATGTCCTGCCTACAGCTTCATTCTGGACTTCTAGCCTCCAAAATTGTGAGGTTTGTAGCTTAGTTTGTAGCACTTAACTTCAGCAACCCTAGGAAACAAATGCATTGAATCATTATTTCACAGGTTTTAGTTGAATTCTTTTCATTAAAAAATGGGAACTGTATTAATAACAGCTATATCACATGATTACTATGAGGACTGTGGAAAAGACTCTGATGTTGGGAAAGATTGAGGGCAGGAGAAGAAGAGGGTGACAGAGTATGAAATGGTTGGATGGCATCATTGAGTCAATGGACATGAGTTGGAGCAAACTCTGGCAGGCAGTAAAGGACAGGGAAACCTGGCATGCTACAGTCCACGGGGTCACAAAGAGACCAGACTGAGTGACTGAACAACAAATGAGACACCATTTGTAAAGTAATACTGGGTCTGAATATAGGAGTTATTTTTTCTCCTCTCTGTTTCCACTGCTTCTAATTTATGTGAGCTATAGGTACCTGGGATAGGTAAAGCTTCTCTGGGCATTAGTTGCTTCAACTGTAGAATGGTAAAAAGACTTTCCCTGATCCTCCTGTGTCAGAGGATCTGCAGTTCCTTCGAGCTCAAAATTCTCTGGCTCATGATCAGAACATGTATCCACGATCTTGTCTTAACTGTTTATCCCTTCTGACAGTTTATTCTTCAGGTGATGATATAACTTGAACTATGAATGACGTTAGCAGTTTTTGTTCTTAACATTCTGAGAATTAACTTACAGTATATCAAATGTGGTTTTATAATCTAAAAATATCCTAATAGTTTTCACTCATGAGTATTAATGTTTATGGTAAAAATATTTTTACATTAATTCTAAAAGACAAAATTTGCTATTTTTTCTTTTTAAATTAAGAATAAATATTTTTATTATTGTATGCATTTTATCATGGTTGGCAAAGATCCTCTAAACTCTAAATTTCTTCACTAGCATTGCTGAAATAAAGGACCATTCATAAATATGTCTGTGTATGTGCATGCAAGCTTAGTCGAGTCCAACTGTTTGTGACCTCATGGACTACAGCCTGCCAGGCTCCACTGTCCAAGGGATTTTCCAGACAAGAATTCTGGAGTGGGTTGCCATTTCTTTTTGCAGGGGATCTTCAGAACCCAGGAATTGAAACTGTCTCTTGTGGGTCCTGCATTGGCAGGCAGATTTTTATGATTGAGCCACCTGGGAAGCCCTGAATGTTAGAGTATTAGTTTTAATACTCAACAATGAATGGTCAATGGCTATAGCAGTCGCGAGCAACACACTAATTTTGCAAAATTTTAATCAGATGATCAACTGTTTGGTCTGAAAGAATGAGAGAAGTTCTTCATTTCCACTGGAAGGAGTGCTAATTCCTGTAGTTGAAGATTGATGGAGTCATCTTCATTTTCTTAAAAATCTAACTTTATGTTGCATGTGTGCCTAGAGTGCAGAATTTGCCCCATGAAACAATAAATGTCCCCCTACTGATGCTGGGAAAGATTGAGGGCAAGAGGAGAAGGGGTGACAGAGATGAGATGGTAGGATAACATCACTGACTCACGGACATGAGTTTGAGTACGCTCAGGGAGATAGTGAAGAACAGGGAAACCGAGCATGCTGCAGTTTGTGGGGTCACAGAATTGGACACGACTTAGTGACTAAACAGCAACACTGATCTTTATTCACTGCTACTCAACAATTTAGAATTTAACATCCATTTAGTTAGGAATTAATTTACTAACCAATATTTATGATGTTATAATTCCAAGCCATTTTGAAACACATTAAAAGGAGCAGTTTTAGGAATTAATTACCAATTAGAAAATTATCCCTAGCTCAATAAACTTTAGAGAACTGTATATAATGTCCAAATGTTAAAGTTCATATTAATTAAGTTACGCTTCCCAGTATTAGCAAGTAACTACTACTTCAATAATTTGCATACAGAATTACTCATTTTCTAACTAAGGGCTAACGTCTACCATTTAACAGTAGAGATAACATGTTGAAAATATACATACTATTAGAAATAAATGAAAAAACTTGCAGCTCCATTAAGTTAATAGTGATTAACAAATAAAAATATAAAAATTGTTATCAGATAAACATGAGAATATTTATATATCATATAATACATATACATAGAGACACATGTACATGTTGAACAGGGGGCTCTAGGTATTTTCTAATAGAAATTCTAATATTTCTAATCAGAAATTTGTATGTATATATACATAGAAATGTATAGCTTTTATTACCTTTTATGTAATGCATACATGTGTGCTCAGTCATGTCCAACTCTTTGTGACTCTATGGACTGCAGTACACCAGAGTTTCCTGTCCTTCACTATCTCCCAGAGTTTGCTCAAACTCATGTCCATTGAGTCGATGATACCATCCAACCCTCATCCTCTGTCATCCCTTTTACCTCTTCTCCTCAGTCTTTCCCAGCATCAGAATCTTTTCCAATGAGTCATTTTTTTGAATCAGGTGGCCAAAGTATTGGAGCTTCAGCTTCAGCATCAGTCCTTCCAATGAATATTCAGGACTGATTTCATTTAGGATTGACTGGTTGGATCTCCTTGCAATCCAAGGGACTCTCAAGAGTCTTCTCCAACACTACAGTTCAAAAGCATCTATTCTTTTGTGATCAGCCTTCTTTATTGTCCAACTCTCACATCCATACATGATTTCTAGAAAAACCATAGCTTTGACTATAGAGACCTTTGCAGGCAAAGTGATGTCTCTGCTTTTTAATATACTGCCTAGGTTTGTCGTAGCTATTCTTCCAAGGAGCAAGTGTCTTTTAATTCTGTGGCTGCAGTCACTATCCACAGTGATTTTGGAGCCCAAGAAAATGAAATCTGACACTGTTTCTACATTTTCACCATCTATTTGCCATGAAGTGATAGGAGCTGATGCCATGATCTTCGTTTTTTTGAATGTTGAGCCAGCTTTTTCACTGTCCTCTTTCACCTTCATCAAGAGGCTCTTTGGCTCCCCTTCACTTTCCGCCATAAGGGTGATATTATCTGCATGTCTGAGGTTATTGATATTTCTCCTGGCAATCTTTATTCCAGCTTGTGCTTTATCCAGCCTGGCATTTAATATGATGTATTCTGCATATAAGTTAAATAAGCAGGGTGACAATATACAGCCTTGATGTACTCCTTTCCCAGTTTTGAATAAGTCCATTGTTCCATGTCTATTTCTAACTGTTGCTTCTTTACCTGTATACAGGTTTCTCAGGAGGCAGGTAATGTGGTCTGGTATTCCCATCTCATTAAGAATATTCCACAGTTTTTTGTGATCCACACAGTCAAAGGCTTTAGCATCATCAATGAAGCAGAAAGAGATTTTATTTTTTGGAATTCCCTTGCTTTTTCTATGATCCAGTGTATGTTGACAATTTGATCTCTGGTTCCTCTGCATTTTCTAAACCCAGTTTGTACATCTGAAAGGTCTTGGTTCATGAACTGCTAAAGCTAGTTTGAAGGATTTTGAGCATAATATTGCTAGCATGTGAAATGAGTGCAACTGAACAGTAATGTGGACATTCTTTGGCATTGCCCTTCTTTTGAATTGGAAGTGAAACTGATGTTTTCCAGTCCTGGGGCCACTGCTGAGTTTTCCAAATTTGCTGGCATAGGAGTGCAGCACTTTAACAGCATCACCTTTTAAGGTTTGAAATAGTTCAGCTGAAATTTCATCACCTCCACTAGCTTTGTTCCTAGTAATGCTTCCTAAGACCCACTTAACTGCACATTCCAGGATGTCTGGCTCTAGGTGAATGACCATACTATTGTAGTTACTTGGGCCATTGGGAGCTTTTTTGTACAGTTCTTCTGTGTATTTATTGCCACCTTTTCTTAACCTTGTCTGTTTTTGTTTGGTCCTTGCCATTTTTGTCCTTTATTGTGCCTATCTGCGCAAAAAAATGTTCCCTTGGTATCACCAATTTTCTTAAAGAAGTCTCTAGTTTTTCCCATTCTATTGTTTTCCTGAATTTCTTTGCACTGTTCACTTAAGAAGGCTTTCTTATCCCTCCTTGCTATTCTCTGGACCTCTGCATTCAGTTGGGAATATCTTTCCCTTTCTCCTGCTTTCGCTTCTCTTCCTTTCTCAGCTAATTGTAAGGCCTCCTCAGACAGCCCTGTTGCCTTATTGCATTTCTTTTTCTTGGGAATAGTTGGTCACCACCTCCTATACAGTGTTACAAACCTCTGTCCATAGTTCTTCAGGCACTCTGTCTACCAGATCTAATCCCTTGAATCTATTCACAGTAAAATCATAAGGGATTTGATTTAGGTCTTAGCTGAATGGCCTAGTGATTTTTCCTGCTTTCTTCAATTTAAGCATGAATTTTTCAATAAGGAGTGGATGATCTGAGCCACAGTCACCTCCAGGACTTGTTTTTGCTGACTTTTTAGAGCTTCTCTGTTTTCAGCTGCAAAGAATATAATCAATCTGATTTCAGTACTGACCATCTGGTGATGTCCATGTGTAGAGTAGTCTCCTGTCTTGGTATAAAATAAATAACTGATGGGAACCTACTGTATAGCAAGGGAAACTCAACTAGGTGCTGTGTGTTGACCTAAATGGGAAGGAAATTTAGTAAAGAGGGGATATATGTATACTTATAGCTGATTTGCTTTGCTTTACAGCAAAAACTAACACAACATTGTAAAGCAACTATACTCCAATAAAAGTTTAAAAAGAGAGAGAGAGAGAGAGATGGGGGTTTGATACAGGAAGAAAGCCATCACCAGAGATAACTATAATGATTATGAGCTAGAGGTGGTAAAAGAGGAAACTCAGAAGAGTCTGTTTGTTCAAAGTCTGTTGTGTCTTATTTTCTCTGCATGACACAGCAAACACTTCTTTACCAAACATTTGCTTTTCCCATCTCCTGTGAATTGTCTTTCTTCCTTTCAAAGTCCAAGACCTGTACCTCTTCTTAGCTCAGGATGGCAATAAGCTTCAATTACCTGAATGTCAGGGAGCATCTCATTGTCTTTGTGGGGCTCCTGTATGTACACAATTAAATTTTTCTTCTGTTAATCTGTCTTATGTCAGTTTAATTAATAGAACAGCCAAAGGAACCTAGAAGGGTAGAGGAATTTTTTTTCCTTTCTGACAATTCAAAGATGGCCAATTCAACTGAAAGAATGAATCGTATTCATCAACATCTGTGAATCGCTTCTAAAAATCATTAGCTCATCACATTATTTCTATCACACAGCTTTATGATTCTTCTGAATCTGTGATTCTGCACAATTGAAATGTGATCAGTACCTAACATGACTTTTAATTTTCATCAGATTAATTAGCATTCTCAGTTTGGGTCTAAATATCAAACAATGTCCTTGTTTTGTTTTTTGATACTTTTCCCTGAGATTCCAAGTTCAAAGTGCTCAGGTGTCATGACACATCTGTATGGAAGTATGATCTTATGAACCATGTACTGGGCAAACTGGAATTCTCAAAACACTTTTTAATTCTAAAATGCCAATGATCTGAGAAAGCAGTTCAGTATATACCTTCTGGAAGTTCCTACAATCTCACCAAATGGCTGACTCAAAGTAAACCACATCTCCAAATACTTCCCAAACATCGATGACTAAAAGTATATTCAGTTCAGTTCAGTCACTCAGTTGTGTCCAACTCTTCACGACACCATGAACCGCAGCACGCCAGGCCTCCTTGTCCATCACCAATTCATGGAGTTTACCCAAACTCATGTCCATTGAGTCAGTGATGCCATCTAATGATCTCATCCTCTGTCATCCCCTTCACCTCGTGCCTTCCAACTGCCAAACATCGAGGTCATTTCAAATGAGTCAGCTCTTTGCATCAGGTGGCCAAAATATTGGAGTTTCAGCTTAAACATCAGTCCTTCCAATGAACACCAGGACTGATCTCCTTTACGATGAACTGGTTGGACCTCCTTGCAGTCCAAGGGTCTCAAGAGTTTTCTCCAATACCACAGTTCAAAAGCATCAATACTTCGGCGATCAACTTTCTTTATAGTCCAACTCCCACATCCATACATGACCACTGGAAAAACCATAGCCTTGATTAGACAGACCTTTGTTGACAAAGTAATGTCTCTGCTTTTTAATATGCCATCTAGGTTGGTCATAACTTTCCTTCCAAGGATTAAGTGTCTTTTAATTTCATGGCTGCAATCACCATCTGCAGTGATTTTGGAGACCAAAAAAATAAAGTCAGCCACTGTTTCCTGACCTATTAGCCATGAAGTGATGGGACTGGATGCCATGATCTTAGTTTTCTGAATAGTGAGCTTTAAGCCAACTTTTCACTCTCCTCTTTCATTTTCATCAGAGGCTCTTTAGTTTGTCTTCACTTTCTGCCATAAGGGTGATGTCATCTGCATATCTGAGGTTATTGATATTTCTCCCGGCAATCTTGATTCCACTTGTGGTTCTTCCAGCCCAGCGTTTCTCATGATGTATTCTGCATAGAAGTTAAATAAACAGGGTGACAATATACAGCCTTGACGTGCTCCTTTTCCTATTTGGAACGAGTCTGTTGTTCCATGTCCAGTTCTAGCTGTTGCTTCCTGACCTGCATACAGGTTTCTCAAGAGGCAGGTCAGGTGATCTGGTATTTCCATCTCTTTCAGAATTTTCCACAGTTTATTGTGATCCACACAGTCAAATGCTTTGGCATAGTCAATAAAGCAGAAATAGATGTTTTTCTGGAACTCTTGCTTTTTTGATAATCCAGCAGATGTTGGCAATTTGATCTCTGGTTCCTCTGCCTTTTCTAAAACCAGCTTGAACATCTGGTTCACGGTTCACATATTGCTGAGGCCTGGCTTAGAGAACTTTGAGCATTACTTTACCAGTGTGTGAGATGAGTGCAATTGTGCGGTAGTTTGAGCATTCTTTGGCATTGCTTTTCTTTGGGATTGGAATGAATACTGACATTTGCCAGTCCTGTGGCCACTGCTGAGATTTCCAAATTTGCTGACACATTGCATGCAGCACTTTCACAGCATCGTCTTTTGGGATTTCAATAGCTCAACTGGAGTTCCATCACCTCCACTAGCTTTGTTTGTGATATTTCCTAAGGCCCATTTGACTTCACATTCCAGGATGTCTGACTCTAGGTGAGTGATCACACCATCGTGATTATCTGGGTCGTGAAGATCTTTTTTGCATAGTTCTGTGTATTCTTGCTACCTCTTCTTAATATCTTCTGCTTCTGCTAGGTCCCTCCCAATTCTGTCCTTCATTGAGTCCATCTTTGTTTCCTTGATATCTCTAATTTTCTTGAAGAGATCTCTAGTTTTTCCTATTCTTTGATTTCCTCTATTTCTTTGCACTGATCCCTGAGGAAGGATTTTTTTTATCTCTCCTTGCTATTCTTTGGAATTCTGCATTCAAATGGGTATATCTTTCCTTTTCTCATTTGCTTTTCACTTCTCTTCTTTTCACCACTATTTGTAAGGCCTCCTCAGACAGCCATTTTGCTTTTTTGCATTTCTTTTCTTTGGGGATGGTCTTAATCCCTGTCTCCTGTACAATGTCACGAACCTCCGTTCATAGTTCACCAGGCACTCTGTCTATCAGATCTAGTCCCTTAAATCTATTTCTCACTTCCACTGTATAGTCATAAGTGGTTTGATTTAGGTCATACCTGAATGGTCTAGTGGTTCTCCCTACTTTCTTCAATTTAAGTCTGAATTTGCCAATAAGGAGTTCATGATCTGAGCCACAGTCAGCTCCTGGTCTTGATTTTGCTGACTGTATAGAGCTTCTCCACCTTTGGTTGCGAACAATATAATCAATCTGATTTCGGTGTTGACCATCTGGTGATGTTCATGTGTAGAGTCTTCTCTTGTCTTGTTGGAAGAGGATGTTTGCTATGACCAGTGTGATCTCTTGGCAAAACTCTATTAGACTTTGCCCTGCTTCATTCTGTACTCCAAGGCCACATTTGCCTGTTACTCCAGGTGTTTCTTAACTTCTTACTTTTGCATCCCAGTCCCCTATAATGAAAAGGACATCTTTTTTGGATGTTAGTTCTAAAAGGTATTGTAGGTCTTCATAGAACCATTCAACTTCAGCTTCTTCAGTGTTACCGGTCAGGGCATAGACTTGGATTACTGTGATATTGAATGGTTTGCCTTGGAAATGAACAGAGATCATTCTGTCATTTTTCAGATTGCATCCAAGTACTACATTTCAGACTCTTCTGTTGACTATGATGGCTACTCCATTTCTTCTAGGGGATTCCTGCCCACAGTAGTAGATATAATGGTCATCTGAGTTAAATTCACCCATTCCAGTCCACCTTAGTTCTTAGAATGTCGGTGTTCACTCTTGCCATCTCCTGTTTGACCACTCCCAATTTGCCTTGATTCATCTACCTAACATTCCAGGTTCCTATGCAATATTGCTCTTTACTACATCGGACCTTGCTTCTATCACCAGTCACATCCACAACTGGGTCTTGTTTTTGCTTTGCTCCATCCCTTCATTGTTTCTGGAGTTATTTCTCCACTGATCACCAGTAGCATATTGGGCACCTACCAACCTGGGGAGTTCATCTTTCAGTGTCCTATCTTTTTGCCTTTTCATACTGTTCACGGGGTTCTCAAGGCAAGAATACTGAATTGGTTTGCCATTCCCTTCTCCATTGGCCCAGATTCTGTCAGACCTCTCCACCGTGACCCATCCATCTTGGGTGTCCCCACATGGCAGGACAGGAGCGGCGGCTGCGTGACAGTGCAGGAGCGGCCCAGAGGTGCTACCCCACATCCAAGGTAAGGAGGAGCGGCTGCGCTTTGCTGGAGCAGCCGTGAAGAGATACCCCAGGTACAAGGGATGAAAAACCCAAGTAAGAGGGTAGGCACTGAGAGAGGGCATCATAGAGCAGACAGACTGAAACCACAATCACAGACAACTAGCCAATCTGATCACACGGACCACAGCTTGTCTAACTCAATGAAACTCCAAAGTACATTCAGAAAGACTTATTTTTGGTTACATTACATCTTTTGAACTCTGTAGAGGAACAATATATAAAATCTGGACATGCCAGCCTTCTCTTTGCTGTTAAACAATCATTCTCTCTTCAATTATAAGTGCCCAACCTATGGTGAGTGCATTCAAAATTTCTGTGTTCAGATATTTTAAATTCCTTACAGGCATGTTTCTAGAAACTTATAGTTCATTTGCAATAGCTCATAATAATAATCTAAAAACTGTGTGTTGATTTGTATTTCTCTTTCTCTTTCAGTGGCTTTCAAATTTTGACATTCATCTAAACCAGCAGAAAACTTGTTAAAACCTATTGGCATTATTATTAGCTAAAACCTATTAGCATTATTAGGGTTTCTGATTCATTAGATTTGAGGGCAAGACCTCATAATTTGCATTTGTAACAAGTTCTCAGGTGATGCTGATGTTCTTAAACCACACTTTAAGTACCACTGCTCAATTTGTAGGGAATCCCAGCTGCCGCTAGCGCTAAAGAACTTGTCTGCCAATTCAGGAGACATAAGAGACATGGGTTCAATCCCTTGGTCAAGATCTCCAGGCTGAGGGCATGGCAACCCACTCTAGTATTCTTGCCTGGAGAATGCCATGGACAGAGGAGCCTGGTGGACTATAGTCCATAGGGTCACAAAGAGTCAGACATGACTGAAATGATGGTATGCATGCATGCCCTGTTTATAACAAAACAATTCAAGCAAACTATATTCAAGAGTCAGTCCAAATTTGGTAGACTAGGAACCCATTTCTGGTACAATTGTAAAATTGCCTACAAGCATAGACACTCAAGCAGTTCTTTGCTACCATTTGATCTCTGTTTGAACAAAATAAGTATTATAATTTTCCAGTGTAAAGTTCCATAGCTAAATCTAACATATGATAATATATAACAATTAATATGTGATACATAGGTTTTTTTACCAACCTCCTTTTTAAATTTTGATAATTTAATTTGTATTATCCCCAAAGGGGCTACATGAATAATTCTTTTTTTTCAAATATCAAGCTTGTTCTTCAAAGCTTATTTTACATTTCATAATCATTGTGAATTGATAAATAACTTGCCCAGAATAACACAACTAGTTAAGTGATAGGCAGCAGACTTGAATCTAGCCCTGTTTGATTATTCTAGAATGATCCATAACTGCCTGAACATCATTAACCTATTCATAATTTATTAAATTAAGTATCTAAGGGCCTACTCTTGAGTAAGGTATTGCATTTGATATTGGAAATACACATTGAAGAGGATGAAATCTTACACTGAAGTTTACAGCACAGCAGAGAAGTTTGACATGTAAGTAAAAAGCTTCAATACAAAGTGATAAGCACTGTAGTATCAGTAGTACAGCTTATTCACTGAAATCTAGTTTCAAAACACAGTTCCAAAAACAATATAACTTCATCTTCAAAACAACATCAGAGAATTTACTAGATTTTCCCCTCTCAATTTGATAGATAAACCAGTTAGAGGATAAAGATTTTACATGACTTTCCTCCTGTTCTGTTCTCTAGATCAGTGTTTCCCAAAACTTATTTAACAGCACAATTGACCTAAGTGATGCTCAGAAGAAAAAAAAAAAAAAGAGGCCTCTGGGCAATTTTCTACTTCTCCTTAGAGATACATAATACCTATAGTCATTTTAATAGTTCCAATGAGACCTGTAGTTTGGATTTTTTTTTAAGCCTTTACTTTTAACTTTGCTTAATCCAGTCTTACCCAAACTTACATAACCATACAACTCTATATGAAACTTTAAAAACACTGATCTGAACCTACAGTCTTTTTAAAGACATGCTGCATAGACATAAAATTTTCCAGAAGATTATGGTACTGGTGTGGGATAGATGCATTGAAACTATCCTTCTTGGCTTCTTTCCTCTTACCCTACCAGCCCGGGTTCAATCACAGTTCTACTTTTATTATCCAAGAATTTTATTATTCGAGTTGAATGAAAACTCACTACTTTACAAGAACCATCAAAATTTAAATACCCAAGAAAATGGTTTAAATAAGACTATATCTTGAAATATAACTAAAGCTTATTTTACATTTTTAAAAAATTTAGGCTATGATGTGTTTTTTCTGATGAACATATAACAAATGTAGAGGTTATAGAGTTTAAAAAATATTTTGGAAAAAATTTTGATAGCATGACACATGAGTTTCAAAATGCTTGACTTTTACATATTTAACATTAAAAAGCCTCTTTGATAGTATTCAAAACTTTCATCAATTTCTTCAAAAGCCTCTCTTAATTCTTTAACAAATGTACCTAGCAGTTGCTTTTGGGACAACTATCCTCCTATTATCTTGAATGCCTTTGTGAATGGATTCTATGGTAACCACATAGACAACAAAAATTTAAAAAATAGAGAAAAAGTATCCCCCATCTGACCCAAGCTGATACTTCTCATATGGTCCTGCAGAGCATGCCATTCTTCTTCTCTTGGATACTTTAAATAAAAAAAATTTCTTCCAAGGGTATCATGTTGTCAATCATTCTTTTCCAAAAATGAAAACCCAGGTACAATCAAACAGTGGAAATGCCCTCTGACAGGTCACCATTTACCATTTACCAGTGACTGCATGTAGTTTGATCCCTTTGCCAATAGTACCTACATCAAAATCACAAAATCTTGTAATTATTACAAGGTTTAGATTTTACACTTGCAATTTAATTATGTAATGCAGTCATATGTAAATAATATTAGACAAGGGAGACTAAGGTTTGACCTTGTTCAGTTCAGTTCAGTCTCATTGCTCAGTTGTGTCCAACTCTTTGCAACCCCATGGACTGCAGCATGTCAGGCCTCCCTGTCCTTCACCAAAGATCAACTTATTAGATGATCTAACAAGCCTGACCTTTGTAGGTAGGTAAATATAGATTTGTTTTAAACTGGGAGGGATATTTGAGTAGGGATTAAATGTGTAATGAGTTCTTTGAAGAATATTTTTATTGTATAATAGCTATTTCCCTATTTAATATAGGGGTAAAATTATAAACAATGAACTCTCAAATAACCAGGAGCTCCTGCCTACACTTTACACATTAAGGAAATTTACACCTATAAAGGAAATTTCCATTTGTAAAGGTATCTCCAAGCCAAGAAAAGAGCTACACCTAGGGACAACATATGGCCTGAGAGGTTCTTATCTGCATAACCAGACAGCCCCAGGGACCATGCATTGTTTGTCCTCAGCTTCCTATAACTCCCTCTCCCCACAAGAAACCTAAACCCCTTTCTGTTTTGATTAGCCTAAGACTGTGTGTAAGTCTCAAACATCTGACTACTTCCTAGGGTCACATTTCATTCTAAAACTCCCACATATCCATAATTAAACAGCTATTTTTCTGTTAATTCATCTTTTAAAATTTGGTTTGCAGGCCCCAGCCACTGAACCTAGGAGAGTAAGGGAACAAAATCTTTCTTCCCCTACAATAGCCCCAATGAGTGTGAGGAAAACCAAGATAACATTGTTGCTACTTTACCATGCTGAATTTTTTAAAGAGAAAACGTAAATTTTTGCCATAATTTAAGGCTTGCTTAATCTAGAATTTTCTGGAGGGCTTTATTTTTATCTTCTATGAACTAATAAATACAAACTTCAAATAAATCTTCAATTGCAAATACAATTCAATACCAGCGTATTTTACTCTGAGTCTTGAGGGCTGCAGCCTTTTAAAAGCATAATTTTGAAGATATAAGGGATGTAGTTAAAACTACAGAAGTAATTAATTTGAAAATATAAGATACATAACATATATTAAACCTATAATCAAGCAAGGAAGAATCATTTATATCATGAAGACAAGCATATTATGCATTAAAATGTGATGTGTCCTTCTAAATATAGAACATTTTGATAACCCTAAGTAGCATAACTAGAAACTTTTTCTTTCATTAATCAAATATTTTAATTAACAAAAGTCATATTTATCATAATATTAGTATATTTATAGATAGTCATAAATATTAGGTAGTATATTTATAAGCAATAAAAGAATGACATCCCAATAAAACTACACATAAAAATTTTATCTTTCCTTTCTGATAAGGAAAATATTTCATGATCTCTCAATGCTTTGAGTTACCATTATAATCAACATTTTTAATTTACTCATCCAATCAACAAATGCCTCCAACATGGCATATATTATACTAGGTTCTGGAAATAGAAAATGGACAAAACAAAACAGTCTCTGCTCTTGAGAATTTTACAAATCTGCTCAAAGGGCAGATAATTAAATAGGAATTAAAAGGCATAGTGATATGAGCCTTTATAAGGGTATGCTAGAATAGGCTGGAGAGATCAGAGGTGGCTTCCAAGGAAAGCCACCTTTCCTTGGAAAGGAAAGAAAGAACAAGAAGGAAACAACTAAAATAGTAGGATTTGGGAAACCTTCCTGGTCTGTGGACTCAAAGATAAGAGAGTAAAGCTGGCCCCAGTAGTAGGACAATTGTAACATATAAAGCTAAATTGGTCACAAAAATTCAAACCATAAAGGGTTTCTTGGGCTACAAAGAGTTTAGCCATTATCCTGAAGGTAATGAGGAGCCATCAAAACATTTTTATCAGAGATAGAAATGATGGACACTGCTAAAGATAGCAGGCAGGTCATTAATTAAGATTTATAGACTCCCAAATGCTAGTCGATGTATCAATTCAACAAAAATATAAACTTTTTTTCATGGTACGATTTATTCTACATCATTCCTAGCCATTAAATCTATTAGGTTGGTGCAAAAGTGATTGTGGTTTTGCATTGCTGAACTTAACCATTTGAAATTGGAATACATTTTTAAAGTCATTTTGCTATACATCATTTTAATGCACATCCCCCATTTTATGTTTTTTCCTAATGACATTATTTACTATGTACTTTATATTTATTTTAGACTATAGAAATGATATTAGACAAAAAGCAAATTTGAGCAATTTTTTTAATTTGGATTTGAAATGGGTGGTAAAGTAGCAGAGAAGACATGCAACATCAACAACACATTTGGCCCATGAACTGCTAACAAACGTATAGAGCAGTGGTGGTTCAAGGAGTTTTGTAAAGGAGATGCCAGCCTTAAAGATGAGGAGTGCAGTGGCGAGCCATCGGAAGTCGACAACAACCAATTGAAAGGATCATCGAAGCTGACCCTCTAACAACTACATGAGAAGTCGTCCACGAACTTAACCGTTGACCATTCAATGGTTGCTCAGCATATCGAAAAAACTGAAAAGGTGAAAAAGCTTGATAAGCTTCATGAGCAGACCAAAAACCACAAGAAAATCATTTTGAAGTGTTGTCTTCTCTTACTTTAGGCAACAACAGCCAACTGATTCTTGACCAGGGTGTGACAACATGACAATTGGCGACGGGCACCTCAGTGACTGGACTGAGAAGCTCCCGTGTGTGTGTGTTCGTCACTCAGTCCTGTCTGACTCTTTGCGACCCCTTGGAATGCAGCCTGCAAGGCTCCTCAGTCCACGGGATTTTCCAGACAAAAATAGTGGAGTGGGTTGCCATTTCCTTCTCCAGAGGATCTTCCCGACTCAGGGATCAAACCCAGGTCTCCCGCATTGCAGACAGACACTTTACCATTTGAGTTTCCAGGGAAGCAGCACTTATCAACACCAAACTTGCACCAAAAAACAGTTATTGTCACTCTTTGGTCATCTGCTGCCCATCTGATCCACTGTATCCAGAGATACAGCTTTCTGAATCTCAGTGAGATCATTACATCTGAGACGTATGCTCAGCAAATTGTTGCTATACACTGAAAACTGTAACGCCTGCAGCCATTGGTCAACAGAATGGGCCCAATTCTCCACAACACCCAACTGCACATCACACAACCTTCAAAAGTTGAACGAACTGGGCTATGTTTTGTCTCATCTGCCATATTCACCTGACCTCTTGCCAACTGATTACCACATCTGCAAGCATCTCAACATCTTTTTGCAGGGAAACACTTCCACAACCAGCGGGAGGCAGAACATGCTTTCCAACAATTCATCGAATCCTAAAGCACAGATTTTTACGCTACAAGAATAAACAAATTTATTTCTTGTTGGCAAAAATGTGTTGGTTTTAATGGCTTCGATTTTGATTAATAAAGATGTGTTTGAGACTAGTTAAAATCATTTAAAATCATGGTATGAAAGCACAATTACTTAGGTACCCACCTAATACAATAATTTTCTTTGTTGTTCAGGTTACAATTATATTCAAGTTGCCTAAAATAGACTGCTATATCATTATCATATATTTATATTATATTACAAAATGCTTGTATAATATGAAAAAACAAGGTTTCTATCACAGCAGGTGCTGGCAAGTCTTTTATTACAATACTGTGATCCATCGAAGAATATATAGATTTGAACAAATCAGAAAAATTTAGAGTACTCAAGAGAAGAGCATAAAAATTCTTTGAAAAAAAATAAGAGTTACAAGGAAAGGTCAAGAGAGTCAAAACCACTTTGTGAAGAAATTCTGAAGAATGTCTTAGAAACTGCACTAAAACATACTTTTTCTTTTGTGGATTAAATCAGTAACATTTCTTTTGAGTGATTATAATTCCCCCTTTTCTGTCTCCTTTCATCCAAAAAGAAATAAAAGAAAAAATTTCTGATCATCCATGTGAATTATTTCCTGACTTGCAGAGAAATAGAAAATGAATTATTTATAATCTGACATTTCTGGTTAATATTTGAAATCTTTTAAGATTAATCATTTGCCTATACTAAATATATCAAATACACATGTGTGCTAAGTCGATTTCAGTTGTGTCCAACTCTTGTGACCCAATGGATTTTAGGCCACCAGGCTCCTCTGTCCATGGAATTCACCAGGTAAAAAAGCTGGGGTGGGTTACCATTTCCTTCTCCAGGGGTTCTTCCCGACCTAGGAATTGAATCCACATCTCTTGTGTCCCCTGTACTGTTAGGCTGATTCTTTACCACTAGCACAACCTGGGAAACCTTCACAGTAAATACATCAAATACACATACCTCCAGGAAGACTACTATATCATTTCTCAGTTATTAAGTAAAATGTAATTAATTCCTTTTCTGAATTATTGGTTTAATGAGGTGTCAAAATAATAGAATAATTTACAGTTAAATGTTTAATTATACTTAAATACTAATAATTTTTAAGGGTTTTATCTTGGCTGTATTAGGACAAATTCACCTTACAATGTTTATTCATGACAATGAATTTCTACTATTATTGGAAAAACACATATATTATAATAAGTAATAACAAAGTAAGGTTAGCCAAATTTAACAGATTCTCCCTGTACATTGCCATGTATTGGTAATAAAGCAACAATTAGTAAATGACTTCTTATATTTCTCAATAGACATTCTGGTAGCTATGAATCTCTAACAACAAACATTCCCTGTATTATAGAAAAGAGGAAATAAGCTCTAAGCAAGTAATTTTGCTTCTGCTAAGATCTTCATCAATTAACATGTAGGCCTCTCTTCAAGTCCTTCAACCATGAATAAATAACTAAAAATTGACATTAAAATGATGAAATAATTTGAAATGATATGTAAGCAAAAGAGACAGGAGAAAATTTTTCAAATCAGTAATGTTCAATTTCACATATTTTCTAAACAGACTGGTGTGTTTGATGCTAAAACATAACATAAGATAGCGTTGAGTCCAAATTCCAATATAAACTTCCTGGTTTAACTTCTGATGCCTCCATTTCCTTGTATGTCCTTTTCTGAGTTTCTTTCTCTCTCTGCATTTCAGCTTTCTCTATGCCTCAGTTTCCTTATCTGTAAAGTGGGCATAATAATTATACCTACCTCATAATATGACTGTGAAGAATATGTTAATTAATTCATGTAAAACATTTCTTTACAATACCTCCATCTCCTTTTGTTCTGATAACACCAAACTCTTGTTCCTTAACATCAGATCTCAGCTTTTTCTACCATAGGCCTACCACTATCCATTTATACAAACTTTCCATTAAAGATAACTTCAAATATATATGAAAAAAAATCACTGTCAGCTGAAAGTGAAAGTTGCTTAGTAGTGTCGGACTGTTTGCGACCCCATGGACTATACAATTCATGGAATTTTCCAGGCCAGAATTCTGCATAGGGTAGCCATTCCCTTCTCCAGGGGATCTTCGCAACCCAGGGGTTGAACCCAGGTCTCTCGCATTGCAGGCAGATTCTTTACCAGCTAAGCCACAAGGGAATCCCAAGTATACTGAAGTGGGTAGCCTATCCCTTCTCCAGTGGATCTTCCCCACCCAGGAATCAAACCAGAGTCTCCTGCATTGCAGGTGGATTCTTTACTAACTGAATAAATAAAAAAGGAACCCATGTTTTGGAATTCTAGCAAGTTAGTAGTTAAGTGCTCCAAAACTGACATCTGTTTGTTTTCGGTTGTTTTTTTTTTTTTTTTCTATATTATTTCATTTACTTGTCCTAATGAACTTTTAGGGCATTGTCAGTTCTAGAGCGGAAGTTGAGGCTTTAGCTAAGAAGTTGAACAAGTATCCTAAGAACATACCACTAGGATTTGAGGCCAGCAACCCTTCTCTCTATGCTTTTACTGGGCAACTCCGTCTTCCATGAAGAGGGATGGAGAGACTCCCAAAGATACTTATGAAGATGAATAGAAAGGCCACAGTGATCACTTAAGTGGGATACACAGGTCTTCGTGAGGTGTGGATTCATAACTTATCTCTCTTCCATTGAGGAAAAGATTTGCTAAAGTCCAAAACTTGAATCTTAAAAAAAAGTAATTGCCTTCTAATATTTTATAAGTTATTTTCTCTTTTCACAGGCAAGGAAGCATATTTACAAAAGAAGTTTCTGTTAAATAATCTCATTTTTTTTAAGGTTGTCTTTAACGCCAAGATTTTCATACTGTTTCTTTTGAAAAGAGGATGATTTGACTGTAATATCCATCATTCCCCTGCTATCAATAATAAAAGCAATATAGCTTTAAATAAGATGCATCAGGCATACAGCTGCATCTTTTAAACTTACCATTTCATTTAATCTCTACAACCACACTAGTTTATGAATGATGAAACTGAAGCAGGAAAAGGTTAATTTGATGAAAGTCACAGAACTAGTAAGTGTTCACCTGTGATCCAAGCCTAATGTAAGTCTAATTTGCTGTGTCTTTTTCTTATTTCTACCTTCTCCCAACTCCTCCCCTAACATAAACTGTCGGGGTCCTTTAATGGACCGGAACCTGGTGGTACGGAGTCGACGATAAGAAAGTAAAAGAGAGAAAGAGAAAGGGAGAAAGAGAGAGAGAAAGAGAGACAAAAAAGACCCGGGGACCTAAGCTCTGATGGAGCAAAGGTGCTTTAATGATTTCTCTATGAGTATATATAGGCTGTGGTACAAGAAACTTCTTTCGGGAATGATAGAGATCAGAAAACCAAATGTACAGCAACCATTACCAAGGGAACAAGGGGTAATGTTAGTCACAAGGTCAGGACACAATCCATATCTCAAGAAAGGGGAAGGAGATTAAGCTGTTTTGTCCTAAGGAGAATGTTTACTAAAGGAGACTCATGCTTGCCTCACACAATGACCTCAGTCCCTGGGAGCAGCGTGCTGTTCCGCTTGAAGAGGGACAAAGGGCTCATGAGAGACAGCATGTAGGAATCCTCCCATCAAACATTCTCTGACAATAAACTACACTAAAAGAGTAGACAGACACACACAAATATAGTGTATCATTAGCACAGTAAGTAATATAGATGAATATAAAAATAAGTGAATATAAATAACTTACAGAGAAAGTTGAACACCTACACAAAAAAGATTAAGAATTCATGGTTAAATGGTTAAAGCTAGGGGATGGAATTATTTGTTTCCTGTGAGTTTTCTGTTTTAAAATTTCGTTTTTATGTTACTTTCCTGTTCCCTTTCTGTTGCTTTTGTAGTTAAAGAAAAGGTTATTTTTTTAGAAATTCTATTTTTAAGTATTTGTGTTTAATTTTTATTCTGCTTTTTGGTCTTTCTTGAATTCTCTCCAATACTATATGTGTTTTAACAGAGTCTAAATTTTATTGTAAATTAGATTGCATTATCTGCAAATTGATGTTATTAACTCATGTTGATCACAGCATAAAGAATGGATTCCTTTATTCAGACTTATTGGGTATATAAATGTCCATATATTTTAGAAGATTTCATTCTAGAGATTTATGTAAAATTCGAAGGGATCTAAAATTTGATAATATAAAAATATAATCAAAATATGCTGTGATATGATAGGAAATATATATACATATACACATATATATACACATATATGTATGCATGTGTGTCTATTCTCAGTTTCTGTCACAGAACTCCTAAAATTCTCTTTAATTTCCTAATAGCTCCTAAAGAGCATTAATAGCATATTTTGCTCTAATATTTGGTCTTTGGTCCTGGTTCCTGACAGAGTTCCTAAATTTCTCAGAACTTCCTGGTTAATAGTCATTTTTGTTCCATGAGGAAGTTTTGGTGGGCTCCTGAATAGCACCTGGATAACAGTTGATCATCAAAAAGACCAAGCTCTAAGTAGAAGCTTAGACTTTTCAGCTCTCTCCCATTCTCCAGGAAAGGAGGAGGGACTGGAAATGGAGTTAATAATGGAACACGCCTATGTGATAAAGTCACCATAAGAATCCCAGAGTATGGGATTTGGCGAGCTCTCAGGCTGGTGAACAAGTGGAGGTCCTGGGAAATTGGTGCCCCATAGAGGGCAGGGAAGTTTCAGCCCCTTCCCCTCATAATGTGCCCATGTCTCTTCCACATAGATGTTCAGCTGAGTCCTTTGCCATATCCTTTTATAATAAACTGGTAAGTGAAAATGAAACTGTTAGTCACTCAGTCATGCCCAACTCTTTGTGACCTCAGGCTCCTCTGTCCATGGAATTCTCCACACAAGAATACTGGAGTGGGTTGCCATTTCCTTCTCCAGGGGATCTTCCTGACCCAGGGATTGAACCTGAGTCTCCTACATTGCAGGCAGATTCTATACTCTCTTAGTCACCAGGGAAGCTCCATGACAATAAGTAAATTGTTTTCTGAGTTCTATGAGGTGCTCTAACAGATTAATCAAATCTGAGAGGGGTTCATGGGAACCTCCGATTGATAGTCATTGACTAGAAACATAGGTGGTGATCTGGACTTAGGATTGGCATCTGAAGTCATGGAGTAGGGGGACAGTCTCATAGGACTGAGCCCTTATCCTGGGGGGATAAACAGTGCCAAAACTGAATTACATTGTAGGACAAGGGTCTTCAGCCCCTGGGACTCAGATCAAGAGATGAGCAGCTGGCAAGTAAGGGAAGCTTCATTCGACATTCCCCAGCACTCCCATTGTTCACATTACTGCCTGAACCATCTCTCATCTCTCTCTATTCTGTGGGAAAGAAATTGTCTTCCACAAAACTGATCTCTGCTACCAGAAAGGTTGGTCACTAATATTGTAGGACACCTAACTGGTGCCATAAAGAACTTCTGGTCTTGGGGAAATATCCACACTCATCTGATGTCAGAAGTTTTGTGAGTGTGGCAGTGTTCAAAGTGAAAAAAAAAAAAAAAACACAGAAGTAAGTTTGTTTTTCTTTTTTTTTTCCTGCACATATGCCTAAGAAAAATGATCTGTCTATAAACATATTAAGGTTTTAGAATTTTTAGAACTAACTGTTAAATTCACTCTGACCTAACATCAAAGCTAGAGGCTTTGTCCTTTCATTCTTTAGTATATGCACTTTGGAGCTTGGCCCCACTCCCTTGGTAAGACTTTCCACTTTCCCTTCCTACAAATGTCCCATTTTTCTCATTCTCTTCCCTTTTCATTCCTTGTTTGCCAAACTTCCAGCCTACCCTCACCACTCTACTGTTACACGAAGAACAGAAAGAGAAGTCATGAGAGTTGGTGGAGGAAAGAAAATATTATTTTGTTCAACTGAATCATATATACTAATAGTAATATTTCCCCCAATCTATACTAGTACAGAGAAGAAGCAAAGGGAGTAGTCAGGGCAGCAGGAAGGAAAAGAAGGAAAAAACAGAAGAGGACAAAGAGAGAGCCCCTTGTGCCTTCCTCATCCTTCAAAACAGCTTAATATTTCCGACTTTGAAATAAAAAGGGAAAAGTGTCATGTTTATACTCAGAAGCTTTTAAAAATCTTTCTCACTCTCCCTAAGACTCTTATTCATTCACACCCAATAATAATGTAATCATTGTCATGACACATTTATTTAAACATGATTCAGAGTTGTTATTGAGGCTGTTGATGTTAATGGAGAAGTTGACATCGTAAATCACAGATGTTTGCCACAGGGCAAAGCAACACTTTGGAAAACAGAGAGAAGTATAGATTAAATGGTTAGAGAGAGAGGGGAACGAAGGAGAGGAAGAGGGGAAAGGTAGTATGAAACCTCACAGGCACAAATCGTTAGGAAGAAATCACTATATGAATTGGGCTTTATACCTTAACATGTATTTTAAGCAGCAAATATAGTCACATATAGGTTGTTTCCTCCCTAGATTTTAATGCAGCTAAGAATTATCAATGAACATAGTTAAAGAATTTTAAAATTCCAATTATCTCTTAAAGAAACTGAATCTGTTAGTTATCTTTCTATATATAGGTTCATATTACATGTATTTCTGGAAGAATCATTTATCCATGTCTAGCTAGCTAGGCCAAATAAGCATAGTTCAAATCACAGCAGCATCCTCTCAAGAGTCTTCAAATAGCCATCAGGAAATGTGTCATTGCATGTGTTAACACACTTCATTTTGTTCTAGTTGCTTGTTTAGATTTATTAAGGCTTCCCTTGTGGATCAACCGGTAAAGAATCCACCTGCAATTCAGGAGACCTGGGTTGGATTCCTGGGTTGGGAAGATCCCCTGGAGAATGGAAAGGCTACCCACTCCAGTATTCTGGTCTGGAAATTCCATGAACTGTTTAGTCCATGGGGTTGCAAAGAGTCAAACAAAACTGCATGACTTTCACTTTCACGTTTGTTTAGGTTGGCAAATGACAGGATTAACTAAATGCCAGAGAAAAATCAATCCTCTCAAAATAAAAGCATTTTTAACTTACTCTTTTAGTACAAATTTCTTTTTCATTTAGTATTTTAAAAGTAATAGATCTTTTTTTAATGATTGATGTTTTAGATAGGAAAAACAGACACACCCTCCCACATATACAAATCTTTCTTAAGAGTCTAGAAATGCTATAGGCAAAGCATGTCTTAGTTACTGCTCAGTCTGATATCACATGCTTCACTATACAGCACAGACAAAGCAGTGGACAGGGTTCAGAGAAAAATAAATATCCAGTTGGGTGTGTGATAGCCTGGAGAAATAGAAAGGATTAACTGGGAACAATATGGAAGTCTGACTTTTTAGGGAAAAGGATAATATCTCTTTTATTTACATAATCTTCATCCTTCTTTGAATATACCAGAATCCTTTAAGTAGGGCAGATGTAAACATGCTTCTTAGATAAAATCAAGCCACAATACAGAAGTATAGTCACAATGCCACCTAGGCCAGCACCTTCACATTGGGTGCTATCAGCTATCTCATTTGAAGATGAGCCAATGTTGTAATTCAGTTCTTTAGTTTAACAAATAGTTTTTGACCACCTACATATTCTGGAACTGTCCTGAACCCTTGGAATACATAAATGAAAACAACAGGTATGGTCTCTCTCATCTTGGAACTCACAGTCTCTCTGTTTGTCTTTTTGGTCACAATTTTCTAAAAGCATAAAAATTCCGGAAGAGCAATAAAATTGTATGTCTATTCAGACATTTGCCCTAGGGCTGATTAAAGCTTCAGTTTGTTTACATCCTATTTGGCCTGATAGTCCACTGTGCTATTTACAAAATCAACTACAGTCTCCTGCATGCTTACTTGACCTCCATAACAGAATTATCAATGCGGACATTTTCTCTATGACTGCCTCAAAGTTTTGGTAATTTTCACAATTGGGAATGGGAATAAATCCCCCAAACAAATGAAAGCAATGTCTCATGGGCCCTCCAAGAACCCTTGCCACATCCTGAAGTTCAACTGAAGTAAACTTAAAACCTGGCTTACTAATATATCCTTGTTTTTACATCTTCACTGATACTGGGAAAGAAATGAAAACATTTCAGTGGCACACAGTGAGTTGCTGTGGACCTCTACCCATGATTTGCTGCACTTCATTAAAATTATGCCACTGAATCAACTGTACTTCAATTTAAGAAGTTTTTAAAAAAATGATTAAAAACTATGCCACTGATATTCCCTTTGATGAGGACACAACGTTAATGATTTCTCTAAGTCAGGGAGTGGACTTTGAGAGCAGTTACAAAATTGTGACTAATTACAACTAATTAATCATGTTGCAAGACTCCTTTCAAACTCTTCAAAAAGTGAAGAAAAGCTCTTTTTTCATACTTTATAAAATACTAATTGCAAAAAAAATCCATGAATACATGATTACAATTATCCAAATTACAAAAATCCATGAATAAAATTAAATATAAAAGTAGAGGATTACTTTTATCTACCATATCTTTACTATACAATTATATGTTTAAAACTATATATTATCACTAAATTAACAGCCTAAAACAACAGACATTTATTATCTGTTTTCTTGGGTCAAAAGTCAGAGTTTTGCTAGCTTGATCCACCTCCTCAGAGTGGCAAAAATTGGCAGTCAAGGTGTTAGACATACTGTGAGTGTGTATCAGTCACTCAGTCGTGTATGACTCTGCAACACCATGGACTGTAGCCCACCAGGCTCCTCCATCCATGGTGTTTTCCAGGCAAGCGTACTGGAGTGGGTTGCCATTTCCTTCACCAGGGGATCTTCCCAACCCAGGCATCAAACCTGGGTCTCCCACATTGTAGGCAGACTCTTTACCATCTGAGCTACCAGGTAAGCCCCTAGACATACTCTAGTTCTCATTTGGAGTCCTTTTTAAAATTCATTCAGGCTGTTGGCAGAATTTAGTTCCTTGTGGTTGTAGGACTGAGGTCCCCGATTTCTTGTTAGTTGTCAGCCAGGAATTGATCTCAGCAATTAAAAGAAGTTGCCTACATTTCCTTACCATGTGTCCCCCATGTGCAACTCACAAAAAGGATGCTTGCTTTCTACCAGGACAGCAAGGAAGTCTCTCTCTGACTCCAGTTCCCCCTCCAGATAGCACAGTGGTGACTATCCCATCACCATTTGTTACATAAGGTAACCTAATCAAAGGAGCAACTAGCCCTTTGTAGTCAAAGACTCTACCCACACTCAAGGGAAGAGAATTATCCAAGGTACTTACATCAGGAGCTGGAAATCTTGGGGACTATCTTAGAATTCTGCCTACCACAACAATGTTGTCTTATTTGCAATATGATTGAAATAGTGTAGTCTTAATGGATGCCTTTTAGGACTTTTCCCAGTGATTGCTTTAAAGCAATTATTAGTTATCATAACGACATTATTGAGGGACTTCCCTAAAAAGGATGTTCTTCTCATTAGAGGAGACTCGAATGCAAAAGTAGGAAGTCAAGAAACACCTGGAGTAACAGGCAAATTTGGCCTTGGGGTATGGAATAAAGTAGGGCAAAGGTTGATAAAGTTTTGCCAAGGAAACGCACTGGTCATAGCAAACACACTCTTCCAACAATACAAGAGAAGACTCTACACATGGACATCAACAGATGGTCAACAATGAAATCAGATTGATTATATTCTTTGCAGCCAAAGATGGAGAAGCTCTATACAGTCAGCAAAAATAAGACTGGGAGCTGACCGTGGCTCAGACCATGAACTCCTTATTGCCAAATTCAGACTTAAATTGAAGGAAGTAGGGAAAACCACTGGACCATTCAGGTATGACCTAAATCAAATCCCTTATGACTACACAGTGGAAGTGAGAAATAGACTTAAGGGACTAGATCTGATAGACAGAGTGCCTGACGAACTATGGACAGAGGTTCGTGACATTGTACAGGAGACAGGGGTCAGACCATCCCCAAGAAAAAGAAATGCAAAAAAGCAAAATGGCTGTCTGAGGAGGCCTTACAAATAGCTGTGAAAAGAAAAGAAGCAAAAAGGAAAGGAGAAAAGGAAAGATATACCCATTTGAATGCAGAGTTCTCAAGAAGAGCAAGTAGAGATAAGAAAGCCTTCCTCAGCGATCAATGCAAAGAAATAGAGGAAAACAACAGAATGGGAAGGACTAGAGATCTCTTCAAGAAAATTAGAGATACCAAGGGAACACTTCATGCAAAGATGGGCTTGATAAAGGACAGAAATTGTATGGACTTAACAGAAGCAGAAGATATTAACAGGTGGCAAGGATACACAGAAGAAATGTACAAAAAAGATCTTCACGACCCAGTAAATCATGATGGTGTGATCACTCACCTAGAGCCAGACATCCTGGACTGTGAAGTCAAGTGGGCCTTAAAAAGCATCACTATGAACAAAGCTAGTGGAGGTGATGGAGTTCCAGTTGAGCTATTTCAAATCCTGAAAGATGATGCTGTGAAAGTGCTGCACTCAATATGCCCGCAAATTTGGAAAACTCAGTAGTGGCCACAGGACTGGAAAAGGTCAGTTTTCATTCCAATCCCAAAGAAAGGCAATGCCACAGAATGCTCAAACTACTGCACAATTGCACTCATCTCACACACTAATAAAGTAATGCTCAAAATTCTCCAAGTCAGGCTGCAGCAATACGTGAACCGTGAACTTCCAGATGTTCAAGCTCATTTAAGAAAAGACAGAAGAACGAGAGATCAAATTGCCAACATCTGCTGTATCATCAAAAAGGCAAGACAGTCCCAGAAAAAAACATCTATTTCTGCTTTATTGACTATGTCAAAGTCTTTGACTGTGTGGATCACAATAAACTGTGGAAAATTCTGAAAGAGATGGGAATACTGGATCACCTGACCTGCCTCTTGAGAAACCTGTATACAGGGCAGGAAGCAACACTTAGAACTGGATATGGAACAACAGACTCATTCCAAATAGGAAAAGGAGTATGTCAAGACTGTATACTGTCACCCTGTTTATTTAACTTCTATGCAGAGTACATCATGAGAAACGCTGGGCTGGAGGAAGCACAAGCTGGAATCAAGATTACCAGGAGAAATATCAATAACCTCATATGCAGAAGAAAACACCCTTATGGCAGAAAGTGAAGAGGGACTAAAAAGCCTCTTGATGAAAGTGAAAGAGGAGAGTGAAAAAGTTGGCTTAAAGCTCACCATTCAGAAAACTAAGATCATGGCATCTGTTCCCATCACTTCATGAGAAATAGATGGGGAAACAGTGGAAAGAGTGGCTGACTTTATATTTGGGGCTCCAAAATCACTGTGGATGGTGACTGCAGCCATGAAATTAAAAGATGTTTATTCCTTGGAAGGAAAGTTATGACCAACCTAGATAGCATATTAAAAAGCAGAGACATCACTTTGTCAGCAAAGGTCTGTCTAATCAAGGCTATGGTTTTTCCAGTGGTCACGTGTGAATGTGAGAGTTGGACTATGAAGCAAACTGAGTGCCGAAGAATTGATTCTTTTGAACTGTGATGTTGGAGAAGACTCTTGAGAGTCCCTTGGACTGCAAGGAGATCCAACCAGTCCATCCTAAAGGACATCAGTCCTGGGTGTTCACTGGAAGGACTAATGTTGAAGCTGAAACTCCAATACTTTGGCCACCTCGTGCGAAGTGTTGACTCATTGGAAAAGACCCTGATGCTGAGAGGAATTGGGGACAGGAGGATAAGGGGACGATGGAGGATAAGATGGCTGGATGGCATCACCGACTTGATGGACATGAGTTTGAGTAAATTCTGGGAGTTGGTGATGGACAGGGAGGCCTGGCGTGCTGCGATTCATGGGGTTGCAAAGAGTCGGACACGACTGAACGACTGAACTCTACTGAACTGAACAACATTTTTACTGTCATTAATAATTATTATTAACCTTAACTATGAGGAGATAATACACAGAAAGATATCACGCCAGCTTCAGAGAGCTTTTAAGGCACCCGGGGAAGCCGGTGGAATATAATGTAATATGCTTGTCCTTGGTCTGTGTCCCTAGCTCTGTACTGTGGTAGGATTCCTATATTAAGTTAAGGCAGATGGCAACCATGCTAGTGTACCAGTTTTGAAAGAAACTGGCAAATGCTTTTCTTGTAAAGGGCAATTAATTCTTTAAAATCAAACTGACTATAGAGCAAGTTATCATAATTTTTCAAATTATAAAAATTTCAAAAATAGTCTATTTTGAAAATTAAAGAATTTTTTTTTTTAACTAAGAGAAAGGGAAAAAATATTCTGAAGCCTGAATGCTTAGATATGTGGCCATACCACAAAAGTCATAGGAGAAGCCAATATACCTTAAACTTTTGACCTCTCTCTTTCTCCCCTCTCTTTTCTCCTCTTTTTCTCCTTCCACTCTAACAATTGCTATAATGATTAAGAAAACTACACAGATAAAATTTAAATGTTCTCCAGTTGAACAACTATATCTCCTGAATAGGTCTGCTCCATTGTTAGGTTCCCTAAAAAGAGGAACAAGATTATTGCTAAAATAATCTCCAACTTTAAAGTTCTCAAATTCTATTGCAGTAATATAAGTTCTAGAAAATTACAAGTAAAACAATAGATTCTGGGAGTCAGATTGGAAGGAAGGAAAAATAACAGTTGGGGTGATCCCTACTATGTGCCCAGCCACGTTTTGAGAGCTGTCACAACTGTAACATTTAATACGGTGGGTAGCTACAGGAAGCATTAACAACTCTGTTTAACTGGTGACAAAATCAACAGATTGAGGGTCCAGTGATTTACTCAGCTTACACAACTAGTAAAGCTGTTGCTTGCTCCTAGGAAGCCCTTGATAAACGTTTGTTGAATAGGTGATTCAATTTAAAAATGAATAAACAAACAATTTAGGGTCAAGGCTAAAATGACTCAAGAAAACATTTATCATTCAAATGCTGTAAATTACACCGGATAGTAAAAGGTAGATATTTTCAGTTATTTTAGTGAAAGTGAAAGTGAAGTCGCTCAGTCGTGTCCAACTCTTTGCGACCCCGTGGACTGTAGCCCACCAGGCTCCTCCATCCATGGGATTCTCCAGGCAGGAATACTGGAGTGGGTTGCCATTTCCTTCTCCAGAAGATCTTCCTGACCCAGGGATCGAACCCAGGTCTCCCGCATTGCAGGCAGACGCTTTAACCTCTGAGCCACCAGAAATCAATAAGGGCATGGATTGACATCCCTTGGCTTGACACATCACTCAACAGTCATTGACACACTCTTAAGGCAATGGTTCATCAAATATACAGTTTTTAAAAAGCTACCTTTCCACATTTTTGCTATCTTTTCTGTGATTCATTTAGACAAAAACTGTGAAAAAATTACATCACTGGCAAATTAAATGCATCTTAATTGCATTTTAATAAGAAATATCAATTAGAACTAATATAACATTCATCTAATCTAAAAATAACAATCTAAAAATAAGCTTGATATAAAAACATGTAACTCATTGAAATCAGATATTACCTTTAATTTTAATAAGACTGACTAAACCATCAAGTTAGTTTTATTTAAGTATTTTCAAATAATCTTAATCCCTCCTTCTAAAATAGTTGTTTTTCAATACTTTTCTTTCATGCTGAAGTAGAAGTAAAACTGACCAGGGAATGTTAAATTGAAATTGAAAGCGTTCCTTTTATTTTTTAATTAAATAATGACTTTTTCAAGATGTATTCTGTAATGGACATAGAGCTATAATTTGTGCCCTCAAGATATGTACAACCTTGTAATGAAGATAATACAAGTATGTAGATTACAGTAATATAAAATGGCGCAATAATGAAGATTAAAAAACAGTGCAAATCAGTTGTCTAAGGAAGATAGAGTCTCAACCATTTTAAAACAACATTCCTTTATTCATTCAACAGAAGCTATTTGCTATGGATGGTATTGTGCTTTCCTCCAAATTCAGTTGCTCAAGTCCTAACTTCCAGTATCTTTGAATATAACTATATTTGGAAACAGGGCTTTTAAAGAGGTAATTAAGCTCAAATGAGTTTCAATCAGTGGGACCTAATCCAATATGACGGAAGTCCTGATAAGAAGAGATAGAGACACCTGTGATGCACAAATCGAGAAAAGCCAGAGAGAACTCACTAAGACAACCACCTGCAGCTAGAGATTTAGAAGAAACCAAACTTGCCAAAGCCTTGATCTTAAGACTTCCAGTCTCCAAACTATCAGATAACAAATTCATGTTGTTTACATCACCCAGTCTGTATTATTTTGTTATGGCAATTCTAGCAGATTAATGGATTCTTCCTTAAAGGAAAAAAATCAATGGTAAGTTTAATACCCCAAAAGACAATGAATCTTGAACCACACATTCTATTTTTCCCTGTAGAATTAATTTATAGTATAAAATCTCTAAATAAGCTGTCACAAACACAAGCATTATGGGGAGGCAGTTGAATGAGTGAAAACTGTCTGGGATGAAACAACAGGGAGTGGTGGGGACTGCAGCTAACTGTGGAGCTCATGGTTAGGACACAAATGCTGACGCTAGGTGAGAGAAAAACATGTCACTCTGGATACAACTTAAGGGCCATCAGTTGCAACTTCGGCTCATATCTCTTGTTTTGTTTTGTTTGTTTTTTCATATAAACCCCTTTACTAAATAATCTCTAAAGTTCTTTTCAGCTTCATTTTTTAAAAGTCTGTCATATCAATTCTCTCCCTACTGGAGTTACTAAATAGAAGATAAATTAAACACTCCCCAAATTTTTGCCTGGTATCACAAACCACTTAGAAATCCACAGTTGAATCAAACTCTTTTCTAGAAATTAATTATATTGACTGACACAAGGAATTAGGAGCTTTTCAATAATATTATTTCACACTAGCTAGCATAGCTTCGTTTCACACTTTCACATGTGTTTAGCCACTTGTTATTATCCACACTTCACAAATTAGCAAACCCAGATATTCCGCAGGTACTTCAGACACAAATAGTTTGAAATAGAGTAGACGGAAGGAGCAACAGCATTGGAGTCAGGCTGAACCTCCTGCTCTGACATTCATTAATTTTGTGACATTCAGCAATGCTTAATTACCAGTTTACTCAGTATAAAATAGAGATGAACATTTATCTCATAAGTTTGCGTGAAGACTTGGAGAAAATGTACATTGAGAGACCTTTTTCAATGCATAGCTGAGAAAAACATGCTCAAGAGGAGGAGGACCAGCAGCAGCAGTAGCAGCAATGGCTGTGGCAACAAACAGCAGGAGCTAGAGGACAGCAGAAGCTTGCCCATCACATCTCAGGGAACTCTCAGCACCCCTCTCAATCTGTCCCTACACTATTCAAAAGGAAATAAAACCCTGATTTTCTTTTTCTCTTTCTTTAGCCTGCTTCTCAGCACATATCCTTTACTTCAGTGATAATCAGCATCATCCACCCAGGTGACTAACTACAAATAGAAGATCTTATTTAACCCCATCCTTTCTCTCACCCACATCTCTGCTTACTCCCACATTTGCCCATCACTGAAACCTAGAGTTTCTTCCTTTCATTGGAAATCCATTCTTTTCCTTTTCCCCTCATTTTCACCACTGTTACTTTTGCCAGAGTAAGCAATGGTTTCTCATTTTTTAATACAGTCATTTTTTTCATTGAAGTATAGCTGATTTACAAAGACAAATATATGATATCACTTGTATGTGGAATCTAAAAAAATGATACAAATAAACTTATTTACAAAATGGAAACATATTTACATACTTAGAAAACAAACTTATCCTTACCAAAGGAGAAAGGCTGAGGGGGAGGGATAAATTAGAAATTTGAGAATAACACACATACACTACTATATATAAAATAGATAAAACAACAAGGACCTAATCGTGTATAGCACAGGGAGCTATACTCAATACTTTATTATAAACGTATATGGGAAAATAATCTGAGAAAGAATATATATGTATACATATATATATATATATATATATATATATATGTATAACTGAATCACTTTGCTTCACACTTGAAACTAACATAATAAAACAAATGGGACCTAATGAAACTTAAAAGCTTTTGCACAACAAAGGAAACTATAACCAAGGTGAAAAGACAGCCTTCAGAATGGGAGAAAATAATAGCAAACGAAGCAACAAAGTATTAATCTCAAAAATAAACAAGCAACTCCTGCAGCTCAATTCCAGAAAAATAAATGACCCAATCAAAAAATGGGCCAAAGAACTAAACAGACATTTCTCCAAAGAAGACATACAGATGGCTAACAAACACATGAAAAGATGCTCAGTGTCACTCATTATCAGAGAAATGCAAATCAAAACCACAATGAGGTACCATTACACACCACTCAGGATGGCTGCTATCCAAAAGTCTACAAGCAATAAAATGCTGGAGAGGGTGTGGAGAAAGGGGAACCCTCTTACACTGTTGGTGGGAATGCAAACTAGTACAGCCACTATGGAAAACAGTGTGGAGATTTCTTAAGAAACTGGAAATAGAACTGCCATATGACCCAGCAAACCCACTTCTGGGCATACACACTGAGGAATCCAGATCTGAAAGACACACGTGCACCCCAGTGTTCATTGCAGCACTGTTTATAATAGCCAGGACATGGAAGCAACCTAGATGCCCATCAGCAGACAAGTGGATAAGGAAGCTGTGGTACATATACACCATGGAATATTACTCAGCCATTAAAAAGAATTCATTTGAATCAGTTCTAATGAGATGGATGAAACTGGAGCCCATTATATAGAGTGAAGTAAGCCAAAAAGATAAAGACCAGTACAGTATACTATCACATATATATCAAATTTAGAAAGATGGTAATGATAACCCTATATGCAAAACAGAAAAAGAGACACAGATGTACAGAACAGACTTTTGGACTCTGTGGGAGAAGGCGAGGGTGGGATGTTTTGAGAAAACAGCATCGAAACACGTATATTATGTAGGGTGAAACAGATCACCAGCCCAGGTTGGATGCAAGAGACAAGTGCTCAGGGCTGGTGCACTGGGAAGACCCAGAGGAGTCGGGTGGGGAGGGAGGTGGGAGGGGGGATCGGGATGGGGAATATATGCAAATCCATGGCTGATTCATGTCCATGTATGTCAAAAAACACTACAATATTATAAAGTAATTAGCCTCCAACTAATAAAAATAAATGGGAAAAAAAAGATGTTAGATGACCTATCCCAGGTCCATAGCAAATAAATATCAGGCATCAATTTCGATTAAAAAAAAAAAAACTAACATAATATTGTAAACCAATGGTTTCTTAACTAGACTCCTGGTATTCATTCTACCCCTCCTCTCGCCTATCAAATTCATCCCCTATTTTGTTGCCACATTAAACAATGACAAATGCTGAATATATACCTTCTATACTTAAACTGTGCCAGAACCATAATGTTGCTACTGTTCTGTGTGTGTGTCTGTGTGTGTCCTGTCTCTAAGTCATTTCTGACTTTTTGTGACCCCTTGGACTGTAGCCTGCCAGGCTCTGTCCATGGAATTTTCCAGGTAAGGATACTGGGCCACGTTGCCAGTTCCTTTTCCAGGTATGCTTCCCAACCTAGGAACTGAACCTGCATCTCTTACATCTCCTGCATCTGTAGGTAGATTCTTTACTGATTGTTTACAGATTCTTTACTGCAGATTCTTTTACTGTTGTTTTTAGTGAAGTCCAAACTTCTTTGTAATGGCTGTATTTTAGTGGAAGTAGCACATACATTAGTCCTCTGCAATAAGTTCAAATCCCAGTTCTGCCATTTACTAGTTGCTTGAGTGCCTCATACTACAGATTCTCCAACTAGATTAAGTTCTTTTTTAAAAAAGACCTTGTAGGACTTCCCAGTGGTCCAGTGGTTGATACTTTATGCTTCCATCATAGAGGGCTTGGGTTTGAAACTTGATGGGAGAACTAGGAAACCACATGCTGCATGATTTGTTCAAAAAACAAACAAACAAAAAGAATCAAAGGAACCTTGCCATATATGACATCCCTGGAGTCATTTTTAATGCCCAAACAAAGAAAGCAGGATATCTGCTCAATGATTGAATGAGATCAGTCACTGCAAGTCCATATAACTAACAAAGTTGGAGACAGTCTTCTAGTCCAGAGATTTATTTCCTCCAATTTGGTAAGGTTTCTTCTCCAGTCAATGGATTTGAAAAAACAAATTCTCCCAATGAAGCTGACTATATTGCTCACATGGAAAAAACTTCTAAGACCCAATCCAAGATTTTCTTTTATGCAAAAGGAAAATTTGGTCATATTCTAGATTCTAAAATCAAGCAAGTGTTTTTATTATTAACTATGTGAATAAGCACCATAAATACACTCATTTATTCACCAATAAATATTAATTGAGCATCACAGTGTACCAGAAAATGTGATAGAATCTGAGGATGCAGTTGTGGTTCCTGTTCTTGATTTGCTTATGAACTATAGTAAGAAAAAGTAAATAAATAATCACACATACACACAAATCTGTTAAATGCTATGAGGAAAAATATAAAAGCTAAGATAAGAGACCATAAAACGAGGACCCAGTTTAGGCAGTGTTTCAGGAAAGGCCTCTCTGGGACTTTCTAAACAAAAATGGGAGATGAAGAAAATAATTCATTTAGACATCTTTGGATATATGCAAAAGTTTAAGCATACCACAAAGAAAGAAATTTTTATTTTGGATCTGCTATTATATTTTAAATAATGATATCAATCCAATCTACAATGTCATCTAGACTGTGACCTCCTGAATGGTGGGATGCTTCTTTTTTCTTTTGTATTACACTGATGTACTCAATTTCACACTGTATGAGTGACTATTCCATAAATGCCTGCTGACTAAATGTGTGGGAAAGGGTTAAAGGTAATGAGACAAGATAAGTGTGTATGATTTAGACCAGACTATGGCAGTCACTTTAATTAAGAGGTTAGTATGCTCATTAACCAATCTGAAGAACCATTAGCAACGGAAAATAAAGAGAGTGAAAATAAGTATTGAGGAACAACATATTACAATTAAATTAATGGGGTTTAGGGAAGATCCATGAAAGTTCCCACAGCTTCTGCCTCTTCTTTATAATGTCATGGTTCTAATTTACCTCATTTATATTAATGAACAGAGGGTTGCACAACTATTAGCATGATTGAAAATTACATTAATGCTCAGTAAATCTACCCCTAATTATTATGATTAATGAGAAGTTGATCATCTTGGACCAGATTAACAACCTAAGGCAACTGAAATAGAGCAAAAAAGCTTTTTTTTGCTAATCCAGGTCTTTAGTCTTTTTTATTTAATGAAACCCTGAGCAATCCACTCAGTCATGCTGTATACTAATTCACTATAACTATCCATTTACATAGATTTACATAGATTATGTTTTTCACATTTATGTATTTATTTGAATAATTAGTTCTATGTGTATTAAAATGTGGTCTTATGATTGGCTTTATGCAGTGTTAACATTCCAGTATGAAATTGAATAATAAAACCAACCATATTTTTTCTCTACCTGGTTCCAAGTTATCTGTTTGAGGGTTATCTCCTCTAAAAGAGAAATTATTCATCATTATTCATCTTTATAGTCATCAGAATTAATAATTAAAACATTAAGAGCATACATCTTGCCTAATTATTTGTTTAAATATTGCTACTTTACAAAAAGAGTTGAAATGATAAAAAGCAAAGATAAAATAACAAATTTATTTTCATCACTTTAATATTTGACTTATTTTTATGATTGGAATAGGTGAGCTATTTTTATGTTAATTCTGTCTCTATTAAAACTTCAATATGATATTGCCTTATGTTTAAGTCTAGTTTATTTTCTATTTTCTTCTCCTGATAGGTGTCCATGGAAACAAACCTGTAGTCAATGCTAGACTCCTTAGCACAGTGGCCTAAGACATACACTTTGACAGCACAGCAAGCAAAAAGCTGTCAAGGCTATTTCTGAGAACTCCATGACAAGCTTTTAATGAAGCAGAAAGAATTTCACATTAACATGGCCTTTACATCCTGAAAGTATTGTCCCATCTCAAAACTGCTTTTATTCTGCTCTTCTTATCAAGAAGAGTTTCTTATTGTACTTATGGAATCTTGTTCTAATCAATTTAAACACACAAATGTCATTTCTCCAGGCCTGTCTGTAGTCTAAAATCTCAAAAATTAATTCACAAAATATTTATTGAATGACTGCTCTGCACCAGACTCTGTGCTAGGGCTGGGTTTTAATACTGCCAGAGACAAAATGTCCCCATCTTCATGGAGATTCTTGTTTAGTGGAACAGACGGAAATGGAAACAGTTATAAATAAATATAACAAGTGTTGCATAAAGCATAAAAAATGGACAGGTGCCTTGGTAGTATGGAACAGGGGAAACTCAGCTAATATGAGAGATTAGGAAAGCCCTCCCTGAGAAAATGACGTTTAGGAGGGGAGCCTAAAAGGTAGTATGGAACAGGGGAAACTCAGCTAATATGAGAGATTAGGAAAGCCCTCCCTGAGAAAATGACGTTTAGGAGGGGAGCCTAAAAGAGGTAATAGTTCCTAGCAAATTTATTCTGTGATGAAGAACTAGGACTCTGTGAAATACAATGGAGTTTATAACTAGATATAGATTCAAAGAAAAAGGCAAAATAACATAACAGACTTGTGTTATGGTCTAGCTTTACCAGTTCCAAGGTTGTATGACCTTTGGGAAATTATTTGTCTCCATTTTATGCACCATAAAAGTAAAGATGGTATGTAGGATGACTGTGAGGACTGTATGATATATATAAATATAATATATATATATGAAAATATCTGATACAACAGCAAGTCTTCAGAGAATATTAATTTTCTTTTCCTACATAAAAAGGGGGCCCAAAATTCTGCCTTGCCACAAATTCACAAAAGGAAATTTGGGGAACATGTCATAAAAGTGCTTTGGATGTAGAACTAAGTAACTATTACTAGTTAGGAAAATAGACTGTATCAGTCAAAACTGTATCAAGTCACTTGCCAGTCCTCACTAGTTGTGTGACCTTGAGCAAGTTACTTTATCCACTCTGAGTCTGTTTCCTCATCGGTAAAATAGGATATAATAGGGCCCAGGTCACAGACTGTTAAAACAAAATTAGAGACTGAAGACCAAGCTCATGGGAGGACTTTTGACAAATAGAAAATATCAATAAAGTTAGTTGTTTATGGTACTATAACAGTCGTGGCAATAACAGCAGCATCAGGAATAACCATCTCGGGCCACCTTCATTTATTTACATTTACACATGAGAGGAGGGAAATAAATTTGGGAGAATAAATTATTAGACAAATGCATCAGAATGAAAGAATTAAGAGTTCTACCTAGCAGTCTAAAAGCACTCCAAGGTTTCAGATACAGCTTTGAGATAAGGTTTGGGTGTTCAGAGGAAATTTAAAAGTAGGTTGTTCAGAGAATATCAAAAGTGTCTATTCATGAAAGAATTTATAGCCTATTGGTTGGTCATTTACATCTAAGGATTGATAATTGTTTCTTATATACTGTGTGAGTTATCTAGGGTGCCTAACAAGCATCTCAAAACTTGGTGGCTTCTACAGTTATTTTATTCATGATTTTGTAGGGGACAATTTGGTCTGTGCTAAGAAGGGAGCTCCCTCTGCTCATCTTGCCTGAGGGCATTGATGTGTTTGCAGTCATCAGGTAGTTCCGCAGATCAAATTATGGGAGGTAGAGAAATAAACTGTACCTCTTGAAAGAGGAACAGCAAAGACAAATTGCAAAAGAAGAGTACATACAGAATTAAAAGAAATTTCTCAAAAGAATTCTTTTTTTTTCTCTCCCAGTGTACCACATATAGCTAGCTCAGCTAGCTCATATTTCCTATCCTCCCATAGTAATAGTACTGTTTTATTGCCACATGAAACTTAATCTTACACCATTTATGCTCATCCTATTCCATATAGTATGTGAAACATACAGACAGCCAAATCACTCTACCTCTGTAGATCTGTTCAGTTGATGTGCATGAGAATTGTCAGAAAGCTGCAAAAAGGGAATGATCTCTACCTCCCACTGCTTAGCTATTCTGATTTAACTGATCACATATGTGACCCAGATATTGCTTTTTTAAAAAAAGGTCCCCAGATGATACTAACAAATGATCATGATTGAGAATCAATATTTCTAACTTGTTCCAGTTCCTTTTAAATATAAATATGAGTGGATTTTAAAAGCTCTTTCTATTCTCTTTGACAACGAATTATTTTATTTCTCCTTCCCCTATGACTGTACTTTTTATTCTTCCTGGAAATCTCTTTATGTTTAAATCTTCATTGCTAATGATTCTCAAATTATAATCTGCCTTCTTGAACTCACTCTGAAATTTTAGACTTATTTCTCCCTGAGGTTTATAGGACATCTATATATATACCTGTAACCTAAGTATCTCAAATTTATATATATATATATATTTTTAAACTGAACTAATCTTTCTCTTCATCCTGCTTCTCCCTTTTTAATCAAGTTTCTCATTGAATGTTACTACCATCTATACCATCATGTAAGTAAAAAAAAAAAAATCTATTTGTGATTTTAGACACCTCCCTATCACTTTATCCCTATGTCCAAGGCATTTTACATTTTTAATATCTCTCATCCCTTATTGAAACTCATCTTTCTTGTCACTGCTAATGCTTTAACTGAGGTCATCATCACATTTCACAATGACCTCCTTGCTGGGCTTCCTGAAACTGATAATGCCCTATTCCAAAAAATTCCCATACAATTGCCAGAGTAACCAATTTAAAATACAAAAATATCATTAAAATGCAAAATGGTCACTATCTAACGGAAAATATTTCATAGTTTGCTGTGGCTGGAGACACAGTAAGGCTATTTGATGACAGACCTAGGGATCAAATTCTAAGCATTTGACCTTCAAGATCAAGAAGAAACAATGAAGTTGTTGGCCTAGAGATTAATTTATGCAGAAAATTATTTTGAGGAGATTGATGTGGTAGTAGCTGGGGAAAGAAACCTGAAGGAAAGAGAACCATTTGGACAACTATGATAATCATTCAGGCATGTGGTAGTCTGGCCTAAAATAGTCATAATCTCACAAATGTGCTGACTGGACTCACTTATATTTATGATCATGAATCTCAATGGGCACTTGCAAAAGCCAGCCTGTACTATTATACCTTCCTTAGTAAATTCATTTTCCTTCCCTCCAAGCCAACCCACATCTCACTTCCTTTCTTAAATCCTTAGTATTCTCCTTTTGTGGGCTTCGCAGACGGTGCAGTGGTAAAGAATCCACCTGCCAATGCAGGAGATGCCAGAGACGTGAGTTTGATCCCTGAATTGGGAAGATTCCCTGCAGTAGGAGATGGCAAACGACCTCAGTATTCTTGCCTGGAAAATTCCATGCCTGGAGGAGCTTGGTGGGCTACAGTCCATGGGATGAAAAAGAGACAAACACAAATGAGCATGCGCGCACCCGCAAACACACACCCCTTTCATTGCACATTTCATTCCAGTTAACATCGCATCTCTCTTCTACCCTTTTCAAAAGAAAATTCTCAAAGTACTTGCATATATCTGGAGTCCTCACTCCTTTGCCACTGAAGTAATGACTTAAAATATGTTCACACAGTCTTTGACATTTTCTTCAAAAGGTAGAGCAGAAATTTTCTTAGGAATTCCCTTTTGATACAGAAACAACAGAAGTGATGTGATGTAACTTCTGAGAATAAGTCACAAAAAGTAGCACAACTTTCTCCTCATTTGATCTCTTCTTCTATAGGAAAACCTGCTGCCCTTTGGGGACATATCCTGTGGAAAGGTTTTGCCTCCTGAGAACAGCCACTGAGGCCCTGAGCCCTCCAGCCGGCAGCTTTATGACTGAGTCATTTTACAACAGGATCTTTCAGGCCCACTGCAGCCCCATCCACAGTGAACTACTACTTCATGAGACTTGGAGGCAGAACCAACCAACAAAATATTTCTGAATTCCTAATCTGTAAAAATGATGAGATAATAAATGTTTGCTGTTTTTAAAGCTGCTGTTTTTAGATATATATATACATAAATATATGTATATGTATTTAATATAGCAACAGATAACTAATATAACTACTTCTCATTCTTGTTTCAACCCAGCCCAATTAGATACTTTCAATTGTCACTCCAATAAGACGGTTCTTATATTAATTATACATTAAGTCATACGAAACCTGCTAAGCACTTAGAACATTATCTGGGCCTTAGTTGTATGTGGGTGTTTGCTATTAAGAGTGATATTACCATTATTATCACAAATAGCAGTAGGAATACATAGGTCACTGAGGTCTATCATCTTGTAAAATCCAATGCTTAATTTTCTCTGTGTCCTCTTACTTTTCATAGCACAAGCTACTCTCATGTTATTAAATACTTCCCATCTCCACCCTTTTTGGTTTCTTGGCATCTTATACCTCATGATCTTTTGAAAAGATGATCCTGTTTTGCCAGACATCTAAATATTGAAGCGTCCATGTACTGTTCTGATCTCTTTTTCCTTTCTTTCTTTCCTTCCTTCCTCCCTTTCTCTCCTTCTTTCTTTATAATTGACACAGTCTCCCTACAAATCTATCCATAACCAAATCTTTACATATCATGGTTTTTCTATATATTAATCCTTTATCTCCAGCCCTGATACCTCCTCTAAGCTCTAGATATACATATTTAATTCTCAATATTTCTGTGTATTTATTAGGCTTCTTAAATTTAGCATGTCTAAACAAGAACTCTTGATATTCTGCATAATTTCATTTTATATCTCCCATCACTGAAATGCATGCTCTCTGACTACAGGAAGTTTTTTATACCAGGCACTAGGTTTTGAAGATTCTGAGCTTAGAATAGTGCCAGGTACATAACAGGCACACTAGAAATTTGCACAAGTGAAGAAAGAATGGGTGGAATTATTTAAGACACCCTAAAAAGTATAAATAAATATCTATTTTAGATTCTACTTAAATCTCATAAGGGTAGATTTTTGTAATAACATGCAAAATAGCTTGTAGAAATAAAATTATTATGGCAAATTCCATGTTTAAGCTCCTTATAATGTTTGACCTTTAAAAATATTTATATTGTTAGAAAATACAATATATATATCTTCTTCACTTAAAAATTGGGGAGAAAAAGGCATTGTAGAGTTCTGCTAAACTTAAGTCTCTAGTAGTAGTGATGTATACTTGCAATTAAAATTTATGAATCACTATGTTTTCTAAATACTATGAAGTTTTTTTTCAATTCTCTTAACATTTTGTTATGCTCCTAATACATGCCAAGCTATGTACACATAGTGTGATATAAAGATAAATAATACTTGGTTCTCACCAGCTAACAGTATCATGACAGGTATGGTCAGAGACAGACGTGAAAACAGTGATCACAAAACTATGACAAAGTCTATGGGCAGGTACATGAGGATAAAGCTGGCGATCAACTAAATGCCACGGGAGTCCAAGAAGACTTCTCAGGGGTATAAACCACCTACTATGTTATAGTAACTGTGAGGTCTGTTCCACCAGGATTAAAGATGCATCCAATCTGCAATACTTTTTCAATGTTTTTCTAATTTGTCCCATTTTTCTACCTAGATTCAACAGTCAGCCCAACTCTGACGTCATTACCTTTTAATGTCAGTGTCCTTGATACAAATTCTTAAATATCTTTTTGAAACTATCATAGGTATAAATGTGACTGAAGTATTTATATTAATTCTGTAAATGTACCCCATGAATTTTTTCTCAAAGTCATTCATTTTGAATCTTTTTTATATTTAGGTCACATGAAACACACCACATTTTCCAATATCTTCAGCTGTTAAGTATCAGTGATTCAAGCCAGATAATATGCTAAGCTTGACATCACCAGACTCATATAAAGAGAATATATTAGGCCAAGGAAAGCTGATATTTTCTCTTGGCCCACTCAGCTATGAAACAAACACTCTTGAAATCATTTTACTTTTGACTATTGAGCATCAAATCCCTTGTAACCAAGGCAACAGCTTTCAGATCCCAGTTTAACAGACAAAAGGCAATTATCTGTCTGAGATAAGGGTCCATTCTCAGCACCCTTCTTCTCAGCTAATGCATCCCACTCTTTCACCTTTTCTTAACTTCTGTGCATTAATGACATATAGCAAAACTCTTCTGCCTCCTCTTGTCTACTTCTTAGACTTTCCTACTTTGAAATTACCAAGCAATTGCAAATCTTCTTTACAATTGGGGCAGACTCTAAACTGCAGCCTTTAAAAACCATTTATCATAGAAACTAGAAACAATGAATGTTGTCATCAACAACAATAACAATCTGGTGTTAATGCAGCTGGGAACAGTAGCCTAAATACAATGCAGGAATCTTTGTGCAGGTTAGCTATGTGGTTCTAGCTCATGATATCTCGTGAAGTTTAAACAAACTTTCAAGGGAGGCTACAGTTACCTGAAGGCTCACCTGGGGCCCTGGGATCTTCTAAATTCACTCAGACAGCTATTGGCAAGAGGTTTCACTTCCTCATCACTTGGCCCTCCCTATAGAGCTGCTCATGACACGGCAGTTGGGTGAATGCTCCAAAAGAGACAGAGCATAAGAGCGTGCACCCAAGGCAGAATCCTCAGTGTCTTCTAAAACCTAACCTTAGAAGTGATATACCATCATTTATCACACAGACTACTACTACACAGGGCTCTGAATTCTGGAAGGTAAGATCTATGAGTCCTCAGTTGTTGTGAGAAAGAATTAATATCTATAAAACATGTAAAATTGTGTCTGGCTCCATATAAATGCTATGGAGAAGGGCATGGCAACCCACTCCAGTATTCTTGCCTGGAGAATCCCATGGACAGAGGAGCTTGGTGGGCCACAGTTCATGGGGTTGCAAAGAGTTGGAAATGACTGAAGCAACTTAGTATGCATGCTATATAAATGTTATATAAGTTTTCTATCTGTATCAGCAGCAGCAGCAGCAGCAGAGGTAAAGTTAGGAGAGAAATCTCTAGCTGTGAGATGGGGGACAAGCCTGCCAGATATGGTCTCATCCCCTAAACTGGTCAATAGTACATAGGACTATAATTCTAGTACTGTCACTAATTGTGGCATGTGAACATGTTATTTCATCTAATGCAGTTTCCTCATTTTGAAGTTAGGGTATTAGAATTAAAACAAAATATTCACTAATCATTCTAGTTCAGGTAACCAATGATGCCACCATGTTCCTTCCCCTGTTTAATGTTTCAGGAGCTAATTAAAATAGGAAAAAAATACTTTTTCTCCACATTTCACTCAATATCTTTAATAAAACTTTTTTTATTTCCAGGGCATTCAATTTTTATTTTTCTAAATGGCAATTCTAACATTTAGGTTAGCTAGATGTCCTTCGAACATCCTGGATGGTTTTCAGGGAATCTGTTAAATATTTTAGAGAAGGTAGCTTTAAAAAAAATAGTTTGTTTCCTTAATATCATCAAAGATTATGTTTCCAAAACTCTATTCAACAGTTGCAATGTTTCCCCATAAAGGATATTAATATCTAGACAGTTTCCTTTATTTCTTTCAAATGGTTTATTGTTGTAATTGCCTATAGAAATACGCCTATTTTCTGTATGTTGATTCTGTATCCTGCAACTTAATTCAATTCTTTTTATTATTTCTAATACTTTTTTGGTGGAGTCTTTAGGATTTTCTATAAGGACAGGTAAAACATAGAAGACTCTCAATTGGCACATTGTTTTATAATTTTAGATATTCCCAAACTACTACAGTAATACCATAGATAAAAAATTAAAATCTCAATTGCTTCTTATTCATATTAATTCCAACAGGTGGTATTCTTGATCAAAGAGTAACTCTTCCCCCTTAATGGTGATTAAGAGATCCACGTTACCTCGACTTTGTGATCTGCCATTTCTTGCTCTTGTGTTCACCAGCAGAAGTGGAAAGAGGGTCCAAGAGTTTGAACTCCTTCATAACTATCCTTGTCTGAAAGTGATACTCAGTCATATAGCCACTTAACATAAGACAAAATAAACTATAACCTAGCAGCATTTGCAGAAGAAGGAAGAAACAGAGTTGTATATCAACTATATAGTATCCATGCTAATTCCTAATCACAGAAGACTGGAGCCTAAAGGAACTTTACCATCTTTCAACCACCTAATTTTACAGGTGAAGAAGACCCTGAAGACTTGGATAATGAAGTAGCTTACCAAAAGTAAACAATAGAGTTAATGTAGAAATAGACGTTCCCACTATTGCCTGATAGAGAATCCAGTCGCTCCATCATAAACAGACCTTGTGCAGGTAGCCCCAGCTACTCCCAATCATCCCCTAGGATCTGCATCACTTTAGCAGCTATACCCCTCCTGCAAGATTCCCATTGTCATAATAGCAGACCTAAAACCCATCATGGATTGGCCAGGGTAACTCCCTTAGAAAGAGAAGACCATTCAAGGGACAATTAACCTTAACAATTTGATGCAAAACTGAGGACAAATTGTGTCAAAAGCAATGGATATTAATTTACAAATAAAGTAGCACAGGATACCTCCAACAAATCTAAATTATTGGTTTGCCTGCTTAAAATGACATGATCTAACTAGAGGATGAATGCTTAAGCTCTATATTTAATTAAGTCATTTGGACTAAAAGCATAACTTTGGGCATTTGATCAATGAATTTTAGAAACTTCATTCTCAATGCGTTTGCAACTTCACTTTGCCTGGGATAACTAATTACTGCTTAACCATGTAACAGATATGTTTCCAGAATAAAATGTTAAACTTTTCCAATTTATTTGCTTTCTCCAGGTCATCATTTAATGATCATAGTCCCACTGCATAGTTTGGTATCTATGCCAGGGAATACAATGAATCATCCAGCAGAGGGATTCTCCAGTGTATCATGTCCAGCAATCTTATTAAAGTATGGGAAATTGCTACAATGATGCCCTCTGTGATGTAATTCCTTGGAACAATTGCCAATTGTACATTTCTAGGACCTATGTGTAGCAGGCAGCACAATCCACAAACAGAATCTGCTTTATCTACAAAATAAATTCCAAGATTAAGATCTATTTTTATTGAATTTCAGACATTTACAACGTCTGTTTCAAGGTGGTGCATGCTCCTAAATAGCCCTGTGAATAGCTCTCAGTTTACCAATAACATCAGGCCAGCTGAGTCTCTGAGTCGTGAATAAACACAAATACTGTTGCAAAAGCAGTTGAAAATTGGCCTGGTTGCCACAAGCTAAGCTGTATTCCAATGTCACTAAGTATACTATCATGAAATAATTATTAAGCAATTGTTGTCACAGTCTCAAGGCAGATGTCCACCAAATTCATTTTACAATTTTGTGAATTGGACTTTTTTTTTCAGTATCAAAACACAAGTAGAAGATTATGTGTTATATTGTAAGAGAATACACTAATACTTTGAAAGTAATTACTTTTTGAAAGATAGTTATTGCATAAACGATTGATTGCACTGCTAAGTGCTTACAAATGTCTCATATAACAAACTGAATATAAGCAATCATACCATCTACAAGCAACAATTGATATAATTAAATTTACTGTGACTGTACAACATGGTCTTCACCAACTTCACACTGATTGAACACAAGTAGTCTAAATACTGAGGTGACTCATCAAGAATTAAAATTTATCCCTGTTTCAACAAACATATTAATCTATTTGTAATGCAAGGAGAAAAAGAAAATAATGAACAAAAATATACAAATGTAGCAGTTGTGTGATTTCAACTATAGAATGCTACATTGTTTCAAATCATAGGTTCACTGAGGAGAAACAAACTAAAGATATATAGATTTGCAGATTTGCATGCACATGCAATTAGTAACTGAATCACTTCATTTAAATTTAAATTTCAATAAATAATGAAATAACAAAATTTTAATTCTGGGGGATTGAAGAAGGCAATCATGTAACAAATTTTGGAGTCTCTGGGCAATAATACCTCAATCTTATCCTCCCTCACTTGATATTCCTGACACTTTGGACCACCTACCCTGTCTCTTCTCAATTTGGAAACAAGGCCATTCTCTGAAAATATTCCTTAATTTATTCAATAAATACTTGTTGAGCATCTAGTATATCCAAAGCATGATACTTTAGGAATATAAATAGAAAAATGGCAAAGTCTCTGCCCCAGAGAGCTCACACATTAATTAGACAAAAGCAGACTTCTAAATAAGCAGCTGCAATAAAGGGACTCAGAAGTGTTCAGTGTTGAAACAAATAGCAAGCAGTCAGTTCTATCTGGGAGAGACAGCAGACTTTGGTATGGTGAAAGGTTACATAGACGGTGTGATACACAAAATGAATAGGTGTTTTTCACATGTCAGGGAGCTAAAAGACGTCCCAGAGAAAGGTAGTAGCTACATTAGCAAACTGCATATGCACTTAGTTTGTCAAAGTTGATGCAGACTTTACAAATTGGGGCACGAATTAATCAGACAGAGATAAAATCCTAGACTTTCTACCTTTCTTTTTCCCCATTGATCTAATTTAGATACATTGATCTTCAAAGTCATGCTTATTCAAGTTGAATTTCCATATTCATCTTTTCACCTTGAAAACAGCCAATAGAATGAAATTATTTATCTATCCCAGGTGGCTCAGTGGTAAAAATTCCGCCTGCCAAGCAGGAGATGCAGGTTTAATCCTTGGGTCAGGAAGATCCCCTGTAAAAGGAAATGGCAACCCATTCCAGTATCTTGCCTGCCTGGGAAATTCCACCTTCAGAGGAGCCTAGAGGGCTACAGTCCATGGGGTTGCAAGGAGTTGGACACAATTTAGCGACTAAGCAACAGTAACAACTCATCTGTCACTTCTTAAAATTAACATGCTATTCATTAAAGATTCCAAAGCAACCCTAAAAAAAAATCAAAGAATGAAATATTATATTGGCCAATGGCATATTTCTTGGGTTGAACTCATACAGATCCAATCAAGTAATAACCTTACTTTATTTCACCAGTTTAAAATTTACTATTGAGTCTTCCTTCCTGGCTTCTAGATGCTATTTTGGGCAAAACTCATATCTTAGGTTGTTTTAGAGTTGACTAAGCATCATACTAAGTGAAGTCAGACAAAGAAAAACAAATATCATATACTATCACTTACATGTGGAATCTAAAAAGATACTACAAAAAAATTTTTTTAAAAAATAAAAAGATACTACAAATAAATTTACTTATAAAACAGACTGGCAAACTTCAAAAACAAACATAGTTATCCAAGGGGAAAGGTGGGGGGAGGGGTAAATTAGGAGGTTGGAATTAACATATACACATTATTGTATATAAAATAGATAGTCAACAAGGACTTACTGCATAGCACAGAGAACTCTATAATAACCTATATGAGAAAAGAACCTAAAAAGAATGGATATATGTATATGTATAACTGAATCACTTTGCTATACACCTGAAACTAACACAACATTATAAATCAACTATACCCTAATATATAATAAAAATAAAATTAAAAAGTAATAATAATAAATAAAAGTCATTGTCACTCTGACTTCCCTCCCAAAAAGAATTGTATAAGCAACTCTTTTTAACATCAAAAAGTCCAGTCTAATCAAAACCAAAACATGTATCTCACAAACTACGACAAGCTTCTTGCCTTTCCCTAGCTGAGGTCTGGCCTTTTCTTAGCTGGCAGCAGAGAGAAGGAGAGACTTGATTTGACTTTGTTATTCTCCTGGTCCTCTGTCCTCATCTCCTGCAGACTCCTTGTGCTGCTTCCTGCTCTCACAGCATAGAGGTGAGAAAAAACGATGAGAAAAGTTTGATGTCTCTCCCATGTGGCTGGCAAGTCTCAGGGTCACCGGAGCCCTCTCTTTGGAGGTCCAGCTTCTGAGACTAACACCATTCTTCAGAATGCGGAAAGGACATTTGTTACTTCTATTCTGTAGCCTAAGCTGATGCTATCAGCAAAATAATAACATCAGTAAAAGCCTATTAGACATCCTTTACATGTAAAGTAACAGAGCAGAGAGAGTGAACCACAAAGAATGAAGCTACAGAAAAAAAAAAAAAAAAAAAAAGGAGCAAAACTGATGAGAACCAATAAAGTTTGAACCTCAAAAAGAAGGAGAAACGGCTTTTGCTGAGAAAAGTATAAATTCCCCTTCATCATTTCCTTTGATTCCAGAGAACTGCTATCAAATATTACCCTGCACTGTGGCTCAGATGGCAAAGAATCTGCCTGCACTGCAGGAGACCTAGTTTCCATCCCTGGGTCGGGAAGATTGCCTGGAGAAGGGAATGGCAAGCCACTCCAGTATTCCTGCCTGGAGAATCCCATGGAAAGAGGAGCCTGGCAGGCTGTAGTCCATGGGGTCACAAAGGGTAGGACACAGCTAACACTAAGGTCACCTTGTTAATCCACACGTGAATCCTTAGATCCTTTTTCCACTTTGAAACTGTGTCAAAAGACTCTTCTCTCATCCTACTCCATCAGGACCTCCAGCAGAAAAGGACCTCAGTCCAGTGAGTGAAAAAGTGAATGTGAAAGTGTTAGTCACTCAGTTGTGTCCCACTCTTTGAGAGTCCATGGACTCTAACCTGCCAGGTTCCTCTGTCCATGGAATTCTCCAGGTGAGAACAGGGGTGCTCACTAAAGTGGGAGAGACACTGGACGAAACAAACTGACTGTTGTCCTCCAGAGCAACCATCTTCAGAAGCTCGTTGCCTTAGGCTCTAGTAGCTCTGCTTTTCTCTATTTGACTTTTCCACTCTTGTCCACATACCACTCGCTTTAGCAAAGGCATGTATAAGTCAACCAGGCAATATTTGTTCAGTCATTGTCTCTGTTTGAATGCTATCCTCATCTGTTTTCTAGAGGGAATGAAGACAAAGAAGTGGCTGATCCCTAAGTAAATTTCTTATTAGATCTTCAAACCCTTCACTGCTTTCCCGAACTTAAGGGTAAACTTGAAGAGAATATCCCAACAGACATCTGTTGTTTTAGAACAATGAGAAACCCTCAGGGTCTTCAGTGAGAAAATCAGACTGGAAACCAGATTCAAACTTGGTTTATTTGGCACTAAATGTGAAAAAGATTGTTTTTAAAATAACTCTGGAAATTGGTAGCATCTCCTGATATGCTACACTTGCCAACTTTTAAAATCTGTAGTGAATTATATTTGTAGTTTTATTTCAAGGAAAGGTTATGTATAAATAGAAGACAATGGCAAAACTGATGGTCTTTGAAGGTCATCATTACTCGAATGACCATTTCAATCTTCTCTAAAACTAAGAAAAAAATGTTTCTAAATACATTTTAGAAAGGCAATGAATTTTACCCTTTGAATTATATTTAGATTCATGGAGTATTTTTATGAAGAGTCTTTAAAAAGATAAATAGTATGATACTGTTAATGGATGTAGAAATTTCAGAAATCAACACTCACCACAACTGAATCTACAAATTCAATGAATTATCCTGAAGACACATACAGCAGCTCTTAAGCTAGACAAACTTTCATTACATATATAAATGTTTTATGCACTGCGCAGTGACAGATGAGTGACAACTGTCACTCAGGTCATCAACTCTCCCATTCACATTGTACTAGGCAAATCTGCACATTCATATGATTTTAACTTCTTGATTTTGTTCTTGGATCTTTATGGTCCTTAAATGTCATTCAGGTAATTATTTACTGAATATACTATATTATATCCTACTGTAATAAGAGAACAAATCTACCAGAAACTATATTTCACTATTGTCCTACAAACCATGGCTTCCCTGATGGCTCAGAAAGTAAAGAATCTGCCTACATTGTGGGAGACCTGGGTTTGATCTCTGGGCTGGGAAAATCCCCCGGAGAAGTGAATGGTTATCCACTCCAGCATTCCTCCTGGAGAATTCCATGGACAGAAACGTCCGGCAGGTTACAGTCCATGGGGTCACAAAGAATTGGACACAACTGAGTGACTGTCACTTTCAAGACTACAAACTTAACCAAAAAGTTAGTATCCAGATGGCTTGACCTCCTCCATTTTTTTGATAGGGTCTCCTGATATCTATTTACCAGTATTATCTAAATGTGACTAAGTCCCATTGTTAATTAACAAAATGGAGTTTTGGTCAATTACAATATAATGCATCCTCAATATAGTACAGCTTCCATTTAATGAATTAATTCTTATGCAAATTTAACCTTTAATGGAGCTACAAACAGTTGCATTCAAGTTACATCTGCATAATATTTCCCAAATGGTTTAAAAGTAGTGGGGGTGGAAAACAATTAAATTATTTTGGTAATTAAAATGTCCCAAACATTGCCTGTCAGGCTGAGTACAACTCTCCAATGTCTTATTTATTTGTTTTGCAGTACACACTCAAACTACATGACTACGACAGAGAGCTTGATCCCCTTCAGTGCTGTGCTGGAAGGGACATTGCAAATAGGACTGTTGCTAAATGGACCACATCTAATGGGGTCAAAGCCCCTGATAGGACGTGCCAAGGCCATATCTAAATAGACTCCAAGGAACCATGACATTAAAATTCTACCTGAGCGCTTTTCTCTAAACATGATTGTGTAAGAGAGTTAAAGGCTTATTAATAATTTAGCTTTAAGTACTTTAATTTCCCTGAAACCTGGCCACTGGGAACAAAGTGTATATGTCTGTTTATGTTTGGTGTTTATCAAGAAAAAAAAAATAATTAGAAAATGATTAATGCTGCTTATGCATCATAGGATTAATTCCACTTAAAAACAGTAGAAACATAGAGTAGAGATACAGCTCTCCTCTTCCTGTTGTGAGAGTGATGTGGTAACCTGCTCCAGAAGAAAGCCCACCAGAGAGCCTGACACCCAATGGGCACTCCATGAAGGTTTCCTAAATCAAAAGACTGCCCAAAGTCAAGGCTCATGGAAATGGATATTGTTCATCGATGATGTGTAGTACATTCGTGACTGACTCCTTCCACCCTAATCACCAACCAAACTTAATTTTGTTGTTTCACATTATACACAGAAATTAACACTGACTTTGGATTGGTGCTGAAGAATCTTGAGGGTTCCCTGGATTGCAAGAAGATCAAACCTGTCAATCCTAAAGGAAATCGATCGTGAATATTCATTGGAAGGACTGATACTGAAGCTCCATTATTTTTGACCACCTGATGCTGGGAAAAATTGAAGGCAAAGGAGAAGAGGGTAGCAGAGGATGATATGTTTAGATAGCATCACTGACTCAATGGACAAGAATTTGAGCAGACTCTGGGAGATAGTGGAGGACAGAGGAGCCTGGTGTGCTGCAGTACATTGGGTCACAAAGAGTTGGATATGACAGTGACTGAACAGCAACATTGACTTTCATCAAAATATTTGCAAAATGGCACCATGAAAACACAGTAGAAATATCTAATTCCTAAAACACAAACTCCCTAGGTGTGGTGATTTTGTTTTGCTTTCTTATGTGCTTCTAGTGCTTAGGACAGTGCCTGACACATAACAGATATTCAATAAACATTTATGGAAGGAAGGAAGGAGAGAAGCAAGGGATGGAGGGAGGAAGGAAGGAAGAAAAGATGGGATTGGAAGAAAAGAAGAATGATATGAGTCCTGATGATCTGCTTCTCCACATACTTTTTTTCCTTCTTTTTAACCAGGAGGCAGTGTGGTATAACATTTGACCTTATAAGTTCTGAAACCAGATTACATTTGAATCTTACCTCTTCTGCTTATCAGTTATTTGGCTTCACATATATCTGAACTTTTTTTTGCCTCACTTTCTACTTCTGTAAGAATGGAATCATTATAATAAGAGCAACTTTCCACAGGGTTGTTTTAAGGATTAAATGTGAAAACATATTTAGCAGCATTCAATGAATATTATCTCCTACTATTATGATCTATTACTAATCTCCCTTTAGGAGATGACTCATTTCTAAAGTATGTATTATTTATCATCCTCACTAAGACACTTTTGAGAGTGAAAGGGGGAGGCACTAACATGATTAAAAATCATCAATTGACCTACTTCAAGTGTAAACTGGGACAGTACCAACCAATCAGACACATATGGTTCTGCTACTTACTGGCTAAACCTAATATCAGACAGACATCCTTATTCCCAGACCTAGACCGAAATATTTAGCAGAAGCTTTTACAAGTAACACAGTAGGCTCCAACTTAGAAAGTTAAATACAGTGGGCACAAATCAACCACCTCAGCAGCCTTTTTAATGTCCTCCCAAAACTATGTTTCGATCAAAATGCTCCTCTCTACTACTTGGGTATATCTCCATTTCCCACTCCATTGAGGCCAGGGCTCATCATTTCTAGTAAAGTGTGGCTCAGCCACAATAAATGAGCCTACCAAACTCAATAGTGAGGTCCAAATCTCCTGGCTTTATTCTTCATTAAATTATCTCTGAGATGATATGGAAATTACTGTCACAGGCATTTTCTATTTAAAATGTGGGGATAAGACAATTGGCTTGAACTGTAGTCTGAGAATTGTATATCAGATCAGAATGTTTAATGCAAAAAGAACTATGATGGGAAATACTGATTCACTGGTGAAATAAGCATTTAGAGGGTGCATTTGAGGTGTTCAGTGCTAGACGGTCCATGTACAAAAGACAAAGATTTATCTCAGATCTTATAGAGAAAATGAGTGCAATGTAACATGATAAGTATCATGCCAGAGGGGGAATAAATTATTGAATATAATAGTGGTGCCACAAAATAGGATCTGGGGGATCTGTGATACCAAAAAAATAATATTTGAAGAATCTAAACAAGAAAATTTCACACACACACAAAAAAAATGTTTGATTTTGGGCCCTGCAGACAACTCTGAGTTTGCTAAAATAATTAAATATGGGAAGCATACTTGAGAAAAAGTCTGATGAAAAACATAGGATTATGAAAAATGATCTTAAATTCAAAAAATTAAATAGTTTGATATGCTTGCAACAAAATGTTTGAAGCCAAGCATAATAATAAATAAGGCTTTGGATCAATCTGGATTCTTACTAGACATCACTAGTTCTAAGGAAGAAGAAACTAGGGAAAAAAGAATGTGATAATAGAAAGATAGCAGCAAGCAAATACTTTAAAAATATTTTGCAGCATTTTTGCTAGATACTTTTGAGGTAACAAAGATGTAACACAATACTTTGATTACAGCACTTAAAAGATATCTTCATACCAAAGTTAAAAGAAAAAGAAAAGCTACTTAAGTGCAATTTTGTTTTATTACCTAAAACTCTGCTTTAACTTTATCTTGAGATATGTAGCCTTAACATCCACTATCAACTGAAGAAAAAAAATTTATAAGAAGAAGGGAAGGAGAACACAGACACTTTATTAGTATCAGCATGAAATACCCTTTCAAGTATAACTTCCTTCCACAGCCTTAGAGAAAATGAATCCAGTTTGTATTTTTTCCCTTTTTATTTGGTCATCTCAATTGGGTCAAACATGTTAGCATATTGATTCATAATATCAGCTTGAAAACTGATACTTAGTAAATCATTTAGAAGGTTGACCCTAGATTGTTGTCCTAATTGGAAAAGATAATCATTATTACTTTAGACATTTCAGTCATGCCTTCTGAAAATCACATTCACACCTCAACTGAAAGTGACTTGTTAAGATATATTTTTACCCATTTTAAAGACTTTCTACATAAAATAGAGGCTTTAAAGTCTTCAGTTCAGGAAATTATAAAATTCAAGATTTTAAATATTATTTTATTTTTTTTCATATAACATTCTTTTTATTGATTACAATAGAAAAATGAAGATGTATAAAATTGTCAAGTTCACTATCAACATATTGGTATATCCTATTCTTTTTCTTAATATCCTTTCTATATCCTTCTGTCTTATAGTTATTAAATAGAGAGGTATGTAGATTCATAAATAGATAGATACATAGATGGATAAAGAGCTATAGACAAATAAATATACATAGCTATTTGATAAAAATGGTAGTATGTTATATGTTGTTTTATAAAATGCTTAAATTTTACTTTCATTGTGCCCATTTTTCATTTTATTAATTATTTTTCTACAACATCACTTAATAACTGCTAAAGAAAGAAAGTGAAGTTGCTCAGTCATGTCCAACTCTTTGCAACCCCATGGACTGTAGCCATGGACAGAACAGTTTTCTCCATCCATGGGATTTTCCAGGCAAGAGTACTGGAGTAGGTTGCCATTTCCTTCTCCAGGGAATCTTCCTGACCCAGGGATGGAACCCGGGTCTCCCGCATTGCAGGCAGACCCTTTATCCTCTGAGCCACCAGGGAAGCCCTAATAACTGCTAAGTTTGCCACATAAGGAATACAGTGTAGTTTAATCCTTTATAGCAGGATACTGCCCATGTGGTTGACAAAAAAACAAAGTTGTGTACAACCTTGATATTTAAGGAAATACTTTCTAGAATTTACAATTAACTTTAAAAGGGATTTAGAATCTTTAAGAACACTACATTAGAAAAATGTGAAAAATGTCAAAGACCAAACTTTAAAAGGATCTTTGCTCTCAAGAAAAGAATATTCAATTACTTTCCAACTCAATGTTTTATTGGCTATGACAAAACCCAGTGTAATGAACAGTTACATGGTGGTGGTGGTTTAGTCACTAAATTGTGTCCGACTCTTGCAACCCCATGGACTGTAGCCTGCCAGGCTCCTCTGTCCATGGCATCTCCCAGGTGTTTTTTTATAGCAAAATATAATAATAAAAGTCAGTTAATTAAATTAGCCAAACCAAGCATGTTTCCAAGTATTTGTAGATAATCAAAGTTAGTGGTTTTCAAAGCTTAGCAGACATAAAAAAAACTTCAGGGGAATTTTTCAAAGATTCATGTTCCCAAAATATACTCCTTTCCCCCATAATTCAGATTCAGTTAAGTCCGTGGTGAAACAGGATATTAAATTTTAATCAAGTATGCTAGATCAGAAAACCAACAAGCTTTTCTCTTTAAAGAATCTTATAATAAATAAATATTGTAAGAATAAATACTATAAACTTTGGTGTTCTCCATCACATTTATCTTTGTCTTGTCTTGTTTTTTGTTTTGATTTTTATACATCTTAAACATGTAAAAACTATTTTAGTAAATTGGGCTATACAGACTCTAGGCAAGAATTAGTCTATCAGCTGTAGATGGCTGGCCCTTGCACTCAATGATTCTGAAGAGGTCATGGAATAATAATTTGAGAATCTCTACTCAAGACCAGTGCACAAAGAGGAACCCACAAAACGTGTGAGTGGGGCAGCTATAACAATGTGCTATTATTTTGTACAAATTAGTACTACTGTTGTTCCACACTTCTTCTAGGTAGCAATGAGACATATTTTTCTGTTGACTGCTTAGCTACTATAGCTAAGCATTGTTTTGTTTGCTTTTTTTGGCCAGGTTCTAAAGAACAGAACAATGATCATGTGTACAATGAATTGTAAGGTGATACTAGCATCCTCTGTGAAAGATACAATGCAATGGCATTGTATGTTGATGCCATGGTTCATTTGAGATGTTGGTTCTGGTCCAGATTCCAAGATTATTGATAGAATAAAAATCAGGGCAGTGCAAAATACACTAAGAAGAGCCAATTATGGCTGACTATGAGCTTTGCTTTTTTCTATCAATATAGAAGACTGTATTTTCCAGTGATGGCTATAAAAACATTTAATATCACCCATGCTCTTCTGACAATGTGATTTTTACATTCCTACTATTGACAAGTAGTGTCAGTGATGACTCCTTCCATTCCTTGAAATTGGTAAGACTTGTAAAAATGGCAGAAATGACATTATATGAGTTCTGAGGCTAGGTAATAAAGGCAGTGAAACTTCAACTGGCTTTCTGGGGACATTTGCTTCCAGAATCTTGCTTCCGTGCTGTGAGGATGCCCACAGGAAGAGACCATGTATAAATATTCCAACTGACAGCCCAGGTCAGGACTCCCAGCATCAACTGTCAAATATACCAGTGAAAATACCTCTGGATGATCCAGCCTCCAGCTGTTGAGTCACCCCAACCATCAAGTCTTTCCAACTGAAGCCTCTGACATTATGAAGAGAAGAAAAGCCATTTCTGCTACACCCTCTCCAAATTGCTGACCCACAAAAACCATGAGAGGTAATATAAAATTTTATTATTGTCTTAAGGCACTCAGTTTGGAATGATTTGTTGAGCAGTGATAATAATTAAAACAGCAAAGGAGACAAATGTATCCAATGACTTTGATATAATCAGTAACTTTGATAAATTTAGGTCATTAAAAAATAGATCTCTACATGGGAACCTATGGCCATGAATGTGTGCATGCATACTCCTATGACATTTTAGGAAACCCAAAGATAACCTGTATATTTTTTAAAGAAAATAAATTTAGTTGAGGGTTTAGTTGAGTTGGCAAAAACTAATCATATGTCAAGTCCCATATGTCAAAAGTGGTAGATGTCTAATTAAATATATCAAACATAAAAATAGCATTCCATAGCTATATTTATATCTATATAGCTACATAAAAATTGAGTAATAGTTATTAAAATGGCAGCTTACCAAAATAAAATATACTATTAGTGAATAAAACTCTATACAAATCTTTATAATGCAGGCATATCTCCTTTCATTGCACTTTGCAGATACTGTAATTTTTACAAATTGAAGGTTTGTGGCAATCTTACAATGAGCAAATCTATTGATATTATTTATCCAACAGCATTTACTCACATGTATATTTGTATCACATTGGTAATTCTCACAATAATTTAAATTATTATTATACTTGTTATGGTGATCTGTGATCAGTGATCTTTTTTGGTGTGCCTTGAATTGCTCCCATGTAAGATACCAAATTGAATCTATAAATGTTGTGTGTGTCCTGTTTTGCCACTTCCTCATCTTTCTTCCTCTTCATAAACATCCCTGCTGCCTAAGATAGAACAATCTTGACATTAGGCCAATTAATAACCCTACAATGACCTCTAAGAGTTAAAGTGAAAAGAAGAGTCTTGTGTCTCTCATTTTAATCAAAAGCTAAACATGTTTAAGTTTAGTGAGAAAGGAAGCTAGGACTCTTGAACCAAAACAGCAAGTTGTGAACGCAAAGGAAAATTTTTTGAAGGAAACTAAAAATGCTACTCTACTGAACATATAAATGATAGGAGAGCAAAACAGTTATAACAGTAATTATTGCTAATATGGAGAAAGTTTTAGTGATCTGGATTAAAAGATCAAGCCAACCCTAATATTCACTTAAATCAAAGCCTAATCCAGAGTAAGTCCCTAACTCTCTTCAGTTCTGTGAAGACTGAGAGAGATGAGAAGCCTACAGAAGACAAGTCTGAAGATAGCAGAGAATGGTTCATGGGGTTTAAGGAGAGAAACTATCTCTATAATATAAAAGTGCAAGGTGAAGCAGCAAGCGCTAATGCAGATGCTGTAGCAAGTTATCCAGAAGAAGACAGAGGATGAGATGGCTGGATGGCATCACCAGCTCAATGGACATGAATTTGAGCAAGCTCCAGGAGATGGTAAAAGACAGGGAAGCCTGGTGTGCTGCAATCCATAGAGCTCCAAAGATTTGGACACAATTGAGCAACTGAACGGCAAAAGATAACTAACGAAGGTGACTGCACAAAATAACACGTTTTCAAAGTAGAAAAAAAGATGCCATCTAGGGTTTTCATAACTAGAGATGAGGTCAATGCCTGGCTTCAAAACTTTAAAAGACAGGTTGACTCTCTTGCTAGTGACTAATGCTTCTGGTGACTTTAAGTTGAAGCCAATGTTCATTCACTACTCCAAAAATCCTAGAGCCCTTAAGAATTATGCTAAATCAACTCTGTCTGTGCTCTATAAATGGAAAAACAAAGTGTGGATGACAGCACATATGTCATTTGTACAACATGGTTTACTGAAAATTTTAAGTCCACTTTTGAAAGCTACTACTCAAATAAAAAGATCCCTTTCAAAATATAACTGCTCATTCACAATGCACTTGGCTACCCAAGATGGAGATGTATCTGGGATGAATGTTGTTTCCAAACCTGCTAACACAACATACTCTGAAGCCCTTGAATCAAAGAGTAAATTTAAATTTTAAGTTTTATTACTTAAGAAATATATTTTGTAAGGTTATAGCTACTATAAGTAGTTATTTCTCTGCTGGACGTGGGATCTGGGCAAAGAAAATTGAAAATCTTTTGAAAAGGATTCACCATTATAGATGCCATTAAGAACAGGCATGATTCATGGGAAGAAGACAAAATATCAACTTTAACAGGAGCTTGGAAGAAGCTGATTCCAACCCTTATGGTTGAGGGATCAACACTTCAGTGGAGGAAATAATTGCATATGTGGTAAAAATTGCAAAAGAACCATAATTAGAAGTAGAGCCTGAAGATGAGACTGAATTGCTGAATTCTCATGATAACATGCTAATAAATGAGAAATTTTTTTTCTTATGGATGAGCAAAGAAAGTTGTCTCTTGAAATAGAATCCACTGCTAGTGAACATACTGTGAAGATTATTGAAATAACAACAAATAATTTAAAATATTACATAAGCTTAGTTCCTTTATAAAGCAGTGGCAGGGTTTGAGAAAATTGATTCCAATTTAGGAAGAAGTTCTACTATGCATAAAATGTTATCAACAGCATTGCATGCTATAGAGAAGTATTTTGAAAGGAAGAGTCAGTGGATAAGGAAATTTCATTGCAGTCAAATTTTAAAAACAGCTACCCCATAGTTCAGCAACAACTATGTGATCAGTCAGTAGCCATTAGCATCCAGCCAACAAAAATTGCATTTCTTCCATCAAGCCAGAATAAAAATAGTAACTCAATGATGACTCAGATGATGGTTAGTACTTTTTAATTAAGATATACATTTTTTTTAGATATAATGCTATTGCACAATTAACAGAATACAGCAGAGTATAAACTTTTATATGCACTGTGAAACCAAATATGCATGTGGCTTGCTTTATTGGGATATTTGCATTATTGTAGTGAGATTGATTATATTCTTTGCAGCCAAAGATGGAGAAGCTCTATACAGTCAGCAAAAACAAGACTGTGCGCTGACTATGGCTCAGATCATCAACTCCTAATTGACAAATTCAGACTTAAACAGAAGAAAGTAGGGAAAACCACTAGACCATTCAGGTATGACCTAAATCAAATCCCTTATGACTATACAGTGAAAGTGAGAAATAGATTTAAGGGACGAGATCTGATAGACAGAGTGCCTGATGAACTATGGACGGAGGTTCATGACATTGTACAGGATACAGGGATCAAGACCATCCCCATAAAGAAATGCAAAAAGGCAAAATGGTTGTCTGAGGAGGCCTTACAATTAGCTGAGAAAAGGGAGGAGGGAAAGGCAAAGGAGAAAAGGAAAGATATACCCATTTTAATGCAGAGTTCCAAAGAATAGCAAGGAGAGATAAGAAAGCTTTCCTCAGTGATCAATGCAAAGAAACAGAGGAAAACAATAGAATGGAAAAGACTACAGATTTCTTTAAGAAAATTAGAGATACCAAGGTAACATTTCATGCAAAGATGGCCTCAATAAAGGACAGAAATCGTATGGACCCAACAGAAGCAGGAGATATTAAAGAGGTGGCAAGAAGACACAGAAGAACTGTACAAAAAAGATCTTCATGACCCAGATAATCACAGTGGTGTGATCACTCACCTAGAGTCAGACACCCTGGAATGTGAAATCAAGTGGGCCTTAGGAAGCATCACTATGAAACAAACTAGTAGAGGTGATAGAATTCCACTTGAGCTATTTCAAATCCTAAAAGATGATGCTGTGATAGTGATACACTCAATATGTCAGCAAATTTGGAAAACTCAACAGGGGCCACAGATTGGAAAAGGTCAGTTTTCATTCCAATCCCAAACAAAGTCAATGCCAAAGAATGTTCAAACTACTGCACTCACCTCACATGCAAGCAAAGTAATGCTCAAAATTCTCCAAGTCAGGCTTCAACAATACATGAATGTGAACCTCCAGATGTTCAAGCTGGATTTAGAAAAGGCAGAGGAACCAAAGGTCAAATTGCCAGCATCTGTTGGGTCATCGAAAAAGTGAGAGAGTTCCAGAAAAATATCTACTTCAGCTTTATTGACTATGCCAAAGCCCTTGACTGTGCAGATCACAACAAACTATGGAAAATTCTGAAAGAAATGGGAATACCAGACCACCTGCCCTGCCTCCTCTCTGTATTTCCATACAGAGAAATTTGTATGCAGGTTAAGAAGTAAAAGTTAGAACTGGACATGGAACAACAGACTGGTTCCAAATCAGTAAAGAAATACATCAAGGCTTTATATGGTCACCCTGCTTATTTAACTAATAAGCAGAGTACATCACGTGAAATGCTGACCTGGGTGAAGCACAAGCTGGAATCAAGACTGCTGGGAGAAATATCAATAATGTCAGATATGTAGATGACACCACCCTTATGGCAGAAAGTGAAGAAGAACTACAGAGCCTATTGATGAAAGTGAAAGAGGAGAGTGAAAATGTTGGCTTAAAGCTCAACATTCAGAAAACTAAGATCATGGCATCTGGTCCCATCACTTCATGGCAAATAGATGGGGAAACAGTGGAAACTGAGAGACTTTATTATTTTGGGCTCCACAATCACTGCAGATCGTGATTGCAGTCATAAAATTAAAAGACACTTTCTCCTTGGAAGGAAAGTTATGACCAACCTAGACAGCATATTAAAAAGCAGAGACATTTCTTTGCCAACAAAGGTCTGTCTAGTTGAAGCTATTGTTTTTCCCTTAGTCATGGATGGATGTGAGAGTTGGACTATAAAGAAAACTGAACACCAAAGAATTGATGCTTTTGAACTGATGTGTTGGAGAAGATGTTTGAGCGTCTCTTGAACTACAGCAAGATCCAACCAGTCCATCCTAAAGGAAATCAATCCTGAATATTTCATTGGAAGGACTGATGCTAAAGCTGAAAGTCCAATACTTTGGCAACCTGATGCAAAGAACTGACTCAGTGGAAAAGACCCTGATGCTGGGAATGATGAAGGTGGGAGGAGAAGGGGATGACATTGGATGAGACGGTTGGATAGCATCACCAACTTGATGGACGTGAGTTTGAGTAAGCTCTGGGAGTTGGTGATGGACTGGGAGGCCTGGCGTGCTGCACTACATGGGGTCACAAAGAGTCAGACACGACTGAGTGACTGAACTGAACTGAACTGGAACTGAACCCATATCTCCAAGGTTTGCCTTTAATGACTTAGAAGCAACTGTTGCTTAGTCGCTAAGTCAGGTTTGACTCTTTTGCATCCCTATGGACTGTAGTCTGCCAGATCTCTCTGTCCATGGCATTTCCTAAACAAGAATACTGGAATGGGTTGATGCCATTTCCTTCTCAGGGGATCTTCTCCACCCATAGATAAGAACCCATGTCTTCTGCATAGGCAGGTGGATTCCTTACCACTGAGCCACCAGGGAAGCCCATAATATGTGTGTGTGTGTGTGTGTACATATATATAAACATATAAATGTGTTTATCATGTATGTGTTCAGCTTTTCAGTCATGTCCTACTCTTTATGACCCAACGGACTGTAGCCCTCTAGGCTCCTCTCTCCATGGATGTCCAGGCAGAAATACTAGAGTGGGTTGCCATTTCTTCCTCCAGGGCTTCTTCCCAACCCAGGGATTGAACCCACGTCTCTTGTGTGTCTTCCATTGGCAGGCAGATTCTTTACTACTGCACCACCTAGGAAGCCCTATATATTTATCATATATACCATATATTACTATTTATCTGCAATGATAATTCCAAAAAGCTCTGGAAACTAGAACACTAAAGAAAACATGATTTGAAAGTTTTAAGACTTTTTCTAAGAACAGTAAAATTGTAAAGGAGAGTCATTAACATCATTCCTAAATTCCATTTCCTAAATTCCATTTCCATTTCATTCTATTCCACATTTTGCTTATATCTGTTCTTGAGAACAGTATCTCCCAGGGAATTTTTAGAAATTCAAATTTCAACACCACCATTCCTTACCATAATCAGTATTTAAGAAAGGTATTGTTAATCTTAGAAAAAGGTCATATTCAGATTATGCCTATAAATTTGATCAAAGTGAAACCACTAAATAGCAATCTTCAATTCTGCTTTTCTGGGAAGCCTTATAAATTTCCCCTTGCAAGGGTTGGGCTAACTTAATATGCAATCATGTACAAAGAAAGTATTCATGTTGCATTTGAAAGATGTTCAGAGTTGCGTTTAACCTACAATCTTGTCAAAATAAGTATGACATAGAGAAATTGGCATCATGTGTTAGAGAAATCATACATTTGACCCTTCTAGAGGTAAATGTACTGTGAAAAGTTATGATGTTCTGTCCATGCACATGGCAATTGGTCCAATTAAGCACAGTTCTATACCAGGGATTTTATATGATGTGAGCTGAGGTTAAGGGTTATGTAAGTGACGGTTCTATCTTCACAACTTTTGAATGTTTATTTTTCTTAAGTCCATAAACTGCAGTAGCAAATCAACTTGCTAAGAAATATCCACATATTCAATGTGAATAGATATAAAACTGCAAGAGTGTAGAGTATACATTGCATGTCAAAACCTGTTCGAACTAGAAGAGACTTAAGTGTACTCCTAATTTCATACCTATCTCCTTTCCATCTTCCTTCTTCCTTCCTTCCAACCTCACTTTTCCCCCTTTCTCATTTTCTGATACACTTCTTTCTTCCCTCACCCTTTACTTTCTTGTTCAACAAGTGGGAAAAAAAAAATTAGAATCACAAAAAAGTTTCAAATCCATGTAAATGAAACTGATTAATAAAAAAGTTACTATGTATTATAACACACACATTACTATATACCATACCATGCGCTGTCCTAAATGCTTTATAAAATATTGCCCCAATTAATTCTTAAAACAGCTCTATAAGATAGGCACTATTATTGTCTCTTTTAAATAGATTAAAAAATTGAGACATACAAAAGTTAGTTTTCCATAATGACATAGCTAGGGATTAGGAAAACAGGATTCAAATTCAAGCAGTGTGACTCTAAAACCTGCCCTCTTTACCATTTGTTCTATTAATGAAATTTTTGGTCAAAATTTTTGCTTAAGCCAAATACACAGTAATTAACTAATTTTATAAAATGGCACTCAACTGATAAACATTAAAGTCAAAAAGGAAGTACACATAGCTTAAACTCTTGTAAGGCTTTGGAAACCTGGAAAATATCCAAGAAATGCAGGCAGAACCAACCCAGAGCGAGTTTTTGAGATTGCTACCAATGATTTTACTTCTTTCCGAAGAATATTTAGAGAGTAAACAGGAAGTCTTCAAGAGACTTTCTAATTCATTATTTTAATAAAAATAAAATCCTCATTGTCCATAAATTTCAGAAATTTTAAGGCTAGGTCTTCCAATCACAGAACAAGCCATGTTCAATACCCATTTATTCAGTCTTGAATGTCTAGGTATGCAAGTGTGTCAAAGGTTTGAGAACTCTATTAAAGAATATGTTTCACAAACTTCAGTGAATCCAAGGAATTTGGGCCACTGGGACTTTAACTTCCCCGGTGGCTCAGTGGTGAAGAATCCACCTTCACTGCAGGAGACCCAAGTTTGATCCTTGGGTCAGTAAGATCCCTTGAGGAGGGCATGGCAACCCACTCCAGTACTCTTGCCTGGAGAATCCCATGGACAGAGGAGCCTGGCGGGCTACAGTCCATGGGGTCACAGAGTTGGACACGACTGAAATGACTTATCATGCATGTGCAACGTTTTTTTTTTTTTTTTTTACAAAAGTGTTGTAACTCATTCTGCTGTCAAATTTCAGAGATTCAGGATTAAAATGTTAAATATGGAAGAACCTCAGATAATAGGCAGTGCAGCAGAGGGGAAAAAAATGTGGCATCAAAAAGATCTAAATGAGAACCTCTCCTTTTGCATTTACCATCCCTCATGCAAGATGGCTTTGGTAAGCCTCTTTTTCTGTAACATGATAATACCCATGTTGACCTTGTAAGTTAGTTATGAGGCTATTATATTGGAAAATGTGGTTGGTCCAGGGTTTAGTGTATATAGGATTTTCACTAAGGCTTGTTTATAAATAAAGTTGGGCATCCCAGCTGGCAGTGGTAAAGAATCCACCTGCCAATATAGAAGACAGGAGATGCAGGTTCCTGCCTGGGTAGGGAAGATCCCCTGGAGAAGGAAATGGCAACCCACTCCAGTTTTCTTGCCTGGAGAATCTTATGCACAGAGGAGCCTGGTGGGCTAGAGTCTGTGGGGTCACAAAGAGTCAGACTCAAAGCGACTAAACACACACATAAATAAGGTACTGGAGACCTCTATACCTAGTGCTGTTAAGTATTGCATGATCTTTTCAGATCCCTGTTTTATGGAAATACAAAACCCCAAGAAACACAGGATGTGTTTCTACTTTAAACAACACATTACCATGAAAATTACGTTTAAGTGAACTTATAGCAAATAATTTCTAAAGAACTATACATATATAAATATATTTAGAAATACTTTTCTACTCCAGAAAAAGTAGGCTATATCTATGGAACAAATATTTGTCTGTGGTATAAAAATAAACTGAAAATTAAAATACTCATATAAAGAGAAATTATCTCTGAATTTTGCAAATATTTGCCTATAATACAAGTTCAGATTTTTTAAATTAAATGATTCTCATATAAGAAAAGGTTTCAAAACCAGCCTTCAGACACAAATCATAAGCCAGCAGAAGAGCAGTGGTAGTTAGTAACTATTATATGCTGGCAAGTTGCTTAGCAACTCCAGAACTGCAATTTTTCCGGCTTTTTATTCAGCTTAGAAATATTTATTGAATACTTACTACATGCATGTTGCCAAGGAGAGATACAAACAACGTCATGGAGGGAATATTATTTTTATCATTTCCTTCTATGACAAACTGACTCTATGCAGTTTGATAACTTGACTATAGCTAAGAAGAGAAAAATGAAAGAAACTGATTTTGAAATCCAGCTAGACGGCCCCCCAAAACCCTGCTGTTCTTTATCCTATTTTCTACTGATAAGCCCTAAATCATGCCTTTGGAACCAAACCATAGCCTGTCCTACAGTTATGGAACTGTTTCATTTTTATGCCAATTTTAATATCCATGAGGAATAGGGACCCTACTTCAGCTGTATTTTTAATTCATTTTTCTAGAATAGCACTACTCAAAGAGAGTTGTGGGATGGTAATTTTTGATAAAAGACTTGTTACTAGTCCCTAGTGAAATAGGTACAAATGTTGAAATTGCTAAAATTTTAATGACAATTTAAATGCTTTTATGTCTCTTGAACTTAATGATAAAGTGTTTTGGTATTCCTTATATATATATTTCATTTTTTAAACCAGATTTCTATATCAATACCTCTTTTTAATTTTTTTAAAATAAGGATGGGATTAACACATACACAATATTTTATATAAAATAATCAACAAGGACCTACTGTATAGTAGAGGGAACAATATTCAATATTTTATAATAATCCATAAGGGAAAATAATATGAAAAATATGTTTACATATATATATAAAACTACATGTATTTATACATATATAAATATGTATATACACACATACATATATCTGACTCACTATTCTTTACACCAGAAATTGACACAACACTGCAAATCAACTATACTTCAATTAATCAATAGGGGGATTTTATATAGATTTAAAAATGAAAAGTAAAAAGCAAATAAAAATTTCAGCTTTGGGGGGTGTAAGTGAAGAACACTAGCCTGCACATTTGAATCAGTTTTGACATATGTATGTGACCATAAAATCATCTCACAATCAAGATAAACACTTCTCTCACCCCTACAAGTTGTCTTCTTCCTATTTACTAGCTATTCCTCTCTCCAGCGCCATAGATAATTAATAACAGATGGATGTGACTATGTTTCACCAAGAATAATTGGGAAAAACAGGCATCAGGATGGATTTGGTCTGTGACCTGTAGTTTGATAACCTCTGCTTTAGAGTCATTCCATTGTTCTTGAAAAGCATTTGAAAATGATTTAAAAACAAAGGGAGAAGCAAAAACTGTTGGATTTTTGGTCCTAAAATTATGTGGAATCTGATTAAAGTTTTGCTGAAACAATCCTAATAAGAGTTCAAATTCCATTTTGAAATGAGCCTTTAGATCAGAATCTTGTTCGGGTTTAACTTTATCAAGTGATGTTTAGAAATCATAGCAGTTAAGTAGATCTTATTACAGTTGCTCAATTCTCAAATTCATTTATTTTTTATTTTAATTAAAACTAGCTACAGTAAGTATATGACTCTACACAGAGGAAAGAAGTCATGTGAATTTTATAAGAAAATATTCAGTGTCCAGGCGATAGGTATTTTGGACTCTGAATCAATCAAGACCACTATGAGGACTAATTCTTCTCTGATGTACAAATAGAATACAAAGTAAAAAAACCCCTTGATTTTCCTGAAATGGAGAAATAGTATTTAAAAAAAAAAATACTAGTTGACTAAAACTAGTTGGTTCCAAAACACTATTTCTGTGAAATAAGAAACATAGATATAAGAATGGAAAAAAAAAGAAAACTTAAAAAAAAAAAGAAAATTATCATTCAGAAGCACTGTAACAAAGCAGTTAAGAGCAGGCACAATAAAGGTCCAGACCTGCAAAAAAAAAAAAAAAAAAAAAGACTGTTTCTGTCCCTATGTCCCACTAAGTATTCTTAAATTGTGGACAGTGAACACTCTCCCTTAGGCTTAAATTAATCTTAGTTACAAAAATATTAATTAGCTTTTTAACCATTAGATAAGTTTCCCTCAGACTATATTAATCACAACATCAGGTTATGCAGAATTGCTTTTCTGTATATTGTTTTTGCAAAATAAATAATTATTGCCCTACCATCATTATGGGAAAAGAAAGGCAGAAAATGAAAAGTAGCAATAACATGGCAATGATGCAAAAATTCTATCTCTATTTTTTAAGTTTTCTAGAATTATTATAATTTCTAGACCCCTATTAATTTTATGCTTCTGCAAATATATACACACACACACACACACACACACACACACACACACACACACACACACACATATATATTAGAAGAAGTTACTATAAAATGATATTCAAGTAGAACACCATCCCTTAACTTGCTGGTGTTTAGTTGCTAAGTCACAATGTAGTCATGTCTGACTCTTTTGCGACCCCATGGACTGTAGCCCACCAGGCTCCTTTGTCCATGGGGTTTCCCAGGCAAACATACTGGAGTGAGTTGCCATTTCCTTCTCCAGGGGATCTTCCCAATCCAGGGATTGAACCCGTGTCTCCTGCATTGGCAGGTGGATTCGTTACCATTGAGCCACCAGGGAAGCCCCATTCCTTAACTTACATTACAATTTTATCTACCATTATCCAGTTTGTACACCACCCAAGACATATATAGGGTACTCACTGGAAGAGTAAGCTTAAAAGAACACAACAAGATAACTAAAAGTGTGCAACTGAAAACCCTACGTTTATTGTTACTCAAAATTTTCAAGTCATAAACTACATGTGTGCATGTGTGAGTTTGTGTGTATATGTTACAAAAGTTAAAAGTTCCCCAGGGTATTGTTCCATATTACCTTCACCACTACCAATGAATTGTAAATTTTGAAATAGGGGATCAGAAAAGTAAAAGATCACAGTATTCGATAGAAAGTAATATAAAGCTTTGTTTTTCCTCCTAGTTGGTAACACTTTATGTCAAACATACATAAATCAGAGTATTTATTATGAGCCATAATTTCATTCTGGGGCTTCTCTGGTGGCTCAGCCAATAAAGAATCTGCCTGCAATATAGGAGACACAGGTTTGATTCCTGGGTCAGGAAGATCCCCTGGAAAGGGAATGACAACTCACTCAGCATTCTTGCTGGGAGAATCCCACAGAGACAAGAGCCTGGTGGGCTACAGCTATTATTACAGAGTAACAATAAACATGGGGTTTCCAGTTGCATACTTTTAGTTCTCTTGTGTTCTTGTAAGCTTTCTATTCCAGTGAGTACCCTACATGTGTCTTCTGGTGTAGCCCTCTTGAAGAGTCAGACACCATGGAACAATTAAGCACGCACGCAGTCATATTTTCATTCTACATGACTGTGAGAAGGTTTGATCCATCTGCTATAGATACTCATCTATCTGGACAACTACAAGATCATCCCCTACTGAGACTGTTTCAGAGTCACTACTTCGGACAAACACTTATTCAGTTAGAATAATACTGTATGTGCAAGTAAGCAGTTTTTCAGTTGATATTCCAAACTCTATCTGAACAATCAAATCAAATTAAATTTACAGATAATCCTCTGAATGTGTGGATCTTTTCAGTTTTAGAAATATCTGAAGTTGAATAAGCTAATGCCATAGAAATGGAAAAGCAAGACCTTAATCTTATGTGAGGCAGAGCAGTGCATTTGTGGTACTTATTTTAAAAAAATATATAGTGCTCTTGCACAGTGCATAGATTACATGACTTTGTGTGGGCATGCCTTTTTACAAACCTTATCAATGCTCTACCAAAAAAGATGGCAGATAAAAGACTTAAGATCATAAACAACACTCTGTATATTCTTACTACCATATTCTTTGAGCTTTATTTTTTATTACATTTTACTTATTGTTTCTACCAGGTTGTACATTCTTTGGAACAAGGATAATGTTTTTCTTTTCAAGAACTATTTCCTTAGTGCCTAACACAATGTCTATCATAGTTGATATTTAATAAATATTTTGAATGACTAAACTTAATGTATCATAAAACTGACAGAATAATATCTCAAGGCTTGTCATATTATTATTTTTATTAAATAAGAAACTGAAAATACTTTTGAAGTAGTCATTTATAACTCTAGATTGAGTTTCCAAAAGTGCACTTTGAGAACTACCAAAAATAAATCTATCTGGATTAACAGTTTAAAATGGGTACCTCTTACCCATTTTATACATAATCCATCTGAATTATTTGGTTATGGTATAAATTTCTCTCTCTCTGGGCATATGTATGTGTGTGTACATATGTGTGTGTGTGTATATATATATATATATATATATAAAAATATATACATATACATTTTAAGAAAAGAAAACTCCCAAGAGCTTCAGTTGTACACTTAAGTCTAAGAAATCTTACTGTTGGTGCTAAAAGTAGTAGGTATACTATTATTGTTGCTGTCAGTAGTACTAGTATTAGAAACAAAAGTAGTAGTAGAAATGAATAAATAAATATTTGTTGAATAAATGGAGTGAATGAATCATTGACTGTCACACACCTATGTGTCGGAAAGCTAAGTAGTTTATGATACATTTAGTTAAGATAGTGTCTTAATCCTTAATGCATCTGTAACATGTATTTACAATTAATAACATTTATTACAACTTCAGGGATTCCCTGGTGACTCAGATGGTAAAGAATCTTCTTGCAATGCAGGAGACCTGGGTTCAATCCCTGGGTTGGGAAGATCCCCTGGAGAAGGAAATGGCAACCCACTCCAGTACTCTTGCCTGGAGAATCCCAAGGACAGAAGAGCCTAGTGGGCTACCATCCATGGGGTCGCAGAGAGTCAGACACGACTGAAGTGACTTAGCACACACGCACACATTACAAGTTCAAGGATTGGGAAACAGATTCAGAATGGTTAAGAAACCTGCCTAAGGTCAAAATATCATAGAATTGTGAAGAAGTTTAATAAATGGCCAAGGCTATAAAACATTTTTAGTGCTGGCAGTCAGTTCTATTTAACTCAGAAGTGCAAATGCTCTTCACCTAATTATATATCAGAATGCAGGCAATATGTCTATTCCGTGTATCAATTCAGTGTCACTGAAAGAAAACATATTCACAAAATTTGGGAGTTTGGGTCTCTTTAAAAATTAAAGATACCCTAGAGCAAATATCTTTGAAAAACATCAGTTATTCTGACTCATAGGGCCAAATGAATGTCTACCTAGATAGAGACATAGCCAACAATCAAACTTCAATTGAACTATTTTAATGACTTTTTGTGTTGTTGTTAAGAGTTCATTAAATAAATAATTTCACCTGAAGAAAGAAATTTTGTAATGAGGCTTTGAAAAAAATACAATAGTTGGTCTAAAATCTATGAAAATTGACTAGATGTCAGGATCTACACTGAGAAGACAGACTCATCTTTTCAAAAATCTGATGTAGTTTAATAATTGAATGCTCTCAATATCATAAAGAGATTCCCAGAAGAAACTGAAAGACCTATTTGTAACAGGAATTCATGAAATAGAGTAGCTCAACATAGAGAAAAAATTTCAATTTTCAAGGACTATGAAAAGAAAAATGTGTCTGCAACATGGCAGGAAAGGCTAATTGTAGAAAACTGAAGTGAAAGTGAAATTTAAGAATCATAGAAAACTAAATTTCCAAATAATTCCTTCTTAAGAGAAACTACTTTATTGTTTAATAGAAGTAGCCTCACTTAGAAGAGCAAAAAGTCACCAAGGTTCAGCAGAAACAACAGGCAGATAATCTTTTCTATTACACATTTCAAAGTAATACATTCAAGACATTACTTACTCCAAAGGTGATATTGAATATATAAGTCATAGTCACAACATTAAATCTTGGGAATTTAAAGCAGTGCTAAGTTTTATACAGAATTCACCAAAATCAGAGGATTCTACAGTATTTTGTTACTTACAAACCATGCCAATGGAGCATGAGAGATACTCTAGTATACAGCAGGATTTATTAAGTCAGTGGAAAGTTAAGAAAGCCCAGCAATTCTTCAGTTGGTACTGGGGTAATATGCCCAATGACTGTTCATTTTAATATCATTAAATTTCAGTAGACTTAATTTCTATTTCAATCTCCTCTACCACATATCTTTCTTAGCCAGCGGTTTCCGTACCTCAAAAGATACAGAAAAATTAAACCAGGATGATCAAATAAAGTAAATAAGCTAATGTTTGAAAATAGAGGAAATTATCCTGGGCTTTGTGTTGCTGCTACTGTCTTGATTTTATAGAGTGCCACTAGGCTCATTATTAGAGTGAGAACATCTAATTCAGCTTCGGCAGTTTCTTTGTTTTGATGATGTGATGGTGCCTGGTTAATGATATGCTGTTAGATGTATCCTAACTGGTAATGCAGCAACTCCTGGGGAGAAGGCAATGAAACGTTATACTCAGCAATTCTGGTGAAAGAGACACTGTAAGCGGCACTGCATGCCTCCATCAGGGGTGGAAATTACAAATATAATTTTATGTCTTTAAAGTTTCCAATAAATTGTAAAGCTTTAATGTTGGTGAGCATGATTAAAATACTGCTAAAAGAAAAACTCATCTCAACACACAAATTCTACCACCACTGGATTGATATCACCTCTTAAAAATACATCACAATTGTTGAAGCTATTTGAGCTTCCTCAATCATTTCTCCATGCTTAAATAAGTCTAAACTTTTGAATTACACAGTTCAAGGTGAAAATAGATAACAAATCATCATGCAGTAGGAGTCACCTTATCTCACAGACTAGCAATTTATTCAGCCTTAATTCCTCACAGGGCTTCCCTGGTGGCTCAGCAGTGCAGAATCCGCCTGCAATTCAGGAGACCCAGGTTTGATCCCTGGGTGAGGAAGATCCCCTGGAGAAGGAAATGGCAACCCACTCCAGTATTCTTGCCTGGAAAATCCCACAAACAGAGGAGCCTGGTGGGCCACAGTCCATGTGGTCATGAGAGTCAGACATGACGTAGTGACTAAAGCACCACCACCACACCAATTCCTCACAATGCAGGAACAAGTGAATCTCGTCTCCACACTTCTTCCTTCACAACACACTTGCAAGAATTATCCACTCTATTCTTATCAACAGTCTCCTTTTGGCTTGAGTATTTTTTAAAATTTCCAACTTCACATCTTTGCTCTTGCAACCCAGCCAGCCTAAATCTTACCTATGCTTAAAGAGGCAGTTAACATGTGAGTACTGCCACCTGAATGTCCCATGGTGATTTCTTTCCCTGCATCTTGATAATAAAGTACTCTTCACATTTTCCATCTGACAGAAACAAATAAGTCTTTAATAATAACTGAAAATGCCAAAGGGTCGTTACCATAGTACCAGAAACTAATCTAACTTCTTTACAAATTCAGTTCACATATTCAGCATAATAACCTTATGATATATGTACTGAGAGTAACCTTCCCATTTCATGTATGGAGAAGTGAGATGTTATGTGACTTTGTAGAAACAGGAATCAAACCCAACTAGTCTGGTACTGGAATCCATGATCTTAATCTTTATTCTACATTGCATTGTATATTATGATACATGAATTATAATTTTATCAACGAACTTATTATTTCCCCAAATATAGACTGGTCACAGATTACTAGCAATCATCACGTAGTTTTAGGCAATATGCAGCTGAGTGCTATAGTCAACAAGCATATTTTGACTGGTTAAGCCTCCAAAATACCTATTTAATAGAAGTAATATACTTCATTTGTATAAAACTATGTCCCCTTCAAAGTGTGAGGAGAGAACTATCTTCCATAAAGAACCCAATAGCATGTTAGGTATTTTGTTAGATTAAAAGTGATTCTATTTAATCTAAACATAAGTATAATAAATGCAAAGAGTACTTAAAATATTCACTTTTCTTAAAAGAGACACCTAATTATTATTCTATTTATTGTATTAAATACACTAGATAGTGTACCTTTTAATGCTGTTCATACCATATTTCAATTTTTCCACTTTAATTAAAAGTCTACAGAAATCTTGGATTAAGCCTATATCCAATACATAACAGTGAAGTCTGCTAAATAGCTAAGTAATGAAAACAACAGAAATAACAATAATAACCACATTTACCTTTTCTGGACAGAATTACAGTCATTCTAAGCTAGTTACAGTTCATATAAGTAGCATCAGCAAATCTATACTAGGTTTGTATATTACACAATTTTTAAAAACTATTATAGGAATAAAAGCTAAAAAAATAAATCCACCATATCAATTCTTTCCATGGTTTTATAGAATATTCCAACAAACCTTGCACATTGCTTATTTTTAAAATTAGGCAATACAGGTAATGTTATTTATGTGGTTTCCTTTTATATTCTAAATTGACAAGGACATTCCCTCCTTTTTGCCCTTGATGGATACCATATGCAGACTTCTCTCAGTAGACAAGAAAGATAAGTGTATCAAGATTTATGCAAAGTGCACTGAGAGAAACAAAGATAAGTTTGCTTTGAACAAAGATAGACCAGAGAAGATCAAATTTAAAAGATTTCATCATATCAATATATAACAAATTTTAAAATAACATTATGGAGTACATACTATATGCTAAGCAGAATATTTATTTATATTATGTCAGGTCATTTATTTTTTGCTGAAGTAGGTATCATTTTACAGAAAAGACTAATAAATTTCAAAATGTCAATTAATTTGGTCAAGGGTAATAATTCCACATGAAAATATGGTCTGATGGTGGCAACCGAAGAAATTATTGAAAGGGATGTGTTTCTCAACCAAATTGTAACAAAAACACAATTACTTTATTTTCAGAATAATATATATGATGCATATTATATATTTATATAATCATAGTGTCACATATGTATGTGCTGTGCTGGGCTAAGGTGCTTCACTCATGTCCACCTCTGTATGGCCCTACACTGTAATCAGCCAGGCTCCTCTGCCCGTGGGGATTCTCCAGGCAAGAAGACTGGAGTGGGTTGTTGTGCTCTGCCCCATGGGATCTCCTGACCCAGGGATCAAACCCACATCTCTTACGTCTCCTGCAGTGGCAGGTGGGTTCTTTACCTCTAGTGCCACCTGGGAAACCCCATCATATATGTGTATGTTGACACAAATATACTTGTATATATATTAATATGTAATACTCAAAAGGGTTATTTAAAGTCATATAATTTTATAAGCATGATTCTACAATGTTTAGAGGAGGATAATAAAGATAAGTAAAAAGATGAAGAACATCTCAGAGCACTTTTACTAGCTGTGTCATTCATCATTTTCCCTAGTATAGAAATGAAAATAATCCTTAAAAATCATAAATAGAATCCCCTCACTAAAATCACTCAGTGACTTCCCATGGCTCACTAAATAAACTCCAAACTCTTTAAATTGGTCAACTACAAACCATCTCTCCTTAGCCTGCCATTTTCCTACCTGCCCCTGACCCCCTTCCAGCCTCGGTGCCTCAGTAGACACTGCTACCTCATTGGAATGCTCCGACTCTACCTTCCTATGACTCCTTCATTTTTTCAGTCAATCTGACCTGAAATGTTACTCCCTAAGAGATGCACATCTTTCATATAACAGCTTTTAAAAGTAACAAATAAGTATTTGATTATCAGCTTCTTACTACTTTTTGTCCATTTGATTATAAGTTCTATATGGACAAGGGATCATATGAGTTTGTTTTTTTTCATGGTAGAAGTGAACTAAATGTCCACAAATAAAACAATGTGGAAGAACAATGATATTTACACTTAGGTATTATTTCAAACTATTACTCTCACCAATGAAATATACATATTCCTCCCAACCTAATTCTAACCCTTTTTATTATAATTACAATTTTAGAGCAAGATATGAGTATTATAATTTAACTAAGCTTTATAATTTGATGAGCTAAATATTATAATTGGCTTTTACAAAATTATTATTAGTAGTTTACTATTCAATTTGTTTGCTAATAACTGATACACTAAACAAAGTTGTGCATCTCCTATAAGTAAGCCAGACTTCAGTAATCATGATTAGATCAGTATGAATTTCAAAGATGGATGAGACCATATCAAACCTCATAAGTTCCTTAACTTCTGTGCTAGAATTTTCATATCTATTGAATGAACCCATTGAACTGAATGACTTCCAATATCTATCAAATTCTTACATTTTGTGATTTAAAGCATTTTAAATAAAGGAGAAAAAAAATACATGGACAGCTACAGTGATGACTATGGCTATCTGCTCTTAATTTTTAGGATATTTCTACCTCCTCTAGTCAAAAAACATATGGAACAGAGAACAGAATGTTCTGGGACTAGTAAGATATCATTATGTGTTTTTCTCCATTTAAGAATCCTTTTACAAATATAGTTCACAGCTCCAATGCCATGAACAGCTGGTTAGTTTTATGAATGGCATTACAGTATGTGTTCTTCTAATAATTACTCTGTCAGAGGACAGGACATGGGCCATTCGAATTTCCAATGGTAAACTTCCAAAAGATAGCAAAAACTGAAGTTTTGTATTTTACACCAGTACCAAGACAACAAATCTAGAGAAGATGATGCTGAAAGATCCTGATCTTTCTGTTCTATACCTTTGTGCCTAGCCAGAGCCTGCAATTAAACAAAAGTTTTAATTTCTTAAACAAAAGGAATATTTTCTATCATTATTTGAGAAGAGGGTATTGAAAAATGATACCATTTGGCTATGTAGTAAGGAATTGCATAGAAAAGGAAATATTTCTATGTTTTAGAAGATTATTTGTATTTTAGGCTGTAAAACCAAAGATATCCTGTTTCATCACAAACTTTTGCTCACTAAATTTAAGATCCATCAGTGGACAAAATATTACCATGTAATTTGCCTAATGATGACTTTATTTCTCCCTATTTTATGTCTCCCCATTCTTCTACTTTCATTAATCAAAATCTACTGTAAGGAATACCTGTCCTTTCTCCACTGTTATAGATTTCATATTTGTATGGCTCTAAAATTCCTTTGTAAAATCCTAAGCCCCAATGTGATGATATCAGCAGGTGAGGACTTTACGAGGTAACTAGGTTCAGATGAGAAAAGTGGTGCCCTCATGATAAGATTCCTGGAGGAGGAAATGGCAACCCACTCCAGTATTCTTGCCTCGAGAATTCAATGGACAGGGGAGGCTGGCAGGCTACAGTCCATGGTGTTGCAAAGAGCTAGACAAGACTGAAGTGATTTAACATGCACGATAAGTTAGTGATTGCATTAAGAAGAGGAAGAGACTCGAGAGCTCTCTTTCTGTCCCCCATGTCTGGATATAGCAGGATGGCAGCTGTCTGCAAGCCAAGAGTGCTTTCATCAGAAGTCAACCATGGTCCCATCTTGACCTTAGACTTTCCACTCTCCACAACTGTGAGAAACAAATGTCTGTTATTTAAGCTACTCAAGTTATGGTATTTTGTTACAGTAGACCAAGCCATGACATACACCTTGAATAATCTTTATTTATTCAATTGCATAGTTTATATCAATATGAACTCATGGATGTCTCTGGACTAATATCCAAAACTTCACTTATTTTGCTGTTCAAATTAGTTCAGCTTTAGCCTTTGGAGCCTCTTATATTCTGCTCCTCTATTTTTCTGACATTCCTCACCTCTTCTGAACACTTTCATAAACTCTCTCACCACAAGATGCTTCAGGGTCACCTTGCCCCATCTGGAATCAACTATTTTCCCAAAGAATCCTTGTTCTGTTAGTGCAGAATGATGCTTAGAAACTAGGACCTGGGGGTTGCATCATCTCAAAGTATTTCCCCAAGACAGAGTTGCCTCTTGGTATCACAAGGAGGTTAGTTTCAGGGCCCACATAAATCAAAATCCAAGGATGCTCAATTCCCTTATTTAAAATGGCTTATTAGGTTCTCTATATCCATCAGTTCCTAGAAACATGCAGATTTGAAGGTATCCCTCTTTAGTAAATGAAAAGGGAAAGATAACTTTATAGTAACTTTGAAAATCTTCACAAACCTATGTACCAAGTAACGAGGCTAATGTCACCAGCAAAAAGGCATAGTGACATCATAAACACTTTGAAATGATGCAGAGGACACAGTTTCATTTCAGTAGTAACACCATGCAAAAATACACCACTTCATTTCTATCATGAGAGCAAAAAAGTCCAAATTGAGGGGTTTTCTATAAAACAGCTGAGCAGAACTCTTAAAAAGTGTCATGTTATGAAGGAAGCAGAAAAACTTAGGAACTTACAAATTGGAGAAATTAAGGAGAAAATAATAACTAAAAGCAATGTGAGATTATAGACAAATCTTGGAACATAAAAAAAAGTGTTAGAGGAAAACTGATGAAATTCAAATAAGATCTGTAGTTTATTTAATAGTATTGTACCAAAGTTAATTTCCAAGTTTTGAAACTTTTACTATATCTACATAGGCTGTTAATATTAGAAGTAGTGGAATAGGAGATTTATGGAAACTGCCTTATTTTTGCCACTTTTTAGCAAGTCTAAACCTAGTTCAAAATAAGATTTTTTAAATAAGCAAAGATAATGCATCTTATTTAGATCAAACTATTTATATTAAATGATATACTTTCTCCCACAATAAGGTAAAGAAACTTCATGTCTTTCATTTTTTAGTGTCTAATTTTTTCCTTTGTTGGGAATGCATTTTCCCACTAAATCTATTTTTTTATCTTTAAAATCCTGAGGACATAATCTCTAAAGGTAACACATTCTGTGAATTCTTATAATAAAATTTTGCCATATTTTAGTCAATTTTAGATTTGAGGCAGTTTTAGAAGTAGAATTTGCAAAAAGTTAAGTGATTAATCATATGCAGACCTTGTAAAAAAAAGCAACAAAATAACAAGCATTTAAATGGCTTATTTCTAAAAGAATAGTTACATTGTTTATTGTGCACATTATTCTGCAAAATACTTTTCTAGAGATAATATTAAATTGCCAAATAGGGACTATGGCATATTGCAAAAATGGACACAACTTTGTATTCCTTCCTTGATCCACATACTGTGCAATGCAACTCAAGAACTACTCCCATCATGAAGTCGAGTTTGTAACACACTTTGAACCTAGCCTGGTTTTGTGACTTGTTTTGAACAAAAGTACTGGAGAAGGGAATGGCTACACACTCCAGGGGCCTAGAGAATTTCATGGACAGAGGAGCTTGGAGGGCTACAGTCCATGGGCTTCCACATGTTGGTCATGACTGAATGACTAATACTTTCACTTCATAAAAGTTCCAAGGCACATTGTGTTTTCCTTCTCTGCAATAAGAATAAGCCAGTGTGCTTACTGAAGTGCCATCACAGGGCCACGTTGCATTAAGCGGTTATTTCAGTTCAGTCACTCAATCAACTCCGACTCTTTGTGACCCCATGGACTACAGCATGCCAGGCCTCCAAGTCCATCACCAACTCCAGGAGTTTACTAAAACTCATATCCATTGAGTCGGTGATGCCATCCAACCATCTCATCCTCTGTCATCCTCTTCTCCTCCTACCTTCATCTTTCCCAACATCAGGGTCTTTTCAAATGTGTCACTTCTTCACATCAAAGTATTGGAGTTTCAGCTTCAGCATCAGTACTTTTCAATGAATGTTCAGGACTGATTTCCTTTAGGATGGACTGATTGGATCTCCTTGCAGTTAAAGGGGCTCTCAAGAGTCTTCTCCAACACCACAGCTCAAAAGCATCAATTCTTTGGTGCTCAGCTTTCTTTATAGTCCAACTCTCACATTTCATCTAAGTCTATTAGAAAAACCATATCTTTGACTAGATAGAACTTTGTTGGCAAAGTAACATCTCTGCTTTTTAATATGCTGTCTAGGTTGGTCATAGCTTTTCTTCCAAGGAGCAAGTGTCTTTTAATTTCATGGCTGCAGTCACCATCTGTGGTGATTTTGGAGCCCCCATAAGTATAGTCTCTCACTGTTTCCATGGTTTCCCCATCTATTTGCCATGAAGTGATGGAACCAGATGCCATGATCTTAGTTTTCTGAATGTTAAGCTTTAAGCCAAGTTTTTCACTCTCCTCTTTCACTTTCATCAAGAGGCTCTTTAGTTCTTCACTTTCTGCCATAAGGGTGGTGTCATCTGCAAATGTGAGGTTATTGATACTTCTCCTGACAATCTTGATTCCAGCTTTTGCTTCCTCCAGCCCAGCATTTCTCATGATGTACTCTGCAAGAAGTTAAATAAACAGAGTGACAATATACAGCCTTGACGTACACCTTTTCCTATTTGGAACCAGTCTGTTGTTTCATGTCCAGTTCGAACAGTTGCTTCCTACCTACGTACAGATTTCTCAAGAGGCAGGTCAAGTGGTCTGGCCTTCCCATCTCTTTAAGAATTTTCCACAGTTTGTTGTCATCCGCATAGTCAAAGCTTTTGGCATAGTCAATAAAGCAGAAGTAGATTTTTTTTGGAGCTCTCTTGCTTTTTCGATTTTCCAGTGGATGCTGGCAATTTGATCTCTGGTTCTTCTGCCTTTTCTAAATCCAGCTTGAACATCTTGAGGTTCATGGTTCATGTACTGTGGAAGCCTGGCTTGGATAATTTTGAACATCACTTTCTTAGTGTGTGAGATGAGTGCAATTGTGCAGTAGTTTGAGTATTCTTTGACATTGCCTTTCTTAGGGATTGGTTTGAAAACTGACCTTTTCCAGTCCTGTGGCTACTGCTGAGTTTTCCAAATTTGCTGGCATATTGAGTGCAGCACTTACACAGCTTTATCTTTTAGGATTTGAAATAGCTCAACTGGAATTCCATCACCTCCACTAGCTTTGTTCATAGTGATGCTACCTAAGGCCCACTTGGCTTCACATTTCAGGATGCCTGTCTCTAGGTGAATGATCACACCATTGTGATTATCTGGGTCGTGACGATCTTTTCTGTATAGTTCTTCTGTGTATTCTTGCCATCTCTTCTTAATATCTTCTGCTTCTGTTAGGTCCATACCATGTCTGTCCTTTATTGTGCCCATCTTTGCATGAAATGTTCCCTTGATATCTCTAATTTTCTTGAAGAGATCTCTAGTCTTTCCCATTCCTTTGTTTTCCTCTATTTCTTTGCACTGATTACTAAGGAAAGCTTTCTTATCTCTCCTTGCTGGAGGTTACCTTAAACCAAGTATCATCCTGTCAACTACCCTAGATCAGCAGAATCACCTACCTCACCCACTCAACTGTCTGCAGACACACAGGTGAACCTGGCTGAGCTGCGGGATTGTCCTGTTGCTTAGTCACTCAGTCACATCTGACTCTTTGCAAATCCATGGACTGTAGCCTGCCAGGCTCCTCTGTCCATGGGGATTCTCCCAGCAAGAATACTAGAGTGGTTTGCCAAGCTCTCCTCCATGGGATCTTCCCAACCCAAGGATTGAACCCAGGGAGCTGTGGGGCTAGGGAACAGTAAAAAGCCTATATATTTCAAGTCACTAAATTTTAGGGTAGTTATTTATGAAGCATTAGCTAACTAATGGAGGGATTTTTTTTTTCACTGTGCACACACACACACAAAAGTGATGTACAAAAATGTAAAATAAATTGCTCAAGTTTGCACCAAAGTGAAGTGCAAAGTTACAGTTCAACATCTGTCTGATTCCAAAATGTATGTTTTACATGATGTACTACTGTCTCTCACAATCTTGTAAGGGTGTTCTTATTTTCATTATTTCTGCAAGCATACTAAATATTTTACTTGAGATTCAATATATAAAATTATTAAATCCAATTTCAAGTGACTAATGTGTTCTGAATAACCACATGCTAAATATTGTTCTGATGAAAGATCCATTGATTATACTGGACATGCTTTCATAAACATCCTATATTCTTTTTTCACATGAAATCAAAGGTTACATGGTAATAATTATTATGCATCACAATAGATGCTTTCAAAATATGCCTCTTTCTACTTATTTGTCAAGTAGTACATTTTTCTTTTATTATGAGTATTTAATATGGATTTTACAGCACTAATATAATTACATAAACATTCTTGAATACATATGAAAAAATTTTATTCTCAATTTAAAAATATACCTAGTAAATTATCAGCTAAACTTAAAAACCATGATGAAAATTTCTTAGGATTTTTATTTCATCAATCTATCAAATATGAATATTTTTGGAGCCCAGTTGCAACTGATACTTTTCTTTATTTTAACTCTCTAAACTTGATGGTTCAAGAAAGAGAGTAATACATAGATCTAAAGCAAATAAGAATGAGACTGAAGTGCAACTTTAATTAAACCATAAAGTACAAGCTCCAAATGGTTAATCTTTATGATTTTGAAATAAACGTTCCACTATCTAAAAAAAATTTGCAATGGAAAAATAGTTATTATACACACTGTCTCTAACCAACATTCTGTTGTGCTGGAAGTATTCAAGTAAACTAAATAATAGTATTTTGGAGTGACTAAAATGAAATCCATGGAATATTTTTGGACCACATTACCACAATTAAAGAACGTCCTATAAAGCTACAGTTAAACCACATTTACATTCAGTTTCAGGTTTTTATTCAATGTCATTGAATTAAAGTTGTGGCCAAGTATTGTTAACATATGTTTTTCCTTGACATGTATAACACATTAATACACTAAGCATAATACAAATATGCCGTCATTTAAATACAAATACAAACATAATACAAATATGTTTATTTTCATCAGTACGCTCTTGGATTCTTTCTTAAATTCATTAGGAATTGGGAATGAAGAATCATTTGAAGAATTAAGCAACATTTTTAATAGACTGTATGGTCAATCTTTGGTCCTCTTATGGATTGATTTTAATTTGCATTTGTAAAATTGGAAGTAATTGCTGAAACAAAGTCAAATCAAATTCTTAATTTTTAAAAAATCTTCTATCATATAATAAATAAAGTTTCATATAAAAACTATTTCCTGAAAAACTTTGCAACTGCAGGTACACCAAGTATGGTGAACAGGCAAAAATAATGCTAAATATATCACATATGAAATCTAACATAGGTAAATATACTAGACACTATATATTAGATTCTACAGGTATTATTTTACATTTCAATCTCATCGATTTAATGAACTACAATATATGTAATATGAACTCTAAGGTATTGGTTGGGTCAAAAGTTAGGTCACATTTTCCCTAAAATTGTTCATTACATGAAAGAATTTAATTTTTAATCAATTAAAATAAGTATTGACTTATTTTTTGTCTTCTTTTCTATTTTTCTAATAAAATTATCTGAATATAAGATTTTTAAAAGAAATATAGCTTGAACATCTGACATAAGGACTGAGGCAAAGCCAATGAAATATGAGTTACTAGCAAATACAGCTTTACTCATTCATATATTCAGAGTGAACCTCTTCTATTAAATGGTTCTTTTGAAGCAGTTTTCACAGGAAGATAGTAAGAGATGATCCTATGATACTTCAATAATCCACTTAGAGATTAAGACATGTATTTCAACAACACTGCTGTGATAGCTGGTTTTATTAAAGATGCATCTAGAAAATCATGTTTTGTTGATAGTGGACTGGTTGGTAAGGCAAGTGAAAATAGTTTATACAGAAATTTTTATCAAAACACTTTCAATATTGATATTGAAAAAAATCAATATCATAATATCATATTTCATCCAGTCTATGACATCATTGATTCTCATATGCATCTCAAGACACTCAAAAAGTGAAAAGGTCGGAGGGGGAGGTGGGAAGGAGGACTGGGATGGGGAATACATGTAACTCCATGGCTGATTCATGTCAATGTATGACAAAACCCACTGCAATGTTGCAAAGTAACATTAACTAATAAAAAAAAAAAAAATGAAGAGGTCAATGGAAGTTGTAAGGTACCAACACCTGGAAAATGCACCCTTATTTCAGGGATATTAAAATATTGAAGTATGCATATCAGAAGCATGACGTACCTTATCAATGTGTTTTAATGTCCAAATATGTTGGGATATTTTGAAAGCAAACACAATGACTGGGTTATCATGTACAAACCATTAGTCTCTAATTTCAAATTGCAGCAGGATGATGAGAGATCAATGATGTCATACTACAAGGAAGCCCAAGGGAATAAGTGTAAGAGGGAAATATCAATACATAATTCTAAACACGTGCTGATTATGAAGCAAACTGTTACCAACAATTAACCTTGTCATATTTTATTGTGTCTAAATATTTTTCTATCCTGGGCCTCATAGTTAGGAACATCAATAGTCATTAAGTTTAAAAAAATTAACAAGGGGAAGAAAGCCTATAAAAACTTGAAAAGGAGGGGTAAGTACAATTTTATCCATTTGCATTAAATTGTTCAAGAAGAAAATCAGATCAACATCAAAAATATCTTTTAAATGACTTGCTCTTCATATTGGTTATCAAGGATTCCAATGAACCATTTAACTATTGCAGCCTTAGGGCATCCATGTATTGACAATTTACAGAAGTTTTCTTCACCTAATTTGTTCTGCTATTCCTAAGGAGGAAAAAAAAAAACTCAGTTACCTTAGCAACTGCAAGGTTACATTTTATCTCGAAGCTGCAGAGCTTTTTGAAAAAAAAAAAAAAAAGAATGGAATGTGTTGATATTCCATCCTCACTGGGTGATGGCTTCAGTAGTCAGGTTGAGAATAACATGCAAATACCTTTATCTTCCTTCTACCCCACCCTCAATGACAGTATTTTGAATTGATTGTCTTCATTTCTTTTTTCTTTTATGAGAAATGAGGGAATCATTGATATCAAATATAAATAAAAAGAAAATCTCAGAGGGAGGTTACAGCAGTGGTAGTACATCACAGCTGACCTTCGTTATTCCTCTGAGAAGAGAAATTGGTGGACAATTGGCAATTGTTATAACAAGAAAATAAACATCCTGTCAAGTGTCAATGGCTGGAAAGTCCATTTCCAGCCCTAATAGAAGACTGCTGTAAGCCTGTCTGCAGAAGAACAGATTTCTCAGAAAGTACTCACTTAAAAACACATTTTAACCATTTAATTCGAAAATCACTCTAAAGGCTGCGGTTCTGGCAGCTTCCATACTGGAGGCTACATAGTAAAGGGCACTTGTCAGATCTTAGCATGTGACTTGCAATGCCTGCGGTATGGCTGACTTTAAAAATCAACTCAGGAATAAGGGAAATAGACAGGAAATGAAATATAAGAAAGCATGTTAGGTCTCTTTTCCTTAAAATGACTGAAACCCAAATTGAAGTGAGTTGACAATAAAAAGGAATATCAACTCTCATGACCTTGGCTCCCCCAAACTCCCAGCTTCATCTGCTCCAGGCTGAGAGTGGGCCCTCTTCCTCTACCTGGGTCCCCGCTCCCTGCAGTGACCTGGGAGCTTTCTCTAGGCAGTGAGCTGGGCAATCTGACCAGTCGCCTCTCTCGCTTGCTGTCTATTGGGACTCACTTCTCTTCATTGCCTGATGCCCAATGTCTTGAGGGCTATTGCTCAGCAGGAGGGTAGTTCCAGTCCCTGATATTCTAACTTAACTAGAAGGGCACGTCCTTTCTCTCCTGCAGCATTTAATTCCGCAAGGATCACTGATTGACTGCCCCTGCGTGTGCTCTATCCTCCCAGACGGAGAGTCACCATGTCCAAGCCAAGGGGAAAACACGATTAGAAAGAACCGAGTCACATAACCAACCTATGGATCTATTTGATCTCTTGTTAGTTTCAGGGGGAAACTAAATCTATCTGCCAGTGACAAAACTAACAGCTATCACAATCCACCTGATAAAACATGCTTTTACTTTTTAAAAAATGGCATTGGTAGGGATGTCAATTCCATTCTAAACTTACTTGTAGTTTATTGTCTCAAGCATTTCTGGAATATATGCTCTATGCCTAGTGATGGTAAGGGAAGCATAGAGGTGAACAAGATGCAAATGTGGCCCTGACCACATATATTCTGAGTGTTTCTTTTACAAGGGTTTCCAGTTTTGCAGACACCTTCACAGGATCTCCCTCCTCTGCCCTGAACAATGGTTCTGGAATATATTTGGCTTAGAAAGATGTATTACTGATTTGGGACCCATCATTCAGATGTCTCATTTTATTTTACTGAACTTTTTATTTTTTATTGGAGTATAGCCATTTAACAATATTATGCTAGTTTCAGATGGACAGCAAACAGACTCAGCCATACACATACATCTTTCCATTCTCCTCCAAACGCCCCTTCCATCCAGGCTGCCACACAACATTGAGTGAAATTCCATGTGCTATATGGTAGGTCCTTGCTGGTTATCCATTTTAAATATAGCAGTGTGTGCATGTCAATCCCAAACTCGCTAACTATCCCTTCCCCCCGCAATCATAAGTTTGTTCTAAGTCTGTGAGTCTGTCTCTACTTTGTAAATAAGTTCACTTGTATCATATCTTTATAGATTCCACAAACAAGGGATGTCATATGACTTTTCTGATTCCCTGTCTGGCTTACTTTACTCAGTACAGGACAAGCTCTATGGGAATGTAAATTAGCGCAGTCACTGTGGAGGACAGTATCCGTGCATGCTGAGTCACACAGTTGTCTCCAACTCTGTGACCCTTTTGGGACTGTACCCACCAGACTCCTTTGTCCACAGAGTTCTCCAGGCAAGGATACTAGAGTGGGTTGCCTTTTACCTCCTCCAGGGGATCTTCCCAACCCAGGGATTGAACCTGTGTCTCCTGCATCGCAGGCTGATTCTTTACCCCTGAGCTATTAGGGAAGCCCCAGAGGGCAGTGTGGTGGTTCCTTTAAAAAAAAAAAAAAAAGAAACTAAAAATAGGACTACCAATAGGACCTTGTAATCTCATTCCTGGCATATATCTGGAGAAAAACATGCTCCAAAAGGATATATATGCTCCAATGTTCATTGTAGCACTGTTTACAATAGCCAAACCATGGAAGCACCCTAAATGTCCATTGACAGAGAAATTGATTAAGAAGATATGTCACATGTGTACAATGGAATATTACTCAGCCATTAAAGTGAATGAAATAATACCGCTTGCAGCAACATGGATGAACCTACAGATGTTTTGTTTTAAACATGAAAATACAAAGCCAGGGGAGGGTCGAGCTACATGTCAAAAGTAAAGTGGCTGGTAGGTAGTGTACTTGATGTTGTTAAAGTGTGGAATGATGTTTAATGTAGTATGAATTGAGGCTTCTCACACACTATCCATTGCTCTCTTCACTGTATCAAAGAGTGACATCCTTCCTGGATGGCAGAGCTAGATATTAACTCTTCCCTTCAAATGTGCAATTTTATTTCCTGCTATTTTTAAATCAAATAAATTACCCCGTCCTTCACTAAATAAAACTCATTTGCTGTTTCCTTATATTTACTGCTTATCCTTCAGTCCCCACCTCAAAGCCAAGGAATGCCTTTTCTTTTCTGCAGTTGACTCATTAGGCCTACATTTAATAAACTGGCAACATATCATAAAATAATATTGGGTAGGGAAAAATTTTTTAACAAATCTTTATATAAGAAATGATCAAATATTGTTTTAAAATACGCTATAAACTTGTGCAAAGACCATAAAATAATATGTCAAAATATAATAGGTGAAAAAAGTCTGAGTTGCCATCATATATGTAACTTTTACTTTATTCTAAATGCTTTTTTGTATTTTCTAAAGTTTTGACAATTAGCATGTTTTATATATAAATTTGGACTTCCCTTGTGGCTCAGTTGGTAAAGAATCTGCCTGCAATGCAAAACATTATGGAAATATATAAATTTCCATATATAAATATATAAATTTATTCTTAAAACTAACCTCTAAAAATCTAACTCTTGATGAAAATCATCCCTGATTAGCCCAATTTAGTAAGAGGTTATTATTTTGTTTGCATATTACATACTGCAATGCAAACATTATGATGCATTCTGCATGTGATGATTATTTCTACCTGATATTTGAAGGCAGAAAACATGTTTTTATCTTTTTTAATCTTCTAATAATTAACTTGTTAAACATAATCAAATGATTTCTGAAATTATGCATTTCTTGCTTGTGAATCTTGAAAAAGATTCAAACAATGAAGACATGACATGTTTTGAGTTTATACTATGTGCTAGGTTCTATTCTAGGTAGTTTTATAAATTCTATCTCATTTAATTCTCAGAATTATCCTTCAACAATTTTCAGTTTATACACAAGGAAACTCAAATGTAGGGACAGATCAGTTACCTATGGTTTCAGAGCTAGGAAGTAGTAGAATCAGTTTTTGAAACAACTAGGTGACCACATAATTTGTGCTCTGAACTACCATATAATACAAAGATTTCATGCTTCAACAATAGTAAAATCGCCAAGGGACAAGGATGCAGTGTAAAAAGATTTTTATACAGGTTGTTTACTATCCATTTCCTAAAAGGAATAATAAAAGTACCTACCTCAAAGCAATGTTTTAATAATTAAAATAAATATATGCTCATGATTTAGCACAAGTGCCTGGTGCATACACAGTGTTGTATAAATGTTAATATTAATATTAATCCAAGTATGTAATAGTGTTAACTCAGACAGGAATAGTGATAAGTTTAAGCAGTTTTTTTTTTTTTTTTTGGAGTAAGTGTGAACTAAAAAGATGCCTCCACTCTATGAAAATTTGTTTACTCTATGCTTTTTTGGAAGATCTTTAGTAAATCATTAAAGTTGTAGACATTTCATTTTGAGACTTCTCTTTTCTTGAAAACCAGAGGCTTCAGCTTACATTTTTTTTTTGAAACTAATGGATACTGCCATAGGACTATGAAGTGGTTATCACAATCAAACCAGAAATATATCAAACTTTGGTTTTCATTCAAACAAATAAATAAAAATATTAAAAAGTCAGGTTAAAATCGTGCCTGTCTTATCAAATAGGTCAAATCTCAACACAGGAGTAAAATAAGTACAGGGCATTTTGTTAAACTTCATACCCTAATATTTATAAAAACAAGGAGTTAATTTTCAATAAGATCTTACTAGAATTTCCTCCTCCATTTCTCTTTTCTTCAGTTCTTTAGCTATACGTGCGTGCGTATCTTCAAATTCAGCCTACCTTGAAAATAATTTTCTAAGGCTTAGTGAAAAAAAGACTAATTTCTATAGCCACCTGCCTTTTTCTACAGCCACAGTTGATTGATGGCTCACAAAGCCTTTTTATACAGCGCTGACATTTTAAAGATACTGGCCAGTCTGAACTTTCCATCTGGCGTGTCTGATTTCCTTTGTCCCACTTTCCCGCAGTGACTTATTCTGTCCTTGAGCTCTAAAACTACTTTGATTTAATTCATGCCTGAAGGTTCAGGGGAAGTTTATTTAAACAAGAAATGAGTATAATGCCTGCAATGGTGCATGGTGATGGTGAAGCAAATCCCTGACTCCTGGCATTTATTTGTGTAATAAGTCCACCATCCGGTACAATCAGAGAGATATTATAGAAACTTCCAGGCACTTACATAAAACTAACAAGAGAGGTGGGCAACGCTTGTGAAATGAACATGAAGGTGAAGGAAATTAACTTATTTCAGGCCAAAACAAATTCTACTTCTATCTTTTGTAGAAAGATCACTGATGTAAATATGAAATCTATTACTGAGTGCTAGGAATCAGTTAATACTTTTTAATACACTCTTTTACAAATTGTATCATTAGAATTTCATTCATAGCAAACAAAGTAGCTTTCTCAGAGTCTTACAAGAGGACAACACCTGCAGATAGGCCTCTTTATTCAGTGAGTTTTCTACCAGAATAATGACTCTGTCTTAACTTTTTTTCTGTCTCCTCAGGTGGCAATATTGGTAAAGAACCCACGTGCCAATGCAGGAGACACAAGAGACACTGATTCAGTCCCTGGGTCAGGAAGATACCCTCGAGGAGGACATGGAAAGCCACTCCAGTATTCTTGCCTGGAGAATCCCATGGACAGAGAAATCTGGTGAACTACAGTCCATAGGGTTGCAAAGAGTTGGACACGACTGAAGTGAATTAGCACACACATTACTCAATCTTTCTTCTGTTTTGTTCATTCAAAAACAATCCAAAGCATTTTCTATACAACTGATCCAAACACAATTCTATTTATGCTATGAATTAACACAATTAATGTTTTGCTTTGAAGACCTATAGCACAATACTTTTATAGATGCCATTACAGAAAAGCTAGACATTGAAGATTTAGATAAAAGTTGTTAAGCAGTGAGACATTATTCATAGGTAAGATGATATAAGAATCATGGAAAATTTGAGAATAGCATTGAAATATTAGTACAAATGGGCTACCCATTTTGGAAGCTATAAATATGACAAGATTCAAGCTTCAGGCAGGATGTCTCTCATCTCTCAAAAGTCTTCTGAGCATCTCCTTCTACCACTTAACACTATGGTCAAGTAATAAAAGAAGCATTGATGACTTGAACTGAGTCATCAGATCTCAGTTCAAATAGTAGTTTCATCTTGAGTAAGTCACTTCAACTTATTTTTTAGACATAAGATTACTCATCCATGAAAAAAAAGCTAATTTCCAGAATGTTTAGGATCTAATCTAGTGCTGGTACAATGATTTTGGTCTAAGCACTAGAAAGCCGATTCTACTGAAAAAAATATGATGAACTATCCAATAGAAATAAATGAGTTTGAAATTATTATTTAGACTGATAAATTAAGTGAATGAGCACTGTACTTGCTAAGCACAAAGAATTATAAGTTATTTGTGCAAAAGTTTTTACTTTTAATAATACTTTTATTTTTAAAAAAGGACTCAGTGGTTTAAATAAAATTTTACCTAGGATAACTCAAATATTTAAGAAAAAGAAAAGGTCAGAGGTCATATAGAAAGCAAAGAAATGAGACTAGAATCTGGGATGAGGTGATTAATGATGCTCTTAGCTTATATATTGTCTTCTATTATTGCAAAACAAATTGCTTGTACTCTCAAACTCAGCAACTTGAAACATCAAACATATATCATCTCATACTTTCTGTGAGTCAAAAATCGAAGCATGGCAGGCTGGGGGCTTCAGGCTCTAAGTCTCTGAGGAGACTTCAGTCAGCGTATTGTTCATCTTTGATTTACCTGATGCATTGCTAGTTCTATTTCCAAGTCCACTCACATACTGTTGGCAAGACTTAGTTCTTTTCAAGCTGCTGAACTAAGGACTTGAGGATTTCAGTGCCTCATTAAATTGTTGTCTAGTGGCCTCCCTCAACTCTCTGTCATATAGCCCTCTCAAGAGGGCAGATTACAACATGGCTGTTGACTTTCCTCAGTACAGCTGAGAGAAGACACCCAAGATGAAAGCCGCAGTATTTTTATAACCGAATATCGGAAATGGCATTCCATTACTCAAGCTGTATCCTATTAGTCAGAGGCAAGTCAGTTAGCCCAGCCACACTGAAGGGAAGAGTATGACAAAAGGGAATGAATATTGAGAGGCAGGGGTCATGGGAGACCATCTCAGAGGCTGCCTAACAGTTCTGTATAGTCAAAGCAAAAAGATACAAAGACAATGATTGCATAGCTCTTATTAGACGATAATCATTCATCCTTTCAAAAGGAAATTTATTCAAGTCAAGAGTTCTTTAAGGGGCTACCATGGTGGGACAGTCAGTAAGAATCCACCTGCCAAGGCAAGGGACAAGGGTTCCATCCCTGGTCTGGGAAGATTCTACATGCCATGGTGCACCATAACTACTGAAGCCCACGCACCCTGGAGCCCATGCTCCCCCACAAAAGAAATCACCACAATGAGAAGCCCACACACTGCAAATAGAGTACAACTCTGGCTTACCACAACCAGAGAAAGCCTGTGCACAGCAGCCAAGACCCAGCTCATTAAAAAAAAAAAAAAAAAAAAAGTTCTGAAAGTAATTTTGTATGCATTTGTTTGCAAAGACCATTGAGCAATGTAACATATAAAATCCTCAATGGTGGCTTTGTACAGTACTCTGAAATGTCCGTCACAGTCATATCAAAGTATTAAACTAAATGAGAGTGTTTAAATAGGAACAAATCTAGTGTTGCTTTCTTAGTATTTAGAATCATAAAGAATCCAGAGAAAATGGAGAATTAATATGTGCATGCTTTTCAAACCTTAGTGTGCTTAAAATTAAACAAAGTTCAGTTCAGTTGCTCAGTCATGTCCAACTCTCTGTGACCCCATGAATCACAGCACGCCAGGCCTCCCTGTCCATCACCAACTCCAGGAGTTTACTCAAACTCATGTCTGTCCATCGAGTCAGTGATGCCATCCAGCCATCTCATCCTCTGTCTTCCCCTTCTCCTCCTGCCCCCAATCCCTCCCAGCATCAGGGTCTTTTTCAAGGAGACAACTCTTCGCATGAGGTGGCCAAAGTATTGGAGCTTCAGCTTCAGCATCAGTCCTTCCAATGAACACCCAGGACTTATTTCCTTTAGGATGGATTGGTTGGATTTCCTTGCAGTCCAAGGGACTCTCAGTCTTATCCAACACCACAGTTCAAAAGCATCAATTCTTCGGCGCTCAGCTCTCTTCACAATCCAACCCTCACATCCATACACAACCACTGGAAAAACCATAGCCTCGACTAGATGGACCTTTGTTGGCAAAGTAACGTCTCTGCTCACTCATGTACAAAGAAAGGTAAATGTCCATGTACACATTAGCAGTACTAAGTGAAATTCTTGGAAGATGGGATAGGTTTTTTTGTATATATATATGTATAAGGACTCCAGATAATTCTGATGCATCGGACCTGGAAATCACAGAAATACTTCTTCATGCAGTGTCTCTCGACTGTCAGTTTTCTCTTTTACATTCTTGGCAGATAATACAACAGACTCTTCTGGCTCTGCACCAGGCATTTCAGCAAGCAGTTCTCTGGTCAAGTTGGTGAAAATTATCCAATCAGTATCAAGCAAAACAAAAAAAGTCAGAATGTGAAAAGAGAAACTGAGATAAAATTCTTTGCGCTTTTAATTGGTAGAATTTAAGGAATTAAGAGGAATTAGAGAAAGACATATTTGAGCTCCATGTTTTTATGTTTAAAGTCTCACTTGTCATTCAGGCTTTCCTGGTGGCTCTCCTGTGAAGAATACATCTGCCAATGAAGGAGGCATGGGTTCAGATCTCCTTCTGGAGGAGAATATGGGTCAAGAAGATCCCCTGGAGAAGGAAATGGCAACCCACTCCAGTATTCTTGTCTGGAAAATCCCATGGAGAGAGGATCCTGGCAGGCCTTGGGTCACAAAGTCAGACATGACTTAGAGACTAAACAACAACAACAATTTGTCATTTCGCTTATGGTACCTGTATCTTATGAAAACGTTTATCCATGAATAATGGTCTTTCATAATGTTAACCATTTTACTATATCACTACCAATGAACTCTAGGAATATTTATTAGAAACTACATGAATTCTATAACTTATTCTCAAGTTTGTCAAGATTCTTATTTAAATATGACTTTTTAGGCATGAAGATGTCTAGAAAAGTGATGATCTTAGGCAAAATTATATTCCACGTTATGTGATATCCAACTGATAGCTTGTGCTGTTGACCAGAACAATTACGATTTAAGCACCAAGTTAAATGATATAGCATATGGATAACCACTGAATAGTTCTGTTATTGCCAGCTATATAAAGCTTTATGGTTTGAAAATCTTAACAAAGCTTTCTGGAAGATCTAGAATTAAAAAAACTTATAGTACATTTGCAACATTGATAATTATTATTGATGCTTATTAGATATATACATTTTTACCATTAGACTAACTACAAATTCTGTTAATACAAAGTAAGAAAACTACTACTAAATGACTAATTTTGACAGCCTTAAAAATATCCATACAGCAATACCATAAAGAACAAGGACAAAAGTCTTAATGTTATGTACGTGATCTACCCTGAATTTAGACTGTTTAAAACAAAAACTCCCTTCAACCTGCAAAAAAAAGTAAGATGCTTAATTTTTAAAACAAGTTAATCATATCTCATGAATATATATAAAACAGAAAAAAATGATGATAAAACTATTTCACTTAAAAATTGAGAGAATTATTGCCTCAAGCTATAAAGAGTATGGTAACAATGAAATAAAAGTAGCATCAACACCAGCTGTTAACATAAAAGGAAATAGGAAGCTCTTTGATTTGTAAAAGGAAATGACACATGCTTTCTGGTCTCTAACATAAAACCCATGCAATATTTTCCCCATTTACAGTTATTTACTATTATGTATTAGAGTATTAGAATGTTCTTGGTGTCTTTGATGACAGTAGGCCTTCTTGCAATTAGTTAAACAATCTAGGATTTTAGTAATGTGTAGGAAATTTTTATTATACAGGAAGTGGATAGATTTTTGGCATTTATTTAACTTAGTAAGCAATACTAAATCCTAGAATGTTAAAACACCAAGGCAGAAATGTCATCTGACAAATAAGAATGATAACTTCACACAAATGCATAGAGTATTTATAAACATGACTTTGATAAGAATAAAGTCTTTTAGATTCTTAATAAGTTGATACCATATCACTTAGTATAATATTCTAACATCATCACCATCATCATCCAACACAACTTTTAGTGAAAACGTTTTGTGTGTTAGATGTCAACATATGCTGACTATCATAGGCAAAAACTGAGTAAGATACAGACTGGCCCCTTGAAGAAGTCATGGCTAAGTGGGATTATATATTTAGGATTACTTTAGAAGATATCACTTAAATTTTGAATTTTTGAATATACATCTTAAAAACTTTTATACATTATATTACCTATAGAGTCAGAAATGATATCAAGACAGTTACACAAAAGATTATACATTAAAAAATAAGTAATGTTGATGATGATGAAAAACTACTCTAGTAATGATCATTTTCAGTTCCTTAATCAGCCACCATTTAATTTTAATTCTTGTATTACCTGAAAATTTCCTTCTAAAATATATTTAACTGATATCCAGGAAATACTCCAGTCTCCCAACTCTTAGGGATTCTGGAATACATTCATGTACTTCCGGTCTCAACAAGGAACTGTATGCTTGTCAAAAGTCAGTTGTATTTATCCTCAAAATATTAATTTGAAAGCTTTAAATAACATTGTAATTATGTAATTCAATTTTTATAAATATTAATAAAAGATGATTATGAAAAGGAGGAGTTTTGTTTATGAAAATTAGGTCAAAACCTTAGAATGATTAAATAAAGACAAGTCTGTGAAAGAGAGAATGGAAAGATACTGCTGCTTTGCTGACCCGACATACATGTCCAGACCCTTCTCCATTGTGAGACTTCATTCTAGGGTGGGGTCCGCTAACATCGTAGCAAACTTCTGTGGCCATCTGGCACAGTTCTGACCAATGAGATATAAACATTCATTAGTCGGTGACAAGTAGGAAAGTTCTGCTCCTTATAAACAAAGCAGGTGTCATTAGAATATGACCCTAATATTTGAACCTGTAGCAGCCATTTGTGACTATAAGGAAAAGGCCACCAGAGGTTGAGAGAGAATGCGACTACCCTAACGGCATATGTCAGTTAAGGCCAGATTTCTTGTTTAGTGAGACAGAGGATGAAGAAAGATAAGAAGGAAAAACAGAGAGTTGAGAGAGGGAAGGAAGAAAGGAAGGAAGGAACTTACATAAGCCATAGAAAGATACTTGCAACTAGTTGAAAGCATTCCTCACTGACATACAGTAATGGTTGGGGAAGAGGTGGAGAGGAACTCAGAGCATTTTTTATTCACATTACTTCATAATTTTCTTGAATTTTATTTCACTATGAAATTAACAAAATTGCAAATCATATGAATGTGATTGATGCAAGGAAGATGGGATGCATGTGAATCAAATTAATGAACCCCAAATATTAGTGAATAAATATATATTGATTAATAAAGATAAATATAAAATTCAGATATATATGTATCATTTTAAAGATTTTTCACTTAAAATGATTCTTTCAATAAGTCAACAAAAGTCGTCCTTAAAAGAATTAAAGAGCTTCCACTATTCTCTACAAAATGTTGGCAAGATTCAAAAATCAATGCTTAAAATGTGAACATTGTATATTTTCATCTCATACTTTGGGAAAGTTGTAAATAGGTAAATCAAAAGAGTTAATTAATTTAAAAATTTTTTAATAAAAGCTAAAATTAATGAATTTTAAAAGCTATTTTAAATGAGATAATGTACAAACAAGTATGTCAAAAAATTTAAAAAATACTACAGATTATTGGGTCTCCTTATTACTATAAAACTCTTAAAGACATTTAAGAACACAATAATTTCTGTTTATGCCTGTCAAAACAATTAGGGAGTAATTCTTGACTATTTCTGGGCTAATATTTTCTGTATTAGAATATGAGACTTTAGATTTAGAATCTAGCCCAACTCGCCAGTGTTACCATAAGCCTGGTCTAAAACGTCCTAACACTGAGGTCACAAAGCATTTGCTTACACATTCTACAATAAGGATTTACATTGTAAGGAAACTGGTCCTTTTTTGGGAAACATGAGCAATGAGAAATAGCTTTGTTATATTAAGCATAAATCTACCAACCTATAATTTCTGTCAGTCTCAGTTTTGCCACCAGGAGTATGACTATTCCTTTATCTATTTAATAGAGTTGGCATAAATCTACCAACCTATAATTTCTGTCAGTCTCAGTTTTGCCACCAGGAATAAGACTATTCCTTTATCTATTTGATAGAGTTCTCTGATCTAGTTCACCCACCAATTCTCTAACTTTCTTATTTCTGGGATAATACACACTAATTTTTTTTTTTAATTTCTCATGAAATGCCTTTTGGATAAATTGTCACCAATGCTGCCCTCCTCTGAGCATGCTCCATCTGTCAACAAACCACACTAAAAATAATAAACTTGGAGTTTACCAGTTGTATTTCCAAATACAATTTATCAACCAATGGATAAGTTTCTCTCGAGTTTTCAATATCTCCTTGGAAATTCTAGACATCTCTCTCTAGCATCTTCCTTAACATAAATATTTAACATCTACCAATGCAGCCAAAGATTGTGTTCACTTTATTTCCATAAGCCCTGATGCTTTTCTATGTATACCCTTCATCCTGAGAGTCTCCTTTTATTTTTTGAGTGTAGGTTCAAATGATCAGTCACGACTTATTTTAGTTGAATGCTCTCATTTTCTTTTATGTAATAAGTACTCTGGTAACTACTGTTGGGTGGGTGTCACTTACAGAGGACCAGGATCTGTTCTAGGTATTTTACATATACATTATCTCTCACCTACTCTACAATACAACAAGGTTAAGAATTATCACTTGTTTTAAACATGAATAAATAGAGTCTGAATGAGTTAAAGTATATAGTTCAAAAGACATACACAGATATAAGAATATGCTATGTATCTCTTTTGCTGTCTAATATCTTCCTTTTCTGAAAGAAATTGGAAAGAGGGATCAAAAGAGGCTAAAACATTTTTCATAGAGCCATGCAATATAAAGAGTGGTCCAAGATCAAAAATATCAGCATCACCTAGCAGAATCTCAGGCCCCACATGAGCTCTGCTGAATCAGAATCCACATTTAAATGAAATCTCCAAAAGAGTCATGTATGTATTACATTGTGAGAGGCACTATCTTAGAGACAGTTTGCATGCACCATCTTCTCAGATATCTACTCCCTTTCCATAATAGAAGATCATTTAAGTGAACATTTCTGATCTCTTGTTCCTCTGCAAAGGTGCCAGTCCTAGGGTTATATATGGGTCATAGTGTAAAGTCCATGCTTGGTGGTGATGGTTTAGCTGCTAAGTCATGTTTGACTCCTGTAACCCCATGAGTGGCATAAGTAGCCCGCCAAGCTCCTCTGTCAATGGGATTTTCCAGGCAAGAATACTGGAGTGGGTTGCCACTTCCTTCTCTAGGGGTTTTTCCCAACCAAGGGATCGAACCTGGGTGCCCTGCATTATACACAAGCTCCTCATTGCAGGCAGATTCTTTACCGACTGCGTCACCAGAGAAGCCCCTTTACCAACTTCCACGCTTATGTATGCTCCAATATCTTGATCCCTTAGATTGGCCAACATGCATACAGTTGCTCTCAATCATAGGCCCATTCCCCTAATTATGGCTACAGATGTACATATATCAAATCTCTCTTTCCCCACCATATCCTCCAGCATAATGCCTTTCTGACCTGCCTGGAAACATGCGTCGGGAAGACGGTGGACTTTGCAGTTGGCCAAGTAACCATTCAGGGTCTAAAGACTCAGATTTTCTTCTCCAGGAGATCCCAAGATCTGAAACTGAATTTGAAATTAGGTACTGCTATTTGGCTTCAGATCAAAGCTATAGACCAAAATAGTATGACTGAAGATAGTTTACGTATGTAATTGAGGAAAGAGTATTAGGAACCCATTTGTTAATAAAACTTGTATCCCACAGCCTACTTGTGACTGGTAACTTCTGTGTCTTTTACTTAGAGGGTGAATATTAGTCCTCTTAATCACGTTCTCCCAGTGCTTCTAGGGTAGCACTATAGAAATAGGCCTCATGTATTTCTCAGAAACTATCAAGTATTATACCTACATAATTCACCTTACAAATATTTTATGAATGGTTGAAAAATTCCCCATATTATCTGAAATGACATTCTCTGTACAGGTTAGGTTAATTACTTGCCACATAATATGTAAGTCTGAACTCCGTCAATCCTCTCTCAAATACTCTTCAATAATTTACATTTTCACAACTGGCATTTTAAACCCCTGTACATGTATCAAGCATGGTATCAGAGGCCTAGTAAATGAAATTATCAAATTCACTTGACTTCAGTAAGACACATGGATATTCTGATTTCAAGTATATGTGTCTTTACATGTATAAGCATCTTTACCCAATTCCTGCAAAAATAGTAAATTTAGGTTAAACATTCACAACTGTGTATTTCTGGGAAGGGTTGAAATTAGAATTTGTGACTCTATAACTAGGAAAATAGACTTACTTTTTATGTAATATCTAATGATGAGAATATAATGAGACAATACCCCTAATTTTTATTAAATGTATGATTTTATTTTCTTGGGCTCCAAAATCACTGTGGATGGTGACTGTAGCCATGAAATTGAGATGCTTGTTCCTTGGCAGGAAAGCTGTGACAAACCTAGATAGTGTATTAAAAAACAAAGACATCACTTTGCTGACAAAAGTCTGTATAGTTAAAGTTATGGTTTTTCCTGTAGTCATGTACAGATGTGAGAGTTGGGCCATAAAGAAGGATGAGTACATCTTTCAGTACCATTCTCTCAAGTCATCCCACTCTCATCTTCTCTCACTGAGTCTAAAAGTCTGTTCTTTACATCTGTGTCTCCTTTTACTGCCCTGCATGTAGGATCATTGGTACCGCCTTTCTAAATTTCATATATATATATTAATATACAGTATTTGTCTTTCTCTCTCTGACTTACCTCATTCTGTATAATAGGCTCCAGGTTCATCTACCTCATTATAACTGACTGAAATGTGTTCCTTTTTATAGCTGAGTAAATTCCATTATGTATATGTACCACAACTTCCTTATTCATTCATCTGCTGATGGATGCCTAGTTGCATCCATATCCTAACTATTATAAATAGTGCTGTAATGAACATTGGGGTACACGTGTATATTACCATATGTAAAATAGATGACCAGTGCAAGTTCCATGCATGAAGCAGGGTACCCGAAGCCAATGCTCTGGGACAACCCAGAGGGACAGGGTGAGGAGGGAGGTGGGAACGGGGTTCAGGATGGGGGGAGGACACACATACACCTGTGGCTGATTCATGCTGATGCATGGCGAAAACCATCACAATATTATAAAATAATTATCCTCCAATTAATATACATAATTTTAAAAGTAATAAAAAGGTAATTTTAAAAAAAGACAGAGTACTGAAGAACTGATGCTTTGGAATTGTGGTGCTGGGGAAGATTCTTCAGAGTTCCCTGGACAGCAAGGAGATCAAATCAGTCAATCCTAAAGGAAATCAACCCTGAATATTCATTTTAAGGACTGATGCTGAAGTTGAAGCTCCAAAACTTTGACCACCTGATACAAACAGCCAACTCATTGGAAAAGACCCTGATACTGGGAAAGATTGAAAGCAGGAGGAGAAGGGGGTGAGAGAGGATGAGATGCCTGGATGGCATCATCGACACAATGGACATGCATTTGAGCAAACTCAAGGAGATACTGAAGGACAGGGAACTCGTCCATGTGGTCAAAAAGAGTCAAACATTACTTAGCAACTGAACAACAACATTATTTCCACTGAAAAGTACTATTCTATCTCAATGACAGCATTACGTCACTATGCAATCAACCTCCAAAATGTACAATTTAGTAAAAAATTTAACGCAATCAAAAATAATAATAATCATAATAACAGCTAAAACTGACATAGCCTTTTGATTTGCAAGAAACTCTTCTAAGTACTTTATGTGTATTATATTAATGTCCTTAATATAATACAGATAGATACTATTATTATTCACAACTTACAAATGAGAAAGCTGAGAGACACGGATTTTAACTAACTAGTCCAAAGTCATAAACAAACAAGTATAAGTAGATGGTGTGAAATATATCTGTAACTATGTCTAAAACTATATCTATACAGACAGCTAAAGCATATATATCCACTAAGAATCACCCTAAATGCTCATTGAACAAATAATATTAATCTTTTTAAATGTATTAGTTTGCTTTCCAAATTGCTTTTTGAAAGTTTCTCAAGGTTTTAAAATGTTATCTTTGTGTGTGACATATTTCCCTTCAAATATCACAAAATCTACTCCCCTCCTGTGAGAATCACAAGACAATTTTCAGGCATGGTCTTAGATTGCACCCCTGTGTATAAGAAAGTCTATAATTTTGATGTGTTAGGAAACTGAGTGATAGAGGCAAGTGAAAAGCCTTATATTAAACTGTGAGTATATAATTTTATTTTAGCTCAAAATGATAAACACGTTTTGGTACTAATTCATATAGGCTCAAGGACCACAGAGTTGGGCAACTATCTCAAAACCTTAACTCAGGTGGGAAGATATGTCTAGAAATGGAAACCTAGTCAGACAGCTAGACTTACAATGCAGAAAGGGCCAGAAGCTTAAGGAAACAGAATGGGATGGAATAGTCAAGTCAAGTGTTGTATTTCAAACAGTGCTTTCAGATCCCTGATACCTGTATATTTTTAACCTTTGAGTTCTGAAAGAAAGTCACAAAGGAAACGCCTCTTTGTTTATTCCTTCATTCTTTGCTTCATTCCTTCTTTCTTTCATTCTTTTTCTTTCTTTCTCCTTCCTTTATTAAATTTATCTAAAAATTACAATACAGCATGATTACAAAATTTGGGGGGAATTAGAAGTTTCCTCTAATTTTGTGTACAGAGAAAATTATATTTTCAAACTTATTCTCTCCTAGTCTTTTTTCACATAAACATATAAAATTGTGAGCATAAACTACTATTCTATTTAAACCTTAATGTTTACACTTAACATAATCATACATATGTACCTATACTTACATGTATGTCTGTATAAGTGTATGTATATATGTAAGTGAAAAAATGAATGTGTGTGTAGGTGTGTATATTTGTTCATTTCTTGGACACCTTAATGATTAAGTAATATTTCAGCAAGTAAAAGGGAACTGATTCTGACTTAATTATTCATCACCTTCTCCATTTTTTCACTGTAATATATAACACAATAAGGAATATATATTCATAAAATTTCACAATAACTTAAGGATTCCCATAAGTGGAATTATTGAGTCAGAAAGTACAAGATTTCTAAGTCTTCAATGTGGTTTCCAAGTTGCTAGTGAAAGATTGTCCTCGTTATATTTCAATAGCAATATATAGCCACATGAGTGTCCCTTGGACAGCAAAGAGATCAAACCAGTCAATTCTAAAGGAAATCAACCTTGAATATTCATTGGAAGAACTGATGGTGAAACTAAAGCTCCAGTACTTTGGCCACCTGATGCTAAAAGTTAACTCATTTTAAAAGACCCTGATGCTGGGAAAGGTTGAGAGAAGGAGGAAAAGGGGACGACAGAGGATGAGATGATTGGCTGGCATCACTCAAACAATGGACATAAGTTTGAGCAAACTCGGAGATAGTGGAGGACAGGGAAGCCTGACATGTTGTAGTCCATGGGGTTGCAAAGGGTCAGACAGAACTTAGAGACTGAACAACAACACTCTTGCCAACACTGGGTTTTATAACTTTTTGTTTATTTAAAAAATATGAAAAGTGACACTTTCTTGCTGTTGTAATTTGCTTTTGTTTGATTATCAACCAGGTGGAAAATATTCATATGCTTATTTTGCTCCTTTTATTTTCCCTCTGTGAATTATCTGTTTATGGCCTTTACATATTAATCAGTTGGGACACTGTCTACATTTCTCATTGCTATTTTAAATGGTTAGTGTTTCACATACATTAAACCTTTTGTTACATATACTAAATTTTTAGTCATTTAATTATCTTCTACTTTTTTATATCTTCAGAATTCAAAAATTATTTTTACTGTTTTTTAAATGACCTATTATATTATTTTTGGTTTTAATGGGTATGTCTTCAGCCACCCTTCCCCCTCTATAAATTCAAAGTTTATTTCTATTTCATGTTAATTTTCCTATGGTTTTAGTAAAAATTTCCCTTATTTTAAAAGTAACATATAGTTATTGTTAACAAAAAATATACACACATGCATAAATGTTCTGAATTTTTTTAAAAAGCCAAGTATTCCATCACATATATAATCTGTTTATTTTCTACAATTTTTAGCTTATTTGAAAGCATATAGTATACAATATGTAGACTATATTACAGATAATTCTATTGTATAAAAATAATACTATACCACATAAAGTTTATTTCTGAATTGGAATATTTTGTTAAATCATCAAAAGTTACATGTTAACCTGAAACTTTAAGGTTTTATATACATGATAAAATGTATATAAAATGAATTTATATTACTTCTAGAAATGTGTGCCTGTTTCATTTATCTTAACTACCACTTGTGTATTGAATTACATTTATTTGTTAATTTGATAGGCAAATATGTTCAGTTCAGTTCAGTCACTCAGTCGTATCCGACTCTTTGCAACCACATGGCCTGAAGCACACCAGGCTTCCCTGTCCATCACCAACTCGCAGATCTTGCTCAATATCATGTCCATTAAGTCAGTGATGCCATTCAACCAGGCAAATATGTTATTTTACTTTTATACTAGTTTCTATTTCTTGTATATTGAACTATGTTTAGTTTGTTAATTATCTGAAATTGTCTTGGTGAACTGTGAATGAAAATTGCTATTCCAAAACAACTAACCAATTTTGTGGTTTTACTTTAGTAAATTTGATATATAATAGCATCTAATTCTGTGTAGAATTGAATTCTACTCATTTAATTCTTCTTATGCCAGTTATATAATATTTTAATTGATGGTGGCTTTGTAAATGTTTTAATATCTCGTAGAACTAGTTCTGCCCTCAATATTATTTTTTCTTTTAGCATTTTATTTGATAGTCCTATCATTTTATTCTTTTTTCTTTTCCAAACCTCTAAATAACTACTGACATTTTGACTGGAATTAAACATATAAATTAGTTTTAAACTTCCAGAGAAGACCAAAGATGACCAAAAGACACATGAAAAGATGCTCAATGTCTCTAAGTATTACAGAAATACAAATCAAAATTACAATGAGATATCACCTCACAATAGTTAGAATAGCCATCATCAAAAAGTCTACAAACAATAAATGCTGGAGAGCGTGGAAACAGGGAACCCTCCTACACTATGGGTGGGAATTTTCATTGGTTCAACCCCTAAGGAGAACATGATGGAGTTTCCTTAAAAATTTTAAAATAGAGCTACTGCATGATCCATCAGTCCCACACCTGGGCATATATCCAGAGAAAATCATTGTTTAAAAGGAAAAATATACACCCTTGTTCATTGCAGCATGTAGCCAAGACATGGAAACAACCTACATGTACATTGACAGAGGGGTGGATAAAGATGTCATACATATACACAATGGAATGTCACTCATCCATCAAAAACAATGAAATAACGCCATCTGCAGAAACATGGATGGATTCATAGATTATCATGCTAAGTGAAGCAAGTCAGAGAAAGACAAAAAGCATACGCTATCACTTAAATGCAGAATCACAAGAAAAAAAATGATACAAACAAACTTGCTTAAAATCAGAAACAGACTTACAGACTTAGTAAACAAATTTAAGCTTACCAAAGGGGAAAGGTTGGGAAAAGAGATAATTTTAGAGTTTGGGACTGACATAGACACACTATTATATTTAAAAGACCTATTGTATAGCATAGGGAGCTTTGCTCAAGATTCTATAATAACCTAAATGGGAAAAGAATTTGAAAAAAGATTACATATATGTATGTGTGTATACACACACACACACACACACACACATATATGACTGAATCACTTTGTTATATACCTGAAATTAACACAATGTTGCAAATTAACTATCAGTTCAGTTCAGTCACTCAGTCTGTCTGACTCTTTGCAGCATAGTCCAATATAAAATAAAAATGGAAAAGGTACAGACATCCCAATGTTCACTGAAGCACTACTTATAACAGCCTAGACATGGAAGCAATCTAAGTGTCCATTAACAGATGAATGGAGGGAAGGAAGATGTAATATATGTATATAGTAGACTATTACTCAGCCATAAAAAAGGATGAAATAATGCCATTTGCAGCAACATAGATGCACCTAGAGATTATCATGCTGACTGAAGTAGGTCAGACAGAGACAAATACCAAATGACATCACTTATATGTGGAATAAAAAAAAAAAGATACAAATGAACTTATACAAAAAACAGAAATAGAGTCACAAACATAGAAAACAAATATATGGTCACCAAATAGGAAAGGCAGGGATAAATTAGGAGTTTGGGACTAACATATACACATTACTATATAAAATATATAACCAACAAGGACCTATTATATAGCACAGAGAAGTATACTCAATATTTTACAAAAAACTGTAAGAGAATCTGAAAAAGAATATATATATGTATAACTGAACACTTTGGTGTATACCTGAAACACAACAAAACATTGTAAACCAATCATACTTGAATAATTTTTTTTTAATTTAAAAATGTGTTTTTAGAAAATGCCAAAATTATTTAAAAGAGCCATACACATCTTGCTAAGTTTATTTCTACATTGTTAGCCTTAACTTCCCTGGTGGCTCAGACGGTAAAGCGTCCGCCTACAATGCGGGAGGCCTGGGTTCGATCCCTGGGTTGGGAAGATCCCCTGGAGAAGGAAATGGCAACCCACTCCAGTACCCTTGCCTGAAAATAATCCCATGGACAGAGCAGCCTTGTAGGCTACAGTCCATGGGGTCGCAAAGAGTCGGACACTACTGAGCTACCCTATATGTATGTATGTATATATATGTATGTCCTTTTAAATAAAACTTTTAACATAGGCATTGCAGAAACATGAAAATGGTTCTGAATTTTCATTTTGTTGATGTTGTTTCTCTTCTGGCTACTTAAATATGTACCTTTGGTCTTCCCAGGAAAATTAAGTTGTATGCAAACAAACATAATTTTATCTCTTTTCTTCCAATATATATTCATTTTTCTTTCATATCTTATATCCAGAATAAAACCTACAAAGCTATTTTTATTATGAAAGGTAATAATGGTCATCCTAGTTTAGCTCTTGCCCTTTGCTTGTAGTATTTTTATAGTTTAAATGTTAGCTGAGGTTTTAATGTGTCTATTAATACACAAAAAATTATTTTACTATTCTCAGTCTTATTAGGAATGGTTATTAACACCAGCAAATTTTTTTTCCAACAAAGGAAATATTGCATTGTATGAATTATTTACAGTGAAGCTACCTTTGCTTTTCTGGGAATAATTCTAACTGGTGATATCATGGAATTCACTCACAATACTTCTAGTTTTTATTTACTAGTGATTCCCTAGCAGGTTAGTGTCTCTATTTAAAGGGACATTCTCCCATAACAATAGAAAATTAATTTTCCTTTTTTAAGTCTTAGTGTTCCTAAGAGATATTATAATTAAATAATGGTCAGAAAACATCTTTGAATACCTTAATTCCCCAAGTAATTTATTTATACATATAAAGATATCAGTAATTGTATAAATCTCCCATTTTAGATTTAGTTAGCAATTACTGTTCACAGAATTATAATAAAGCAGAAGTTGGTTGATGCATACTCACATATAACCTGAATATGTATAAACACACTCTATCTGATATTATAAATTTAACAAAATTATAATTTTAACAATTTTAATTATATAAAATTATAATTTTAACAAGGATTTGGTGGCAAATAAAGGCTTTTACAACTTTGGTTTGGCCTTTCCTTATCTAACACTTCCCAAGCAAATTAATTTTAGCCATTCTGGGCAGTTCCCTTAACCACTGTACTCATCCACATTTGTTTGCTTTTATTCACATCATGAGACGAGATGGTTAGATAGCATCACTGGTTCAATGGAACTTGAGCAAACTCTGGGAGACAGTGAGGGACAGAGGAACCTGGTGTGCTTCAGTCTTTGGAGTCACAAAGAGTTGGACGCAACTTAGCGAGTAAACAGCAACTCACATCATGTCTTTATTCTGAACAGTTCTTTCTACATTCTCTGCATTTCTTTCTGTTTTTGAAATCCCCCTTAATACTTATTCTATTGCCTTTCACAATCAAAATACTTTTTTCATAAGCCCCTTTTATGTTAATATTATTCACATGCCTTTGACACTAGAGTTTGAACTCATCCAGGATGATGCCAATGTCTGTTTATTTGGTATCCTCTGGGGTCACAGAATAGGAGCTCATTAACTCCAACCACTGAATGGATGCGTGGTATGAAATTCCTCATTACAAATTTACCCTGCCCTTTATATTCTAAAGAGACTGAATTTCACCTAAGGAATGTCTAATATGGAAGGATTGTTTTTCTTTGCTCTTTTATATATTCTGCTTCACTGTATTATACTGATAGAATGTTAGTGTCATTGTCTTTGTTACAGACAATGTTTTAGAGAGGCGTGATATGGATATTATCTTAAGGACACTCATGACCTCTAGTTCAACTGCAATATGAAATCATAGACTGCACTCATAAGGACAATACTGCAGTGAACCTCTCTCTATACACTTTTAAGAAACATTAAGGCGAAAATATCACATATACCCAAGCTGCCAATCCCCAGAGAGAATTTCTTTTGCATTTGTAATAAACTAAAAAGAAACTTCTTTCACAGCTGCTTTAGCATTAGGAAGAATATCTTTTCACCCATTTGACAGAGACTTATATAATCGCACGGATGTTGATCTTACTTAAATACAAGTATACAAGAAGAGGATGTAAGATTAGAAAAACAATTAAAAGAATTGATTGACTTCATAGAAGCTTTCTTTTCTTCCATAGAAATGCAAGGTAATTCAGTCATATCTTGTCAATTATTAATGCATTTTTTTTAATGCATGGATTAAAAAATGAAGTATTCTGTGTCTAGGCTCTGAATGTTGGATCTTATTTTAGATTTGCCCTTTTCATTCACTAGAGGCAGAGGGGCAACGATGAGAACAAGAAAAATAACTGCACACACAGGGCAGACAATGGCAGCCAGCAGGAGAGAAGGCAGGAAACTAAGGCAAGTGGTAGAATCAGAAGGCTGGAGGAAGTTAGATGGAAACCCCACATCCTCGTGTTTGTCTTTATATAAAACCCTGAAGAAGAAGAAAAGCAGTTAAAAGAGATTATAAATTAATGAGGTTTATAAGAATTGTATTGCCTGATAGACTAATGGCAATTTAAATAGGACTGGGTTACTTAGCGGAAACATAAAGAAAAGAAACATGATGAGAAATGCTAACATTTTAATATATAAGTACCTGAAAATTTTTAGTGGTTGATTTGTTTTGTACATGCTGGAAAAGTCAGAGGTTTAGGCAAAGGGAAAAATACCTTAGAATAAGAAAGTTATCTTAACTACAAATAAGCTACAAACCACCATGGGAATTACAAATCATGCTCAAATAAGTATGGGGGAGTCCTTGCATGGGCTTCCCTGGTAGCTCAAATGGTAAAATGTCTGCCTGCAATGTGGGAGACCTGGGTTCAATCCCTGGGTCGGGAAGATCCCCTGGAGAAGGAAATGGCAACCCACTCCAGTACTCTTGCCTGGAAAATTCCATGGATGGAGGAGCCTGGTAGGCTACAGTCCATAGGATTGCAAAGAGTAAGACATGACTGAGCAACTTCACTGGTTCACTGGTTGCATGGTGCTACAGAATATATCTTCTGTTTCTCAAAAAGTTGTGCCAAATATACTGAGGCAAATGGTTACAAAGTTTTTGAGGTTCAAGTTTAGGCAAATGGAATCAAATGTTTTTATTGTCACACAGCATTTTGAATCTGACAATGCTGTAATGACTTTTGGTTTCCAGTTAACCAAGCAAATAATTTGACTCAATTTATATGTTTATGTTGATATAGTAAACATGATTCAAACAGCACCATAATAATAGAGTATTTTGAAATCTATTACAACAAAACAAAGCATATAATTACATACTTATGCTAGTTACTGCTAGACAATAGAACATATGCACAGAATACAAATGCTCAGAACAAGATTGGTAAGCTTGATAAAATAAAAGCCCTAAATGATAGGGGTCACTACTGCAGATTCTTCAAACACAAGTTTCTCTCTTAGGATCACATCCTAACAGAAGAACATCCATCCTTTTCTCTCATGCAAATTAACAATATTGGCTACAATAAAAACTGCAAATAAGCAAATTTGGAAGAAGCAAAGAAAAAAGATATTTATTTGATTAACTTGGAGTGAAATGCAAGTGTGCTATTTGAACTGAAGACTCATGTCATCACTGATAACAGCAAGTCTATTTTACTGTGTGTGCTCAGTCACCCAGTCCTGTCTGACTCTTTGTGACCCCATGGACTGTATCTCACCAGGCTCCCCTGTCCCTGGGATTTTCCAGGCAAGTATACTGAAGTAGGTTGCCATTTCCTCCCACAAAGGACCTTCCCTACCCAGGGATCACACCTGCGTCTCCTGTGTCTTATGCACTGGCTGGAGGATTTTTTACCACCGTGCCACCTGGGAAGCACTTTTAACAATTTCCTATTTGGTCCTTCTATTCTTTTTGACCCTATCTTTTTTTTTTTCTTTTGACTCAGCCTCAACTAGACTTTCAAATATCAGTTTGATTGGCATAATTCCATACTATTATGCTTTTGAATTTAAATCCAGTGAGTTTGTGAAGTGAATGAAGTCGCTCAGTTGTGTCTGACTCTTTGTGACCCCATGGACTGTAGCCTGCCAGGGCCCTCCATCCATGGGATTTTCCAGGCAAGAATACTGGCGTGGGTTACAATTTCCCTCTCCAGGGGATCTTCCCGAGTGAGCTTATTCAACAATAAAATATGGACAACTTGGCTCTGTGAAATATGAGCTAAAATATACTTTATAATAATCACGATCCATAAAATAACTATCACAATTTCAGTAATTTAGCCAATAGTATAGAGTCCTGATGAACAAAATGAAATCAGCCAAATTCGTGAATGTTTCACTTTGAATGTATTAGTCTCACCATCAAGCTTTGTAGATGCACATCCCTCACTCACTGTGCCTGCAACAATAGTCACTTTTGCCGGGAATTACGCCTTGAAGAACAGGAGTTCACAGATAACCAATACATTCTTAAAAATCACCATTTCTTTACATTTGGTATCATTTAAATAGTAACATACTGACAATTCAGAAGAGGGGGGAAAAAAAGCACAATGCAGCTAAACTTCATAAAACTATTTATAAACCTTCAGAAACAATAGTTCCCAGACTTGACCATACTATTTCAGTCTCATAATTGAATTCCAAGGTCATTTTAATGCAAATATATTATTAAGGTTGGTGCAAACATAATTGCAGTTTAGGACTGTGAATTTTAAATATAACTTTAAATAACTTAAAGCATTATAAATCGAACACATCTTTATTAATCAAAATAGGAAACACAATCAACACATTTTTGCCAACAAGAAACAAGTTTGTTTATTCCTGTAGCATAAAAATCCTGCTTTGGAATTCGATGAAATCTTGGAAAGCATTCCTTGCCACCTGCTGATTCTGGAAGCATTTTCCCTGCAAAAAGTTGTTGAGATGCTTAAAGAAGTGGTGGTCAATTGGTGAGAAGTCAAGTGAATATGGTGGATGAGGCAAAATTTCATAGACCAATTCATTCAACTTTTGAAGCATTGGTTGTACAATGTGCAGTCAGGGGCTGTTTTCAGCTTGCTGAGCGTGTTTCTCAGATGTAATGGTTTTGTTAGGGGAAGCACACTGACTGAAACCGCCCACCCTGGGCAGGCTCTTTAGTAACCATTCACATGAGTTGTTTTATGACAGGAGCTCCTGGTAGGGAACACGGAACTAATAAGCCACCACCAACCGAAAGAGTTCGGGAAAGGTCAAAAGAAGACACTGCGTGTCCATCCACTTCCCAGAATCCCTCTCGCTAGCATCCATCTTGGCTGAGCGATGCATGCGCCACCAGGAAAGACTCTGAACTAGAACAATTGGCCAAAGACAACCGGAAATTAATCCCATCATCATAAAACCCAAGACTGCGAGCCACGTGGCAGAGCAGTCCTCCTGGGTTCCCTTACCCTCCTGCTCTCCACCAGAGCGCCCTTTCCCAATAAAATCTCTTGCTTAGTCAGCACATGTGTCTCCTCGGACAATTCACTTCTGAGTGTTAGACAAGAGCCCAGTTTCAGGCCCTGGAAGGGGTCCCCCTTCCTGCAACAGTTTCACCAGGATTCAGAAAGTTGTAGTGGATCAGAGGGGCAGCAGACCACCAAACAGTGAGCATGGGCCCTTGTGGGAGCAAGTTTGGCTTTGGGAGATGCTTTGGATCTTCTTCTCCATCCAATCACTGAGCTGGTGCTCATTGGTTGTCATATAAAATCCACTTTTAATCACATCACATTCTGGTCAAGAAATAATTTATTGTTGTTACATAGAATAAGAGAAGACAATGCTTCAAAAGGCTTTGACTTGTGGTCAGCTTATGAGGCACCCACTTATCAAGCTTTTTCACCTTTCCACTTGCTTTAAATGCCAAATAACCATAGAATGGTCAACATAGAGTTCTTCAGCAACTTCTCACGTAGTTGTTAGAGGATTAGCTTCATCGATCCTCTCAGTGGGTCATTGTCAACTTCTGATGGCTGACCACTGCTCTCCTCATCTTCAAGGTTCTTGTCTCCTTTGCAAAACTTTTTTTTTTTACTTTTATTTATTTATTTAACTTTAGAATATTGTATTGGTTTTGCCATACACTGACTTGAATCCGCCATGGGTGTACATGTGTTCCCCATCCTGAACCCCCCTCCCACCTCCCTCCCCATCCCATCCCCCTGGGTTATCCCAGTGCACCAGCCCCGAGCACCGTGTATCATGCATCAGACCTGGACTGGCGATTCATTTCAAATATGTTAATTTATATGTTTCAATGCCATTCTCCCATATCATCCCACCCTTGCCCTCTCCCACAGAGTCCAAAAGACTGTTCTATACATCTGTGTCTCTTTTGTTGTCTCGCATACAGGGTTATAATTACCATCTTTCTAAATTCCATATATATGTGTTAGTATATTGTATTGGTGTTTCTCTTTCTGGCTTACTTCACTCTGTATAATAGGCTCCAGTTTCATCCACCTCATTAAACTGATTCAAATGTATTCTTTTTAATGGCTGAGTAATATTCCATTGTGTATATGTACCACAGCTTTCTTATCCATTCACCTGCTGATGGACATCTAGGTTGCTTCCATGTCCTGGCTATTATAGACAGTGCTGCAATGAACATTGGGGTGCACGTGCCTCTTTCAATTCTGGTCTCCTCTGTGTGTATGCCCAGCAGTGGGATTGCTGGGTCATATGGCAGTTGTATTTCCAGTTTTTAAAGGAATCTCCACACTGTTCTCCATAGTGGCTGTACTAGTTTGCATTACCACCAAGAGTGTAAGAGGGTTCCCTTTTCTCCACACCCTCTCCAGCCACCACTGTGCTGTATGTTTGTTAGCACTTCTGGGCCAAATGCATTGTTGATGTGGCAAGTTGTTTCCTCTGCTTTATGACTCATTTTGAACTTGAATAAAAGAAACACTCAAATTTGCTCTTTGTCTAACTTCATTTCCCTAATCTAAAATAAATATACAATAAACAGCAAGTAATAAGTCATTAGCAAAAAACATAAAGGAAGATATATGTGTTAAAATGTCTATAACATAACCACATTTATTTAAGAAAATATTACAGTATCAAATGCCAAAGTTCAACCGTGCAAAACCACAAATACTTCTGCATCAATCTAATACATTGGACTATTATAGCTTTTGAAATATCTTTAATTTGAAAATGAGTGTTTATATTACTAAAATGATTTCAAATTGAGATGTTGATACATGTGCACAGGTGTCTAGTTTTTGCTGCCCCATAAGCCCATAAAAATGAATGCTAATATATAAGAATAAAAGAAATTTTACATGTGGGTTCTAAACCAAGAAATGGTGTTATTCCCAGGCAGAAACATCAGTACTTTTCAACGGTCATGTAACTGGGCTGAAGAAGACCCTGAGGGTCAATCTTTTGAGTTCTAAGTAAAATTCTACTTAAGAAATAAGAGGAGTAGCTCCTAGTCAATTCCCAGAAAAAGCCCTTCAATCAAAGAGGTTGGGTGTGAGAAGAGATGGAGCCTGAACAAAGCAGACCCCATATAAACAGATTATTCTTCACTGTCACAGATTGGCTTCATCTGGAAGTATCTGGTTAGGGAAGTACCAAAGCCCATTTCAAATCCAGTGGCTGAAGGAAGCAAAACTGGAAGAGGTCAGCAAATTGCAGTGAGGTGCCACAGGGAGTATGATAGAAGCACCAGGAACAGCAGAATCTTGTCTGTGAGATGTCAAACTTGTCATAGTAAGGAGGGGAGGACATGACAGGAGATCTGTCACAGTCTAAAGAAAAAGTTTAGGAGAAAAATTATTTCTGAATTTGCCCACAGTTGTAACCCCACACCCATTTTCTACATAACTAGGACTTAAATATGCAATGTAACTAGGCAACACTTCAATATTTGTCCAAGCTCACTGACAAAACTCAGATGTTTAAGAAGAACCTGCAGTATAAGAGCCTGCAGAACTGTTCAGTGAGGGCTACTGGGTTCATTTACATAAAAAAGAGAAAAATAATAATAAAATTTTAACTCACAGTTAAAATAAGATTTTGGAAAATATTGCATCAAAGAAATGAAAGAAAGAATAGAAGTGGAACAATGCATAATGAGAAAAATTAATGGCTAGAGATAAAAATATGATTTTCAAATTTAAAATTGGAATAGGGAGGGGGAGAAGCCAATATGGCGGAGGAATAGGACAAGGAGACCACTTTCTCCCCTACAAATTCATCGAAAGAACATTTGAACACTGAGCAAACTTCACAAAACAATGTCTGGCCACTAGCAGAAGACATCAGGCGCCCAGAGAAGCAGCCCATCGTCTTCGAAAGGAGGTAGGACAAAATATAAAAGATAAAAGAGAGACAAAAGAGCTAGGGACAGAGACCCATCCCAGGAAGGGAGTCATAATAGAGGAAGTTTCCAAACACCAGGAAACTCTCTCACGGGCGGGTCTGGGGGAAGTTTTCTAATCTCGGAGGGCAACCTAACTGGGAGGAAAAATAAATAAAACCCACAGATTACATGCCTAAAAGCAATTGCCAGCAGAAAAGTACCCCAGATGCCCGCATCCGCCACCAGCAAGTGGGGGCAGAACGGAGAGGAGCGGGCAGCATTGCTTAGGGTAAGGACCGGGCCTGAATGCCCTGAGGACAATCGGAGGGAGTTAACATGAGATAGCAACTTAAACTGTGGGATAGCAAGAGAGAGAGAGAAAATTAACTGGCCTGAACACACTGCTGGCCGGTAGAACAAAGGGACTGAGCAATTCCAGAGATGAGCTAGCCAGCAGCGGACCGGCCCATGCCTGCCAGAGGCAGGAGGCAGGGGGGAGGGGAAAGGGGCAAACTCAGCCCCAGAGACGGCACCCCTATCAAACTGCAGACAGGCCTCCAGTTTCTAACCAAAGACTTCCTGAGATTCTGGATGGTCGACATCCGCCGGGAGGGTCGTGGCTAGAGGCCAGCTACTGAGAATAGACACAAGGCGCACACACCCGACAGGCTCAGAAACTGAGGCTGGGACCACGGAGGGGAGAAGGCGCACCGCACCCGGGGAGAGTGCACCCGTCAAGCTCCTGGCTGTCTGAGCTGCACGGGTCGGGGAAGGCACAAAACGCAGGCCCAGCCGAGTCCGTGCTTTTGTGTAGTACCCGAAAACTGGAACCACAGGCAATGCAGGGGCCCGCTCCATATAGAGCAGCCAGGAGTCTGAGCAATGTAGACAGGGAAAGCACACAGCCGTGAGCGGGAGCAAACCCAGTGTGGCCAGAACACTGCGAGTGCTCCCCACACACAGCGATATCTGTCTGCAGCGCCCCACCCTCCCCGCAGCAGGACTGAACCAGCGAACCTGAACAAGAGACCACCTCCGCACGCCTGTGTCAGGGCGGAAATTAGACACTGAAGAGACCGGCAAACAGAAGCTAAATAAACAAAGGGAACCACTTCAGAAGGGACCTGTGCAACAGATTAAAATCCCTGTAGGTAACACGGACTACACCAGAAGGGGCCTATAGATATCGAGAAGTGTAAGCTGGAACAAGGAGCTATCTGAAACTGAACTGAACCCACACTGACCGCAACAGCTCCAGACAATTCCTAGATATAGTTTTACTTTTTTTTTTAATTAAAAAAATTTTTTTTCTATTCTTTTCTATTTTTATTTTTTCTCTTTTATTTTCTTTTAAAATTCCCTATTACTCCCCCATTACTCCTTAACTTTCATTTTCATTTTCAAATATTTTTACTATTTTTTTTAACTAGGAAAATAATTTTTTTCTTTTTTTCTCTTATTTTCTTTTAAAGTCCTGTATTACTCCTTAATTTTCATTTTCATTTCACTATAACCTTGCAAAAAAAAAAAAGGAGATGCCCTATTTTTAAACCAAACTTCATATATATTGCTAAAATTTTTGTGTTTTTGTTTTTAATATTGTATTTTTAAGAGTCTAACCTCTATTCTAGATTTTTATTCTTTGTTTTTCAGTATTTGATATCAATTTTGGACATTTAAGAATCCAATATTCAGTACCCATTTTTATTCAGGAGTGTGTTGATTACTCTCCCACTTTTGACTCTGTTTTCTACCTCAGAACACCTCTATTTCCTCCTTTCCCCTTTTCTTCCCAATCCAATTCTGTGAATCTCTGGGTTTCTGGGCTACGGAGAACACAATGGGAACAGACAACTGCGTAGATCTGTCTCTCTCCTCTTCAGGCCCCCTTTTTCTCCTCCTACTCAACTCTATCTCCCTCCTCCCTCTCCTCTTCTTCATGTAACTCTGTGAACTTCTATGGGTGTCCCTCACGGGGGAGAATCTTTTCATCATTAACCTAGAAGATTTATTATCAGTGCTGTATAGTTGGAGAAGTCTTGAGACTACTGGAAGAATAAAACTAAAATCCAGAGGCAGGAGACTTAAGCCCCAAACCAAAGAAGACCAGAAACCTTCTGACTACATCGAACATTAAGTAATAAGAGACCATCCAAAAGCCTCCATACCTACACTGAAACCAACCACCACCCAAGAGCCAATAAGTTCCAGAGCAAGTCATACTACGCGAATTCTCCAGCAATGCAGGAACATAGCCCTGAGCGTCAACTTACAGGCTGCCCGAAGTCACACCTAACACATAGACCCATCTCAAAACTCATTACTGGACACTCCATTGCACTCCAGAGTGAAGAAATCCAGTTCCATACACCAGAACACTGACACAAGCTTCCCTAACCAGGAAACCTTGACAAGCCAATCGTCTAACCCCACCCACTGGGTGAAACCTCCACAATAAAAAGGAACCACAGACCTCCAGAATACAGAAAGCTCACTCCAGACACAGCAATCTAAACAAGATGAAAAGGTAGAGAAATACCCAACAGGTAAAGGAACATGAAAAATGCCCACCAAGTCAAACAAAAGAGGAGATAGGGAAACTACCTGAAAAAGAATTTAGAATAATGATAATGAAAATGATCCAAAATCTTGAAAACAAAATGGAGTTACAGGTAAATAGCCTGGAGACAAAGATTGAGAAGATGCAAGAAATGTTTAATAAGGACCTAGAAGAAATAAAAAAGTCGAATAGAAATGAATAATGCAATAAATGAGATCAAAAACACTCTGGAGGGAACCAAGAGTAGAATAACAGAGATAGAAGACAGGATAAATGGGGTAGAAGATAAAATGGTGGAAATATATGAAGTAGAGAGGAAAAAAGAATCAAAAGAAATGAGGACAACCTCAGGGACCTCTGGGACAATGTGAAATGCCCCAACATTTGAATCATAGGACTCCCAGAAGGAGACAAAAAGAAAGGCCATGAGAAAATACTTGAGGAGATAATAGCTGAAAACTTCCCTAAAATGGGGAAGGAAACAGTTACACAGGTCCAAGAAACCCAGAGAGACCCAAACAGGATAAACCCAAGGTGAAACATCCCAAGACACATATTATTCAAATTAACAAAGATCAAATACAAAAAACAAATATTAAAAGCAGCAAGGGAGAAACAATAAATAACACACAAAGGGATTCCCATAAGGATAACAGCTGATCTATCAATAGAAACCCTCCAGGCCAGAAGGGAATGGCAGGACATACTTAAAGTAATGAAAGAGAATAACCTACAACCTAGATTACTGTACCCAGCAAAGATCTTATTCAGATATGAAAGAGAATTCAAAAGCTTTAGAGACAAGCAAAAACTGAGAGAATTCAGCACCACCAAACCAGCTCTTCAACAAATGCTAAAGGATCTTCTCTAGACAGGAAACACAGAAAGGTTGTATAAACCTGAACCCAAAACAACAAAGTAAATGTCAACAGGACCATATCTATCAATAATTAACTTAAATGTGAATGAGTTGAATGCCCCAACCAAAAGACAAAGACTGGCTGAATGGATACAAAAATAAGACCCCTAAATATGCTGTCTACAAGAGACCCACCTCAAAACAGAGACACATACAGCCTAAAAGTGAAGGGCTGGAAAAAAATATTTCACACAAACGGAGACCAAAAGAAAGCAGGAGTTGCAATACTCATATCAGATAAAATTGACTTTAAAATAAAGGCTGTGAAAAGAGACAAAGAAGGACACTACATAATGATCAAAGGATCAATCTAAGAAGAAGATATAGCAATTATAAATATATATGCACCCAACATAGGAGCACCACAATATGTAAGGCAAATGCTAATGAGTATGAAAGAGGAAATTAATAGTAACACAATAATAGTGGGAGACTTTAATACCCCACTCACAACTATGGAGAGATAAACTAAACAGAAAATTAACAAGGAAACACAAAATTTAAATGGCACAACGGACACAATTGATATCTATAGGACATTTCACCTGAAAACAATCAAACTTCACCTTTTTCTCAAGTGCACACAGAGCCTTCTCCAGAATAGATCACATCCTGGGCCATAAATCTAGTCTTGGAAAATTAAAAAAAAAGAATTGAAATCATTCCAGTCATCTTTTCTGACCACAGTGCAGTAAGATTAGATCTCAATTAAAGGAAAAAAATTATTAAAAATTCAAACATATGGAGGCTAAATAGCACGCTTGTGAATAACCAACAAATCATAGAAGAAATCAAAAAAGAAGTCAAAATATGCATAGAAATGAGTGAAAATGAAAACACAACAACCCAAAACCTATGGGACACTGTAAAAGCAGTGCTAAGGGGAAGGTTCATAGCATTACAGGCTTACCTCAAGAAACAAGAAAAAAAGTCAAATAAATAACCTAACTCTACATCTAAAGCAACTAGAGAAGGAAGAAATGAAGAACCCCAGGGTTAGCAGAAGGAAAGAAATCTTAAAAATTAGGGCAGAAATGAATGCAAAAGAAACTAAAGTGACCATAGCAAAAATCAACAAAGCTAAAAGCTGATTTTTGAAAAAAAAAATAAACAAAATTGATAAACTGTTAGCAAGACACAGTAAGAAACAAAGGGAGAAGAACCAAATTAACAAAATTAGAAAAGAAAATGTAGAGATCACAACAGATAACACTGAAATACAAAGGATGATAAGAGACTAGTACTAGCAGCTCTATGCCAATAAAATGGACAACTTGGAAGAAATGGACAAATTCTGAGAAAAGTATAACCTTCCAAAACTGAACCAGGAAGAAATAGAAGATCTAAACAGACCCATCACAAACAAGGAAATCGAAACTGGAATCAGAAATCTTCCAGCAAACAAAAGCCCAGGACCAGATGGCTTCACAGCTGAATTCTACCAAAAATTTAGAGAAGAGCTAACACCTGTCTTACTCAAACTCTTCCAGAAAATTGCAGAAGAAGGTTAACTTCCAAACTCATTCTATGAGGCCACCATCACCCTAATTCCAAAACCAGACAAAGATGCCACAAAAAAAGAAACCTACAGGTCAATATCACTGATGAACATAGATGCAAAAATCCTTAACAAAATTCTAGCAAACAGAATCCAACAACATATTAAAAAAATCATACATCATGACCAAGTGAGTTTTATCCCAGGAATGCAAGGATTCTTTAATATCCACAAATCAATCAATGTAATACACCACATTAACAAATTGAAAGATAAAAACCATGATTATCTCAATAGATGCAGAGAAAGCCTTTGACAAAATTCAACACTCATTTATGATTAAAACTCTCCAGAAAGCAGGAATAGAAGGAACATACCTCAACACAATAAAAGCTATATATGACAAACGCACAGCAAGCATTATCCTCAATGGTGAGAAACTGAAAGCATTTCCCCTGAAATCAGGAATAAGACAAGGGTGCCCTCTCTCACCGATACTATTCAACATAGTTTTGGAAGTTTTGGCCACAGCAATCAGAGCAGAAAAAGAAGTGAAAGGAATCCAGATAGGAAAAGAAGAAGTGAAACTCACGCTGTTTGCAGATGACATGATCCTCTACATAGAAAACCCTAAAGACTCTACCAGAAAATTACTAGAGCTAATCAACGAATATAGTAAAGTTGCAGGATATAAAATTAACACACAGAAATCCCGTGCATTCCTATACACTAACAATGAGAAAACAGAAAGAGAAATTAAGGAAACAATACCATTCACCATTGCAACAAAGAATAAAATACTTAGGAGCATATCTATCTAAAGAAACAAAAGACATATACATAGAAAACTAAGAAACACTGATGAAAGAAATCAAAGAGGACACAAACAGATGGAGAAATATACCGTGTTCATGGATTGGAAGAATCAATATTGTGAAAATGACTATACTACCCAAAGCAACCTATAGATTCAATGCAATCCCTATCAAGCTACCAACAGTATTTTTCACAGAATTAGAACAAATAATTTCACAATTTGTATGGAAATACAAAAAACCTCGAATAGCCAAAGTAATCTTGAGAAAGAAGAATGGAACTGGAGGAATCAACCTCCCTGACTTCAGACTCTACTACAAAGCCACAGTCATCAACACAGTATGATACTGGCACAAAGACAGAAATATAGATCAATGGAACAGAATAGAAAGCCCAGAGATAAATTCATGAACCTGTGGACACCTTATCTTCAACAAAGGAGGCAAGGATATACAATGGAAAAAAGACAACCTCTTTAACAAGTGATGCCGGGAAAACTGGTCAACCACTTGTAAAAAATGAAACTAGAACACTTTCTAACACCATACACAAAAATAAACTCAAAATGGATTAAAGATCTAAATGTAAGACCAGAAACTATAAAACTCCTAGAGGAGAACATAGGCAAAACACTCTCCAACATAAATCACAGCAGGAACGTCAATGACACACCTCCCAGAATATTGAAAATAAAAGCAAAAATAAACAAATGGGACCTAATGAAACTTAAAAGCTTTTGCACAACAAAGGAAACTATAAGTAAGGTGAAAAGAAAGCTCTCAGATTGGGAGAAAATAATAGCCAATGAAGAAACAGACAAAGGATTAATCTCAAAAATATACAAGCAACTCCTGCAGCTCAATTCCAGAAAAATAAATGACCCAATCAAACAATGGGCCAAAGAACTAAACAGACATTTCTCCAAAGAAGACATACAGATGGCTAACAAACACATGAAAAGATGCTCAATATCACTCAATTTCAGAGAAATGCAAATCAAAACCACAATGAGGTACCATTACACGCCAGTCAGGATGGCTGCTATCCAAAAGTCTACAAGCAATAAATGCTGGAGATGGTGTGGAGAAAAGGGAACCCTCTTACACTCTTGGTGGGAATGCAAACTAGTATAGCCACTATGGAGAACAGTGTGGAGATTTCATAAAAAACTGGAGATAGAACTGCCATATGACCCAGCAATCCCACTTCTGGGCATACACACCGAGGAAACCAGATCTAAAAGAGACACGTGCACCCCAGTGTTCATCACAGCACTGTTTATAAAAGCCAGGACATGGAAGCAACCTAGATGCCCATCAGTAGACGAATGGATAAGGAAGCTGTGGTACATATGCACCATGGAATATTACTCAGCCATTAAAAGGAATTCATTTGAATCAGTTCTAATGAGATGGATGAAACTGGAGCCTATTATACAGAGTGAAGTAAGCCAGAAAGATAAAGACCAATACAGTGTACTAACACATATATATGGAATTTAGAATGATGGTAATGATAACCCTATATACAAAACAGGAAAAGAGACACACAGATGTACAGAACAGATTTTTGGACTCTGTGGGATAAGGCGAGGGTGGGATGTTTGAGAGAACAGCATCGAAACATGTATATTATCTAGGGTGAAACAGATCACCAGCCCAGGTTGGATGCATGAGACAAGTGCTCAGGCCTTGTACACTGGGAAGACTCAGAGGGATTGGGTAGAGAGGGAGATTGGAGGGGGAATCGGGATGGAGAATATATGTAAATCCATGGCTGATTCATGTCAATGTATGCCAAAAACCACTACAATATTGTAACGTAATTAGCCTCCAACTAATAAAAGTAAATTGAAAAAAATAAAATAAAATTGGAATAGAGGAAGTGAATATCAGATTGGATACTATGGAAATATCAAATAAGTAAACCAGAAGACAAACTCAAGAAATTCTCTCAGAACTCACAGGAAAAACAATAAAGAATAATAATGGTAATAATTGTTCAGAGATCTGAAAGGTGTCCGAGAAGATCAAAACTACTTAACAATAGAAATTTCAGAAGAATGATAAAAAAGAAAAAATCAGTGAAATCAATCTCCCCAAACTTATTAAATACCTGAGAATATATTGATAGGTTTAAATGCTCAGGATCTCCCCAAAATGAAACAATAGAGAGCTACATTTTTAACACAGTAAGTTTTTTGAATTTCAAGGTAAATGGAAAATCTCTCCACTTATCTGTGTTTGAAATAAAGAGAAGGTTTACTTCAAACTTTGCTTCTGTGCTACTAAATATGACAAAGCAATGTAGCATTATGTTCAAAGTTTTTGGAGAAAATGTTTATTACTCAGTAGTATCAGATGGTAAAGAATCCACCCTCAATGAGGGAGGTCTGTGTTCAGTCCATAGGTTGGGAAGATTCCCTGGAGGAGGGCTTGGCAACCCACTCCAATATTCTTGCCTGGAGAATTCCATGGACAGAGGAACCTGGGGGGCTACAGTTTATGGGCTCGCAAAGAGTTGGACACGACTGAAACGACTTTGCACCACACAGCACATAGTGCTTGTGTGTGAAGGCAATAGAATATGTTTATAGTATACAAGGTATGTTAAATACATTTCTGTTCAGGATAATTACTTAAAGCCTGTCTCTAGCTACTTGGGAGATAAAATAATGAAACCAAGCAAATATTCATCATGCTATAAGGATAAATTGCTTGATATTAAAATGACATAGAACAAAATATAAATATCAATGATTATTGCTGGTTATAAATCCTATGCAAATCAAAAAATGTCTTAAAAAGAATAGATATAAATATGAAAAACAAAGTAAAATGGATTTAGCAATCAGATTACATGAATAAGGGCTTCCCGGTGGCTGAGATGATAAAGAATCTGCCTGCAATGCAGGAGAACTGGGCTCAGTCCCTGGGTCTAGATGATACCTTGGAGAAGGGAATAGTTACCCACTCCAGTATTCTTCCCTGGTGAATTCCATGGACAGTTGAGTCTGATAGGTTATGGTCCATGGAGTTGCAAAGAGTCAGACACGACTTGAGTAATGCTTCATATGAATAAAAACTGAAAGTAATATAAGTGAAGGGAAAAGGTACTAAAAGTTTTCCTTGGACAGGAAATAATCAATGCAGTCAATATAGGAAATGAAATGATTATAGGACCTAGCAAAATTGCAGCCAAGATCATCCTTTAAGTCTTTTATAATTCTAAACACATAAATTGTATATAAATACAACAGCAGAGAAGCAAAATCAAAGAATTAAAAAAGTATTGTCACATTTTGTTACAAAATAAAGGAGTCAAGTAAATTGAGGGATCTCTGTCATTTAGAACTAAACCTCTCAAAGAACTACCAATGGAAACATGAAACAAAGCAATACCACAGAAATCTGAAATGTCCCATGTCTTCAAATATAATTTGAAGTTTTGTGACTTTCTAACTAGATTGTTCATATTGATAAAAAATAACTATCAGTTACAAAACATGTATTCTTTTTTGAGCCTTTGAGTTTTAATACAAACTTATTGAAGGAAATGTTTATACCTAATTTATTTTTGCAATTTGCCACAAAGTATATAGCACATGCTAAGCACCCAAGTATTTGAGTGACTGAATGAAAGTTCATTATAAAGATCATTTAAATGTTTTTGTGTACTTCTTTATAAAGGTGAGTTTATAACTTTAGAAACATTTAAATTAATTTAAAAACCATTCGGTCATGCATTTATTCAGGGCACATATTCTTTAAAAAATAAAAGTCAAATCTGTGTTGTATTTATAGACTGTTAGTTCTATTTATTGAGAGAGAGTGAGAGACCCAGAGGTAAAGGCTGAATCTCAATGAATGGAACAGAGGAAAGCAGGTCACTGTGCTTTCCAACATATTACACTTCCAGCTACAAACACCACAAACTTTGCTGGGGGAAAAAAAAGCTTTCCTTTTTCTTCTATTCTTCACATAAAGCCAGAATGATCTTTTCAAAACATGAATCAGTTCATGTCACTGCCTCACTTTTTAAACCTTCTAATGACTTCCTATTATACTTAGGATTCAATCCAAACTTCTAAGTCTGCAAAATCCTCTCTTACCAAGCCATTGCCTGCTCTTTCACCTCATTGTCTCACAGCTCTTTTGTCCTTGGTCACAACATTCTAGACTCCCTAACATTCTTTTTCTTTTTTTTTCCCTTCCTCAAAAGTTTCAGTCTTAGTTCTTACAATTTTTTTCTTCTAGGGACACTTTTTCCTATGACCTTCATATTGCTGATTTCCTTCCATTATTTAAGGCTCAACACTAAATTTTCTAAAAGACCCAACCTGATAATACTGTCTAGAGAGGTCAGACCTCCATAACCCCTCCATGTGCCAAGACTCTCTTATATTTTCCTCTTAAAACTGATCACCAGTTGACATAATCTCATGTTTGTGCAGTTTATTTGTTAATTGTCTGTCTCCCTTCTGTGACATTCCATTAAAACATACACTCCTTGAGAGGAGAGATATTACATATATTGCTCAACCTGTAACCACATCTACGACAATGAAATACTGGAATGGATGAATGTAGAAATCATTTTTTTAAACTTAAGCTCAGAAAATATTGGCCAGGGGAAATTTCAGGAGTACATATAGTAGCCAACTAATAGTGATATTAATCACTTCTAATATAACAATAATCATATATGCTCGAAGCAATCTTTTGTATTCATTTAAGTAATGATTGACTAATCAAAAGATTAATGAAGACCATTTAAATCACATGTAATTAATTGTACATTGATAGTGCTCAGTGCTGTTGAGCAGCCAACAAAAAGATATTTGAAGCAAACTTCTAGTCTTAAAATTAGTGACTCTTCCCCGGGCAGCATATCAGTATCAATAGCAGAAGCAATCAGACTTTGGAGGATTCAGACAAAGAGCACATGTGAAGATGGAAGCTCTTTATACAGGCTACAGGATCAGATTTTTGAAACTAATAGAAGACAGAAATATAGCCTGATAACTAGAGTGGGGTTTCACTTCAATGTTTGTGTGATGGTCTGTTGTTTATTTGATATGTAGGTTTATTTGTTTGCTTACCTGTGAAAGGAACAGAGAGTAAATGAAGTATTTTTTTAAGGGCACTGTCAAAGGAACCCAAAGAAAATGGGAGGGGGATACAAAAGAGGAATTGAATGGACAACGCTCAGTGTCACCTGCAGTCTGAAGTTATCACTCAGTCGTGTCCGACTCTCTGCGACCACATGGACTGTAGCCTACCAAGCTCCTCTCTCCATGGGATTCTCCAGGCAAGAAAACTGGAGTGGGTTGCCGTTTCCTTCTCCAGGGGATCTTCCCGACACAGGAATCGAACCCGGGTCTCCCTCATTGGAGGCAGACACTTTAACCTCTGAGCCACCAGGGAAGCAGTCTAACTGGGACTTAAATCTGAAATGAATGGTTAAATTTGCACTTCTCAATTTGATTACTATCAACATAGTCTAGAAACATTCATCCTTTCTAAGCAGTCTTCCAGATACATGGAAAAAATTAAAACAGCTTTCAAATGTACATTTGTATTTCAAATCATTAGCATCTGAAACCAGGAGAATATGGCTATCCCATGAAAAATACTGATAAAATTATTCATCCTTAATTGATTCCCTAGGTCATTATCAAATATGTACAGTATGTAGGAACACCTCATACCAAGGCAATTATTTTATGCCATTTTTCATAATTGTCTCATGGACATATTGTTACCAAAAAAAAAAAAAAAAAAAAAACCCTCTGACCTTCCTATAATCAGTGACCAAAATCTGTATTTAAGGCTCTCTGCAGTGTTTGCATTTTGCATAGTTTTGTATAGTTTTGCATTTTTAATAAAGACCTCCCACAACGATATAAAGAAATTCTGTTGATTATGAAAATTAGTGGCAAATGATAAGGTTTGAAAACTCTGATTCTTACATAAATAGAGATGGAATATCATGTGTTTTGTATGACCTTCAATTCAAGGTGAAGGCAGTTTCCTTTCTGAATTATTCCCAATAAATTATTAAAGCTTTGTGGAAAAAAGAACTAAATATTGTTCTCATGCCTAAAATCTATCACTGTAAAGACATTTAAATAAGTATAAGGTTTAAATATTTACACTACTTAATTTACACATGCTCATTCACTAAAGTCTTCCCCAAATCTGAAATGAGATGTTACAGCAGATCTAAAATATAAATTATAAATTAAATTTCATTCCTCCCTCTATCTCTTTTTGAAATCTTCCTTTTTTCTCTTGTTTTGTATAAAACCACTACAACATTGTAAAGTAATTAGCCTCCAACTAATAAAAATAAATGGAAAAAAATAAATAAAATACAAATTAAATTTCATTCCTCCCTCTATCTCTTTTTGAAATCTTTCTTTTCTCTCTTGTTTTTGTATATTTTTCTCTGACCCAGATTTCCAGAGGAATATTCCTGAGGCAAGAAACACAAGAAGGTGCTCAAAAACTTATTTAGCACCTACCACATGCCAATGATCATTTAAGGAGCTTGGGATATATCAGCAATGAAACAAAGACTCTGCCCTCATGGAGAACAAGTTGGATAGACAGGAAACAATCCATAAATGAGTGACATCAAAATAAACAAGTAAATAACAAACTACTAGAAAGTTGTCCAGTAAGTTTGGCACAAATTAATTGAGGAACAAACTGTGACCTGAACTGATGTAAAGTTATTTATATACTTTGTATATCTCATTATGTGAATATCCATATGTTTCACTATAGAAATATTAAAGTGTTTGATAATGGTGTGAGACCCCAAATCCCACTGAAGCTAGTGTACAATACATGGGTACATCATACAATCTTCCAAAATGCAAAAAGTTCTAAATTCTAAAACACATCTGATCTTTCGTATAAGGATTGAGAACTTATTGTAAAAAGTAGAGCAGGGAATAGTGACTGTAATATTAAACACATTGTGAGGGAGGCCAAATGAATTGGGTCAAGTGGTGCCACCCGTCCTCCAAACATATGTCTTCCTAAAACCCATGGTTGCATTGGTAATAAAGTGTTCACAGGAGAAATCAAGTTACAGATCTTGAGATGAGATCATCCTGGATTGAGAGGGGCTCTTAATCCAATGACAGGTGACTCAGAAAGACAGAGGAAAACTTGAGCCACGGTTCTAGAGAGAAAGGCCATATGAAGACGGTGTCAGAGAAGGATTGCCAGCACCAGCAGAATCTGGGAGAGAGGAGAGGAATGGATTCTCGCTCAAAGCCTTTGGAAGGAATAAACCCTACTGCTGTAGACTGAACATTTGTGTCCCCCCCCCCACCCCAAAATGCACAAGCTGCTGCTGCTGCTGCTAAGTCGCATCAGTCGTGGCCGACTCTGTGCGACCCCATAGATGGCAGCCCACCAGGCTCCCCCATCCCTGGGATTCTCCAGGCAAGAACACTAGAGTGGGTTGCCATTTCCTTCTCCACAAAATGCATATGTGGATGCTTAATCCCCATTATGATGGTATTAGACAGAGACTTTGGGAAGTCATTAGGTCACATGGGTGCCAATCATGAAACCCTCATGAAAGGGATTATTACCCTTATAAAGGTGACCCCAGAGAGATCCTTCATCCTCTCTGCCATGTGAGGATATAGCATGAAGATGACAGCTATGAACCAGATGACAGCATGAAGATGACAGCTATGCCTTGAGCTTGAACATCTCAACCTCTAGAACTACGAGAAATAAATTTCTATGGTTATAAGCCAGAGAGTCTACAGTGTTTTGTTATAACAGTCCAAGCAAATGAAGATACCTGTCAACATATTGATTTCAGACTTCTGGCCTCCAGAACTGAGAAAATAAATTTCTGTTGTTTTAAGCCATGCAGTCTCTACTAATTTGTACAGCAGCCTTATGAAACTAGTACACTTAATTAAGAAAATAACCATTGAGCAAAGACTAAAATAGGTGAGGGAGTCAAGTCAGGAGGATGCCTGTGAGAAGAACAATCTACACAGAGGGGAGAGCTAATAAAAAGCCCTCAATTAAAGGTATGTGAGGAATATTCTAGGATGGCTACTGTAGCTCTGTTTAGAATAAGCTGTAAGAAAGCCAAGGATAGAAAGAGAAAATCAGTTATGACACCAATGAAATATTGCAAACAAGAGACGCTAGTTATTGAGACCACAGTGTTAGTGGAAGTAAAGACAGTCAAACTCTGGATGTACTCTGCAGACAGAGACATTAGCATTTCCAATGGAGTAAATGTACGCTATGAAAAAAAAAATTGTGTTTTTTTTTATGCTTTGGGGAATTTTTTTTTTTTTTTTTTTTTTAGGCTGCACATCTGGAAGAATGGAGTTACTTCCTACTGAGATGTGGAATACCAAAGCAGGTCTAAGGGAGACTCTCAGAAGTGCAAGATAGCTTGAGATGTCTATTAAATATCCAGGTAGAAATGTTGAATATGTAACTGGCCATACGAGTCCAGGGTTCAGAAGAAAGTTCAGAAGTAGAAACAAAAATTTGAGAATTGTGGACATAGAGCTGATATGAGATCTCTAAAGCGCAAGAGATGACAAAGAGTATCAAGGACTGACCCCTGGGGCATACCAACATTAAGAGAGCAGGTATAAATAAATAAACTGGCCAAGGAGATTGACAAGAAGCTGCTAACAAAGTAGGGGAAAACCAAGAAACTAGGGTACCCTAAGGCCAGGGTTGGAAAGAGGAAAGAGTAAGCACTGTGGAATGCTCTCACAGATCAACTAGGGTGAGAATTAATAATTAGCTAATGGGCTTAGAAACAAAGGTAATTAGTGACGTTTATAAGAGTAGTTTTGGTGACTCAAACACCTGATGAAAATAGGCTTAAGAAGAAAATAATAAGAGGCAATAAACAGGGACAATTATGTAAAGGCATTTGGCTACTAGGAAGTTAGGAAAAAAAAAAAAAACAAGGGCTGTAGCTAGGAGGATGAGAACTGAGGCCAAGAATATTATGATTAATTTTGTATTCACTTGATTTTATGAATATAGATTTTAAAACTCTTGAATCTAGTCATCATGCAGAATGTAGTATAAAAATTTAATACATAGAAATTTTGAAATCATATAGAAAAGCATATAATATATGTTTCAAAACTATTTAAGAAGCATTTACCTCTAGAGGAAGGAAAAAAAAAGAAACATTAAAAAAGAAAAAAGAAAAAATCATGTCATGAGATCATAACCAGAAGCCAATTAAGTATACATATACATATGTTAAATACAAGGTCATTGAAAAAAAGAATCTGGTTCGTTCTGCTTTTAGACTGGAGACTATATTGTACTGATCTACAAGGGTATTAACTAGAAAATCTGGCTTTGACAAGATTAAGACGCAACATTGGGTTTCTTTATCTTTGCAATTAAAACTGTCTATAGTCAGGGTATTCTTTAATAAAATAGACTTATTTATTCTGCATGCCACATTAACAAATATGAAAAAGTATATGTAGAAGGATATATATTTAGTAAACATGTTCATATTTTAGAGGGACATACATAAAATAACCTGAAAGACAAGTCACTCAGTCTTGTCTGACTCAGCAACACCATGGTCTGTCCATGGGATTCTCCAGGCAAGAATACTAGAGTGGGTTGTCATTCCCTTCTCCAGGGGAATCTTCCCATCCCAGGAATTGAACTCGGGTCTCCTGCATTGCAGGCAGATTCTTTACCATTGAAGCTACCAGGAAGGACATACAGAAAATAACTTGAAAGCTCTACTGATGTGCTGAAAGGCTATTTATGCTTTTATAAACTCAAGTAAACTCCAATGCTTTTAAGGTTTGTCCTGTGCTGGAAAAGCTATAAAATCTTTCTAATGCATAGCTACATAAAATATATAGCTAACTGAATAACGCCCATTGAAATTGAAGCAAGATAGTAATGCATAATTGTATACAAACATTGAAACCCACAAAAGGCCTGTAGGGGAGCATGGCACTGGCACATGAAGTTCTCTTTTTACTTGTTCTTATAATAAAAGCAACAAATAGATACATGGCACCTCTTTCACCTAACCAGACACACTAATTATGAGAAATAGAATCAGATATCAGATATGATGTCTTCAATGAATAGCAGAGGAGTGGGAGTGGGGGGAAGGTGAAGAAAAATCAGAATTAATCTTTCCTTGTTGTGGTGTACAGGGGAAGATAGAAGACAGCAGAACAGATATTGAGCTTACTGCCAGAAAGAAATATTTCAAGGAGACTAGAGAGTCATTCTATGCTCATAAATGGATTAAAGAATCATCACAAATACTAGGTAAAAAGTAACATGAGACACTTGATTCCAGGAAGCAAAATCTAGAAGTTAAGATGCTTTTGAAAACCTAATCCAGAGCATGCAAAGTTTTTGCAATGTTTTAGATTTTTCACAGGAACTTGTTCTTTCATGAAACGTTAAACAATTTTACTGGGTAGGCCATACATTTTCTTAAAGGAAAATATTCAGCAGTTTGGCTAAATCCCAGGGACTATATGCATTAAGGTGCAAAAAAAAATTTTAAGATTCACTTGGGAAAAAATATTTGCATTTCTAAATATACAGAAACCCTTCATCTGAGCTCTTGACTTGCCAATCAGTAATTCATTACATTCTCAATTCAAACATTGTGTTTCATTTAAATACTGTTTTTTTTTCAGTATGCTTTATGAAATTTGTTGATATTGAAGACCTTAATAGATTTTACCTAGATATATCAAGGATTTGCAGTGCAAAACCACTACAAAATCAGATGTTAAGTAACCAAATGTGAGAATTCAGTACATCACTTTGTACTTTTCTTTAAGTTCATTCATGTCATATATTTACATAAAACCTAACATATAAATGGACCACTCTCGGTTTTAGAAGAACTCCAAAATACCATCATCTATAACTTAGTCTCCTCTCTATCACCCCTAACAATCTTAGGCAGGGCTATATATGTTTATAAGGCATTCACTATCTCATGATACTAAATATCTTTTTTTTTTTCCTCTCATGAGAAAAAACTATACTATCTTTAAACTCTACAAAAATTCTTCCTTATATTCTAGCCAAAATCTCTTGCCTGGTAGCTTCCTCCTTGAAATTCTGCTTAACAACTCAAATTTATATTCTATGTTACATATCTTCAAATACTTATTCAGACAGCTTTAGACAGTAAAAGTTATGGCTCTTTAAGGAAAATATATTTATAATGAAATGAATCCTAAAAACCAAAGTCGAAAGGTAATAATAGTCCTGTAACTCAATGGCTACATTCAAAATGATGTTTTTCCTTTCGTTTTAGGGCTTGGTTTTCTTTTGTATGGGTAATGGAACTTCATTCAGATGCCCAATCCTGGCAGTGTTAAGAACTCAGCAGATACAGAAGAAATCTCTATTTACTCTACATGCTGATTTATTCAAGGAAGCCTCACTGAGATAACTGGAGACCAATTTAATCTCGCTCTAAGAATACAATAGTCAACTTCATAAAGTTGTTAACTATTGTACTGAATTATCAAGATATAAAGCTTGGTGGAGAAAGGAGGGAAAGGATTATCTACACAGATGCAAAATATATGGAATAGAACTGAAAGATAAGAGTCTAAGTCAGTCAGTCTAAGATAAAGAGTTAAGTCTAAGTCAGGGGCTGAACGTTTGTACCCCTCAAAATTTGCATGTTGAAGCCCCAAACCCCAATATGATTTGGAGATGGGTACTCCTTCAGGAGTAGTTAGGTTTAGCTAAGGTCAAGAGAGTAGGCCCCTACAACATGACTAGCATCCTTATAAGAAGCGAGACAGGATCTTTCTCGCTTGCTGTGCCATTTGAGGACACAGAGAGAAGGCAGTCATCTACCAGCCAGTAAGAAGGCTCTCATCAAGAACTGAAACTGCAGGCATCTTGATCTGGGACTTCCCAGCTTCCAGAACTGTGAGAAATAAACATTTGTTGTTTAACACACCAAGCCTACGGCATTTTGTTATAGTAGCCCAAGTTAAGACAGTACAACTAAGTCCAGAATACCTCCTCTTTAGGCCATCCTACAAAAGATAGCCATTAAAATGCAATAAAATAGAGGAAGATAAAAAAATCATTGACATAGTCAATAGAATTCATTTGGCTATAAAGAGTTTGGAGCTGTGGAATTTTAGATGTGAATGAGGAAAAATTAAGGAGGGGGGTAGAATGAGACCTCATTAATCTTAAAATCCCAGCAGATGTCATCAATGTGATATTTTTTTTAAGGATGTAGAGTGGGTGCTCCATACAAAAATATATCTCCCACTTATGCGTGAATTTTCATCATTGTGAATGAAATAATCATTTACTTTGAAAAAATTTATTGGATCATTTTATTCCAAAGTTTCTTAAGAAGGGCAGGGTACAGATGGAAAGGCTAGAGAATGGTTAGCCATGTTCAAAAGAAACTGTAGCAAACAAGCTAAAGAATAAAAATCAAAACCAAAAGACACTTTAAATATTCTGTACTTGTCAATGGGTTCTGTATCTCTTACTGTGTTATTCTGATGGAGTCCTAGAATAAAAATCCAAATCCTATCAGTATCTTTTCTACCTCTGCACATACAATAATAACACAAAAAGATTCTTATGTATTTTTGTGCAAAATGTGTCCCTTTGCTAAAGTTCAAATTATTTGTGTTATTAATATCATTAATTAATCATTAATAATTATATATAATCATCAATGAATATATATACTATATACTATATATATATATATATATAATGGATATGTAGTATATATTATAATCTACATGATGAGAACAAATGTGGTAGAAATATTAGATTTTTGAACAAGTAGCAAAATATATTTTTTTTTCAAAAAAAAAAACCCTCAAGATTCTACTCCAATCCATTTTTAAGTGGATTAGTAAAAGGGAATTTACAAAAATTAGCTATTAATATAGCATTGTAGCATTAATATCAACTGAGCACACACATATGCTTATTTCTCCTAAGCATTTATCACTATATTAGAAATATAGATAGTATTTATATATATATATATAGTTTTAATAGTCCAGTAAAATGAAAAATAGCCAAATAACACTCCACCTTAATCCTCACTAGCAATATATTACATTAATTTGAGATCAGTTTTAAATGCTGATCAAAAGTACAGAAAATGATTTGCTATTATAAATTTTTATACTTCAAATTACAGTTATTTTAGTCATAAACTAGGGGACACAAATTTTTCTTAGAATATGACATATTTTTATTTCTATAGAGAAAAGTCAGTAAGTCTGTACTGGAATATATTGGGAGATAAAATGAATTAAACAATTTTTGATATTAAAAGGATTTTCAGAGTCTTTTTAATGCTGTTCAGATTATGCATTCCTTTGAAAATTTGATGAAATTTACTCACCCTGTCTCTTTAAAAATGCACATGAATACAGAAATCCTTAATCTTGGGGATGGCTGTCAACCGACAATGTAGGGAGAAGTTTTGGAAGTTTCCATATTTCTCTTAAATTTCTATGCAAATATTTGTGTGTATATACATGGAGAACAATTATTTTACTTATCATCTAAAATCTACTCTCTTCACTCTTGCTTTTTGGTTATTTTGAAAATTAGTGAGCAAGGCAATGACACTCATTTTAAGCTTATTTTATTAACATGTAAAGTAATTTAGGCATCCTAGAAGTAGAGAGAGGTCTATACCAAGGGCTGTGTTCTTAAAATGAATAGGATGACACTGGAATTCTTTTCCAATCATGAATTTTAACAAACCAGACTCTCTGTCCTCCTGACAGCTGAATGAGTTGTTCAGCAGTCAAAAACTCCCATCACCCAAGACAGATGCTTATTACATCTACTCAAATAAATAGGACATTTATAAAATATTTAAGTAGCAAAAGATATACCTTACATTTGCAATGTACCTCGCTTACACAGACTCCTAGTCAAGGTTATTTTTCCAGGGCATTCACCTTCTCAGTAGTGCTTTTATATGCATGTAGATTGTCCTTACATCCCAGAACCCTAGGTATAATCTCTTGAGGCCAGTACTTGCCATGACATGTCATTTATATAAAACACCCTCAGTCATATCACACATGTTTTGTCAACCTGTACATTCTTAATCGCTTTGCTGTGTGCCCGCTGCAATGCAACCTGTCAATTTGGCAGGAAAGGGGACCAGGAAATCCCCATGTTGCTTTCTGGTCCACTATGCAAGTACTTTAACTTGGCATGTTAAGTACCAGTAGGGGAGACTGAAATCAAGAGGCAATGATATTCTGTTCTCAGGTTAAGAGCAAATTTGTGAAGAAAATCTGATGCTTTCCACAAAAAGCAACTCACCTCAACTGTGGTTAACATCTTTAATGTGTACATAGGCTCACTGGCAATCTGGCAAATAGGCACAAAGCTAAAAATAGCTGTAGACATTGTTGTGAGGAGAAAATGAGGTGACTAAATGAAATTCCTAGGATCAGTACCTTGCATATAGTAGCCTTCATATATCTTCTTTTTTTTTTCATTTATTTTTATTAGTTGGAGGCTAATTACAATATTGTAGTGGTTTTTGTCATACATTGACATGAATCAGCCATGGATTTACACGTATTCCCCATCCCGATCCCCCCTCCCACCTCCCTCTCCACCCCATCCCTCTGGGTCTTCCCAGTGCACCAGCCCTGAGCACTTTTCTCTTGCATCCAACCTGGGCTGGTGATCTCTTTCACCCTAGATAATATACATGTTTCGATGCTGTTCTCTCTAAACATCCCACCCTCGCCTTCTCCCACAGAGTCCAAAAGTCTGTTCTGTACATCTGTGTCTCTTCTTTTTTAAATTTATTTATTTTTCATTGGCGGATAACTGCTTTACAATATTGTGTTGGTTTCTGCCATACATCAGTATGAATCAGCCATAGGTGTACATATTTTTCCTCCCTCTTGAAGCTCTCTCCCACCACCCACCCTATTCCACCCCTCTAGATTGTCACAGACCCCCGCATATATCTTCTTTTAAAATATATGAACTATTACAAAATGCCTAAATCCCATGATTTAATGATTGTTGAAAGACACTAAACTGGCTAAGCACCTTGCTGGCTTAGTCACTAAGTCATGTCCAACTCCTGTGACCCCATGGATTGTAGCCCGCCGGGCTCCTCTATCCATGGGATTTCCCAGGCAAGAATACTGGAGTGGATTACCAATTCCTTCTCCAGGGGATATTACTGATCTAGGAATTGAACCCAGGTCACTTACATTGCAGGCAGATTCTTTACTGATTGAGCTACATATATAATAAATACATATCCTTGGAGAAAGTTATAAAGTGGATGAAAGACTCCACCTGTCATTAGACTTTGCACCTTCAAAGTCTAAAATTAAAAGAAAAAATAAACCCAGTTTTGGAAATTTTGCTTATACCTTCCATGGCTAAAAATTCACTGCTTATTATCTATATTTATCAGATTATACCCTTAATATGGGTCTTCCCCAGTTGCTCAGTGGTAAAGAATCTACCTGCATTGCAGGAGCCTCATGTTTGATCCCTGGATTGGGAAGATGCCCTGGAGGAGGGCATGGCAATCCACTCCAATATTCTTGCCTGGAGAATCCCATGAACAGAGGAGCCTGGCAGGAGGAGCCTGGCAAGTTACAGAACAGAAGGTTGCAAAGAGTCAGACATAGCTGAAGCAATGGAGCATGCACATGCATGTATCCTTAATATGTGAAAAAGTGTCAATGAAAGCTGGATGATAGACCCCAAATTGAAGAATAGTTGGAAAAATAGCACTGTTTTTTCATAAATACAGACTTGTGTATTATATTCAAGAGTTATAATTTGAGTTGTAGCTTTATATTTTATATTTTTAGTTTTAGCTTTATAAAATTAAATAGTGCTAACCACTGCATCCAGAACCAATATTAAAGGCTTTAGATACATGGAATATTTAACAGATTCTTTAACCACTTTGACTTCACTTTCACTTAACCAATGTATTTAATTACATTGTGGGTTAGGAAGAAATGGGTAGGGAAGGAATAGATGAAGATTACTATTCATTTCTTCCTACTGTGAGGAGGTAGGGGATACCACTGTATTGGCAAGAAAAGTCAACACAGTTTCTCTGCTGATATGTTCAAAATAGCATCTTTAATGGCAAGGGTTGGAAACATACTGAGGCCCCCAAACTGACCAAACAAGGTATTGTAGTATCAAGGCTAAATGACCATATCTTTAATTAGATTCTGAAATTCAAGAGGGAGTAATTATAGAAGTTTTATCAGAGAATTCTGAAGATTCATAAACAATATATCCGTATATGTATATATAATTTTTTTTTCTTTTTTGTATTATTGTGTAGCATCACCATAGCAGACTATGAATTGCTGTGGTCCATGGCTTTCTTAATTTAGCTTCAGTAGATCCTAACACTATCTCTGATACTATGAGTTGCTGTGGTCCATGACTTATTGCATTTAACTTCAATAGCTCCTAACACTATGTCTGGTACATAATCATATATCAATAAATCATTTTGTTGTTAACATATTTATTGAGAATTTATTTTTTAAATATATTTATTTTCAATTGGAGGACAAATATTTTACAACATTATGTTGGTTTCTGCCATATGTTAACATGAGTCAGCTATATATATATATATATATATATATATATATATATATACACACATATATATATCCTCTTCCTCTTAAACCTCCCTAATAAATTGCTGTTAGATGAATAAATCATAATACTAAATTTGATATGTTTAAACTTAAACATAGACCTACTTTAAATGTTCTAAACATGTAAGACTTTTCAACTTGCTAAAAATGGCAGCTAAAGGAATCTATATTATTTCATGGGTCAGACAGACCTGAGTTTGAATCCCAACTCTACCACTTGGTTACTGACAGAATTACTTAACTTGGCTGAGCCTTCTATAAAATGGGAACCCAGTCTCACTTGGTGGATGTAGGTTTCAATCTGGCCACACAAGTAAAGTGTTTCTAGCAATGCCCATCCCCTAATAAAAAAGTTCAACACACAGTAACTAGTCTCTCCTTCTCCCCTCCCTCTCCTCTCCCTCCCTGTCCTCCTCTCCTTCATCATCACCATCATAGTTGTTAGATATCTCTTTAATTTTAATAGAATGGATGGTTTTTACCCATTTTACTGTTGGTGATCTTAAAATGTGCAATAATTACTTATAAAATGATAATCACAATGTTCAATACTCTATATAAGTTTTGGAGAAACTTAAATGTGCTAAGCTTAAACTTTTTTTTCTTTTTACCTGAGGAGGCCCTCCTATTTCTGAATTAAAATGTTAGAGATTACCAAGAATACCACTAGTGAAGAGCTCTTTCTTAAATAAGTAATGTGATATATTCCTTAACTCAATTGTTCCTAGTTTCCAGCAGAAAGATGTTTAGAGAAGATAACCTTAGCTTTTAAGTTACTCACATATAATCAAAATATATCCTTTACTGTACCTTTGATTTCCCTGAAATTCTTCATTTTTAGTCTGTATGGCATTCTTTCACTGGCTACAGAACAAGAAACAACTTTCTGATGCCAGATGCTGAAGATCAATAGCTATTTCCCAAAGTTTATAGCATAATTAAAATGTGTAACAGGAATAATTTTCTCTTTAAACCCTAAGGCTAGGCCTAGAATTATTGACTAAGTCAAACTTATGTGGTGTAACATTTTTTATTATGTTTATAGATAATATAAAAGAGTTTATGGTTCTTACACGTAATTTGTTAAGTTAGAAACACTGAAGAGGAAATATTCCCTACATCAGCAAAGCATCAACTGCTTAAAAACCTCTTTAAGGTATATTTTGTAGTTAGGTCTATATTCTTTTATACTAGTTTGTGATCACATAAGACTTCAAACTGAAGGTTAATGGTCAAAACATTCTTGAATTTAGTAGAATCCGTTTACCTCAAACAACTTCTTCAGAGTTTTATCACCTTCAATAAAAGTGCCAGGAATGTAGGCATGATGGAAATATCACAAGGATATGAGGGTAGTTAGGACAAGAGGAATCATGATATGCCCAAACAGAAAACACATGGGTAGACATGATGTTATGTGATTTCTTATAAAATATGCTATCTATAGAAGATGTATCAGCTATAGAATGGACTCTTCAGTAAAAAAATAATTAACAGTTAATTTCAGTAACAAAAAATTTTTGCATAAGGATATAAACAGTGAATATTTGAAAACTCTCCTTAGCCTTTTTTTTTTTTAAGTAGCTCTATTTAAAACAGTACTTACTCCTGGGAAAGGCAGCAGTAAGGAAGCAATTGAGTCATATATGTCCTAGATTAGATTCTAGTTTTGCTTTTTCCTGATATTTATTAAATATCCAACTATATTATTCTTTTAATTATTATTAATGATGATAATAACATAATCATACAAACACTGATGTGAATTACTAATTACCGAAGAGTCTTGAAATCTTTGAGTGAATAAATATTGATCTCAACCTCCTTTTGCTTTCTTCAAAGTTAAGTGGAAGTGTGGTCCCCTCAATCCAAAGTCCCATATATGCCTCACTTCTTACTATATGACCAGTGGTATATATAGGTGCTTTGCAAATGTTGCTTCCCAGGTGGCTCAGTGGAAAGTATCCACCTGTCAACGCAGGAGCCATAGGAGATGTGGGTTCAACCCCTGGGTTGGGGAGATCTCCTGGAGGAGGAAATGGCAATCCATGCCAGTATTCTTGCCAGGAAAATCACATGGCCAGAAGAACATGGCAGGCTACAGTCCAGGGTGTTGTGAAAGGTTGGACATGACTGAGTGACTGACCACAAACACACATATGCATTGCAAACATTATGTAGATAAGAAGATACCACTATTCCACTATTAAAGTTGATTTGCAGTCAAGCCTGTGTGTTTCATTGCTTTTCAAAAGTTGGATGGATTTGCAGTGAAATGTGCTCTCTCTTCTAGTTCTGCCTAGTGCAGCAGCATGCAATCTAAAGAAAACTAGCTGGGGTAGACTTATTGGGTGTGCTAAATGATGTTATTCCAGAATAGCAATCTCTAGCTAAATCTGTAGACAAGCCAATAAAACACACACACTCACTCTCATGGAAACTCACTCATGTCTCTGTGAAAACTTGCTTAATAATCAGCCTGCATTTTTTTCCCTGTTGCTTTCCCACATTCACCAGCACTATCTCATGTCTAACTTTGCTGAAGCTGCTTCTGGCCAACCCTTTTATTTATCTTCCATGGATTCAACATCCCACACCCAGCTCCACCCTAACTCTTGGCTGGTAAAACTCATCCCTTACTCAAAGATCCAGGCCACTGGCATGACTTTCATCACCCACTCTTCTCTGTAAGCCAGGGAATCTGTCATTACCCTCACCCTTAATTCCTTACAGAAAGCTGCTCTCCTGTTCTTTAAAGTTGTTCTAATGATTCAAATCCCCATCTTCATCAGATATACTTCTATTTTAACACCTTCATCCTCTCCATCACTGGTAGTATTTCCTCACATGCAAAAACTGAAAGCTACATTTACCTCACAGAAGTGTTGTAATGTAGACTGCTGTCTTTGTTCACTCTTCTTCCTCCAACTCCTGAACAATGGCTATTTCCCAGGGTATAACTATTGAACTTCGGCTATTTTACGCTTTTATGGTTTATAATTTTGCCTCCTCCTTTCATGTCATTCCTGATCATTTTCAGATTGTTTCTTCCTCAAGTTTCACCTTAATTCCAGGCTTGAATCACCAAATCCTAGCTACTTGACTATTCCATGCAGAAACCACACCTTCCCCACTGTGCACATTTCCCCAAATTCTGTCATCTGTATTTTCTCTCTCTTATGACCCCATGTCAGTTTCTTTCATTTCTACTTGGATTTATACTTCAGTGTTTGCTAGAATTGATGATCTGTCTTTTTACCTAAACTCTCATCTTTGTACAATATCACCTATCCAAAATATCACCTATGACCTAAGTTTTAATAATTTCCAACCTCTTACTCCAATCTTAGTTCTCTTCCTCAAGGCCTAGTCTCATTTTTACAGTTTAAGTCCTGGACATTTTCATCAATTAAACTTATGGTATAAAATTATCTTTGGTTAACATAGTCTCATATTTTACCTCCACTAAACTATTCCCCATCCTCCACTCCCTCAATCAGTTAACAATACTACTCTCTCTGTCACCTAGGCCAGAAACTCAGTTTTTACAATCTTTTCCTTCTTCAGCATTTAGTACGAGCAAACACCAATTTAACCTCAAGTAGCTCTCACATTTTTAAACTCAAATCCCATCATTATCACATGAACTCAGCTCTCCATCACTATGAGATGGAGGACAATGATGAAGATGAATTAGAAATAAAGCAGAAGGTAAATACAGTTACCTATTTATATTTTTATTTGTTGAGTATATACTCCTCACTGAATGGTTGTGAAGAGTCAATAAAATAATAAATGTTGAGCACGTGAAACAGTCCCTGGCACATAGTATACATTTAAATGTTTTCATACATGATCACTATCATCACCATAGTTTTTCATACTTGGACTCTCTGAGAGCTCATCTCAGTAAACTCAACCAAACTCACTTTAAGAATCAGAGGAAGAATCAGAGGAAATAAAAATGAACCATACTCTGCTCCCCATATCCTAGAATAAACTCTATGTCAACTAACATTCTGGAATAAAGGTATCTTTCAATTTTAACATGTTTTTGTCCTTTTTTTTTTTTCTTTTTGGTTAAGTCTTCTTGTTTATCCTGCTTTGTATTTATCCTGCTAATGTTGCTACTTTATGCTTAACTAATTTTAATGTTAGAACAAATACAAATTGGCTAGACAAAAATATTTTGCATTTACGGTTGCTTTTTCTGAGCACATGAAACTTATACTTGTTGAAAAATATAGTACATATTAGCCATGGTTCTAAGCTAAAGATACAGCCACCCATGGTCTTTTATTTCAATGAGGGTACATTTTATTTCACGGAAGTGCTTCCCTGGTGGCTCAGATGGTAAAGCGTATGCCTACAACGCAGGAGACCTGGGTTTGATCCTTGGGTCAGGAAGATCCCCTGGAGAAGTAAATGGCAATCCACTCCAGTACTCTTGCCTGGAAAACTCCATGGATGGAGGAGCCTGGTGGGCTACAGTCCATGGGGTTGCAAAGAGTTGGACACAACTGAACGACTTCACTTTCTTTCTTTCTTTAGGCAATAAAGAAATACACCCTCCCCACTAAAAAAATGGCTCCTTGTAAGATATTTAAAATCAGACATTAAGACAGAGACGGGGCTACTTTAGTTTGTGAGGCTACAGAAGTTATCACTGAGATGATATTTAACCTGATGATTGAATGACAAGAAGGAACAAACTGCAGAAAGTTCAGCAGACATTACCAATAGGCAGAAGTCTTATTGGGAATCAGCTTAGTATATTTGTTGGAAGGGAGGAGAGGAAGAGGGAAGGCCAAAATTATTGTGAGATTCAAATAAGCTTAGTAAATTTTCACTTGAATTTAGTACCTAATGAGTATTAGGATTTTTGTTTTATATGTAATATGAAAATGAATTATTTACTAATTGACTTGTGAAAATGAAAAATTTATATGAAGATATCCTTTCCAGAACTTCTTATTAATCAACATTATTGTGAATTATATTGTTATGTAAAAGTATTTTAATAAACATAACTCATGAATTTACCAATTCCTAAAAATATAAACAATATTATAAGCTTTATAGTCTAGAAAGAAAGATGATGCCTAAAAGACATCTGTAAAAGTCAAATGATAAACTGAAAATAACATTTTTTTAAAAAGATTGAGCATGAACATAAAACTATGAAGAGAACTCAGATTCAAGAATGAAAAACATTACAAGTTTATTAAATTTTCTTCATTTATTCCTCAAATTACTATTTTACCTATATGGAAGAGAGAAACTCAAAGCAACATTATTACCTCATTGTACCTGAAGTTTACATATTGAAGTTTTTAAAGTAGGTTTATAATGCACCATAAATATTATCAATATCAACATGTTGTTCTTTCTTCTTAATTTCTATCCTTGCTCTATCTGCCACCCACAGCTCCAATGCCAAATCGGTTACAGTGACTGTACTAAACCTTTCATTAACCAACATGAACGCATAACACCCACATAAAATCCACTCCAGGAGAGACACTTCCATAAGACCATGCACTTATAAAATATATATAGTAGCCTAATTTTCAAAATGATCTAATTTTATATTCTGAAATTTTAGGTGTGTAAATCATTTCAACTTAATTTCATAAAGTCTATATTTCTTAAATGTTCTTTTGTTTTTTTTTCCTTTCTTTTTATTCTCAGATTTATTATATGTTTGAAATTTTTTTCTGCATAATTTTTTTCTCACAAATATCTGATAGGAGTTCAAAGAAAATCATCCATGTCAAGATTCTGACATTTAGTTAATACTATTTTCTTCATATTTTTTAAACTGTTCTGTTCAGTTGATCAGTCGTGTCCGACTCTTTGTGACCCCATGAACCGCAGCACGCCAGGCCTCCCTGTCCATCACCAACTCACTGAGTCCACCCAAACCCATGTCCATTGAGTCAGTGATGCCATCCAACCATCTCATCCTCTGTCATCCCCTTCTCCTCCTGCCCTCAATCTTTCCCAGCATCAGGGTCTTTTCAAATGAATCAGCTCTCCACATCAGGTGGCCAAAGTATTAGAGTTTCAGCTTCAACATCAGTCCTTCCAATGAACACCCAGGACTGATCTTTAGGATGGACTCCTTGCAGACCAAGGGACTCTCAAGAGCCTTCTCCAACACCACAGTTCAAAAGCATCAATTCTTCAGCAATAAGCTTTCTTTATAGTCCAACTCTCACATCCATACATGACCACTGGAAAAACCATAGCCTTGACTAGACAGACCTTTGTTGACAAAGTAGTGTCTCTACTTTTCAATATGCTGTCTAGGTTGGTCACAACTTTCCTTCCAAGGTATTAAGCATCTTTTAATTTCATGGCTGCAATCACCATCTGCAGTGATTTTGGAGCCCAGGAAAATAGTCTATCATCAGTATTGCCTAATAAAAACTCTTCTAGTTTAACCTGTCTTCTTTCACCTGTAGAAATTATTTTGTTTTCTTTCTATCATTATGTCTAATCAAGAAAACTAGGCATCTGTTGAATAATGTTACATTTTTATGTGATTTGAACACCATAACTCTTAAAACCAATTTCTTATTTTCTTTTGGCTGCTAGGAAGCTTGAAGGAAAATCTGTGGCTTGTTCAGTAGCTGTTTAGAATGTTTTGGCATATACTTTATACACAAATTTTGACAAATTATTTTAATCCCATTTTGAATTATATTTACTTATTTGTAGCCTATTTTCATAGTCTGGTCCCTCCTGCCCTCTGGCATGTGGTTCCAAATTCAGTTCCAACATCAGATTATGTAGTACTGTAGTGGGCATTTAGTGAAAATAATCCACATATAAGTGGACCTGTGAAGTTCAAACCCATGTTGTTTAATGGTCCACCATAGTGATTTTTGGAAAATCTTTTTTGTTTTCAATAAGAGTGAAAACCAAAGCAAGTAAATACATGGATAGATAAAATTCTATGATTGTCTCTGTTCATTTTGCCAGGAAAAAGTTTATTTCTTCTGCCACTCATTCTGGCCAGAATCAGTTCACATTAGATCTGTGAAACTGTCTATAAATTCCTAGATTTCTCTACAAATTCCCAGATATGTGTCTGTGGTTATAGCGATACCACAAATTGGGAAGACAGGAAGCAACTTTCTCCTTTTGTGGCAAAGTATAATTCTTGATCTCCAAAACCTACCACCAAGAAATGTGGACGTGATGAAAATTTGTTCAAGCTTTATCAATAGTTTAAGACAACATAGGCTCTGAAGAAGGGAATGGCAACCCACTCCAGCATTCCTGCCTGGAGAATCCCCATGGACAGAGGAGCCTGGTGGGCTACAGTCCATGGGGTGGCAAAGGGTCAGATACAAATGAGCGACTAAGCACAAGAACACACATGACTTGTCTGTGATTGTATTAAAGGTCCATACACAAAGAGGAAAATAAAGCACAGTGACCCTTCAGTCCTCTCTGCTTCTCATGCCCTGTTGGCAAAGGAACTCACTTTTGAGAAACCAAAAGAATCACTGAGATGAAATGATTTCAAAATTATAAACAATCATTGAAGTGAATCATTCACCAAGGTCTGAAGTCACATGGCAAAGGTGATCATGTTGTTTAATAGGTGTTCATGTACATTTTTTGCATGTTTATATGAATTGTATTAAATTTAATAGTTTTCAAGATAATTCTCTTTCAAACTCTTTTAGTAGACAAGATTTTACACCAATCCTCTACCTCACACTCAATTTTTTAGTGCACAATATACAACTTGCATTACATTGATCAGAGATTTAAAGAGGACAGGTGAATTTCAGTATAAATTTTCAGCATAAATATAACAGCATTTATAAATGTGCCTTCCAAACTGTTCAACTGTGGAGATGGTTAAACATATCTATCAATAGAATAACAAAATAGCCCTGTTAAATAAAACTATTTACCCATACTCTTCCTGAAGAGTTTAGAAGCTCAAAGGATCAGCTGAAGTTCAATGCCCTTTTATGTGTTTTCAAACTAATCACATTTTATTTGCAATCTTATCGGCATCTCATTTTTCCCTCCCTGATGTATCAAGTGTAATGCACTCCAATAATGTCAAGTACATGCTTGGTTAATAACCCTCCCCCCCAAAAAGCTGTGATACAAAGAAATTTGGCTTACTATACTACTCAATTAGCTAAATTTGTCTAAACTCTTTCCAAAATCTAGAGAATAGGGATAGAATGGAATAATTACATGGTGTTTATACATGTATAATCATCAGATTATTACTGCACGCTTAGTTTCATTTCTTTAAGAAAAAGAAAGTAGATTCAAAGACAGCTCCAGCCTTTTAAATATATGGAACATATTTTAATTGCATTATTAATAATAATGCTTAAATAATCAAGTCATCCTGTAGGTATGTATCACCTTTTCTTCAAGAAGGTTTTACAGTAACTTTAATAGAAACTTAAAATGTTTCCCTTTAAATCAATTTCAGTGCCATAAAATATCATTTAAATCAAAGGGATTAAACTTTGCATTTCAGATCATTTCAGTCTAAGAACAAACTAAATTTCAGAGTGTCTGAGCATTGGTTTTTCCCCAATAGCAGGTCTTAATTGAGTTCTACATTATTAACTGCTTTTATTACCTTTCATTCAAATATGTCACTTGCTCTTTTATTTCTAAGAAGGTAAAGATCCTATTTCCATTTAGAAAGACAAGAAAAAAGAGCTTCTCAGTGCAGTTATGTTAACTTCCTTGTTGTTTAGTCACTAAGTCATGTCCAACTCTTTAAGACCCCATGGACTTTAGCCTGCCAGTCTCCACTGTCCATGGAATTTCCCAGGCAAGAATACAGGATTGCGTTACCATTTCCTTCTATGGGGGATCTTCCAGACCCAGATATCGAACCCACATCCCCTGCATTGACAGGCAGATAGATTGTTTACTATTGAGCCACCAAGGAAGCCTCATTAACTTCCTTAACTATTTCTTCTCATTAACTTCCTTAACTATTTCTTATGTCTGACTTCGGAGTTCATATTCTAATTTTATTTGCCTGTTCCAAGGGTTCTTTGCCTTGCACTTTTGAAAAATCCCCAAGCCATGCATTTTTGCCTACATACTTTGTGGTCAGACGCACCTGGAATTTCATGCTTTCACATTCTCTGCAGTTTTATTTCCTCATATTATGCTTGATTTTGTCCTTAGATTATAAGGCCTCTCCAGCAGAACTTCTGGAAGTTTCAACTCCAAAATGTCCTGTTGCCTCAATATCTAAATTTCAATTCCAAAGTGTCTCAAGTCTACCAACCTCTTACTCAGAGCAACTGAAAGCTACCTCCAGGAAAGCAAATGGTTAAACAAGAGCTCTATGCCCTTGTCATAACTGAAAATGCTATTAAAATTCAAGTGGGTGGGAAGGAAGATTCACAAACTGGTGAGTTCTCTTTGGAGTTTTACAAAGATTTCAAAGTACTCACAGGCATGGTTTATGATGATGAATGTGAGATACTTTTCCCACCAAAGAGAGTAAACAGACACACCAAACCAGTTTAACTGGTTGGGGTATACAGTACTGCTGCCCTTGGGCTGCAACTTAGAAACACAGACAGAAGTTCAGACAATAAGGCATCTTCCCACCTGGATTTTTTCCTTATACTAGCCAGACAGAAAAAGTATAATTTCTAAAGAAATGGTTGAATCATGGAGAAATATTTTTTGCATGTGCCTATGGAATTTCATTGGAAGGACTGATGCTGAAGCTGAAACTCCAATAATTTGGCCACCTCATGCGAAGAGTTGACTTGTTGGAAAAGACCCTGATGCTGGGAGGGATTGGGGGCAGGAGGAGAAGGGGACAACAGAGGATGAGATGGCTGGATGGCATCACCAATTTTATGGGCGTGAGTTTGAGTAAACTCCAGGAGTGTGATGGACAGGGAGGCCTGGCGTGCTGCAATTCATGGGGTCGCCAAGAGTCAGACACGACTGAGCGACTGAACAGAACTGATGGAATTTCAAGCTAATTCCTCCTTGTGATGAAAGTTAATATATGTCTCAAGAGCCTAAGTAACTTTTATGTAGTCAAGAGAAGACCCAAGTTTGGATTCCTGGATGGACCAGTCATTTAAAAATCAGGCTGAACACTGGATAGTGATTTACAGGTCATACCACAGAGGCTAAAATATGTCAATATGGAAAGCATTTTTAAGCCTAAATTTCTTTCTCTATAAAGTAAATACTCCTAGAAAACAATGTGCCAAATCCCTCCATCAAATTATAGGATTTAGGCAGCTAGGGTGGAGACGGGTTCTGGCAACTGCTTCTGAGGAACTGAGAACAATTTTTGTATCTTCAAAGGATCTCCATTCCTCTACAAAGTAAAATTTTTGGACTTAAGGTCGTCTCTACTCCCTCTCTACCTTGAAAATGTTAATCTTTACCCTGGTTCTGACAGCCAGATTCTCCCTCAGAGGGTTGGAGAAGAGCTCTCCTCTCTGCTGACAGCAACCTAAAACTGGCCTTACATTTGAAAGGGTCTAGCCAAACTTCTGAACTTAGAAACATCTTTCCCACAGAGTTCTAGTCTTTTGTAGCCTTTAGAATAGGGTGTTCCTAAACCTAGAGTACTTTGGCCACCTGATGCGAAGTGTTGACTCATTGGAAAAGACCTTGATGCTGGGAGGGATTGGGGACAGGAGGAAAAGGGGGCAACAGAGGATGAGATGGTTGGATGGCATCACCGAGTCGATGGGCATGAGTTTGGGTAAACTCCAGGAGTTGGTGATGGACAGGGAGGCCTGGCGTGCTGGGATTCATGGGGTCGCACAGAGTTGGATAAGACTGAGTGACTGAACTGAACCGAACTGAACTGAAACCTAGAGAACAAAGAACTGAGGTAAGAAAAAGGACTTTAATTAGAAGGTGTTCAAAAACATCCAAGGAGCTGATAAGCAGGCAGTTTGAGAGCAGAGGGTGTGTTAAGTAGCTCAGAGGAAACTCCACTCAAAGAGATCCCCTCTCACAAGATTGTTCTGGCACTGAACTCAAGAGATTCCTGTTATTAAAATAGTTCTAAGGATAAATCATATCCTTTACAAATGGCTTCCCTGGTAGCTCAGTGGTGAAGAATCTGCCTGACAATGCAGCAGACATGGGTTCCATCCCTGGGTTGGGAAGATCCCCTGGAGAAGGAAATGGCAACCCACTCCAGTATTCCTGCTGAGAATCCAATGGATAGAGGAGCCTGGCAGGCCACATACAGTTCAAGGAGTTGCAAAAGAGTTGGATACGACTGAATGACTAAACAACAATCCTTTACAAAAAGGCAGGTGGCCTTGGACCTGTTTGACCAAGGAAGGGGAGAAGGAAAACAAGAGCTCATGGGGCTGAATTCCTGAGGTAGGAGGGAGTCCGCAGATGAGGAACACAGCTGAGCCTTGAGAGATTATTCCCCCCACCTACTTTTTTTTAAAACAATTCTGACTAGGGTCTGCCTTGCCTGTTAATGAGAGGCCTGGGAGAAGCAGACAATACCTGTCCTTCCTGAGAGGGACTAGGTTAGGGTCCCATACATGCTCAAGGATACCCTTTGGGGAAATCTAGTGTGTGTGCGTGTTAGTAGCTTAGTTGTGTCTGACTCTTTGTGACCCTCAGGGACTGTAGCCCTCCAGGATCTTCTGTCTATGGAATTCTCCAGCCACGAATACTGGAGTGGGTAGCCATTCCCATCTCCCCAGGATCTTCCAGACCCAGGAATCGAACCTGGGTCTCCAGGTTTGTAGAGAAACCTTATCCTAAGTCAATTTGCAAATAACTCCCTGCCAAGAAGGGAGTTGCCACCATCCTGTCATCTCAGCCATGGCCATTCACTACTGTCACAGACTGACAATCTGCCACTCAGTGGTACATGTGCTTACAGATATTATGTAAGGAAATGCTGCTTCCTTTCCTTAGCAAATAACAATGAAAAAATGCACTCATCCCTATTCCTCATGCCATATTATTTGTACATTTTATTTTCAAAAATTAGAAAACATTTTTTAGTATTCTCTTCTACCCAAGATAATTCTATTTTATGAATCCAGAGAATATATGAACCTTCATGTATGAAGGTTTTACATAATTGTCTGTTGAGTTAACTTTATCACTGAGGCTAAAAGGGAGAGATTGCTTCTTAGGTTAGAAAAGATAACTGAAGTCTGTTCACATTAAGCCGAAAATAACTTTGGAAAGATTTCACTCTCCTTCAGGAAAAGATAGATTCCCAATATCATTGGAAACATTAAATGTTGATAGCTTATGGGCTCTTAATCAGGACATAATCTGCCAGCAACTTGGGTATAATAATGGTCAGAGGCCTACAGGATATAGTGCTAAAATGAATAATTTTTGACAGTGTCTATGGCTAGCCCTTCAAGTTGTAACTAGAGATGGCCCAGTGAGTCTAGATAATCTAGATACATACAATGGCCTTAGAAAACCATTATTCAAAACATACTATGGAGCTCTAATGATAATCTATCATTTATTAAGTACTTACTATCTTCATAGCCAAAACATTTAAATCATTTATAGGCTAAGTGTAGAAAACATCTGAATATAGTCACTTCTGTTAAAGAATACTTATTTGTGAGCAGAGCTGATTATAAGCAGTATTATTTTAGAGAACTTCAGAACCTCTATAAAAGCTATTAAATCCAAAGAAAAATTAAACAACATTTCAAAATGCATTTTTCATTTACTTTGATAATTTTAAAACTCAAGCTCAGATATAAGACTGATTATGGCATAGAAAATAGAATACTGTTAGAGCAATCCATAAATAAAGACTCCTGGATATATCTTGGTTTGTTATTAGACAACCTTCGCAAAATCTCTTACCTTCACACATACAAATAAAGGCAAAAATTATTCTCACTGTGTTTTCCTTTATAATTAAAACAAGATCCAGAAGTAATTTCAAACTAATGAAGCACCTTGTTTCTCATTAACTCTCACTGATTAATAGGTTCACTGAATAATCTTAAGGCAAATATGTCTAGAATGGAAGCATTTCAACACTCCAAGAAGAGAGATCTGAACTATTTGTAGACCTACCAAGGATGCATTTCTACTCAGATAAGATCAGAAGAGAACACATTCCTTATTGAAAAGTTTAAGCAGAGTGCACACAGGAAAATACCCCAGGACAGAACTGATCTCACAAGTATTCCCCAGCTACAAAACTTTATGAATCAAGGCACACTGTTTTCTAACACAAACCATGACATTCAAATTATTTAACATAGCTCTTATTTTAAATTTTATGCACGCTTTTCTGATTTGTGCTAATAATTGATTTTGAAAATAATTGGAAAAACCAATATATAGGAGGAAGAGAAATTCATCCTTCGCAAATGGAACATATTACCAGACTCACAACAGATATAAAAGGGTCAGGAAAAAAAGAGACAAAAACTCCCACAAAACAACAGACAATCTATGCACATTCTGGGACTCTAAAATAAGAAGCAAATATTATCGCTGATCCTGACACAAAGAGGGATGATGAGGGGACAGGAGAGCTGCCAGGGTACTCCTCAGCTTATTTCAATCCCAAACACAGACACAGATGATGCACAAGACAGGCTACGATGGGCTATTCTGGGGGTTGCCAAACAGTCATACACATTTGATACGAAATTATTACTATATGAACAACTCAAACAACCTAGATGCTTCCTATATACTTTCCTATGGAAAGACATTACAGAAATAGGCAAGGCATATGTTATAATCACATACATTTTATCCATAAAACACAAATTATTTCATAGAGTTATACTGAATCATTCTTTTACCTTGCTGCCTTTCTTCAATAGAAAGCAATTAATAACTTTTAAAATTACTCTTCACATTAAAGATACTTTTTAATAGCATTTTACACAGTGTTTCAATTTTTCTTTTTTTTTTTTTAGGAAATACACAGAAATAGAAATACAATTCTGGGATTTTTTAAGCAAAGTAAGTAGAGAAAGGATTAATGAAAATACAGAAGAAAAAACAACAGGTATTCTGGATGATTATTTAACTCTATAAAAATGGGTGATACATGTTTATAACCAAGCATGTCTATGATGGTCTTGTTATCCTCAGATGTGTTACATTTCACAGATGTAGTTATGTTTTTGGTTACTTACACTTAAAGGAAAACAGGGGTTTGAGTATTCTCTTGTTGGTAAGCTTCACAAGAACATATTTAAGGAAATAAAAACATCATTATCAAGGAGACTTCTTTATAAAGACCTTGATCAAAATGTCACTAGTAAAGGTGGTAAATAATTAACAAGAGAGTAGACTACTAGAAATCATGGCAACAAATATGCCTTCTGCCCATTTTTTTTTTTAAAGAAACTTTCTCACTCAAAAAAGTAGAAAGTGTGATGCAACTTGTATTTGTTTCAATCAACAAGGCTAGCCACAGTAGCCTGGTCAAGCCAATGTCAATAAAGCCAGTCCCTTTAAAGGACAAAGGTAAAGTAAGACCTATAAAATCAACCACACTCCCCAACCAGACACTGCCCTCTGAGACTTGTTTTCTACCTTAAAAAAGTGGTAATATTAATTACAAGGACACTTGACTGGTAAATCCCAGAGATGGTAAAGTTTGATTACAAATAAAAATCTCACAGGCAAGGACAAAAATCAATATTCTGTCAATACTGGGAAGAGTTTCGCATGAAAATGGACTGGAAGTAGGTTGTACCATTTCTCCAGCAGTATAGCTCAAGTAAGATAAGATTTTCCCTACTCCACCAAATTTGTGTTTCTGTGTAGGTTGAGTAGTTGAGAAAAACGGATGAGACAGCTGCTTCTTCAGAAACAATCCCCACTTCTTTCCCCACCCTCAAAGCACACCTCGAAACGCAGCAGGGGTGTGCGCACGCACACACACCCCCCACACACACACTCTGAAATCGACACCACTTACACATCTGATTGCAACCATTTCAGAGGCTGTTGGCACTTACCTTGCAAAGCGGTATTAGGTAAACTTGCTTCATTCTCTCCCATTTTACTACTTCTGTTTAAAGGGGGCCAAGCAGCGTCAGCTGTGTCAGTCACCCTGCAGCCAGTGACCTTGTGACTTTCCCCTGTAGTAGTGTAACAGTATCCTGCCTGCTTTCTTCTGTGAATAATTACCATTCTGCTTCCTGAGTTACCTGGGCTTGCAAGACCTGTTTTACTGTGAAGTGAGATCATATCCTTTGATCCAATGGACTGCTACTAGTGTGCGCTTCACAAAACGTGGCTTTGTTTCAATTCTGGTGTTAACTTTGAATTCCCTACTTTCGCTTTAGTCCAGAAACTTATCAATACTTCCTGCCAAAAGAGTGTCTGTACTACCACCATGGCATGGAACAGAGCCAGTGTTTTGTTTGGTTTTTTTTTTTGTGCTCCCAATCTGCTTACCTTATAGAAATAAAGTAAAATTTAAAGTGAATTTTGCAATGTCCACTAAAAAAATATGGGAAAATAAGGAACACCATGGGAATTAGTTACTTGTAGGCTTTGGAGTAGCTCTAGTTCTAGCTGTGAACTAGAACTAGTCCTAGTTCTCCCTTTTCCTCCTACACCCTCTTCCTTCCCTCCCTTCACCCTCCTTTTGTCCCCCTCCTTCTGAACGGAAAGAATGCAGAACCACAGCTCTGATGTCACCATGTTCTGACATCAGCTGTTACTTATTAACTGAGAAACCTTAAAGAAATGAGTCCATCCAATCTTACAGCACCTCAAGGTCCTCACTGGTAAAAGAAGGGTACTGATATTTACATTGCTTTTCAACAGAAACATAGTATTAGGTTCAACTGTACTGCCTCAAACAAAACACCCATCCCTAGCAAAGATGAGCAACACACTGGAGATTTATCTTTATTTGTTTACAAGAGAGGAAGTAGATGACAAAAATAAGTCAATTTATTTAATCCCTGTCTCCCATAAGACATCTAGAGTAAAAAACAATCTGTATTTCATTCCTCTAGAATTCCTTGACTTTTCATCTTGGTCAGATTAGTTTAAAAAAAAAAAAAAAAAAACTCAGGCTCAAACATCTAGTTTTTAAATTTTCAATGTAAAAATAATCTATCCATCATGCTTGCCAGCTTATTAGTGAAAAATGATTATATAAATTATGTTAACAACAGAAATGGTAAAAAAAAAAAAAGTAGAATAGTTATTCTCAAAAGTTTCAGAATAAAAACAAACATCACATACACCCAAATCCTCATCACAGTTAGTTCTTTCCTTCATTAACCTCTCCAGGTCTCAGTTTCTCCACCTGTAAAATGAGCTGACCGTTTACTATCTAAGGCCCATTTTATTAACATGTCATAAACCTCTGATTTAAAATCCAGATTGTGGTTTGTTCTAAAATAAAGCAGTCCTTTGCCTAGTACAATTGCATAGTGTAACACACACATCAATCTCATACTTCACCAAAAGTGACCTGAAATTGAATGTTTGACAATATAACACTATAATCATCACATTCTGACTTCCTCATAAGAGGAGAAATACATATATCAATCCTCACTCATTATGACAAAAATGGAAATGTATTAACATACCTGCCCCAGGCATCTAAAATTAGTCAACAACAGGTATAAAGTACCAATTATCTACCAGCTGAATTATGGCATGCAGGAAGTTGTTATGAAAGTAGAAGAGAGAAGTCTTATTTTTGAGCAGAGGTAAAACATAAAAATAAACAGAAACCTCCAAAGCTTTTGTAGCTGTGCAGAAAGTGACACAAATATACATCCAGTTACACTGAAACAGTTTCAATACTAATAAAGGGCCCTGAGTACACACACACACTCTCTCTCTGCTGGGCCTCCTCTGCCTAGAAAAATTCTGCCTTCATCACCTCTTCTTTGCCTAACTAATCCACATGCAGGAATTCTTCTTCAACCCAGTTCTGGTTGAGGTCTCTTCTGTGTGCTTCCAGATCCCCTTTAACAGCTCAAAACTTTTCATTCCACCATGGTTCTTACCACATTGTATTGTATGCACAGCTTAATTATTTCTGTCCTTAAAATGTGTTATGTCAGAGAGCCTTTCTGTGTTCATCACTACATTCCTAGCACCTATCACAGTTCCTAACACATACTATGCCTTCAACAAGTATTGCAAAGATGAACAAATTACTATCATCAAAAAGGGTGAAATAAAGGACCTCAAAGAAAAGAAGGACATAGATTAGCAAAGAAGATAATGGAAAATACTTAAGAGGGAAAAATGACAAATTAAATTTCAAAAATGAAAAGAGATGGGAGGAGAGAGCAGGTAGGTTTGTCTGCAAGAGCAAATAATTAAGAACTAGAAGGATCAGAGATGACACTTAGAAAAATTTCTGGAAAAAAAAAGAATCAAAGATAAAAGAAGTAAATGAAAGAGGGAAAAAAGTGCATGCATTAGTTTAAAACACACTCATATGCGTCAAAAACAAAAGGCATGACTGACGTTAAAATAGCTGCACTGAAGGGTGAGAAATAAACTAATATAATTATTAAAATTATCAAAATTTTCAGAATCTTTGGGAGAAAGTTACTGGAATGAATGTGTCCTCTATATCAGGGGTGCCCAGTCCCTGTTAATTACTGGGCGGCACAGCAGGAGGTGGGTGGTGATGACAAACACAACTTCATCTGTATTTACAACTGTTCCCCATTGCTCACATTTCCCCTCCCCATTCATAGAAGAATTGTCTTACACAAAATCAGTCCCTGGTGCCAAAATTGTTGGGGACCACTGCTCTATATGTATAGACTTTGTTATAAAAACTATTGTATATATATTTTAAAAACAACTTAGGTGACATAATAAAAAACTAACATTTCCAACCACATCACTTATCTGTATGCCCAGCATTGTATTCTAAAATGTTCCAAGAGAGAGTGAGCGAAAGAAAATATCATGCTGTTCCCTGTCACTCATTTTGAAGGTTCTACCTGGAACTACAGATTTGGAAGATACCAATGTTACAGTTTAAATTTTTTGTATGTAGTTACTGAAGTGATTATTTAGTCCTGATTTTCCAGGGAAGATATACATGAAGATTTGAAAGAAAAATTATGAAGAAGTTATTCAAAGTTATAAATGTTGGCATTGTACTATGGAACATGGAACTGTGCATGTAAAGTGCTGCAATACCTGGAATAATTACACAGAGATGGTATTTATTTTCTCAGTAAACTGTATAACACAAGTAGAACAACAACTTGGTCAAAAGCATAGGTATCCACGGAGAGAAAAGACTAGAGAGAAAAGGATTAGAACCTCTCAAAATTGCAATCCTGCAAACTATCATAGGAAGGAAATTCCAAGCTCAGCAACCAGGGTGGATTTTTGAGATTATAATTCCAAGAACTAGGTAGATGTGCTTGCAAGGTATAAGAATATGCTCCCTTCAAATATGCTCTCTAAAATATGGACTATTTTGAACAAAAGACACCTGAGAATGAGCAGATTCAAGAAAAGCTCTTTCCTTCCCCTTTTCTCTCTAAAAATAAGAGTATGCATTTCCCCTTTTGTAAGGGAAACTTAAATTTATACAGGAAATTTTTCATTTGTAAAAATATCTTCCTACCAGGAAGAAAACCAGTGGAGACAACTCTTATCACCAGAGAAATTCATCTGCATAAAATACAGCCCTTATTTATCACATATTGTTGGTTGGTTGCAGCCAAGAATTTCTGGGGTGATTCTGACCCTCAAAGCTGCCAAATATTTTTGAGTTCTAGGTAAGCAGAGGGAGGGGTGGGGAACAGTACATTCTATAAGAGAACAATGGGTAATGATAAACAAGATTTCCTTATGTTTGGGTGTGCTGGTCTAACATATTCTACCCCATCTTTTCTGGATTTGGGTATTACCATTCACCCAGTTGCCCTAAATGAAAATATCAGGATTTATCCTTACTACTTACCTCTCCCATTCCCCAAATAGTCACTAAGTGCTATCAATAACATTGAAATCCACTTCCTTAAGTTTCTATTTCCTTTTGGTGAGGCCATTGTCAAGTCTTGCCAAGATAGTAACTCCCTACAAACGAATTCTTCCTTTCCTCGAATCCATCCCTTCTACATCTCCCATGATTTTCCTACAACATAGCCGTCCTATTTCCATGCTCACATATGTTCACTGCCCCTTGTCATGTGTGCATGTTTAGTCACTTAGTCCTGTCCAACTCTGCGGCCCTTTGAACTGTAGCCCACTCTTCTGTCTGTAAGATTCATTTTCAGGCAAGAATATTGGAGTGGGTTGCCATTTCCTCCTTCAGAGGATCTTCCTGACCCAGGAATTGAACCTGTGTCTCCTGTATCTCCTACATTGCAGGCAGATTCTTTACCTGCTAAGCCATTGGAGGAGCCCAATCAATAATGTCACTCCTTTATCACCATAATTTTTCATCCTCATTAACCCTCCAGTAACATGTAATTCATTTAAATCAGGTTTCTCTGATATCCCCAAATTTACTTGAAACTATAATTCTAAATGGTTGAATATATAATATATACACATGTGCCTCTCTATATATGTGACATAAAATAATGTTGGTCAAGAAAACTAAGGCTTACTCAGTGCTTTGTCGGAGAAGGCAATGGCACTCCAGTACTCTTGCCTGGAAAACCCCATGGACAGAGGAGCCTGGTGGGCTGCAGTCCATGGGGTCGTGAAGAGTTGGACACGACTGAGCGACTTCACTTTCATGCATCGGGGAAGGAAACGGCAACCCACTCCAGTGTTCTTGCCTGGAGAATTCCAGGGACGGGGGAGCCTGGTGGGCTGCCGTCTATGGGGTCGCACAGAGTCGGACACGACTGACGTGACTTAGCAGCGGCAGTAGAGCTTTGTATTAGGATTGACTGGTGGACAAAAGTATTCTTTTAATACTACTATAACTAAATGTTTATTTCTCTATCATCTTATTTCATAAAATTGCATACAGACTCTTAAGAGAATTAATACTGATTGAGAACAAAGAAAGTAACTATCTCCTTCAGTAGTAAGAAGCATCCATTAACAAGGAAACAAGATAAGCTGTAATTAATAACAAGGAGAGTATTATCATTATAATGATCTTTCCACTACAGTGTTATTAAACAAAGAAGCCAAGGAACTATATAAATTATATGCTAATACACACAAACACACACACACAACAGGTTGCTTAACAGCTACTTATGGTTTGTAAGTTGCTTCACATAATTAAAACATACAATGACTCATATAAAATTAACAGACATATGAAGATGCCAAGCTGAAAGTCAGGTAGGAGTGATATTACAAAGCAGTCTAATTTGCTGCTGGGAACAACACTATTTCAGACTGTGGAAGAGCTGGTAACAAAATACTAAATATAAGCTTGTAATCACAGCATACCATGATTTATGTACTTTTTATGAGGATCCCATGAAATCTGGCTTAAATGCAAGAAAGTTTTTAAATGATATAACCCCTGTTAGCACACTCTCCCTTATCCACAGGATTCTACTTATAGTAGGAAGATTAGCTGTGACAGCCATCTAAGTATCATCTGAAAAAGGGAAAACAGTTAAGAAAAGTTTAACTGTATATTTAATATTATTATCATGGAACTAAAAATGAAGGGTACACACACACACATTTAACTAATCTACATATTATCACCTATTATTCCACAATCTCTGGCAAAATTCTCTCAAGGGGGACCTAAAGAAAAGTATTAAAGCAAAAGAATATGCATGCTAACTGTCTGATACTGCATAGAACAGTGAATTAATCAACTTGAGAATTTTAGGGCATGTTAAAAATCTACAATAAAGCTAGAAAAAACATCTATAGCTAAAACCCTTGGTGTTAATAGAAACACCAAGGTGACAGAATGATTTATCTCTGTCATCTTTTTAAAATGTAATGAAAATGCTTAAATAGTAGCTTTAGTTGGACATAATGTTATTTCCTCAAAATGCACTGCAATGACCAGTCCTGAAAACAGAAGCTTCATCTCCATTACAAAGAGCAACCTAAAACAGCTCCAATAATATTAAAAAGTACAGCCCATTTATGCTGAGGTAAAAATAACTTCCAGTCTTCAGCCTCTTCACTCTAACCTCAAAAAAAGAAGGAAAAAAAAAAAAAGAGCAATTAATGCCAACTGTGCTGTGCTGTGTGTGTGTGTGTGTGTGTGTGTGTGTGTTAGTTGCTCAGTCGTGTCTGACTCTTTGTGGCTCCATGGTCTGTAGCCCACCAGGCTCCTCTGTCCAAGGGCTTCCCAAGCAAGAATGCTGGGGTGGATTGCCATTCCCTTCTCCAGAGGTCTTCCCGACCCAGGGATTGAACCCGGGATTCTCTTTGTTGCAGGCAGATTCTTTACCATCTGAGCTACCAGGGAAGCCCTGACTGTGCTATAGGAACTTGGCAAATACTAGCTAAATGAAAAGAAAAAAAAAAAAAAGAAAAGAAAAACATTTAACAGTTGTTCAGGGGAAAACAACTTTCTCTTCTAGGGTGATGCTGAGGTAAAATGTGAGGTTTCTTAATCTTTAGAAACATTCCATTCCTCTCACTTATTATCTTAAAGTATTAATAGTAGATGAGCATGTCCAAAACAAACACAGTAACTATAAAAATCACTTATCAAAATTAACACTAAGTGCTTTGGTTTCAAATTATGAAATATCAACAAAAGCAGTAGTCAACAAGAACAAATTAATTATGAGGGATCAAAGAAAAGTTTATCTCTTTTCTTTTTTATCTCTTCTTTCTTTTCTTCTTCTATTTATATATTTACTGAATAAAGTCAAAGTGGCATAACAAGTTTCCTAGAAAAATAATTCCAGGAGAACTACTTTTGTTCAACATCACAATGGGCCACTCACTACTTTCTACAGGGAATGTTTTCTTTCTGAAAGCTCCTCTTCTACTTTCCTGCTGACTGCCTGCCAGCTAGCATTGTTACAGAAAAGGAGGAGATGAAGGATTAAAGTCTCTCACCTCTGTCTACCCCCCAGTAGCTAGTACTTAAAATAGACTTTCCCTGAAGTGAATGACTGCTGTCTTTCCTATGGTGACCAGATTTACAAAATGAGAAGAAGAAAAAAAAAAAGAGAAAAAATGAGGAGAGATTAACATAGATTCTTTGGACTGATTTTTTTTTTTCCCCCCAGAATTATAGATTAAATAGGAAAAAGTCCATTAAAAAAAATCCTAGGATGATGCTGAAAATGTGGTGTTTTACCACCTTGGGCAACAAGGAATTAACAACATGTGAGCAATTTTAAGAATGACTAAAGAGAAAAATAGAGATAGACATACAATTGCAAAAGGGAGCTTTAAATAATTATCTCATCATGTTCCGCCTATGTTCTTCCCACCTCTTCTAAAACCTTTCACTTCAGTTCAGTTTAGTCACTCAGCTGTGTCCAACTCTTTGTGACCCCATGAATCACAGCACGCCAGGCCTCCCTGTCCATCACCAACTCCTGGAGTTTACTCAAACTCATGTCTATGGAGTCACTGATGCCATCCAACCATCTCATCCTCTGTCATCCCCTTCTCCTCCTGCCTCTAATCCCTCCCAGCATCAGGGTCTTTTCCAATGAGTCAACTCTTCACATGAGGTGACCAAAGTATTGGAGTTTCAGCTTCAACATCAGTCCTTTCAATGAACACTCAGGACTGATCTTCTTTAGGATGAACTGGTTGAATCTCCTTACAGTCCAAGGGACTCTCAAGAGTCTTCTCCAAACACCACAGTTCAAAAACATCAATTCTTCGGTGCTCAGCTTTCTTCACAGTCCAAATCTCACATTCATTCATGACCACTGGAAAGACCATATCTTTGACTAGACAGACCTTTGTTGGCAGAGTAATGTCTCTGCTTTTTCATATGCTGTCTAGGTTGGTCACAACTTTCCTTCCAAGGAGTAAGCATCTTTTAATTTCATGGCTGCAATCACCATCTGCAGTGATTTTGGAGCCCCCCAAAATAAAGGCTGACACTGTTTCCACTGTTTCCGCATCTGCCTCCTTTATTCTATCAACTAATTTTTATTTCCTCAGTGTTTTTAAAAATACACAGGGTGAATATGGCCTTGTCTTCCAACTCTCTAGGCACACATTTAGTGCACTCCTTAGTTGATGTTTTCAAGCCTGCCTCAGGCTTCCCAGGTGTCCCTAGTGGTAAAGAACCCGCCTGCCAACACAGGAGACATAAGACACAGGTTCTATCCTGAGGTTGGGAAGATCTCCTGGAGGAGGAAAGGGCAACCCACTCCAGTACTCTTGCCTGGGAAATCCCATGGACAGAGGAGCCTGGCGGGCAACAGTCCATTGGGTCGCAAAGAGTTGGGCATGACTGAAGCAACTTAGCACACACTCAGACCTGTCAGATTTATATGAATTTAATAAATGCTTGATGATTGTCTAATTGAAAACATAACACAATTATATTTTATCTTTCTCCAAAAACTTTAAAATAGAATTTACTTAAAAAATAAATAAAATAGAATTAATAAAGAGCATAAAGGAGATAATTAATTCACAGTGTTTCTAGTGTTTCTGCTTCCCTCTGAAGAGGCCAGAATATGCCAGGTTCAAAATGCCACTTTAGCATAAGGATTGTTTCAGTTGAAGGCAATCAACTCTCCGCCTTCTCCTTTTCTATTTAAAAGTAAGACTTAAGTGCCTGTCATGGTGTCTCCCTTTCCCTCACCAGGAAGAGAAAAGAGAACTACTCTGGAGACAACTCTGAGCGCCAGAGCAGACTTTATATTGTTTTTCTCTATTTTTGACAGTTTTCTATTCTTTTGAATCCTATTCATATCTATGTTATTTATTACTTTAGTTAATTTGGATTTTAAAAGTCTACAACACTGATTTTTTTTTTTTTTTTTTTTTTACAACTTGGTTACACCTCAAAGTTTTATTTGGTGAACAGAGGATAGTACACTCCCAAGGCATGAGGGTGGGCTAACCATAAAGGAAAATCCTACAACACTCATTTTAGTTGCCTTTTTTTAAAAAATAAAGCACTAAAGCCATAAATTTCCTTCTAACCACTGACTTACCTGTATCCCACAAGTTATGACAGGTTATGTGTTCATATAATTTAGTTTAGCATATGTTCTAATTTCTCGAAACTGTATTATTTGACTTAGGCTTATTTAGAAGTATATTAACTTCAAGATTTTCCTGGTATCTTTCTGTTATCGATTTCTACTTAACACCACTGATAAAGAATACACTCTGTCATTTCAATTTTTAAAATTGATTGAGATGTGTTTTGTGGTCCTGCACAAGGTCTATCTTGGTGAATGTTCTGTGTGCATTGAAAAAGAACATGTAATTTGACTCTTGACTGCAATGTTCTAAATATTTTATCTATTTTTAATATCAATTATTGAAAGAGAGGTGTTAGTATTGTATCTTCAAGTAGAGCTGTGGATTATTTTTTTTCTTTTTAGTTCTGCAAGTGTTAATTTATGTATCTTGACGCTTTATTATTGGGTGAAAACACATTTAGGATTTTTATATCCTCTGATAAATTGACTTTGTCATTATAAAATGGCCTTCTGTTAATAAAATTTCTTGATCTAAATTCTACTTTATCTGATATTTATTGTTTTCATAGTGTACCCTCTTCTATTTTTTAATGTTTTTTTATTTTTAAAGTGAAATCTCTTTCAAATAGTATAAAGTGGGAATGCCTTTTTTTTGACAATCCAGATTAATAGGCTTTTCCTTCTAATTGTAATATTATGTTACATGAATGTAATTATCAATATAGTTTATTTAATTCTACCATTTTGCTGTTTGTTTTCAATTAGCTGCATTTGTCCTTTTTTTCTTTCGCCTTGAGTATATATGTCTTAGGACCCCAGTTCAGCTGTACTACTTGCTTCTTAGCAATTTTTCTTTTTTCTGTATCTTAACTTCTTGATTTTTTTCTCTCCTCTCTGACTCTCTCATTGCTTGAGGTTTTACAATATTCAACTTAAAATTATCACCAGTTACCTTAAAATAGTATATAATTTCACAAATAAGAGACTGATACCGGTATACTACCATTTCCCCCTCCTGTCCTTTGTGATTATGAGATCATACATTTTTTACTACATATGTTATAAACCTTCTCAAAAAACAGTTACTGTCTTTGTTTTAGCTAGTCCATTATTCTTTAAATATATTAAAAGTGAGTGAAAATATTTTCTTACATCTACCTACATATTCACCAATTTTATGCTCTTTGTGTAGATTCTAGTTCCGTTTTCTTACTTCCTGAAAAATTCCCTTAAAACTTTCTTTTATTTCTTGTAGGCTGATGATGAGTTCTTTCAGTTTTGGATTGCCTGAAAAAGTGTTTACTTAGCACTTATTCTTCAAAAGTATTTTTTCTGCACATTGAATTTCTAGATTGATATGTCTTTTTATTTCAGCATGCTAAAAGATTTTTCCCTTGCCCTCGGGTTTAGATAGTTTCTGACAAGAAGTCTATGGTTTTTCTTAACCTTTCTCTATTGTATGCCATGTGTCTTTTGCGTCTTGCTGTCTTCATTTTCTTTGTCATTCATTATTTTTGTTTGATTTAATTTTTACATCATTGTGTGATTTTCCTTATCATGCTTTGAGTTTGCTGAGTTTCTTGAGTTTGTCAGGTTAGAATACCCACCAAAATCTAAAAAATTCTGCCATTAATTGCTGTCTTTAAATATCTGTCTCTCCTCTCTTCAGGCTTCTTTCCTCTGGGACTCTAATTATAGATATGGTATAAATGAACATATAGATAACATAAAGTTACAAATATACAGGTATAGATAGCAAGTCACTGAAGCTCTGTTAATATTTTTCAGTCTTTTTTCTTTTGTACTTATGTTTAAATAGTTTCTTTTGTTATAACTCTGTGTTGACTAATGGTTTCTTCTGCAGTGTCTATTCTACTATAACTACTATACAGGGAAATATTCATATCTTATATATATATTTTTTTTCTTATTTGGAAGTTCTATTGGGAACTTCTAACATTTTTAACATTCTAACATTTTTATATCTTCCATTTTTTCCTCATTAGTTTCATGTTTGTCTTTATATCATTGTGCACATATAAATATATAACAGTAGTTTTAAAATTATATGCTAATTTTATCATTTTGGGTCTATTTCTATTGGCTAATTTTCTCTTAATTATGAGTCTTAATTTTCTGTTTCTTTGCATGTCTAGTAATTTTTGAGTGGATGCAGAATATTTTGACCATGTCACTTGTATGTACATTGTTGAGCGATGAATTTTTTGCTGTACTTCTTTAAAAATGTTGGACTTTGTCTAGAAGGGCTATTATTTGTAGATAAGCCTAATCATTTTGAGAATGTTTTCTAATTTTTGAAGGCAGCCCTAGAGAAGCCGTTACTCTAGAACTACTTTAGCCACACCACTAAGGTATATGACACTTTAGATACCTTGCACAGTCAACAGGTCTCCCTACTCTCATTGGTGGGGAGATGAATGATTCCTAGCCCTGTGTAAACTCTAGAAATTGTCCAATTTAGAGCGCTTTTGGAATTGTAATTGCCCAATGGGATACTCTTTGTGCTACATCATGTAATTTCACCTTTTATTCTGACTGCTTTTGTTGTTGTTGTTGTTCTTCTTCTTCTTCAGTAGCTCAGTCCTGTCTAACTCTTGGCAACCCCAGGAACTGCAGCATGCTAGGCTTCTTTGTCCATCACTATCTCCCTGAGCTTGCTCAAATTCATGTCCATTGAGTCAGTGATGCCATCCAACCATCTTATCCTCTATTGCCCCCTTCTCCTCCTGCCCTCAGTCTTTCCTAGCATCAGGGTCTTTTCCAATGAGTCAGCTTTCGTGTCAATTGGCCAAAGTATTGGAGTTTCAGCTTCAGCATCAGTCCTTCCAATGAATATTCAGGGTTAATTTTCTTTAAGATTGATTGGTTTGATTTCCTTGCTGTCCAAGGGACTCTAAGGAGTTTTCTGCAGCACCACAGCTTGAAAGCATCAGTTCTTCAGTGTTCAGCCTTCTTTATGATCCAACACTCACATCCATACATGACTACTGGAAAAACCTTAGCGTTGACTATATTGACCTTTGTCAGAAAAGTGATGTCTCTGTTTTTTAATACACTATCTAGGTTTTTCATAATTATTCTTCCAAGGAGAAAGTGTCTTTTAATTTCATGGCTTCAGTCACTTTCCACATTGATTTTGGAGTCCAAGAAAATGAAATCTGACATGGTTTCCACATTTTCACCATCTGTTTGCCATGGAATGATAGGACTGGATGCCATGATCTTAGTTTACTGAATGTTGAGTTTTAAGCTACCTTTTTCATCTCCACTTTCATTTTCATCAAGAGGCTTTTTAGTTCCTCTTCACTTTCTGCCACTAAAGTGGTATCATCTGCCTATCTGAGGTTGTTGATATTTCTCGTGGCAATCTTGATTCTTGCTTGTGATTCATCCAGTGTGGAACTTCACATGATGTACTCTGAATAGAAGTTAAATAAGCAGGGTGACAAAATACAGCCTTGATGTACTCCTTTCCCAGTTTTGAACTAGTCCATTGTTCTATGTCCAGTTGTAACTGTGGTTTCTTGTCCTATTTAGAGGTTTCTCAGGAGGCAAATAATGTGGTCTGGTATTACCATTTCACTAGCAATATTCCACAATTTCTTGTGATCCACACAAAGACTTTAGCATAGTTAATGAAGCAGAAGTAGACGTTTATTTGCTTTGATCGGTGCTCAAAGGCTTGAAAGGACTACCGTGCAGCTATCTGGAGGTCTTTCTTTGTTTAGCTCTCTTATCTCATATATTGTCTCCACATAGTGGTGTCCTATTTTTACCAAAGTTTAATCTATCTTTTCAACTCTGGACATATGTAGGCCCTTCCTCCTGCCATCATATTCTGAAAATTTCTTCTGAATAGAAATCCAGGATAATTATATGGTTCACCTTATTTGATTCCTTTTTCTCAGGGATCACAAGCCAAACTCCCTATTATCCAATATCTGAAAATAATTGTTTCAGATATTTCATCCAGTTGACCAGTTTTATCTCAGAAAGTAAGTCAAGTAGAATTTCCCTCACAAGCAGAGCAGAAGTATTACAAGCTTTCTGAACAATTTAGCAAAATATATATGAAGTACATTAAATATTTCATATTAAATATTATATGAAGTATTAAACAGTGATCATATCATGTGAAATTTCCTAGGAAATTTTCCAAGACAATAATCAGAAAAGTATGCAAATTAGTTTATAGAAAAATATTTATCAGTGTTTTTAATAATATAAAAATATAAGCAATAAAATAATAGCAACAGGAGATTTTTTTAAATAAGCTAGAAAATAGTAGAGTGGAAAAATCTACAAGTATTAATACAGGACTATTCATTGACTTACAAATATTTAACACATTATTGTGGTATATTTTTTATCAAAATATATGATACATGCTAAAATATTAAAATACAGTTGCTACATTATAGAATTAATGACTATCATCTAATTTCATCTTTACATCCTTCTTGATTTTTCATATTTTAAAACAAAGTATGTACTACTTAAATAATCAAAGAAAGTATTCACATACTATTTTAAGAAAAAAGTCTTATTTATTATTCTTGACTATTCTTCATATTAAATTAGAAAGATAAAAGCCAAGAGACTCCTAAATGTGCTTTAGAAAACTGCCAAAGACATCTATATAATTTACCTCTAATTTATGTCTCTGATATTTCTAAATGGAATCTGAGCTTCTTAGTGTTGGCAAATAGCTAACATATAAAACCATATTTTTTGTGTGTATAAATAGGGTGGCACTAGTGGTAAAGTATCTGCCTGCCAATGCAGGAGATGCCAGAGATGGGGGTTTGATCTCTGGGTGGGAAAAATCCCCTGGAGGAGAAAATGGCAACCCTCTCCAGTATTCTTGCTGGGAGAATCCCATGGACAGAGGACCTTGGCCAGCTACTGTCCATGCAGCCACAGAGTCGGACATGACTGAGTGACTGAGTGAATCCACTCAAATAAGTGTTTAATAAGTGTTTGGTAAATAAGGAAAGAAATTGTTGTAAACTTTATTAAGCACTCTTAAAAGGGATCTAGGAGGAAAAACTGTCATATAATCCAAGCTATAAAACTTGGATGTTCTATTGAACAGGAGGGTGGCTATAAATGTCACTCAGCAGATATTTCACAGCTTGCTTCTTATAAACCCACACTTTTACAAAGAATAATGCAAGTGTCTTAGCCACCATGTTGATTTGGGGGATTTTAGTTAGAAAAGGGAAACAGCAGGACAATTTTGGTTGAGCCGCGGAAGAAAGCAGACAAGAAGCCACCTAAGGAAAAACTGTCACTCTTTAGAGACCTAGCAAAATTAAAAAATGAGCTTAACATTTCCTGCTCTTTAGAAAACAAATAAAGATTATCTTCTTATAATCATTAATAATATATCATCATGAACAAAAATACAGACAGAAAAAATGTAATTTAAATAACAAATGATTTTGTTCTCAGAATTATCCAGTATTAACTTTTAAATATATATGCTAAAGAGAAAGAGGGAAGGGGATGTTGTATGGGTAGATTGCTACAGAAACAATATAGATGTATAGAGAGATACAGATATACACATGGTCACAGGTGTAGGCATGAATAGAGATGTAAATTCTAATAATTCACAAAACATTTTAAAATATGCTTTTTTTCTGTTAAAATTACACAGTGGATATCATTCCCTTGACATCTTTTGTATGGATTCTGGAGTCAGGGAATTGTGAATTTAGGTCCCAGTCACTACTAACTCCTCATGTGACCTTTAGCAAATTATTGCACTTCTCAGTGCTTCAATATTTTCTTCATTAAAATGGAGAAAACACATGAACCTCCACATGGGTTGAGGTGATGTGTTTGTGTGTGTGTCTCTTAAGTCACTTCAGTCCTGTCTGACTCTTTGCAACCCTATGGACTGTAGCCTGCCAGGCTCCTCTGTCCATGGGATTCTCCAGGCAAAAATACTGGAGTGGGTTGCCATGCCCTCCTCCAGGGGATCTTCCTGACCCAGGGATCAAACCTGCATCACTTATGTCTCCTGAATTGGCAGGAGGATTCTTTACCACTAGCACCACCGAGGTGATTGTTTCACATAATAATTCAGGGCTTGACCTAAAAAGGCTCTCAACAAACTTCGACTATAATGATTATTGTTTTTGTTTTATTGTTATTATAAGACTTACAGACTACTGTGATACAATTTTTGGAACACTTTCCCAAGTCAAATGATCCTCTCTTATCTATCCCCCAAATCTATAGTAGGGGAGTGTTTTCTTCTATAAGACATAGCTCTTTCCACAAGTTACTATTGATTGGACCAGTATGGACATGAAGCTCCAGCTAGGCAGGTAAGAGATTTTGCCTCCTGGAAATCTGGGAGAGAACCAAGGTTTGGCTTATAATATGTAAAGATGCTAGGTACACAGTCATGTTCAGTCACGAGGCCAAGGACCATAGAACAGCAATTCACAGAAAGCAGAATAATGAAGCTGATGTGTAGGAAAATATAGATAAAAGATAAAGAGAGAAATTTTTTTTGAATTATTATTAATTTCTGTAGTTCCAGAAGACTGCAGTCTTTCAAAAGATCTAGCCTTTGGATTCTATGATACAGTGACTTAAATATATGTACCAGGCTATTTGGACTCATTGTCTCAATGAATATGATAATACCATTCTGACCTTACACAAATTAAATTCATAAAGAAATGGCTTCAAGAGCCTGTTCTGTTAACTTTCAGATCTCTTAGTCCAATCAATAATTATAGAGAGTGTAAGAGAATGTTGGGTGAAGGAACTGATGGACAGTTTTCTTTGTAGAGAGCAACTGCTATGCTGTGAGACTAATCCATCTTTTGGGGGGAAAATTGGCAGAATGCTAACTTTGAGTCATGAGCCTGAGTAGAGAGATTTCTGGCAGATCATATGGAATGTTTTAGAATGTAAAATACATGTGCTACCACTGGAAGGTAAAAATGGAAGAATCCTGGTTCATGCCTTATAAGACTTAATCTAAAGAAAACCCAATTTAATTGGCTGAATTTTTTAACAGTAGACAGGCCAGATATAGTAGGCAGTACAGTGATCCCAAAAGACAGCCAAGCTCTAAGCCTTTGAACTTGTGTATATATCATGTTACAGGAAAAAAGGGAATTAAGGATACACACATGATTAGAGTTACTAACCAAGTGACCCTGAGATGGAGAATTGACACTGAATTACCTTGATGGGCCCAATCTAATGGCATGAGTCCTTGAGTCCTTAAAAGTAGAAGAGAAACAGACAGAAAGGAGGGTCAGAGATATGCAATCTGGAAAAGACTTGATCTTCTATTGTTTAAGATGGAAGAAGGGGATATAAGACAATGAATGCAAATGATCTCTACAAGCTGGAAAAGGCAGATTCTTCCTCAGGCTTCCATATACCTCAGTCTTAGCCCAGGGAAATGCATGTTGGACTTCTGATCTATAGAACTGTAAGACAATGAATCTGTTTTTTTCAAGATTTTTTTAAATGTCTGACTCTGTGACCCCGTGGACTGTTGCACACCAGGTTTCTCTGTCCATGGGGATTCTCCAAGCAAGAATAGTGGAGCATGTTGCCAAGACCTCCTCCATGGGGCTTTCCAACCCAGGGATCAAACGCAGGTCTCCTGCATTACAGGCAGATTCTTTACCACTTGAGCTACCAGGTAAGTCCAAGAATACTGGAGTGGGTAACTTATCCTTTCTCCAGGGGACCTTCTTGACCCAGAAATTGAACCCGGGTCTCCTGCATTGCGGGTAGATTCTTTACCAGCTGAGCTCCCAGGGAAGCTTTTTGTTGTTATAACAACAATAAAAAGTGAATGCACCAGCATATTCTAGTTACTAAATTGAAATTATGTTTGTGATTTAAAGTGACTATGCCCAGGTAGGGAAGATCCCCTTCAGAAGAAAATGGCAACCCACTCCAGTATTCATGCCTGGGAAACTCCATGGACAGAAGAGCCTGGTAGGCTACAATTCATGGGGTCGCAAGAGTCAGACATGACTTAGTGACCAAACCACCATAGGACTGTTTCATCCTGTGGCAGTGAAAAGAAAAGTCGTCATATCTGCCAGTATTTTCATCCAAAAACAGGGAAAGATTGAATCCATAAAGTTTAAAGGGGCAATGAAGAACAAGAGTAGATTTAGATTGTCAACATACCATGAAGAGTTCTTGTTCAATCTTTTAGTTATAATAATTTTGCTTTCATTAATTTATTAATTCATTTAGGCTAAAGTTAGTTTGAATTTGATCTAGTTGTTTATAGCCAAATAGTTTTAATGACCACAATTATTAAGGATAATTATCTCAACAACAGGTACAAATGGCCACAGACAGGGCTCTGAATAGGAACTGCAGCCTAGAATAGGAACAATAACTAAGGCTTCTTCTTTTTTTTTCAAATTTTTGTTGAATTTGTTTATTTATTTTTGGCTGTGCTGGGTCTTCACTGCTGTGCAGACTTTTCTCTACTTGCAGTGAGCCGAGGATACTTGTCACTGTGCAAGAGCATCTCATTACAGGGGCTTCTCTTGTGGCAGAAATGTGTTCTAGGGCACTCAGGCTTTTTGGGCTTTGGTAGTTGTGGCATATAGGCTCAGTAGTTATGGCTCCTGGGCTCCAGAGCACAGGCTCAATAGTATCACACGGGCTGAGCTGCTCCGTGACATGTGGGATCTTTCCTGATCAGGGATCGAATCTGTGTCTCCTGAATTGGCAGGAGGATTCTTAACCACTGTGCCACCAGGGAAGCCCCCGCACCCACCCACCCCCCTTTTTTTTTAACAAAGATAAATCATAAAACATGCTATAAAAAGCACACCTCATTCTACCCTTAACAAAAGTGCCAATTAGTCAATACTTTTTTTACACAGAGAATCTGAGGTTACAAAAAGTAACTCCGCCAATGTCATGTATGGTAGAGTGTTGTGTTAGTTGCTCAGTTGTGTTCAACTCTTGTGACCCCATGGACTCTAACCTGCCAGGTTCCTCTGTCCATGGAATTCCCTAGGCAAGAATACTGGAGTGGGTAGCCATTCCCTTATCCAAGGGATCTTCCCTATCCAGGGATTGAACCCGGGTCTCCTGAACTGCAGGCAGATTCTTTACCACTGAGCCACCAGGAAACCATGTATGGTAGAACAGGCAGTCAAATTCCAGTCTTTCTGATATCAGAGCTCTATATCATTCATTCATTGAGAAAATGTTTATTTATTAATTAGTAGGCATCAGACACTGTGACATTTAGCTTTCTGATGTTAAATAAGGCCTTGTTGTATACCAAGTAATTTATATATATTAATTCATGCAATCCTTGTTCTATTACTCTAATTTTTCTAATTACAGTGTCCATTTTACAAATGGCACTCAGAAAGGATAAGACGCTTGTGTAAGATTTTGCAAATGACAGAGTCAGGATTTAAACCAACCAATGTGGTTTTTAGTGACTCAGCCATTCATCTCTACTGCTGCCTGTCCAAGGTTCTGAATATTCCAGATGAAATCTGTCACACCAAGGTTACATTCTAGTTGGAGAGACAGCTGTGAACAAAGCAAAGAAGCAAATACTCAATATAACAAGGTAACGTAAGACAATGGCAGGATGTGACATAAAAGAATAACAAGAAGTCAATAGATTGTTAGGGAAATAATTCTTAGAACAGAGATAAAATATGAGGAGCCAGCCATAAGAATATTTGAAGAGTAGCAGGGGAGCGGGGAGCATAACGGGCAACATAAGAGATAGCCTAGAGATAGGAAAGAACTTGGTCCTCCCTTCCAACTGACAGAAGGCCATGCTGCCTGTAGCAAAGGTTTAGTTAAACAGGATTAAACAGTGAGAACAGCAGCTCTAAATGGATAAATTTAATATTGGTTTTATAGTTCTTTATTAGATAAAATTTTCCCACAAAATTAATAATTAGAATTCTTAATCAAAAAATCTTTTTTTTTTTCAAAATAAATTATGCATGTGTAATAAAATAAATCATTTCAACTGTCTTCCATTTATCTATGTTGGAAGAAGAGCACTGTCATTTGGCTCCATAAACAACCAAAGCACAGTCATTTCTGAATGGTTGCTATTCCTGCTTAAATCCAAAGGCCTCTCTGGCATAAATAACCAAGTGGTTCACAGAGTCAATTCACTCTTAATTTACTGATCATCTGGTCAGTTTTAGGTTATGGTAAATTAATTAAATTGACTTTATCATTTTTACTGGTGGCTATAAGTTAACTATGTTGATGCATGATATATAGGCTATTGTAAATATAGGTGAATACATATAACCCTTAAGAATATAATTTAAGGGGGGGAGGAGCCAAGATGGTGGAGGAATAGGACGGGGAGACCACTTTCTCTCAGACAAATTCACCGAAAGAATAATTGAACGCAGACCAAACTTCACAAAACAACTTCTGAGCGCTAGCTGAGGTCATCAGGCATCCAGAAAAGCAGCCCATTGTCTTTGAAAGGAAGTAGGACAAAATATAAAAGATAAAAAGAGAGACAAAAGAGCTAAGGATGGAGATCTGTCCAGGGAAGGGAGTCCTAATAGAAGAAGTTTCCAAACACCAGGAAACCCTCGCACTGGAGGTCTGGGGGAAGTTTTTGAATCACAGAGGGCAACCTGACTGGGAGGGGAAGAATAAATAAAACCCAGAGATTACCTGCCTAAAAGCAACTACCAGCAGAAAAGTACCCCCGACGCCCGCATCCGCCACAAGCAAATGGGGGCAGAACGGAGAGGAGCGGGCTGCATTGCTTAGGGTAAGGACCGGGCCTGAGTGCCCTGAGGACAATCAGAGGGAGCTTTTGTGAGTTACCAACTTAAACTGTGGGACAGTAAGAGAGAGAGAGAAAATTAACCGGCCCGAAGACACTGCCGGCCGTTTGCAGAACAAAGGGACCGAGCAAGTCCAGAAAAGAGCTCGCAGGCTGCTGATCGGCCCAGCCCCGCCGGAGGCAGGAGGCAGGGGGTAGGGGAAAGGGGCAGGCTCAGCCCCAAGGACCGCATCCCTTACCGCACTGCAAACAGGTCTCCAGTTTCTAATCAAAGACCTCCTGAGATTCTGGATGGTCGACATCCGCAGGGAGGGTCCTGGAGAGACACAGGGCGCATGCACCCTACCGGTGCTGGGAACTGGGGCTGGGGACACGGAGGGGAGAAGGCGCGCCGCACCTGGGGAGAGTGCGCCCGTCAAGCTCCTGGCTGCCTGAGCCGCTCAGACGGGGAAGGCACAAAAAGCAGGCGCAGGTTTTTGTTCCGCGCTTTTGTAGAACACCCGAGGGCTGGAAACGCGCGCAGCGCAGGGCACGCTCCATGTAGAACAGCCAGGAGCCTGAGCAGCGTAGAAGGGAAAGCAGCGCCAGCCACTCCCCGCAGCCCTACGGAACTAGCGACCTGAATAAGAGCCCACCTCCGCCCGCCTGTGTCAGGGCGGAAATTATGCACTGAAGAGACTGGCAAACAGAAGCCAAATAAACAAAGGGAACCGCTTCAGAAGGGACCGGTGCAACAGATTAAAATCTTCTTTTTTCTCTTTTATTTCTTTTAAAATTCCCTATTACTCTCCCATTACACCTTAACTTTCATTTTCATAGATTTTTACGATTTTTCATAATTAGGGAAAAAATTTTTTTCTTTTTTTCCCTATTTTTCTTCTTTTTTCTATTTTTCTTTTTCTCTTATTTCCTTTTAAAGTCCTCTATTACTCCTCTACTACTCCTTAATTTTCATTTTCTTTACATTATAATCTTCAAAAAAAAAAGAGAGACGCCCTATTTTGAAACCGAACTTATTATATATTTCTAAAATTTTTTTGTGTTTTGGTTATTGTTTTTAATATTGTATTTTTAAGAGTCTAACTTCTACTCTAGATTTTTAATCTTTGTTTTTCAGTATATGATATAAATTGTGGACATTTAAGAATCCAATATTCAGTTCCCATTTTTATTCAGGAGTGTATTGATAACTCTCTCCCAATCTTTATTTATTTTTTTTTTTAGAGTGCTTGTACAATTTTTTTTTTAATATTATTTTATTAGTTGGAGGCCAATCACTTCACAACATTTCAGTGGGTTTTGTCATACATTGACATGAATCAGCCATAGAGTTACACGTATTCCCCACCCCAATCCCCCCTCCCACCTCCCTCTCCACCCGACTCCTCAGGGTCCTCGCAGTGCACCAGGCCCGAGCACTTGACTCATGCATCCCACCTGGGCTGGTGGTATGTTTCACCATAGATAATATACATGCTGTTCTTTCAAAACATCCCACCCTCACCTTCTCCCCCAGAGTTCAAAAGTCTGTTCTGTACTTCTGTGTATCTTTTTCTGTTTTGCATATAGGGTTATCGCTACCATCTATCTAAATTCCATATATATGCATTAGTATACTGTAATGTTCTTTATCTTTCTGGCTTACTTCACTCTGTATAATGGGCTCCAGTTTCATCCATCTCATTAGAACTGATTCAAATGAATTCTTTTTAACGGATGAGTAATATTCCATGGTGTATATGTACCACATCTTCCTTATCCATTCATCTGCTGATGGGCATCTAGGTTGCTTCCATGTCCTGGCTATTATAAACAGTGCTGCGATGAACATTGGGGTACACGTGTCTCTTTCAGATCTGGATTCCTCAGTGTGTATGCCCAGAAGTGGTACTGCTGGGTCATATGGCAGTTCTATTTCCAGTTTTTTAAGAAATCTCCACACTGTTTTCCATAGTGGCTGTACTAGTTTGCATTCCCACCAACAGTGTAAGAGGGTTCCCTTTTCTCCACACCCTCTCCAGCATTTATTGCTTGTAGACTTTTGGATAGCAGACATCCTGACTGGCGTGTAATGGTACCTCATTGTGGTTTTGATTTGCATTTCTCTGATAATGAGTGATGTTGAGCATCTTTTCATGTGTTTGTTAGCCATCTGTATGTCTTCTTTGGAGAAATGTCTGTTTAGTTCTTTGGCCCATTTTTTGATTGGGTCATTTATTTTTCTGGAATTGCTCTCTCCCAATCTTGACTCTCCATTTTCTACCTCAGAACACCTCTATTTCCTCCTTTGCCCTTCTCTTCCCAATCCAGTTCTGTGAATCTTTGTGGGTGTCTGGGCTACGGAGAACACTCTGGGAACAGACAACTGCGTAGATCTGTCTCTCTCCTCTTGAGTCTCCCTTTTTCTCCTCCTGCTCATCGCTATCTCCCTTCTCCCTCTCCTCTTCTTCATGTAACTCTGTGAAACTCTCTGGGTTTCCCTCATGGTGGAGAATCTTTTCACCATTAACCGAGAAGTTTCATTATCAGTGCTGTATATTTGGAGAAGTCTTGAGACTACTGGAAGAATAAAACTGAAATCCAGAGGCAGGAGAATTAGGCCCAAAACCTGAGAACACCAGAAACCTCCTGACTACATGGAACATTAAGTAATAAGAGACCATCCAAAAGCCTCCATACCTACACTGAAACCAACCACCACCCAAGAGTCAATAAGTTCCAGAGCAAGACATACCACACAAATTCTCCAGCAACCCAGTAAGATAGTCCTCAACGTCAACATACAGGCTGCCCCAGGTCACACCTAACACATAGACCCATCTCAAAACCCATTATGGGACACTCCATTGCACTCCAGACTGAAGAAATCTAGTTCCATGCACCAGAACACCGATGCAAGCTTCCCTAAAGAGGAAACCTTGACAAGCCAATCATCCAAACTCACCCACTGGGTGAAACCTCCACAATAAAAAGGAACGACAGACCTCCAGAATACAGAAAGCCCACTCCAGACACAGCAATCTAAACAAGATAAAAAGGCAGAGAAATACCCAACAGGTAAAGGAATATGAAAAATCCCCACCAAGTCACAAAAAAGAGGAGGAGATAGGGAATCTATCTGAAAAAGAATTTAGAAAAATGATAATAAAAGTGATCCAAAATCTTGAAAACAAAATGGAGTTGCAGAAAAACAGCCTGGAGACAAAGATTGAGAAGTTGCAAGAAATGTTTAATAAGGACCTAGAAGAAATAAAAAAGAGTCAATTAAAAATGAATAATGCAATAAATGAGATCAAAAACACGCTGGAGGTAACCAAGAGTAGAATAAAGGAGACAGAAGATAGGATAAGTGAGGTAGAAGATAAAATGGTGGAAATAAATGAAGCAGAGAGGAAAAAAGAAAAAAAAAATCAAAAGAAATGAGGACAACCTCAGGGACCTCTGGGACAATGTGAAACGCCCCAACATTCGAATCATAGGAGTCCCAGAAGAAGGAGACAAAAAGAAAGGCCATGAGAAAATACTCGAGGAGATAATAGCTGAAAACTTCCCTAAAATGGGGCAGGAAATAGTTACACAGGTCCAAGAAACCCAGAGAGTCCCAAACAGGATAAACCCAAGGCGAAACACCCCAAGACACATATTAATCAAATTAACAAAGAACAAACACAAAGAACAAATATTAAAAGCAGCAAGGGAGAAACAACAAATAACACACAAAGGGATTCCCATAAGGATAACAGCTGATCTATCAACAGAAACCTTCCAGGCCAGAAGGGAATGGCAGGACATACTTAAAGTAATGAAAGAAAATAACCTACAACCTAGATTACCGTACCCAGCAAGGATCTCATTCAGACATGAAGGAGAATTCAAAAGCTTTACAGACAAGCAAAAACAGAGAATTCAGCACCACCAAACCAGCTCTTCAACAAATGCTAAAGGATCTTCTCTAGACAGGAAATGCAGAAAGGCTGTATAAACGTGAACCCAAAACAACAAAGTAAATGGCAACGGGACCACACCTATCAATAATTACCTTAAATGTAAATGGGTTGAATGCCCCAAACAAAAGACAAAGACTGGCTGAATGGATACAAAAACAACACCCCTAAATATGCTGTCTACAAGAGACCCACCTCAAAACAAGGGACACATATAGCCTAAAAGTGAAGGGCTGGAAAAAAATATTTCACGCAATCGGAGACCAAAAGAAAGCAGGAGTCGCAATACTCATATCAGATAAAATAGACTTTAAAATAAAGGCTGTGAAAAGAGACAAAGCAGGACACTGCATAATGATCAAAGGATCAATCCAAGAAGAAGATATAACAATTATAAATATATATGCACCCAACATAGGAGCACCACAATATGTACAGCAAATGCTAACGAGTATAAAAGAGGAAATTAATAGTAACACAATGATAGTGGGAGACTTTAATACCCCACTCACAACTATGGATAGATCAACTAAACAGAAAATTAACAAGGAAACACAAACCTTAAATAACACATTGGACCAGCTAGACCTAATTGATATCTATAGGACATTTCACCCCGAAACAATCAACTTCACCTTTTTCTCAAGTGCACACGGAACCTTCTCCAGAATAGATCACATCCTGCGCCATAAATCTAGTCTTGGAAAATTCAAAAAAATTGAAATCATTCCAGTCATCTTTTCTGACCACAGTGTAGTAAGATTAGATCTCAATTACAGGAAAAAAAAAATTGTTAAAACTTCAAACATATGGAGGCTAAATAACACGCTTCTGAATAACCAACAAATGATCATAGAAGAAATCAAAAAAGAAATCAAAATATGCATAGAAATGAATGAAAATGAAAACACAACAACCCAAAACCTATGGGACACTGTAAAAGCAGTGCTAAGGGGAAGAAGATTCATAGCATTACAGGCTTACCTCAAGAAATAAGAAAAAAGTCAAATAAATAACCTGACTCCACACCTAAAGCAATTAGAGAAGGAAGAAATGAAGAACCCTGGGGTTAGTAGAAGGAAAGAAATCTTTAAAATTAGGGCAGAAATAAATGCAAAAGAAATTAAAGAGACCATACCAAAAATCAACAAAGCTAGAAGCTGGTTTTTTGAAAAAATAAACAAAATTGACAAACCATTAGCAAGACTCATTAAGAAACAAAGAGATAAGAACCAAATTAACAAAATTAGAAATGAAAATGGAGAGATCACAACAGATAACACTGAAATACACAGGATCATAAGAGACTACTATCAGCAGCTCTATGCCAATAAAATGGACAACTTGGAAGAAATGGACAAATTCTGAGAAAAGTATAACCTTCCAAAACTGAACCAGAAAGAAATAGAAGATCTTAACAGACCCATCAAAAGCAAGGAAATCGAAACTGGAATCAGAAATCTTCCAGCAAACAAAAGCCCAGGACCAGATGGCTTCACAGCTGAATTCTACCAAAAATTCACTGTCTTACTCACACTCTTCCAGAAAATTGCAGAAGAAGGTAAACTTCCAAACTCATTCTATGAGGCCACCATCACCCTACTTCCAAAACCAGACAAAGATGCCACAAAAAAAGAAAACTACAGGCCAATATCACTGATGAACATAGATGCAAAAATCCTTAACAAAATTCTAGCAAACAGAATTCAACAACATATTTTAAAAAAGCATACACAATGACCAAGTGGGCTTTATCCCAGGAATGCAAGGATTCTTTTATATCCGCAAATCAATCAATGTAATACACCACATTAACAAATTGAAAGATAAAAACCATATGATTATCTCAATAGATGCAGAGAAAGCCTTTGACAAAATTCAACACCCATTTATGATTAAAACTCTCCAGAAAGCAGGAACAGAAGGAACATACCTCAACATAATAAAAGCTATATATGACAAACCCACAGCAAGCATTACCCTCAATGGTGAAAAATTGAAAGCATTTCCCCTAAAATCAGGAACAAGACAATGGTGCCCTCTCGCACTGATACTATTCAACATAGTTTTGGAAGTTTTGGCCACAGCAATCAGAGCAGAAAAAGAAGTAAAAGGAATCCAGATAGGAAAAGAAGAAGTGAAACTCTCGCTGTTTGCAGATGACATGATCCTCTACATAGAAAACCCTAAAGACCCTACCAGAAAATTACTAGAGCTAATCAACGAATATAGTAAAGTTCCAGGATATAAAATTAACACACAGAAATCCCTTGCATTCTTATACACTAACAATGAGAAAACAGAAAGAGAAATTAAGGAAACAATACCATTCACCATTGCAACAAAAAGAATAAAATACTTAGGAGTATATCTACCTAAATAAACAAAAGACATATACATAGAAAACTAGAAAACACTGATGAAAGAAATCAAAGAGGACACAAACAGATGGAGAAACATACCCTGTTCATGGATTGGAAGAATCAATATTGTCAAAATGATTATACTACCCAAAGCAATCTATAGATTCAATGCTATCCCTATCAAGCTACCAACGGTATTTTTCACAGAACTAGAACAAATAATTTCACAATTTGTATGGGAATACAAAAACCTCGAATAGCCAAAGTAATCTTGAGAAAGAAGAATGGAACTGGAGGAATCAACCTGCCTGACTTCAGACTCTACTACAAAGCCACAGTCATCAAGACAGTATGGTACTGGCACAAAGACAGAAATATAGATCAATGGAACAGAATAGAAAGCCCAGATAAATCCACGAACCTATGGCACTTTATCTTTGACAAAGGAGGCAAGGATATATATTGGAAAAAAGAAAACCTCTTTAACAAGTGGTGCTGGGAAAACTGGTCAACCACTTGTAAAAGAATGAAACTAGAACACTTTCTAACACCATACACAAAAATAAACTCAAAATGGATTAAAGATCTAAATGTAAGACCAGAAACTATAAAACTCCTAGAGGAGAACATAGGCAAAACACTCTCCGACATGAATCACAGCAGGATCCTCTATGACCCACCTCCCAGAATATTGGAAATAAAAGCAGAAATAAACAAATGGGACGTAATGAAACTTAAAAGGTTTTGAACAACAAAGGAAACTATAAGTAAGGTGAAAAGACAGCTCTCAGATTGGGAGAAAATAATAGCCAATGAAGAAACAGACAAAGGATTAATCTCAAAAATATACAAGCAACTCCTGAAGCTCAATTCCAGAAAAATAAATGACCCAATCAAAAAATGGGCCAAAGAACTAAACAGACATTTCTCCAAAGAAGACATACAGATGGCTACAAACACATGAAAAGATGCTCAACATCACTCATTATCAGAAAAATGCAAATCAAAACCACAATGAGGTACTATTACACGCCAGTCAGGATGGCTTCTATCCAAAAGTCTACAAGCAATAAAATGCTGGAGATGGTGTGGAGAAAGGGGAACCCTCTTACACTGTTGGTGGGAATGCAAACTAGTACAGCCACTATGGAAAACAGTGTGGAGATTTCTTTAAAAACTGGAGATAGAACTGCCATATGACCCAGCAGTACCACTTCTGGGCATACATACTGAGGACACCAGATCTGAAAGAGACACGTGCACTCCAATATTCATCGCAGCACTGTTTATAATAGCCAGGACATGGAAGCAACCTAGATGCCCATCAGCAGATGAATGGATAAGGAAGCTGTGGTACATATATACCATGGAATATTACTCAGCCATTAAAAAGAATTCATTTGAGTCAGTTCTAATGAGATGGATGAAACTGGAGCCCATTATACAGAGTGAAGTAAGCCAGAAAGATAAAGACCAGTACAGCATACTAACACATATATATGGAATTTAGAAAGATGGTAACGATGGCTCTATATGCAAAACAGAAAAAGAGACACAGATGTACAGAACAGACTTTTGGACTGTGTGGGAGAAGGCGAGGGTGGGATGTTTCAAGAGAACAGCATGAATATTATCTATAGTTAAACAGATCACCAGCCCAGGTTGGATGCATGAGACAAGTGCTCAGGCCTGGTGCACTGGTGAGACCCAGAGGAATCAGGTGGAGAGGGAGGTGGGAGGAGGGATCAGGATTGGGAATACATGTAAATCCATGGTTGATTCATGTCAATGTATGACAAAACCACTGCAATGTTGTGAAGTAATTAGCCTCCAACTAATAAAAATAAATGAAAAAAAAGAATATAATTTAAAAATAACCAGTCATAATTTTTCATGCCTGTGGAATGCAATATATTGCATATTTCAAATGTTTGCTTTATTTAACCATATTTAGACATAATACTTACATATATAGCCAAAATCAGAATGTTGCTTAGAAATTTTGTGGAAAATAATCATCAGTAATATTGTTTTGTTTTCAAGAGTAGACACTGAGAGTGCCTTCTTCACATGAATTCATTAAAGATAAAATCAAATAATAATCTCTTATAATTACTGGGCTTCCTTAGTGGCTCAGATGGTAAAGAATCTGAATGGTAAAGTAATTATGATAACTAACATTTAATCAATAAAAATATTGAACTCTCTACATAGAAACTATATTTTTCTAGTTATAAATTTAATGTAACATATTAAAAATAAGTGATGTATCACTCCACAAAATTATATGCAATTAAAATCATAAAAAGAGTAAGAAATAAGAATATGAAATAGTTTATGAAACTCAGCCTAATATTAATAATTCACTAAAATTTGTATGTGATTACTCCCCTATATCTCTGATTCCCAAGAATAACAAGAGCTGAAAAATTTGGAAAAATGAATCCATCTGGCTTATAGAAGATGCTTAGAACTGATCAGTTTTTAAAATTAACTAGACTTCAAGTTTATTTTATCAAAATCACTCAAATATGTACTAGCTTCTTCAAAGATTAAAAAAATGGAAAATATAGATTATAAACTGATATTCATTAAGAATAATTTAGGTTACAGAGAATATCTTATAATTTTTTTTCCTGATAATAAAGAAGGATATAGGCACATGAGAATGGGATTGCTCTTATATTTACTAGACAAATATACTCTTGGGGAAAGATGATGTTAAAGTATCATTTCATTTTTCCAAGTTAATACATATAAAATCTGTTCACTGATATTTTCCTAGGAAGTAAACATTTTTGAAACAATTTTTGTCTTAAAATATTGTAACACTGTATTGCTGTATATTTGGATTTGATGGCCTTTTGTAAATTTGCCCTCTAGGAATACTATAGCCTTGTACTCCAGCAGGGAACATAAAATGTTTGCTTAACTAGAATTTGGGTTGGCAAAAAAAAAAAAAAAAAAAAAAAAAATCCCTCAAATGGAACATTTTAATTAGAGTCTGCAAATAATAAAAATTACAAGGACTTTTTTAAGGAAAAGAAGGAGTTGTACATTTTTTGTTTTTATACATATACACACGAGAGAAAATTCAAACACTTGAGAGGATGAGCAAACTTGGTTTTAAATTACATCCACTTTGATGGCAGTAAATTCTTCCAAAAGCATGCATTTATAAAGATAGAAATTACTTCAATCTTTTACATTGTCTTAACAGCTTTAGCACAAATTACTTTCATTAAGTACACAAATTTGTTATAATCCAGTGAAAAGACAAGGGACACAGAATTTCTGTGTGTTTTTCACTTTTTTTTTTTTTTGGTCCTGTTATTTGGAAAAAAAAAATTCTGTCTTTCCAAATAGGTCAAGTGAAAAAATTAAATACTTGTGATGGAAAAATACGGACTAAAAATGAATTGCCACCTAAACAAGAGTCCACACTGTACATTCTTTAACCATGCAAGTCAGCAATTCTCTCCCCAGACCCTCAACATGCCCACAGTGATACTCTTGGTTGAGTATCAGAGAACAAGATACACCATCCACATCTCCTTGCCTTTGCATCTACATTTTCTTTTACAGAAGATGCACCTACACCTGTCACAGATAACTATATTCACAGATACATGGTACACCCCATATCATTCAGGATGCAGCACAGCCCAGAGAGTAACTCTTCTGAGCTGCTTTATTCCAGCAACTACCTGACCCCAGCGCCTGTCTGGCTCTGTGTGTTCCTCTCATGGTGATGCAGTTCATTTGTGGGCAGAGGTTATAAAAGGCTATGCACGAGCCAGAATAGCCCTGGCAAACTTTATACTTGGCCCAGAAGATGTTGTTTTCATTTGAAACTGGTTCAATATTTTTATGTTATGTGATCTACCATAAAATTCCATATTTCCAACTTTGCTGTAGAGAAAAAATGACCTACCACATTTTTATACTCATTACAGCAAAAATTCTTTGGGGACAGAGCAGTTCCCATGCAACAGGCAGAAGCTGTGAGGCTAACCACCCTTTCCTGTCTCACCTGGGTCTATCAGCTTTCATATACTGTTATGTTTACAATGTGCATGTGTGTATGCATGCCCACCCATTTTTATCATGGATAACTTTTTCTTTGTACCTAGCCCATTCTTCATATTTATTTTTGCCAATTTAGCTTGTATATTATTTGATGCCCATCCCCCAGGATGTGGGAACATGAACATCACAGTAACTTTAAATACTCAATACATACATCATGTATTACTACCATTATCTTCTGTTGCAACCAGTTTTAACCATAACTTCTTCATTACCTCACGTCAAGCTCATTTCAATGCAACTAAAGATACCTATTTATCTCCTCCATTGCTGTTCTTATTCTGTGTAATGTGTTAAATATGTAATGACCAAAATAGAGGCTGTCAGAAGGTAAAGCTATTGATAATCCTCAATCTGGTTAATTAATACATATATAAAGAAATTAGTGTAAACAGTGCCCCATGTTCTTACCTTCCTTCCAGATAAATGGCTCTCTGCCCAGAATTGAGCACAGAAGGCCCAAAGAAGCGCCAGAAGTTCTAGCATAAGCTTCTGGAGTCAGCTGACAACCACAGGGTCCTCTGGGAAGTCAGAACTCGGTATAATTGCCTGAAACTCCTCCAGGCCTAACTAGGCTTGATTTCAGTGACTAGTGGCTCATTTGCTCAATCTGTCTGTTAGCTCAACAGGGGAAAACAGGCTTTTCATCACTTGTTAAATAAGAAATGTTACATTTTTTAAAAATGTAATCAAACCATACCCAGTCTCTGTGAAAGGTATAGAAGAGAGCATGTATTTCTATTTAAACTTTAATGAAAAGAGCAAATGTTATCTGATCACCCACTACATGCCAAGTGCTAAAGTAGGTGACATATGTATTTTTTCATTATATTGCTCCACCTTGAGATAGGTATTATTATTCACATTTCCACACACAAGGGAGCTGAATCTTCAAGCAAAGGTGAAACATAGTGCCTAGTAGAATAGGATGAGTAACTTAAAGCCTGGGATGCACACCCATACAGTTTTGTTAGGTAGGAAGTTAGGCATGAGCAATGAGGGGTGGCCTAGCGAAAAAGAATGCAAGCTGATATGTAAACCCCACCCTAGACATGCCCAGGAGAGTTCACAGATATGCATAAAAATAACCACAAAGACTTCTCCAACTCTGGCACATGTGCCCTTGATGCACAGCTGTGTCCTCAAGTAACCTTCAGCAGCTAGGAGCCCATTAAGGTTCATAAATATTTTATATATACATACATCTGATTATAATAGACTGAATTATGGCAAAAACATGTGCAGTAGAGCCTGCTGTTATGTAACTTGCAACTGTAAATCAAAACTCTCACCTAGATGAATATATAAAAGCCCTATTTTGCATGTGCCCAGACACACCCCCTTTCCTGATTGGCCTTGAGAATAATAAGCCTATTTGCATTTTGCCCAGGTCAGAACCAGAGGAAAAGACAGAGAGTATTAAAAGGGAAGCCAAGCGGGATTAAGGCCACTCCTTCAGGGTTGGTCCGCTCCCATGTCTCAGGAGTGTACTCGCTGCTGTTTAATAAAAGATCTGTTTGTTTGAGCTGTAACTGAGCTGTAACCAGTCTGTTGTTTCAAATCCTTGCTATGACGAGACAGGACCCAAAAAGCCTGCCTGCTTAGGGTAATTAGTCCATCGTTTCAAATCTTTGTTAGGATGAGACAGAACCAAGGGACAGAAATAAATTGACCTGACAGTTTGATTTTACTAAGCTATGCTGTACCTTCTCCCAAACATTAAAGTTTCTCATCTTCAGTCTCCTTAGGGGAGCAAGGCCTTACTTAGTTAATGAGCAAATGGGACCATAAATCTTATAGTTGATGAGATTTCATACTGAAGACCACATACTGAAAAGTACCTGAGGATGATTTTTTAACCTGAGAAAGAGAAGAAAAAAGACCTAAGGCTTCTTTCTGAATATTTGAGGGATGAATTAGTTGTTTGAGGGTTTAAAGTTGATGTAATTTGTGAAAAATTGGCTTTCTATGAAAATTAATACAAAATTACAAAGGCAAAATTAGTTGTTAAAGAATATTTAGAATGACAAAAATTCTCAAATTTTAAAAATATGAACATATACCATACTTATTTTAAAATCCATAAAAATAATATATACTATTTTTAATAAATTAAAAAATGGTGCAACTTTATAACACTCTTTTCCCAACATATTTTGCTCTGCATTCTTGATTGCCCCTTCAATTTCACTTTATGGCAAAGATTTTATTATATTTTCTACAGAGAGAATAGAGAGATAATTAGGTTCTTTGGCATGGTTGCTTGAAATTTGTTTTTTATTAATGACATTTTAGAATGGTTTGTCAGTTTCACAAGTCATTATTGAAATATCATATAAATGTTTAGGTTTGTTGATGAATTAGGGAAAACCTCTTCAAATTTCTTTCATTTATGAACTGTCACAGATGAACTCAGTATTTATAGTATTGCTACAATTTTATACACTAACATCACAAGAATTCTGAAGAATTAAATTTTGTGCAATTTCTAGAGAAAACAAAAGAATATATATGGTGTTTATAATCATATATGTTCCATTATAGAGTATATTTCTGAGAATAGAAAATGTAGCTACAGAAGCATCCATTTGACAATTTTACATACCTAACTATCAATAACCTCATATATGCAGATGACACGACCCTTATGGCAGAAAGTGAAAAGGAACTTAAAAGCCTCTTGATCAAAGTGAAAGAGGAGAGTGGAAAAGTTGGCTTAAAACTCAAAATTCAGAAAACTAAGATCATGGCATCCAGTCCCATCACTTCATGGCAAGTAGATGGAGAAACAGTGGAAACAGTGACAGACTTTATTTTTTGGTCTCCAAAATCACTGCAGATGGTGACTGCAGCCATGAAATTAAAAGACACTTACTCCTTGGAAGGAAAGTTATGACCAACCTAGATAGCATATTAAAAAGCAGAGCCATTACTTTGCCAACAAAGGTCCATCTAGTCAAGGTTATGGTTTTTCCAGTGGTCATGTATGGATGTGAGAGTTGGACGGTGGTGAAGAAAGCTGAGCACTGAAACATTGATGCTTTTGAACTGTGGTGTTGGAGAAGACTCTTGAGAGTCCCTTGGACTGCAAGGAGATTCAACCAGTTCATCCTAAAGGAGATCAGTCCTGGGTGTTCATTGGAAGGACTGATGCTGAAGTTAAAACTCCAGTACTTTGGCCACCTCACGCGAAGAGTTGACTCATTTGAAAAGACCCTGATGCTGGAAGGGATTGGGGCCAGGAGGAGAAGGGGATAACAGAGGATGAGATGGCTGGATGGCATCACCGACTCAATGGACATGAGTTTGAGTAAACTCTAGGAGTTGGTGATGGACAGGGAGGCCTGGTGTGCTGCTATTCATGGGGTCACAAAGAGTCGGACATGATTGAGTGGCTGAACTGAGCTGAACAATTAGACAAATCTTGATCAACTAGCTTCTGACTCCACACATTCAAACATCCACTATCCACATACTTCTGGTGTGAGACTTCTTAGAATGTATTCATATTATGAATGACATAACCAGGCATGAACTCTGGTCACACATCTCGGTGTCCTAAAAGAGTGAAAAGCAGCAATTTTATAAAAACCATTCCTATGTATTGGAATGGATAGCGATAACTCAGGTATACATGAGAATTACTGCAAGCCCCACAACAGATTCTGCCTAACCCAAAATAAGTGTATTCCCAACTGAAGATCCCGGTAATCAGTTCCAAAACTGTTGGAGCCTCAGTGACACCATTAACATGAGAGGAACTCTGATGGAGAAGTTGGAATGGGAAGAAAGAGTTGTCCTCATCGACTCTGCTTCAAATATTTTTTTTTTTTTTTTTTTTGCTAATCTGAATTACAAATGACGTTCAGAACTATTTCTGGCGCCCCTCCCCAGGTTTTAGAAGTTGTTCATGCATGTGAGGGGCTCAAAGCTTAAGGTTTACTGCATGTGTGCTCAGATACTCAGTCGTGTCCAACTCTATGTGACCCCATGGACTGAAGCTGACCAGGCTGCTCAGTCCATGAAATTTTCCAGGCAAGAATACTGGAGTGGGTTGCCACTTCCCTCTCCAGGGGATCTTTCCAACCCAGGGATTGAACCTGCATGTCCTAAGTTGGCAGACAGATTCTTTACCACTGTGCCACCATGCTTTATTGATTTCACAGTAAATCTGTTTCTATTAGAAGGTTAATGTGTGGATGAGGAACACCTCTGTTTTTGCTTTTTGTAGCACATGAGATTATATAGCTTGGGACAAAAATTATAGGCAGGAGGTTTCACTTCCATTCTAGAAATAAATTACTAACAAAGAGAGGTATCCAACTATAAAATGGGCTGCATCGAAAAGTTGTGAACTCCCATTAATGAAAGTAGTTGAACAGAAAAGCTTTATAACATATGAAAGGGATGTTAGAGGTTGGACCTGGAATCCATGCATGATTCTTACAGTGCTAAGTCACTGTGATATTTAGTTTTGACACATTAGCTCCTTTTTGTTTATTGTTTATAAGAATTTGATTGAAAGAAAAAAGCTAATACCTAGAACAAATATCTAGTAAAATCAAAGAAATCCGTTGTTTAAAGAAAGTCAAAATCTTAATTTGAATTGCATTATTATTTCAGTAGCTCTTTTAAGAAACAAAGAGAGAAAAAAAAAAGAAGATGACTTTTTACAGAACAAAATCTTGGGCTTAATAGGGAGGGGATGCTTATATGCATATAGCTGACTCACTTTGTTGTATAGCAGAAGCTAACACAACATTGTAAAGCAATTATGTTCTAATAATAAAATAAAAAGAAAAGCAGATGAGAATGAGGCTGCTTAGTTGGAAGGTAGGAGTAGAACATGAAGAGGTCATATATGCCCCCTTTCCTTCCTCATCATCCTGCAGTGACCTTCTAGGACTCCAACAGAATTTAGGGTTTCACGAATGCCAGTGTTCTATCCCATAAACCAAGGGCCTTCTCAATAATCTGTACTATCCATGTGAATTTCTGTGTTTGAAACTTGTTCATATTAAAACTTAAAGCAAAGGAACTTTTGTGAAAGATCTCACCAAAGTTTCTTAAACTGGAACAAACATGTTCCAGGTGTGCTAGGTAAAAGAAGGAAATAATAGGACCTGCATGCTACCTGTATGATACAAGTAGCATGACTTCCTAGTATATCTGTCTTAGTCAATGTTAAGTATTTTTGTTGTTGTTGTTTAGCTGCTAAGTCGTGTCCCACTTTGTGATCCCATGGACTGTAGCCTGCCAGGCTCCTCTGTCCATGGGATTTCCCAGACAAGAATACTGGAATGGGTTGCCATTTCCTTCTTCAGGGGATCTTCCTGACCCAGAGGTCAGATCTGTGTCTCGAATCCCCTGCATTGGCAGGCAGATTGTTTATCACTGAGCCACCGGGGGGGCGATTGTTAAGTATATGCAATGATATTTCTATATTTGAATAAATACAGCATACACAATGTAATATTTACAGAATTTCTGAAGATCAAATAATTATAACTTCAAAGAAAATTGAAGTTAGCTATAGGCAATTGCTGTTGGGACACCAGAGCCTGTATGTGTTCCATTCATGTCTGCAGTAAGGAGTATTTCAGGGAGAAACCCTGCATTAAGCTACTAGGTTCAGCTCTGAGCTTGCAAGCTGGAGATATGGCTCCTAAGCTCTGCTCCAGGAGTGTCTGACCATCTTAAAGTCAGAGGAAATGGCACCTGTCTCCTGTACTCAGCTGCAAAGATAAAAATCAATCCAAGTGATTTTTATGAAACAACTTCAGAGTTCTTGGCATTTCAAAGGACACTATGGGGTAAAGATGTATAACAGAGCGCACAGTCTGTGTCCTTTAAGAGCCTGCAACCTGGTACTGACAACAGAGACCAATCGATGACTAATCCGAAATAGTTATCAGATGAAGGAAGCCCAGGGAGTTTTGTTTTGAAGAGCCAAATGCAATCACAAACTTTCTGGGGAATAAAGTTACTAAAGAAATATATGGGACTGTTTTTATTACTGATAGTGAGCATGTAGCTATTCGCAATCTCAAGAAAACAAGCTTTCTGATAAGACTATTTTAAAAAGATAAACATGTATGAGAGCTCGAAAATAATTCTAAAATGCTAATTGACAATGGAGGTAAACTGGGGAGTTATAAGAAACTAACAGGTATGCTCATAAAATTAAAATCCTAAATGTATCAGTCTAAGAAAGGTGATAAATCTCTAATCCTCTTTTGGAAAGTATTTGTTTTTAGTTTTAATACTATGTACTCATATCAACTTTTACTTTCAAGAGCTTTTGATAAGAATCACATTATCATATTTTCATATAAGGTGTTTGCAGGAATATTTTGCTGAGTACGCTATAACAAAATAACCAACTAAGTAATTCTAAGACTTATTAAGATTGTAAGTGATTTTGTCATTTTATTTGATTCCTGTGGATTATCCAGTCACTTAATTTGTTTTCTTTTTTCTCCTGATATCTGTTTGCTATCTCTAACACTTCTACTAAAGGAGATTTTTTAAAAAGGCTATAGTCAAATCTGTCAGCTTTAAGTTGGTGCTTCTGTAAAATGCCCAGTGACTAAAGGCATGTACTAAAATAATAATACCATGTTTTTGCATTATCCATGATGGTTTTCTACTCCAGTATATGAAGAAACCTGGAATGTTTCAATGTGTGGTTTGCTCCCAGGTCACTAATACTCTAAGGCCTGTGGCTTAGGCACACAGATACACTGCTAATCACGGAACTGGTGTCAGAAATTCCAGTGCTGGCTTGCAACAACAAATACTATAAAGTGTAAGCAAAGAACTGTTAGGGCTAGGAGAAAAGCAGCTTAAATAAGACAAAATAAGAAAGGTCCTAATAAATAGTGGTTAAAACCAAGAATTTGGAAATCTAAAATAACTGGATTACAAGTCAAAATCTGCTGCTTGAGTTACCGTAGGGTGACCTAGGGCAAGTTATTGGGTTAGCCAAAAAGTTTACTAGGAATTCTCCATACGATTATACGGAATAACTCAAATAAACTTTTTGGCCAACCCATTACTTAAAAGTCTCAGTGTCCTCCTTGGCGATATCATGTGTGTGTGTGCCTAGTCACTCAGCCGTGTCCCACTTTCTGCAACCCCATGGTCTGTAGGCCGCCAGGCTCCTCTGTCCATGGTGATTCTCCAGGCAAGAATCCTGGAGTGGGTTGCCATGCCCTTCTCCAGGGGATCTTCCTGACCAGCAATTGAACTAGGGTCTCCTTAGTTGCAGACAGATTCTTTACCAGCTGAGCTACCAGGGAAGCCCAGTAATATCATAGCTCAGATTAATAAAAGAATGACTGCTATGCATGTGTATGCATACATGTGTAAGAATAGAATAGTAATCTCCAGAATAATATTATATATAAATATATATCACATGTGTGCATGTACTGCAGGAAAATATTTTGGAAGTGAAGTGTATGGCTAAAAATATATGCATTTGTATTTTTTTATGAATTTGTATTTTTTAAAATATTGGCCAACTTGTCCTCCATTCAATTTATAACAATTTATATTCCTATCATCAATGCATGAGAGTGTTTATTTTCCCATACTCTTGCCAACATTGATATCATAAACTTTAAAATATTTGTCAGTCCTATAGGTGAAAAAGGCGTCTTTCTGAGTTCAATTTGTACTTCTATTTATAAATAAAGTTGGTCATCTTTCAACATGGTCAACATGTGTATTTGTACATATATACATATATGGAGAGGGAGATATTATCTAGTTACCTCTCTATCTATATCACCATGGTGCATATAGTAGTCTTAATAAGATTCATTTTGAGCTCCTAAATGAACTTGCTGGAGTTGTCATCCAAATTAAATAAAATTCCCCAAAAGAACACAAGATTTAAGTTCTAAATGAAGTGTTTCTAACACTCCCCTCAGGGAACTTTAAATGAACTTGTGCTATCTGGGGAGTTCTGGAATCAATATAAAAGCCTAGCATCTTTTGATCTCACCTCACAAAATGAGGTTCCCAAAAAATGGCCTAAAGAACAAAATTGTAGAATTCCATATATAAAACTCATGCACAAAATACATGCTTATATTTTTCCCAGTCCTCAAATATTTACCTAGATTGACAGTTTTCAGCCATTCTTCTGTACCCACAGCATTCACATTTTGATTAAACTTTTATAAGAAATAGTTCTTATTATAAGGCAGTACAGTGAGGTGGGGATGGCAGGGAGGGGCATATACTATGCTTCCATATATTACATGTTAAATAGCTGTTGAAGAAATATTTGATACTATGAGAGTGCATGCTAAGTCGCTTTAGTCATGTCCGACTCTTTGCAAGTCTATGGACTGTAGTCTGCCAGGCTTCTCTTTCCACAGGCTTCTCTAGGCTAGAATACTGGAGTGGCTTGCCATGTCCTCCTCCAAGGGATCTTTCCCAACCCTGGGATTGAACCTGGGTCTCCTGTGTCTCTTACATTGGCAAGTGGGTTCTTTACCACTATAAAGAAGTGGTCCTGGGAAGCATACTTATAAAATTTAAGAACTTAAGTATATATTATTTTCTATTTTACACTTTGAACACAAAAGAGGTAGTAACTATGGGGATAGGTAAGTTGTTTTGACTAGTAGTAATATCTGGAGAGAAACAATCAGGAAAATATGATTCAGGAAAACAAACAATTTAATAAAAGTAGTAGAGGTTCAAGAAATGTCAACTAACTTACATACAATTTAAGTATTGTCTATCTACCCTAGCATAATCTTTATTGTGATACAAAATGTCAGTCTATTTCCCAACGACTCCTTTGTAATTTAAGTATCATGTCACTTCCTTGAATGTAATGCTGTGAAAATATTTTGTATAAATTGACTCATTGTGAAGGCTTCACTGAAAATTCTTGGCACCTTTATAAGCATTTGGTCACTATAGAAAGGTCAGTGTTCATCAAAACTTTTATTGTGCTATTATAAAGTGAAATTGGTGGAATCTGAACATGTTAACAATTCAAGGAAGATAGAGTCCTAGGTTCTTGCCATACTATTTTAGGTTACATCCTAGTATGCTGGACAGAAATTTCATTGACTATACATAAAAATTTCATTGCTTTCACACAACATGGTTCTTTTTAACAGAAGCTACTGTTACTATATTCTAGCAAACAAAAAGGAAACTATAGTCTAGGACACTTACAATGCAAATGGAGACTACATATATATCCTATCACCATATCCATATCTGACCACTTATCACATTGCCTATTTTGAATTCCTACTTGCTTCAGTTTTACAATATAGATTTTAGTAGGTTTTTAAAAACTATTTCCATTGAAAATATTTATTCACTTAACCATCTGAGCTACCAGGGATTGAAATACTCATTTAACTTTTCAAAATTACTGGGGACCAACGAGGTAAGTGTGTAGTTATAACAAACAAAATAGGATACAAAACTGGACAACACACATGAGAAAAGGTTTTCAGAAATCTGTGGTCATATAAATTATACTTTAAATGTGATTTTAAAACCTACTTTATAACACACAAGCTAAAGATCTCAAAGTTTGGATGGACTGCATAAACATAGATAAATACAAATACACACACCCAGACACATACACAGTCACCCCACATCACCATTACCATACATACATTTTTTTACTTTTTTAAATGAATATACTTTTAGAAAGTAGATTATTAAAGCTTTTTCTAAAGCAAATCCTGTTTTTCCATCTTCTTCCATTAAATAAGCAGAGATGCTTCTTCATAGGAGAAAATAATCCACCAAGTAGAAATGTGTAATGATAAAGGTATTAAGAGTGACAGCCAGGATCTTGAAAGGCTAGAAGTTTTGGAAAAGCCTAACTGATTTATGGAGATTAAATAAGGGTAGTTGTTCTAGTGACTTTGTTTTGCAGAATTTCTCAATTCTATGATGTAATATATATTGAATACACTGTCTAGCTCATATATTTTCACAAGTGGGAATGTTCTAAAATTCTTTAAAATCTACTAGAAAGGAGACTCTGAGTTTTACCTTTTTCTCTTTTGTTTCATTTGAATATTTGCATCTCTGCATGATATATTAGCAGAACTGAACAGCCACAGAATACCGTTTGAGGAAGTGGTAAAGTGAGATACAGAGAGGCCTTGTTTAATGATTTTTTGGCCTTTCATGTTCATATTTGTGGGGAAAGAATTGATAATCCATTTTGTTAACTCCATAATGTTAACTTCTCTAATGAATTTGCTATGTTAAACAGCACCTGTATGTCAAAGTTTTAATTTGTATTTTTTATTTAATTTTTTTTTACAATATTGTATTGGGTTTTGCCATACAACAGTGCAAATCAGCCATAATTATACATACATCCCCTCCTTCCCTAACCTCCCTCCCTACGCCACATCCCATCCCTCTCTGTCCTCACAGCGTACCAGACTGAGCTCCCTGTGCTACACGGCAACTTCTCACCAGATATCCACCTTACACTCCATAGTGTATACAGTGTTGGTGCTACTTTCTTCATTCATCCTGCTCTCTCCCACCCTCAGATTCAAAATATGAAATTATTCACTTGCCATTGATAATACTTCCACAATTCTAAAAACATTGCAAATTTCAAGCAATTCTTATTTCCTTTTTAAGGATTATGCATCAATATAAAAATTCAAAAGCCAGATATTTTTAGTGAACAACATATAAAATTCTATGCCTTAAGTGAAACCACATAGTAACTTAGTCTAGGCTTCGTATTAGTCATAAATTCCACCACTGCCATTGTGTGTGTGTGTGTGCGTGTGTATGCAAGACAATGGAAATAAAAGAGATAAGCAAAGTATTATTTTTAACCTTAAGGATATATAGAAATCTAACTTGCCTTTCTTTTCAGATTTATTTTAATTGAGGGTATCTTTATGAGAATGCTTCAAATCTCAGTAATCACCCACAGTTTAGCTAAAAGGGGAACAAAAATTAAGGCTATGTGAAAGAGAATGAGGAAAACAAAGATATAAAGTTTTTATTGTTAAATCTGTTCATTTCTACTTCTGATATTTGGACTATTTATACATACCTGCAAACTACAAATTCATGGCAAAAGACTTCATGAAGCTGTCAGCATGGCCACATATCAAGCAAGCAAATTATAAAAGAAAAATACACACAGGGAAAGAGCAAAACAGAAGAAGAATATTTTAGCTCAAATTAAATTTTACATCCAGTGAATGCTGTATCTGATAAAATGAGCTGACTATTATCCTTCTGCTTCAACTCAGACACAGCTGAGTGCATTGTATGGGCAAGCAGCAGAACTTACTGCTAACAAATGTAAGTCCTATCCAATAGAGTTATCAGTGTTTCTCCACTTCACTGTGCAATGTCTGTATACATTTTTGTTAACTAGAAGCACATGTTGAATATTTCAAAGGAAGACTATTATTGTATTCATGCAGAAAAAAAATAGGGTAGTAAAAATACTGGTGTTAGAGACAGTTCTTATTCAATTAAAGTAGAACTTCATAAAGATCTAATATGTGAGCTATACTTCAATATATTTCAAAACCTCTAAAGGCTAAAGCACAAAAACACACAAGCACATTTCTAATGAATGAATTCTTAATGAAGAGTATATATTTATACTCTAGACTTACAACACTCAAGTTCAGGTTCAAATTTTCTCATTTATCTTAAAGTCACCTGTTTACTTTTGTGTCTGTTCCCTAATCTACAATTGGGAATAATGATGCTTGTCCTGTCTTGTTTACCAAATAGTTGCAAGAACCCATAACTTTATCTGATCATATTATGTCTGAGAAGATATACTATAAACTGAACTGCAGAATAAAAGGAATATATAAATCAGCTATCTGGGTATACATTTAGCTTGAAAAAAACAAATGGTGTCATTCTGAAGATTCTATTACCACACAAAGACCCAAGAAAGCAATGAAGTACAGTGGAAAGTACTGGGCTCTGGAGTCAGATAATCCTAGGTTTGAATCCCACTTTCAGGTAACTATTATCTGCAACTAGAAAATCTCAGTTTTGCTCTCTGTAAAATGGGGATAATAGTATTTATCATGCAGAATTCCCAGGGTTGTTAAATGTGACCCATCATGAAGAAAAGACTAGTTTGATTTTTTTGGAATCAGAAAAGATTCTAATTATTGGTGCCAAAAAATCAAACTGGACTAATTTCTCACACTATAGCAAAAATAAAATGGATTAAGTACTTAAATATCAAACCTGAAACTCCTGAAACTGTAAAATTTTTAGAAGAAAATATAAGCAGTATGCATTTGACATTGGTCTTAGTAATATTTTGGGGATACAGTTCCTCAAACAACAGAAACAGAAGCAAAAATAAACAGATGGGACTAAATCAACTAAGAAGTTTTTGCACAGTGAAGAAAGCTATCAACAAAACAAAACATCCACCTATTGAATGGGAGAAGATATTTACAAACAATATATCTAATAAGGGATTAATATCCAAAATAGACAAAGAACACATAGAAACTCAACATCAGTAAGTCAAACAAACCAACTAAAAAATGGGTTGATATCCTGAATAGAGATTTTTTCAAAGAAGACATGCAGATGGCCAACAGGCACATGAAAATATGCTCAATGTCACAAATCATCAGGGAAATGTAAATTAAAATCACAATGAGATATCATTTCCCAACTGTGAGAATTGCTATTAGTTTTCATTCCAGTCTTAAAGAAGGGCAACACCAAAAAATTTTCAAACTACTGTTCAATGGCACTCACTTCACATGCTAGCAAGGCAATGCTCAAAATCCTTCAAACTAGGCTTCAGCAGTATGCGATCCAAGAATTTCCAAATATATAAGCTGGGTTTTGAAAAGGCAAAGGAACCAAAGGTCCAATAGCCAACATTCTCTGAATCATAGAGAAAACAAGGGAATTCCAGAAAAACATCTACTTCTGCTTCATTGACTATGCTAGAGCCTTTGTCTGTGTAGATGACAACAAACTGTGGAAAATTCTTAAAGAGATGGGAATACCAGATCACCTTACCTATAGTCTGAGAAACCTGTATGCAGGTCAAGAAGCACCAAGTAGAACCACACATGGAACAACAGACTGGTCCAAAACTGGGAAAGGAGTATGTCAAGACTGTATATTGTCACCCTGCTTATATGAAGAGCACATAATGCACAATGCTGGGCCAGATGAATCACAAGCTGGAATCACGATTGCCAAGAGAAATATCAGCAATCTCAGATATGCACATGACACAAATCCAATGGCAGAAAGAGAAGAGGAACTAAAGATTCTCTTGAAAAGAGTGAAAGGGATCAGTGAAAAAGCTGGATTAAAATTCAACATTTAAAAAACTAAGATCACAGAATCTGGTTCCATCACTTCATGGCAAATAGAAGGAGAAAAAGTGGGAGCAGTGACAAATTTTATTTTCTTGGTCTCCAAGAAAATGGACTGTGACTGCAACCATGAAAATAAAAGACACCTGCTCCTTCAAAGGGAAGCTATGACAAACTTAGACAGCATATTAAAAAGCAGAGACATCAGTTTGCTGACAAAAGTCCATATTGTCAAAGCTTTGGTTTTTCCAGTAGTCATATATGGATGTGAGAGTTGGACCATGAAGATGGTTGAGTGCCAAAGAACTGATGCTTTTGAATTGTGGTGCTGGAGAAGACTCATGAGAGCCCCTTGGGCAGCAAGGAAATCAAATCAGTCAATCCTAAAGGAAATCAACCCTAAATATTCATTAGAAGTACTGATGCTGAAGCTGAATCTCCAATACTTTGGTCTCCTGATGCAAAGCTGACTCATTGGAAAAGACCTTGATGCTGGGAAAGATTGAGAGCAGGAGGTAAGGGGGCAACAAAGGAGAAGATGGTTGGATGGCATCCTCAACTCAATGGACATGAGTTTGAGCAAACTCCAGACATAGTGAAAACAGGGAAGCCTGGTGTGCTGAAGTCGATGAAGTTGCAAAGATTCAGAATGACTTAGTGACTGAACAAAAACAAAATTATCAAAAAGACAACAAATAACAAATGCTGGTGAAGATGTAGAGAAATGGGAAACCTTGTTCAATGTTGATGGGAATGTAAACTGCTGTAGCCAATATGGAAAACAATATGATGGTTCCTCAAAAAATAAACATAGAACTATCATATGATCCAGCTATTTTACTCCTGGGCATTTATCTGAAGAAAATAAAAACACTAATTCAAAAACATATATGCACCCCACTCTCATTGAAGCATTATTTACAGTAGCCAAGATATGAATGCAACCTAAGTGACCTCTGATAGATGAATGGATAAAGACGTGGTCTATACTCAGATGCACAAACACACACACACACAACAGAATGCTACTCAATCATAATAAAGAATTAAATACTCCCAATTTCAACAACATGAATGAACCTATGGGATATTATGATAATAGAAAATAATTCAGACCAAAAAAATGCCATATGATTTCACTTAAATGTGAAATCTAAAAAACAAAACAAGTGAGCGGTCAAAACAGAAACAGATTCATAGATACAAAGGATGTGGTTGTCAGAAATGAGTGGTGTGGGGGAACAAGAGACGTAGGTGAAGAAGATTAAGAGATACAAATTTCCAGTTACAAAACAAATGTCATGTATGAAATGTATAGTATGGGGTGGTGGTGGTTTACTTGCTAAGTTGTGTCTGATCTTGCGATCCCATGGACTGTACCTGCCAGGCTCCTCTGTCCATGGGGTTGTCCAAGCAAGAACACTGGAGTGGGTTGCCATTTCCTTCTCCAATAGTATGGGGTAACAAGACATTGTGGTGATCATTTTGTAATGTTATGTATAGAAATACTGAATCACTATGCTGACTCTTTGGAATACACCCTGATGCTGGGAAAGATTGAAGGCAACAGGAGAAGGGGGCAGCAGAGAGTGAGATGGATAGATAGTTTCACCGACTCCGTGGACATGCACCTGAGCAAACCCCAGGAGACAGTAGAAGACAGAGAAGCCTAGTGTGCTGCAATCCTTGGGGTCGTGAAGAGTCGGTCACAATTTAGCGACTGAATGACAACAATATGTTGTGTACCAAGAACTAACATAGTCCTATAGCTAGCTCAATTATACTTCAACAAACATAGAAAAAAGAAGTCAGATTTGTGGTTATAGGTATAGAAGAAGTGGTACAGGGAGAAAGTGGTTAAAAGGCATAAACTTCCAGTTACAAGTACAAGGGATATAATGTACAACATAATTAATATAATTTGCACTACTGTACATTATATATGAAAGTTGTTAAGAGAGTAACTCCTATAAGTTCTCATTACAAAGGAAAAAAAATTTTTTTTATTATTTTATACCTATAGGAGACAATGGATAGTCACTAAACTGACTGTGACCATTTCTTGGTGTATGCAGGTCAAATCATTATCCTGAACATCTTAGACTTATATAGAGCTGGAAGAAAAAAATTAAAATATTTAGATTAAAAAGAAAAAGAACTTGTGGTTCCCACTCCTGAGTAATATTAGCAAAGAACCTTCAGTCATCAGTCCCTTCAAAGGTTGGACTTAGAGGCAGAGACTCACCTAGCCCTCAGTGATATCTTGGGTGTCCATATTGAACGACTGACTTACATGGAAAACAGGGAAAAAATTTCTGCCCATCTAGGCCTAACTCAGGAAAACTATCAAGAGTCATTCTAGCTCCAGATCTCCGTGTGGTATTAGGAACACTGTCACTGGGACTATGGGAGTAGTTAACTTTGGCTCAATCCTGCTTCCTCTCCTCCCTTCCACAGGTATGAATTATAGGGTACTCCATTCCAAACATTCTGTACCCTAAATTTGTCGGAGTCAGCTTTGTGGGGAGGCCAACTTGTGACATAGGATTAGTGATGATATATAGAAAGTCTCTAATAAATCATTCATCATCAAATAAGTAAGCCAAGGCTGTGATGGCTATCCTCAAACAATTAAGCTATAAACTTCCACAATGGTCAATAATTACTGCTGCTATGAAGGCAGGAAACTTACCTGAATCAAAAACAAAGTCTGTTCAAGTACTCTGATAATTAATAGGATAATTGAGGGCCAGTATAGATTACAGAGAACTGGGTAATCACATGGATAACTTAGGTCAAAATATACTTTTACATAAAATGCCTAGAGAATAGAAACAGGATTTATTTTTTCTGGGAGATTATGAATTCACATAGTTTTATTTGTTCTCAAAGGGAAAATACAGTCTAAGATGGAAAATTTTGATAAAATAATTCATTGGGTTCTCCAATGGTCTCTAAAAACTGGTCTCTATTTCACAGTTGATTATGCTTTTGTAACAAAATGCTAAAAGAAAATTAGTGAATAAAGCTTTGAAAAATGGCACAAAGGAAGCTTGACAAAATAGAGTCAAACTGATAAATAATAACTCCAGATATGTTATTATGTAATCTTACAGCTAAAAGAAGAAAATACTTGACAGCCATAATTAGTTAATAAGATAGCATCAGTCAGTCAGTACAGTTGCTCATTCATGTCCGACTCTTTGCAACCCCATGAACTGCAGAGGGATAAGCCTCCCTGTCCATCCCCAACTGCCAGAGTCTACCCAAACCCATGTCCATTGAGTTGGTGATGCCACCCAACCATCTCATTTTCTGTCATCCCTGTCTCCTGCTGCCCTCAATCTTTCCCAGCATCAGGGTCTTTTCAAATGAGTCAGCTCTTCAAATCAGATGGCCAAAATATTGGAGTTTCATCTGCAACATTAGTTCTTCCAATGAACACAGAGGACTCATCTCCTTTAGGATGAACTGGTTGGATCTCCTTGCAGCCCAAGGGACTCTCAAGAGTCTTCTCCAACACCACAGTTCAAAAGCATCAATTCTTCGGTGCTCAGCTTTCTTTATAGTCCAACTCTCACATCTATACATGACCACTGGAAAAACCATAGCCTTGACTAGATAGACCTTTGTTGGCAAAGTAATGTCTCTGATTTTTAATATGCTGTCGAGATTGGTCATGACTTTCCTTCCAAGGAGTAAGTGTCTTTTAATTTCATGGGAGCAATCACCATCTGCAGTGATTTTGGAGCCCAGAAAAATAAAGTCTGACACTGTTTCCACTGTTTCCTCATCTATTTGTCATGAAGTGATGGGACCAGATGCCATGATCTTAGTTTTCTGAATGTTGAGCCTTAAGCCAAATTTTCACTCTCCTCTTTCACTTTCATCAATAGGCTCTTTAGTTCTTCACTTTCTGCCATAAGGGTGGTGTCATCTGCATATCTGAGGTTAGTGATATTTCTCCCAGCAATCTTGATTCCAGCTTGTGCTTCCTCCAGCCCAGCATTTCTCATGATGTACTCTGCATAGAAGTTAAATAAGCAGGGTGACAATATACAGACTTGATGTACTCCTTTTCTTATTTGGAACCAATCTGTTGTTCCATGTCCAGTTCTAACTGTTGCTTCCTGACCGGCATACAGGTTTCTCAAGAGCCAGGTCAGGTGGTCTGGTATTCCCATCTCTTTCAGAATTTTCCATAGTTTATTGTGATCCACACAGTCGAAGGCTTTGGCATAGTCAATAAAGCAGAAATAGATGCTTTTCTCGAACTCTCTTGCTCTTTTCAATGATCCAGCAGATGTTGGCAATTTGATCTCTCGTTCCTCTGCCTTTTCTAAAACCAGCTTGAACATCTGGAAGTTCATGGTTCATGTATTGCTGAAGCCTGACTTGGAGAATTTTAAGCATTACTTTACTAGCGTGTGAGATGAGTGCTATTGTGCAGTAATTTGAGCATTCTTTGGCACTGCCTTTCTTTGAGACTGGAATGAACACCGACCTTGTTCAGTTCTGTGGCCACTGCTGAGTTTTCCAAATTTGCTGACATATTGAGTGCAACACTTTCACAGCATCATCTTTCAGGATTTGAAATAGCTTGACTGGAATTCCATCACCCCCACTAGCTTTGTTCATAGTGATGCTTCCTAGGGCCCACTTGACTTCACATTCCAGGATGTCTGACTCTAGGTAAATGATCACACCTTCATGATTATCTGGGTCATAAAGATCTTTCTGTACAGTTCTGTGTATTCTTGTCACCTCCTTAATATCTTCTGCTTCTGTTAGGTCCCTACCATTCCTGCCCTTTATTGAGCCCTTCTTTGCATGATATGTTCCCTTGGTATCTCTAATTTTCTTGAAGAGATCTCTAGTCTTTCCCATTCTATTGTTCTCCTCTATTTCTTTGCATTGATCGCTGGGAAAGGCTTTCTTATCTCTCCTGGCTGTTCTTTGGAACTCTGCATTCAAATGGGTATATCTTTCCTTTTCTCCTTTGCTTTTCACTTTCCTTCTTTTCCCAGTTATTTGTAAGGCCTCCCCAGACAGCCATATTGTTTTTTTGCATTTCTTTTTCTTGGGGATGGTCTTGATTCCTGTCTCCTGTACAGTGTCATGAACCTCCATCTATAGTTCATCAGGAACTCTGTCTATCATATCTAGTCCCTTAAATCTACTTCTTACTTCCACTGCATAGTCATAAGGGATTTTATTTAGGTCATAGCTGAATGGTCTAGTGGTTTTCCCTACTCTCCAATTTCAGTCTGAATTTGACAATAAGGAGTTCATGATCTGAGCCACAGTCAGCTCTCAGTCTTGTTTTTGCTGACTGTATAGAGCTTCTCCATCTTTGGCTGCAAAGAATATAGTCAATCTGATTTCAGTGTTGACCATCTGGTGATGTCCATGTGTAGAGTCTTCTCTTGCGTTGTTGGAAGAGGGTGTTTGCTATGACCAGTGCATTCTCTTGGCAGAACTCTATTAGCCTTTTCCCTGCTTCATTCTGTATTCCAAGGCCAAATTTGCCTGTAACAACAGGTGTTTCTTGACTTCCTACTTTTGCATTCCAGTTCCCTATAATGAAAAGGACATCTTTTTTAGGTGTTAGCTCTAGAAGGTCTTGTAGGTCTTCATAGAACTGTTCAACTTCAGCTTCTTCAGCATTACTGGTCGGGGCATAGACTTGGATTACCATGATATTGAATGGTTGCTCTGGAATCTAACAGAGATCATTCTGTTGTTTTTGAGATTGCATCCAAGTACTGCATTTTGGACTCTTTTGTTGACCATGAAGGCTATTCCATTTCTTCTAAGGGATTCCTGCCCACAGTAGTAGATATAATGGTCATCTGAGTTAAATTCACCCATTCCAGTCCACAATCTTAGAATCATTAATGAGCTAGGAAGCAACTATTTTTCACTTTTCTAAATTTTCCCATTTTGACAACCAAAAAGATCTCACAAATTAATTACTAATAGATGCAGCTAACATTTACTGACTCCTAATATATGCCAACTTGCTTGCTTGCTTTGCTTCAGTCATGTCCAATTCTTCGTGACCCTATGAATTACAGTCCACCAGGCTCCTTTGTCCATAGCATTCTACAGGCAAGAATAATGGAGTGGTTTGCCATTTCCTTCTCCAGGGGATACTCCTGACCCACATCTCTTCTGTCTCCTACATTGGCAAGCAGGTTCTTTACCACTATGCTACATACACTAAAATAGTTTTTTGGATTATCTCATTTCAATCCTAAGAAATACACTACTAGGCAGGAATTTTGATTATTGCTTTCTTTACAAATTGTAAAAAGAAAAAGAGAAATATTAACTTGTTGCCCATATGGCATAGAGAGAATTTGAACCTCCCTTGTATATAATTAAATGAATTTAAAACCTAAACCAAATTAGATGAAAAGAGTGTCCTGTTTAATCTTCCTGATATGTAAATCTATTAAATACATTAATATGAATTAGCCTCAATACCAAATGGAAAAACAGTAAATCCTTCTGGAAAGCAGGAAGAATTTAGAATCATCTATTCTTACACTCTTTATCTTGTGAATTATAGAGTTATTTTTTAAACAGTCCTAACATTCATGTATACATTTTCCACTGAGCGACTGAACTGAACTGAACATTCACGTATACATTTTCCAATTATTCCTTTCTTTAGTCTAATTCAGAGTCCATGCATAAAATTTCTGTACAGCATTATATGCAGAAGTCATGTATATCAAAATTTACAGGCCATTAAGAGCTTTTCAAGGGTAATCATGGATAAGTAATTTTCCCTCCCTCTCCTGTATTCAATAAGATTTAATTATGCTGTTCCCTATCTTCTGTTTTATTTACAGCACTTATCACAATAAGTAATTATACATTTAGTTTTGGGTCATTTGTTTAATGTTTGTCTCTACACAATACTTTAAACTTCATAAAAGAACAAACCCTGCTGGTTTTGTTTACAGTGTATCCTCAGCATTTGGCATGGGCTTGTACCAAGCAGAGGAACAATAATTATTGTTGAATGCAAGAATAAAAGTCAGAAAGGAAGGAGGTGTTCACACTGTAACTTAGTTAAACTCACTTCCTGAATAATTGAGAATTCACTTTGCACATGATAAAGATCAATATCTACATTATGATGTATTTTAAAAGAACATATTATACTTAAAAATGTGGAAATAGACTTTTATACTAAAAAGTTATTTAAAAAAAGTTCTTAAAAGGTATGATTCCATCTTTGAAAATGGCAATTTAAATACTTTAAAATGTGGATAAAAGATTTTCAGATTAAATTATTAACTAGTGGCAAAGATAGGAGTTTATAAAACTAATCTTAGCACTTATCTCTGAAATACAAGTAACAATCCATTGACCAAGTTAGACAGGCCACATTGTAGGTATTGGTGACCCCTTAAACCATCTTGATAAGGAACTCACTAAAAACACACTTTAAAATGATATTAAGTAAAAAATTAATATAATAGATCATATTCATAGAAAAAACAAAAATTACATAATCATGTCAATAGGCAAAGTACTTGATAAAATTCAATACTCTTTCATGATAAAATTCTCAAAATGCTATGAATGAATACAAAGAAATTTTCTCATCTGGTAAAGGGCATTTACAAATAAAACACAGCTAATATCATACTTAATGGTAAGGTTAAAATAAAAACTAAATGATTTCCTGCTAATATCAGGAACAAGATAAAAATGTCCACAGTTTGCTTTTATTCAACATTGTACTAGAGGTTCTACACATATAGATTAGAAAAAAAAAGTCTATCTAGAAAAGAAAGAAGTAAACTACTTTTATTCACAGAGGACATTATATTGCATATAGAAAATCCTAAGGAATCAACTAGTAAACTATTGGAACTAATAGACTCAGCAAGATGGCAGGATACAAGATTAAATATACAAAAATCAATTATATTTCTGTATACCAACAATCAACTTTGTGAAAATGAAATTAAGGAAACCATTGCATTTGAAATAGCATCAAAAGGATAAAATACTTAGAAATAAACTTAACAAAAGAAATTAAAATTTTATATGCTGAAAACTACAAAACGTTGTTAAAAAAAAGTTATAAATAAATGGAAATATGTCCCATACTCATTGATTATCTTTTAATATTATTAAGATGGCAATGCTGACCTTGACTGAAAGATTCAAAACAATTCTTATCAAAATCTCTGCTGCCTTTTTTGCAAAAGTAAGCAAGCTGATCCTAAAATTCATATTGAAATTCAATAGACCTAGAATACCCAAAAGAATCAAAAAAAGAAAGGATAAGTTTGCAGGATCCACACTTTCCAAATTTAAAACTTACTACAAAGTAGAATAATCAAGTCTGTATTACAGGTATATGGATAGATATGTGTATAAATGGAATGGAATTGCGAGTCTAGAAATAGCCTCATACATATATGGTCTGTTTATTTTTGAAGGTGCCAAGGCTATTCAAATGGGGACAAACAGCCTTTTTTATTGCTTATTCTAGTATAACTGGATAGCCACAAGCCAAGGAATGAAGGTGGACCCCTACCTTACACAATACACATAAATTAGCTCAATGGGCATTATAGACTTAACTACAAGAATGAAAACTTATAAACTCTTAAAATATATATATATAAATATCTTCATGATCCTGGATTAGCTAATGGTTTCTTAGATACCATACCAAAAGAACAAGTAGCAAAATTGAAAACCTTAGACTATTTAAAAATTAAAGCTGTTTTGTACTACAAATATTACCATGAAGAAAGGGAAAAGACAACCTGTGAAATGGGGGAAATGCAAATTATATACCAGATAAGGGATGTATCAGTCTTCAAGAGATGTTGTAACAAAATACCACAGACTAGGTAGCTTAAACAGAAATTTATATCTCATTGTTCTGGAAGCTAGAAGACCAAGATCAAAGTGCCAACACTTGTTTCTCCCTTTGGTTTGCCTACTTTCTCACTGTACCCTGAGACGGCCTTTACTCGCTGCATGTAAGTGGAAACACAGATAGAGAGGAAGCAGGCATCGCTTGGGTCTCTCCTTTCCTACAAGGACACTGGTCATAAGATTAGGGTCCACCCATGTGACCTCATTTAACTTTAAAAACCTCTTTAAAGGATCTAAATAGGCATTTCTCCAAAGAATATATACAAAAGACAAAAAAAGCATACTTTTCAAATGCCTGATATTATTAGTTATTTGGAAAATGCAAGTCAAAAATCATTATGAAATACTACTTCATACTTCCATACTCATTAGTACAGCTATAATAAAAAGACATATAATAACAAGTATTGGTGAGGATGTAGAAAGTCGATTCCACATACCTTGCTAATGGTAAAGTGAAATAGTTTAATCACTTTTTAAAATGGTTTTGTAGCTCCTTAGAACACTAAACTGGTGGCTTAGAGGGTAAAGCATCTGCCTGCAATGCGGGAGACCCGGGTTTGATCCCTGAGTCAGGAAGATCCCCTGGAGAAGGAAATGGCAACCCACTCCAGTACTCTTGCCTGGAAAATCCCATGGAAAGAGGAGCCTGGTCGGCTACAGTCCATGAGTCACAAATAGTCGGACATGACTGAGCGACGACACAGAACACAACACAGAATTATTATATGAATGAACAATTCCAATTTTAGGTGTATTTCAGAGAAATAGAAATATAAATATACCCAAAAGTGTGTACACAAATGTTCTTAAAACAACATACAAATTTGTCTATGAATGTTAATAACAGATAAAAAGTAAAAATATTCCAAATATCTGTCTACTAACGAATGGATAAATAAAATGTGGCATTCTATACAATGGAGTATTTTTCATTAATAAATAATAATGAAGTACTTGTATATGCTACAACATGAATAACCTGAAAATGCTATGCAAAATTATAGAAACCAGCCACACAAAAATCATATATTGTACATTTATATTTACATGAAATGTCCAGAATTAGCACATCTAGAATTAGCGCAATGTACGGTCATTGTGGTGATGATTGTACAATACTGTGAATTTACTGAAAGAAAATTAAATTGTACAATTCACCTAGTGAAATGTATGATATATAAATGATATCTCAATAAAGATGGAAGATATATTTTCATTTCTATTAAATTACTTTCTACATCATTTAGGTGGCTTTTCATAAGTACTACTGTACTTATCAAAGTACAGTACTTTATGTACAGTAAAGTACTACTGTGTGGAAAAGCAATAAAGAAAAAACAGTTCTTCAGCTATGGATATCTAGTTGATTTTCAAGTGTTAAGTGAATATCTCCTACTTAATGCCATGTCTGAACTATTTGTAATTTGTTTGAAGGCTTAATTATTCAATATCTCTTTTAATTATTTTAAGTTTGTCAGTTCACTGTCATATTGACATTACAGAGCATACAGAGAGCCATGTGTTCTTAATTTGTTCTCAAATTTTAAATTAAAAGGCCAGCCTGTTTCCATAAGTAAATTCTGTTCCTTGAGTTCTAAATGTTAAGTAACACAAATCTTATCAATAGCAAAGAATACAGTAAGCTTTGGTCTTTCTGCCAACAGTTTTAGTTCAAAGACACTTCACAAAGTCTCAATATTGGTTGGCTCGTTACAAGTCATTACCTGCTTCCCCAACTGAGCGCACAGGGTTTAATTAACAGAATAATTGTTTAAATAACTATGTCTAAGCCAGAATCTAGAGCTATAAATGCCAACTTCTCCACAGCTGTCCAACATGTATACTTAATCCCACATTTTAAAACCATTTTACCACTTCTGCTGTGACACAACTCCCCAAAAGGTAAAAAAGAGAAAATGATAGTGCAAGAGTAGTGAAATCATCTCATGGATATTCCATGCATAGATATTTTTCTCCATTAGATGGACAAATGCCAATTTTTTCATACTAGACTATTCTAGGGATATAAAAATATGTCAGGAAATAATACACATAGCCACACTGTTACAGCACATTTAGACAATAATGTTAAAAATGCTGAGTTATTAATTTTAACTTTTAAATTAAATAAGATAAAACTCTCTTTTATAAAATTTATTTTTTTCTTTTGCAAATTAATTGTTTAACTTTTCTGAGTTTCAAATTTTCTTGTGAGAAGAGTGATTTTTCTTGTAGATCTTTTTTGGTTTTCTAATAAATATTAAAAACAAAAATCAAGAGAGAAATAATAATAGGGAATCAAAGATATCTTAATAATGTTAAGGCTATCAGATATTCACAGTAACTTATTTCTTAACAACTCAAATATCATTAATTTGTGTTAATAAAATTAATGAAAAATAAAACATTTTAAAAATCAAAACTCTAAATTGGGGAGTGAGCACCATGTGGGAAGAACGATAATGTCTAATATTTGATAGCCTCTCTGCAGAGCATATTTTTCTTGCCTGGGGGTTCAGTCATAAAGAATCATCCTGCAATGCAGGAGATGCAGCTTCAGCCCCTAGGTCAGGAAGATACCTTAGAGAAGGAAATGGCTACCCGTCTAGTATTCTTGCCTGGGAAATGCCATGGACAGAGGAGCCTGACAGGCTACAGTCCATGGGGTGGCAAAAGAGTTGGGCACGACTTAGGAGTTAAACAACAAAACTTAAGTAAATGATAGCCTTGGTTGGCAACCAATGAATGACTTTGAAAAAGAACAGAACTGCTACCAACGTTCAGCAATTTAATATCCATAAATGCAGAAAACTATTCATTTGAAAATTTTCATTCTTACATTTTCTCTGTACTCTCATTCTTCATCCTATATTAACAGGGCTAGTGTAAAAGAACAGATAAGACAAAAGATTATAATGATTTATTGGTTCTAATAGTCAATAGTGCTACTTTACAAAACTGTAAGTTTTATCTAAAATCACTAAAGCCAAAGTGAAAGTCATTCAGGTGTATCTGACTGTTCGTGACCCCATGGACTATACAGTAGATGGAATTCTCCAGGCCAGAATACTGAAGTGGGTCCCCTTTCCCTTCTCCAGTGGAATCTTCCCAACCCCAGAAATGAAGTGGGGTCTTCTGAATTGCAGGCAGATTCAAAGAATGAAATAAAATCATTAATGTCATTTGATATTATTTATTGAGTAAGTACTGGAGCAATTATATTGAGCAGAATGTTGTCACTCTGAATATAACCTATTTGTCATTACTCATTAAATATATTTTAAAGTGTGATAAAAAAATAAAGTATGATAAAATCAAGTTTTTCCATATACTTTACTTTGAAAAGGAAGAAAATAAATCCACAACTATTAAAAACTGGGTTTCTTGCAACTTTGAAGCTTGGACTTCTCACATTCTTGCCAGTTGCTAGCAACTGTAACAGTGTTACAGTCATTATATTAACATTAGATACTTTCAAGCTTTATTTTCCCTTCTCATAAAAGGAAAGATATTGTTAAACCAAATAATTTCTTTGTGGATAAAGTTAGCAGTCTTTTGAATCTGAATGGACTCAAGTGTATCTTTCAACCAGCACAATTCAAATCACTTCTATGCAGATATAAAAGTATCCAGTTGGATTATGTACTTTTGTGTTTTTGTGATAAGACTGGAAAAAAAAACTCGACTAATATAAATCCTTTTTCATCACAAACTAAATAGTCTTCAGTTCAGTCCGTCAGTCAAGTCAGACTCTTTCAGACCCCGTGAATGGCAGCCCACCAGGCTTCCCTGTCCATCCATCACCAACTCTTGGAGTTTGCTCAAACTCATGTCCATCGAGTTGATGATGCCATCCAACCATCTCATCCTCTGTCGCCCCCTTCTCCTCCTTCCTTCAATCTTTCCCAGTATCAGGGTCTTTTTCAGTGAGTCAGTTCTTTGCATCAGGTGGCCAAAGTATGGGAGGTTCAGCTTTAGCATCAGTCCTTCCAATGACTATTCAGGACTGACTTCCTTTAGGATGGACTGGTTGGATCTCCTTGCTGTCCAAGGGACTCTCAAGAGTCTTTTCCAACACCACAGTTCAAAAGCATCAATTCTTTGTTGCACAGCTTTCTTTACACTCCAATTCTCACATCCATCCATGACTACTGTAAAAACCACAGCTTTGACTAGATTTGGCAAAGTAATGTTTCTGCTTTTTAATATGCTGTCTAAGTTGGTTATAATTTTTCTTTCAAGGAGTAAGTGTCTTAATTCATAGCTACAGTCACCATCTGCAGTGATTTTGGAGCCCAGAAAAATAAAGTCTGTCACAGTTTCTGTCATTTTTCCATCTATTTATCATGAAGTGATGGGACCGGATGCCATGATCTTAGTTTTCTGAATGTTGAGCTTTAAGCCAACTTTTTCACTCTCCTCTTTGACTTTCATCAAGAGGCTCTTTAGTTCATCGCTTTCTGCCATAATGGTGGTGTCATCTGCATATCTGTGGTTATTGCTATTTTTCCCAGCAATCTTGATTCCAGCTTGTGCTTCATCCAGTCCAGCATTTCACATGATATACTCTGCATATAAGTTAAGTAAGCAGGATGACAATATACAGCCTTAATGCATCCCTTTCCTGATTTGGAACCAGTCTATTATTCCATATCCAGTTCTAACTGTTGCTTCTTAACCTGCATACAGATTTCTCAGGAGGCAGGTCAGGTAGTTCTCTTTAAGAACTTTCCATAGGTTTTTTGTTGTTGTTTTTTGTGACCCACACAAAGGCTTTTGTAGTCAGTAAAGCAGAAGTATATGTTTTTCTGGAACTCTCTTGCTCTTTCAATGATCCAAGGGATATTGGCAATTTGATCTCTGGTTCCTCTGCTTTTTCTAAATCCAGCTTGAACATCTGGAAGTTCACAGTTCATGTACTATTGAAGCCTGGCTTGGAGAATTAGAAGAAAAATTGACCTTTTCCAGCATGGGACCTTTAGAAGGAGGTCACCATCATCTTCACTATCTCCACCATGGTTGGCCTCAGGTCAAACAACAGGGACGGAACACAGGCCTGCCATCAACAAAAAGTGGATTAAAGATTTACTGAGCATGGCCCTGCCCATCAGAACAAGACCCAGTTTTCCCCTCAGTCAGTCTCTCCCATCAGGAAGCTTCTTCCATAAGCCTCTTATTCTTCTCCATCAGAGGGCAGACAGAATGAAAACCACAGTCACAGAAAACTAACCAATCTGATCACATGGACCATAGCCTTGTCTAAAGAGTCTTAGTTTGTATAATTATTGAAATTACGCTCTCTTTATGAAAAAGCTAACCATAGAAATAAATTCATTATAAACCAACAAATTTTCAAAAATACCTAGATTTGATGCTATATTTTATCATTTTGTTTCATAACTGGAAGAAAGGACTAACTACACTTACTGATAAATGTTGTACAAGAAGCCAAAGCTTCTGGATGACATCATTCAGAAGTCAGTGACCATAACTTCATTGACCATAGCTTCGGTGGTGATTTGTGTCTTATTCACAGATACTACTGAGAAATTATCATGATGACTGCCATAAATTATTATCTAGAAAGTTTTTTCTGAGTCAAAGTGAATAAAATATTCAATAGAATATACTGTAAGGCCTACTGTTCAATACTTGAATTAACCCAATTCTCAGCAGAGGTTTTTCATTACAAGTAGTCTCTAATGGGTTTGTATTGTTAAAAATTAAAGACATTTCACTTACTTTTCATATATGAAGACCACTGGAGAGAATTTAATTACAAAGAAATAAATTACCAGATAATTCATATGATTATTATGATAAATCATCTTACATTAATACTGATAAATTATCCTGCCTCATAAGAGAAAAGAATATGGCAAAACTAAATAAATTGGGATACTCTTTATTTCTCTAAAAATCTATATCCATCATGATACACTAAGGACTTATACACTTAAGGATGTTGTTATCCTTGTAAACACCTTAAAATTTCAGTAGTTCCATTGACTCTAAATGAACCATCATATTTCAATACTTATGACACATTTTATCATATAAAGTAACTATTTTTATCTTACATAAATCAATCCAAATCCCTGCTATGTTTAAAAAGAATGCATTAGCAAGCCCTTTAAGCTGGCAGTTTAAACAAAGGTATTGGTACTGTAGACAAAGAGGACTTATTTTAGTTAGGCCAAATTGAAATGAATAGTCTAGCTAAGCTTGATATTACTCTTTACTCCCTAAGAGTTGATAATGCCTTATTCTTAATTATCAGGTTTGGTTTTTAAGTTTGAAACTTTAACTGTTTTTTTTTTTTTTTTTTTTAAAGAAGACTTAGTCACATATGAAGGTAACTGATTTGAGATATTAAATAAATCTATAATATAATACAATGCCAACACGATGAAAGGTCCTAAACTTGGAAGGAAAATTTTAAAATTGAACAAGGGATGGAGCTAGCTTTTTTTCTTAAGTATGATAAGAAGGGACAAATTTATGGAAAATGGTGATGGTCAAACCGAATATAGGTCATTTGCTATGCTCGATAGCTTACTATTGGGAGGACAGTACTGAGTGGAGCTATAGTGTCTACATCATACCTGTGTGGATAAAAAGGGATTGAACAAATGGCAACAGAACTGCTATATAAGACAGGTCATTCACTATCCACTAAGAACAGAAAAATGAGAAAAACAGAATTCTCAGCCTAAGCTTTGATTCGGTCTTGGAATTCTATGTTAACACAACAGAATTCTGAGGATAATATTTTTAAATGTTACAGAGGAGCAGTTTTTAGAAGTGACTATAACATTGCCCTTCGGCTTAGGTGTTTTTTAAATGCATGCAGTTGTTATGCAGACTCTGAATGCTCTCCTCAAGTATCTACCCAAGACTTCTCAATGTCAAAATCTTCTGAAAGTTCTCATTCTCCTATTCTACAAATGAAACAGAACTGAGAGAACAATATGAACACTACGCTTCTCTTATCGTCACTGCTATTTACCTTTGGGTCATTCAGGGTTCTGGCAGACAGCTCACACAGATGACTTAATTGACAGATAACCTACAGAAGTTTAGGCAGAGCTATGGCAACGATGCTGAAGCTGAAACTCCAATACTTTGGCTACCTCATGCGAAGAGTTGACGAAAAGACCTGATGCTGAGAGGGATTGTGGGCAGGAGGGGAAGGGGACGACAGAGGATGAGATGGCTAGATGGCATCTCCAGCTCGATGGACATGAGTTTGAGTGAACTTCGGGAGTTGGTGATGGACAGGGAGGCCTGGTGTGCTGCAATTCATGGGGTCGCAAACAGTTGGACACCACTGAGCGACTGAACTGAACTGAACTGATGGCAATGATAGGTTGATGAAGAATCCAGGATCTAGCAACATCAGGAGGTTGTTACAATGACACAGACCTAGCAGCATTATTAGACCTCAGTGAGACCTAGAACCTGAGTAGCAGAAGTGGAAAGACTATGCTGTGCATTGAAGGGTAATAATATGACTTCCTAGATCAAGCAAGTTTATACAAGCAAAAGACAAGCAATAATTACAATAAGGAAAATATCTTTTAAATCAATCCTTGATTTAATAAACTGTTTATCTGATGTGCCAATATAGCCACTAAAGAATATCTTTTAAGTGTTTCCTTACTTGTAGAAAAATCTTTCTCTAGTTCCATCGGTATTTCATGTATGTGTAATCAAAAGTTCATACTATTGCAAGACTTTTTTAAAAAGTATGAGAATACTGCGATTCTCTTGTATATAATACATAATATTCATGGGGTTGTGAAGAATATGACATTAAATATGGATCTTTCCAGTAGTCATCTATGGATGGCTGAGTGCCAGAAAATTGATGCCTTTGAACTGTGGAGAAAACTCTTGAGAGTCCTTTGGATGGCAAGGAGATCAAATCAGTCAATTCTTCAAACTCAACATTCAAAAAACCAAGATCATAGTACTAGGTCCCCTCACTTCATGGAAAATAGATGAGGAAAAAGAGGAAACTGTGACAAGCTTTATTTTCTTGGGCTACAAAATCACCGTGGACAGTGATTGCAGCCATGAAATTAAATTTTCTTGCTCCTTGGAAAAAAAGCAATGACAAACCTAGACAGTTTACTAAAAATCAGAGACATCACCTTGTTGACAAATTCCACATAGTCAAAGCTATGGTTTTTCCAGTAGTTATGTACGGATGTGAGAGTTACACCATAAAGAAGGCTGAGAACCTAAGAATTGATACTTTCAAATGTGGTGCTGGAGAAGACTCATGAGTCCCATGGACAGAAAAGAGATCAAACTAGTCAATCCTACAGGAAATCAACCCTGAATATTCATTGGAAGGACTGGTGCTGAAGCTGAAGCTCCAGTACTTTGGCCATCTGATACAAAGAGCTGACTCACTGAAAAAGACCCTGATGCAGGGAAAGATTGAAGATAGGAAGAGAAGGGGACCACAGAAGATGAGATGGTTGGATGGCATCACTGACTCAAAGGACATGAGTTTGAGCAGGCTCTGGGAGACGGTTAAGGACAGGGAAGACTGGAATGCTGCAGTCCATAGGGATGCAAAGAGTTGGACATGACTTAGCAACTGAACAACAACAATGAGGGATAAAATCAACATTAACAACTATGGTTTTCCAATAATTCTCAATCTGTAATTTTGTTCAGTGAGCTACTTTTGAATTACTTAAGAATGAGAAATTTTTTAATTATTTAGCTTCTGCTGATTTTTTAGTACAATTCATCCATTCATTTGTGATTATCTTTTTAAGCACAGTTTAAATTTGCTTCTAATTCCACACACTTGTGGCTGTAACAGTCATTTTCTTCCATTCATGTTTACATTGACTTCCTTTCTGTCCTTTAGGCTGCCTTTCCAGACACTTTTGCTCATGGAAATCTATGAAAAGTCACAATTCTTTATGGTGCTGTCTAAAGTGAATTTTTAATGAGTCTTAAATCTGCAAATGCAATATGCTTCTGCTGTGCTGTTTATCTTACCCATTCTTCATTTGTCACCAAACACTACACATTTTTCTTAATCAACTTAATAGATGAAGGAAATGAGATAGATCACAGATATGCCTAGATAAGCAGACTTCCTTAATATACTAATATATTCCAAGGCTTTGATAATTTTAGGCACTTAAAATACAATGTGCTGTGATAAGGTCCTGCAGATTACTGTATTAGTCCTTCCCCACCCCCATTAATAATGACTAATCCACAGTTCTTTATACAGTTCCCTTCATGTTTTCTTTCTTTTTAGGGGTCAACTCATATAGGCTATGTCTTTTCTCATAACTATAAAATGGTAACTCTTTGAATGACTATTATACTGTTCTATCCTAGTTTATAGTAATGAGTCTCTTCTGGAATTCTTCAAAATACTACTAAATTAGCAATATATTTGTTGTTTTATGAGTTCAGAGCATACAATCAAGGGCTGACAGCCACAACACACACACACACACACACAAACACACAAACACACTAAACAAGGGAACGACCGAGGAAACTGCAAGGCAGTACATGATTAATTGCTTAAACAAGGGATACAGACCATAAGGTTCATGGCAAACAAGAGACTAATCATTTAGCAATACAGAGTTAAAGGATTATTCCCCAGTTGAATATAGACATGTCTGCCGAGGCATAGCAATGTATCATATTTGGTCCAGTTAATGAACAGAGCTCAGTGAAATGTGTGATTCTCTACTATGAGAACTTCAATACCTTAAATCCTCCAACATTTGCTAAAATTGCTCAATGACTTCAATTTTAATACTTTCTTCCTTTCATGGCAAACTTTCAGTATTATTTCTGAATTTACTATCACACCTTTAACCCATTTATTCAACAAAAGATTAATTCCATCCACCACTGTGCTAACTATTGTGGTGCACGTGTGCTCAGCCATGTCAGACTCTTTGTGACCCCATGAATTGTAACCCAACAGGCCCTTCTGTCCATGGAGTTTTCCAGGCAAGAATACTGGAGTGGGTAGCCATTTCCTCCTCCAGAGTATCTTCCTGGCCCAGAGATTGAACCCACGTCTCCTGGGTCTCCTGTATTGGCAGGTAGATTCTTTACCACTGAACCACCTGGGATATTGATCAAATCATGGGACAACTTGATATAAATAACTGTGCTTTGCAATACAGAGTAAAAGCAGACATAGGCTCTTCAACCAAAAACTGGATTGTACTTCAAATACCCTTCATGTAATGTGACAAGAGTTTTTCAGACAAATATATCTCTAACAGCTTCAAGGTTGCATATATGTACACTTATTTTCTATGTTACATTTTTTTAAAAACAAAATCAATATTCAGATTCAAGACATAGTACCTTTCATTACAGGAGAGAGTGATATTATTTTACTGAATATAAATAAGTTCATAATATCCCAACTAGCCAAGCAAATAAGTGTACATACTACAGAACAAGAGGATAGTCACATAATAATTTATTTATCTGTGAAGATGCAAACATTTGTCTAAGTGTATATGATGATACAGTTAAATCTTCTATTTTAGAAGTTAAAAATAACAAAGTAATCTTTAATCAATTTGGAGGTCAAGAGAACAAATCACATTCTTGTCAAATTTTGTGTTGAATGAGGTGTATTTCTAACCCTCTAGCCTTTGTAGTTTTAGGTCTAACTAAAAGCACCTTCAAAGAATTATTAGATTACTTTTCAGCATGGCTCTGTCAAAACAATGAAGAAATTCAATAATTTAGCTTTGCAAAATCTAGAAATGTAAATAAATGAAAAGATTTAGGCAGACTTGGGCATTGTGTTTTCATTACACTTTCAATGTTTCCCTTAACTTGTGAAATATTTTGTCAGTTTGGAGGGAGGAAAAGAAAATCTAAAAATTTCATCATCTCTAAAGAACACAAATCCAACTCTAACCCCGAAGATGTCATTTCATCTCTTCGTCAGTTCTTATAGCATATAAAACCAAATATATTAACCCATTAGTTTATTTTTCTGCTAATCTATAGAATTGTGTTTTATATATCATGTAACAATCACAATGATGTGATTAGCCAGATGTCCTAACTTCACATGAGAATATCTGTATTTATGTGATAATGCAGTAGAGAAGAAGCTAATTTAATTTTTGTACCTAGAGGGTAGAAGGAGGGAAGCTGAGTGACATTCCCTTGGCTTTATTAATATAGAAGGCCATAACCTTAACTAACCTTTCAAATAAACCTCATGTTTCTCTGACACACCATGGACCTATGCCTTTCATGTAACTTTAAAATTCATTTTTATACCTAATCTTTCCATATCAAGATGTATTATCTTTCCTACGTTTCTTCTCCATTATCAGCCAAGTAAACATTTTCCAAATTAAAATAGAAAACCCTAAAAACCTCTGGGCTACTTGCCATAGAGGGACAGATAACTGGGGGGTCTGTAAGGAAAATACACAACAAATTAACCATCCTGTTTGCACAAGAAACAAATTTAATTTTACTTTTCTTTTTTCCATTTATTTTAATTAGTTGGAGGCTAATTACTTTACAATATTCTGGTGGTTTTTGCCATACATTGACATGAATCAGCCATGGATTTACATGTACTCCCCATCCCGATCCCCCCTCCCACCGCCCTCCCCATCCCATCCCTCTGGGTCCTCCCAGTGCACCAGCCCTGAGCATTTGTCTCATGCATCCAACCTGGGCTGGTGATCTGTTTCACCCTTGATAGTATACATGTTTCGATGTTGTTCTCTCAAAACATCCCACCCTCGCCTTCTCCCACAGAGTCCAAAAGTCTGTTCTGTACATCTGTGTCTCTTTTTCTGTTTTGCATATAGGGTTATCATTACCATCTTTCTAAATTCTATATATATGCGTTAGTATACTGTATTGGTCTTTATCTTTCTGGCTTACTTCACTCTGTATAATGGGCTCCAGTTTCATCCATCTCATTAGAACTGATTCAAATGAATTCTTTTTAACGGCTGAGTAATATTCCATGGTGTATATGTACCACAGCTTCCTTATCCATTCGTCTGCTGATGGGCATCTAGGTTGCTTCCATGTCCTGGCTATTATAAACAGTGCTGCGATGAACACTGGGGTGCACATGTCTCTTTCAGGTCTGGTTTCCTCAGTGTGTATGCCCAGAAGTGGGATTGCTGGGTCATATGGCAGTTTTATTTCCATTTTTTAAAGAAATCTCCACACTGTTCTCCATAGTGGCTGTACTAGTTTGCATTCCCACCAATAGTGTAAGAGGGTTCCCTTTTCTCCACACACTCTCCAGCATTTATTGCTTGTAGACTTTTGGATAGCAGCCATCCTGACTGGCGTGTAATGGTACCTCATTGTGGTTTTGATTTGCATTTCTCTGATAATGAGTGACACTGAGCATCTTTTCATGTGTTTGTTAGCCATCTGTACGTCTTCTTTGGAGAAATGTCTGTTTAGTTCTTTGGCCCATTTTTTGATTGGGTCATTTATTTTTCTGGAATTGAGCTTCAGGAGCTGCTTGTATATTTTTGAGATTAATCCTTTGTCTGCTGCTTTGTTTGCTATTATTTTCTCCCAATCTGAGAGCTGTCTTTTCACCTTACTTATAGTTTCCTTTGTTGTGCAAAAGCTTTTAAGTTTCATTACGTCCCATTTGTTTATTTTTGCTTTTATTTCCAATATTCTGGGAGGTGGGTCATAGAGGATTCTGCTGTGATTTATGTCGGAGAGCATTTTGCCTATGTTCTCCTCTGTAAAGCTTTCTGCCAAGCAAGGGATCATGCAAAAATAATCAGATGGTGGCTTGATGCTAAGTCAAGTAGAGCTCCTAGCTGGGCCCTCACTTTTGATACCAGTTAACTAACTGGATATTGGTAGAAAGAAATCACAGCTAATCATGAAATACTTGTGATTTTACATAACCAATGACTGTGAAATGTGCACTAAATTATGACAAAAGGATCAATATTAACTGAGATGAGTCTTCTGTAATCTACTAAAAACATAGTACTAAGGAGGTAAACAGGAGGCAAACTTGACAATGGAAGTAAAGAACACTGACAAAGTCTAGAGCCAAAATTCATATTTGGAATGCATTAAAAAATTCATAAATGTTTAGGTTCAATTTCAAAGTCCTCAAATAGCATAAAACAAAATAAATATGGAAGAAAAGCAACATGACTATAGCCTGTGTCTCATCCTCTCAGAGCCTAGATATTAATACCCACTCAATTGAAAGGCAGCAATCTGAAGTGTCCTACTCATCCTAAATCACCAAAACTGTAGTATCACACCAACATCTGGCTAAATATAAAAATGTCAAAATTCAATAGCTTTGCCAAAAGTCATACTCAAAGGACAAAACAAACTGTAACATGTCAACAAGAAACAATAAAACAGGACTAAGAGAATGCTGAAGAAGGTGAAGTTGAATGCTTCCATGAAGACCTACAAGACCTTCTAGAATGAATACCAAAAAAAGATGTCCTTTTCATTATAGGGGACTGGAATGCAAAAGTAGGAAGTCAAGAAATACCTGGAGTAATGGGTAAATTTGGCCTTGGAGTACAGAATAAGGTAGGGCAAAGGTTAACAGAGTTTGCCAAGAGAACGTACAGGTCATAGCAAACACCCTCTTCCAACAACACAAGAGAAGACTCTACACATGGACATCACCAGATGGTCAACACTGAAATCAGGTTGCTTATATTCTTTGCAGCCAAAGATGGAGAAGCTCTATACAGTCAGCAAAGACAAGACTGGGAATGACATGAACTCCTTATTGCCAAATTCAGACTTAAATGGAAGAAAGTAGGAAAAATCACTAGACATTCATGTATGACCTAATTCAAGTCCCTTGCAATATACAGTGGAAGTGACAAACATAATCAAGGGATTAGATCTGAAAGACAGAGTGCCTGAAGAACCATGGACCTACGTTCATGACATTGTAGGGGAGGCAGTTGATCAAGACCATCCCCCAAAAAAAGAAATGAAAAGAGGTAAACTGGTTTGTCTGAGGAGGCCTTACAAATAGATGAGAAAGAGGAGAAGTGACAGGCAAAAGAAAAAAGGAAAGATATACCCATTTGAATGCAGAGTTCCAAAGAAGAGCAATGCTCAATTCCTCAGTGATCAATGAAAAGAAATAGGGGAAAACAATAGAATGGGAAAGGCTAGAGATCTCTACTAGAAAGTTAGAGATACCAAGAGAACATTTTATGCAAAGATGGGCACAATAAAGGACAGAAATGGTATGGACCTAACAGAAGCAGAAGATATTAAAAAGTGGTGGAAAGAATACACAGAAGAACTATACAAAAAAGATCTATAGAAAAACTATACAAAAAAGAACTATACAAAAAAGATCTTCATGACACAGATAACCACAATGGTGTGATCACTAACCTAGAGTCAGACATCCTGGAATGCGAACCCAAGTGGACCTTAGGAAGCATCACTATGAAGAAAGCTAGAAGAGGTGATGGAATTCCAGTTGAGCTATTTCAAATCCTAAAAGATGATGTTGTGAAAGTACTGCACTCAATATGCCAGCAAATTTGGAAAACTTAGCAGTCACCCAGGACTGGAAAAGATCAATTTTCATTCCAATCCCAAAGAAAGGCAATGCCAAAGAATGCTCAAACTACTGCACAATGGCACTCATCTCACATGCTGCCAAAGTAATGCTCAAAATCCTCCAAGCCAGGCTTCAACAGACCGTGAACTGTGAACTTCCAGATAGTCAAGCTGATTTAGAAAAGGAAGAGGAACCAGAGATCAACTTGCCAATATCCATTGGATCATCGAAAAAGCAAGAGAGTTCCAGAAAACATCTATTCTGCTTTATTTGGCTAATAAGCCAAAGCCTTTGGCTGTGTGGATCACAATAAACTGTGGAAAATTCTTAAATAGATGGGAATACCAGACCACCTGACCTACTTTCTGAGAAATCTGTATACAGGTCAGGAAGCAACAGTTAAATCTGGACATGGAAAAACGGACTGATTCCAAATCAGGAAAGGAGTACGTCAAGGCTGTATATTGTCACCCTGCTTATTTAACTTATATGCAGAATACACCATGAGAAATGATGGGCTAGATGAAGCACAAGCTGGAATCAAGATTGCCGGGAGAAATATCAATAAACTCAGATATGCAAATGACACCACCCTTATGGCAGAAAGCGAAGAGGAACTAAAAAGCCTCTTGATGAAAGTGAAAGAGGAGAGTGAAAAAATTGGCTTAAAGCTCAACATTCAGAAAACTAAGATCATGGCATCTGGTCCCATCACTTCATGGCAAATAGATAGGGAAACAGTGGAAATAGTGACAGATTTTATTTTGGGGGGCTCTAAAATCACTGAAGATGGTGACTACAGCTATGAAATTAAAAGATGTTTGCTCCTTGGGAGAAAAGTTATGACCAACCTAGATAGCATATTAAAAAGCAGAGACATTACTATGACAACAAAGGTCCATCTAGTCAAAGATATGGTTTTTCCAGTAGTCATGTATGAGTGTGAGACTTGGACTATAAAGAAACCTGTGCACCAAGGAGTTGATGCTTTTGAACTGTGGTGTTGGAGAAGAGTCTGGAGGCTTCCTTGGACATCAAGGAGACCCAACCACTCCATCCTAAAGGAAATCAATCCTGAATATTCATTGGAAGGACTGATATTGACGCTGAAACTCCAATATTTGGCCACCTGATGCGAAGAGGTGACTCATTTGAAATGACCGTGATGCTGGGAAAGATTGAAGACAGGAGGAAAAGGGGATGACAGAGGATGAGATGGTTGGATGGCATCACTGACTCAATGGACATGAGTTTGGGTAAACTCCGGGAGTTGATGATGGACATGGAGGCCTGGCATGCTGCAGTCCATGAAGTCACAAAGAATCTAACTCGACTGAATGACTGAACTGAACTGAACTGAAGAGAGTGCTAATATTTTTCAGAAGAAGTTACTTTTGAAAAGAAGAAATAATATGTTATACACTGACCAGTTACTTCCACTTTGTAAAGACAAAAGGTCGAATTGTGTCTGCTCAAATATAGAAGTGGAAAAAGTATTTGGATCTGGTATCTGGTTGAGGAGATCAAGTATTAAAAAGAACAATTTATATGAACATTCAAGAAAAATAAGTACATAACTCTAAACTGCAAATACGCTTTGCCTCTTTACCTTTGAAATGCACTTTAAATAGCAAAGAAAGTGTGTTTCTCCCTCATTCTGGCTGCTTTGTGAACATTAATTAATTAATCTCAATAATACCCTTGTGAGTGTGAATAGGTATTTTCTCTCTGGGTTGTACATATGACAAAGCTATAATACTAATTGCGTACATTTATAGAACTCTTTTTCCCTTAGGGGTTCAGGGTGCCTTATTATTTTGAAATGACTAAACAGATGTTAATTATCACAATACCTTTGTAAAGTGTGTAAAACTACAATTAAATGAATATGATTGAAAGATTCAAAATAAAGAAGGAATTTTATTAGCATTTGTTTCTTCTTAAAATCATCCCTATATTACAACATGATTCAAGTTTGGTGACAATAGCTATAGTAATAGTGAAATATTATTTTGGAAATGTTAAAATGTTGTATATTTTTTTTCTTTAATGATACTAAAGAACTGACCTTAAATAAGTCTTAGAATTTTCCAGTCAAAAGGAAAGGAAACAGACTAGATACAATAGGAATGGAGGAAGTTAAGGAGAATGATAAATGAGCAGATATGTATAATTTAACAAATATAAACTCAGTTCTGATGATGGAGCTGCCATGATTCTAGGTCCATGGAATATAGAAATAAGCCAAAGACTTCTCCTTGTGGAGCTTATACTCCAGAATGGGAGAATGGCAACAATAAAATGAACAAATAATTTCAGTTCAAAAATAAATTTCTATGAAGCAAATATACCAGGGTAAGAGGAAGACTGAGGGCCTTAGCACATGAAGAGTTGGAGAGGGATATGACAGAAATCAAGGTTAAGAAACTGAGAAATGAGAAGAAAAAAATGTTCCATTAATATGGAGACTGACTAGCATAACATACATGAGATGCTTAGCATGTACTAAACATTCAGCACAGTTTTGTGGTTTTGTTTATTCATTTTGAGTTTGTTTTTCCCTTGAGAACTAGAGCAAAAGTCTAAGCTTTGAGTTGGTGCATACTGTTTATTAATGGGAACTCAAACACCCATTATTTCAAGGCCAGACAGATAATCTTGAAGTATCCAACCAGGGGAGCTTAAGAAACAAACATGAGAACTGTAGCACTCACTAAAGTATTACACTAAATATATGAAAACCCTGTGGAAGTGTAAAGAAAAAAAGGATCTTAGGTTTAATTTGATCTAGAGATTGGCAGTCATCCAGGGCTGGAAAATGCACATTATCTGATTGTGACTAATACAAAGAACTCTATCTAATCCCACTGATGAAGTTCTACAAAGGGTCAGGATTGGCCAGGATTTAGTCATAATTCTTCACTGTGGAGTGCAATGGCCCTCAACTTTGGGACAGCATCCATTTGGCTGTTCACGTAAAGAAGTAATCATAATGGTCATCAGAAAATCATTCAAACCAGAAATTCAGAGAAGCCTGAATGAGACAAACCAAGAAAGGAAACAAAGACTATGGTCATTCCATAAACTCTGGTAAGTAATTCCACCCAGTTGAGACAAATAGCTATGAAAACAAAAGTGAAAGGCAAAGGAGAAAAGGAAAGATATACCCATTTGAATGCAGAGTTCCAAAGAACAGCAAGGTGAGATAAGAAAGCCTTCCTCAGGGATCAATGCAAAGAAATAGAGGAAAACAATAGAATGGGAAAGACTAGAGATCTCTTCAAGAAAATCAGAGATACCAAGGGAATATTTCTTGCAAAGATGAGCACAAAAAGGACAGAAATGTTATGGACCTAACAGAGGCAAAAGATATTAAGAAGAGATGGAAAGAATACACAGAAGAACTATACAAAAAAGATCTTCACGACCCAGATAATTACGATGGTGATAGAGCCAGACATCCTGGAATGCGAACTCAAGTGGGCCTTAGGAAGCATCACTACAAAAAAAGCTAGTGGAGGTGATGGAATTTCAGTTGAGCTATTTCAAATCCTAAAAGATGATGCTGTGAAAGTGCTGCACTCAAAGTGCCAGCAAATTTGGAAAACTCAGCAGTCACCACAGGATTGGAAAAGGTCAGTTTTCATTCCAATCCCAAAGAAAGACAATCCCAAAGAATGCTCAAACTACCGCACAATTGGACTCATCTCACACGCTAGTAAAGTAATGTTCAAAATTCTCCAAGCCAGGCTTCAACAGAATGTGAACCATGAACTCCCAGATGTTCAAGCTGGATTTAGAAAAGAAAGAGGAACCAGAGATCAAATTGCCAATATCTGCTGGATCATCGAAAAAGCAAGAGAGTTCCAGAAAAACATTTCCTTTTGCTTTATTGACTACTCCAAAGCCTTTGATTGTGTGGATCACAAAAAGCTGTGGAAAATTCTTTAAGATGAGAATACCAGACACCTGATCTGCTTCCTGAGAATTCTGTATGCGGGTCAAGAAGCAACAGTTAGAACTGGATATAGAACAACAGACTGGTTCCAAATAGGAAAAGGAGTATGTCAAGGGCTGTATATCGTCAGCTGGATTATTTAACTTACATGCAGAGTACACCATGAGAAATGATGGGATGGATGAAGCACAAGCTGGAATCAAGATTGCGGGGGCAAATATCATAACCTCAGATATGTAGATGACACCACACTTATGGCAGAAAGCAGAGAAGAACTAAAGAGTCTCTTGCTAAAAGTGGAAGAAGAGAGTGAAAAAGTTGGCTTAAAACTCAACATCCAGAAAACTAAGATCATGGCATCTGGTCTCATCAATTCATGGCAAATAGATGGGAAAACAGTGGAAACAGTGGCTGACTTTATTTTGGGGGGCCCCCAAATCACTGCAGATGGTGATTGCAGCAATGAAATTAAAGATGCTTACTCCTTGGAAGGAAAGTTATGACCAAACTAGATAGCATATTAAAAAGCAGAGACAATACTTTGACAACAAAGGTCCATCTAGTCAAAGCTATGGTTTTTCCAGTGGTCATATATGGATGTGAGAGTTGGACTATAAAGAAAGCTGTGAACCAAAGAATTGATGCTTTTGAACTGTGGTGTTGGAGAAGAATCTGGAGACTTCCTTGAACAGCAAGGAGACCCAAACAGTCCATCCTAAGGGAAATCAATCCTGAATGTTCATTGGAAGGACTGATGCTGAAGCTGAAACTCCAATATTTGGCTACCTGGTGCAACGACAGAGGATGATTGTTGAATGGCATCACCGACTCAATGGACATGAGTTTGTGTAAACTCCTGCAGTTGGTGATGGACATGGAGGCCTGGCATGCTGCACTCCATGGGGTCACAAAGAGCAGGACATGTTTGAAAGACTGAATTGAACTGAGACTTTCAAGTGAGAAGTCGTAAAAACTATATTTTCCTTCAATGCTTAAGCATGGCATTTTCCAAAGGCATAAATGTTTAAAATAATACAAATTATTCAAATATTTGTATGAAAAACAATGTTGACTCCATTAGATGGCACTATAAAAGTTTTTAGCCAACTGTATTCTCTGGTCATCTTTACATGAAAACACAATATGGATGCCATTAAGAAATACTGGAAAACCAGCCAAGAGATACCAAGCACCTTCATCTTAAATATTGTAAAATGCATTCATATCATTGCCTAATTTATGTTCATTATTGCTCAACTGGGTGAGTACTTCAAACAAATTACAACATACATATTTAACACATCTTTAAATACATGTAAACACAAAGATTTCTCTAAAATGTTTCATCTTGTGTCATTTGTGTCAGTGCAAACATTGGAATTAATTTTGCACATTAGACAATGGTATAAAAGCCAATGTAATAGGAAAAGTATCACTGAAAACCAACAGAACTAATCTATTAAACCCACGTACACACAAATATGTACTACTTTTGCATTCATTCCCTCTCTATGTTCCAAGAATTTGAACTGTGTCTCACCAGAAGCAGATCCTTGACTAAACTGTAACCTTGTTTTCAATGAAGGGTAATGTCATTCTCTAGATCATCTATTTGTTACTTAAGCTCTGTTTGTGATCTAGTACTTTAATATTATAGCTTGAATAGAGTGAATGGTTATCTCAATAGTGAACCAACCATAGCAGCTGAAAGTCAGAAAAAAAAAAAAAAATGAATATCTATTCTCATACTTACCTGCAAGGATAAAAGAGTCAAGTATATGTAAAGTCTTAATGAAGTTAGAAAAAGGAAATACTGAGCCTGACTTGCTCCTGGGGCACAAAAGTTTGTATTAAGGAACAAATGCGCATGTGGGGTATTCTTTTGTCCTTCTGTCCATAAAGGAGACCAGAATCATTCCCTCTCCATCATGCAAATTCCTGCCTATTTCCCTAGCTCAAGCCCTTGCTATTCCTCCACAAAAATCATGACTGTGGCCAGGATGTTTAGTACTATCTCTCCTGAGCACATCAGACACTTGTTTCTTCAGCTTTTCACTCATTTTGTTCCCTCTTCCTATACCCTGTATTTCTTTTTACACTAAGTCTTACCCACCCTTGAAGGTTTCCTTCAAATCCCCCATTTTATCATTATACAACTTTCTAATATTACTTTTATATTAAATATTAGTTTTCTCTCCTATAAATCCTATAGAACTCATTTTTATACCTCACTTATGGTGCTAACCATATACTGCCTTTCTTACTAGTGCCTATATCCTATGGGGTCATGGAAACTCAACTCTGTGAGACTACAAGAGACATTTGGCCCAACTGCCTAACCAATACAGGAATCCCTTTTCTGCACCACCAGCAAATGCATACCTCAGCTTGCTTAACTCATCCTCCTCCTCCTCCTTCTGCTTCCAAGAATGGGAAGGCTACATTCTCTTTATTAAATACACACACACACACACACACACACACACACACACACACACACACACACACGAGGGAGAGAGAACAGGACTTGAGATGGTCTCAGTCATTCAGTCATGTCCAATTCTTTGCGACCATAGGACCATAGGCCAACAAGCTCCCCTGTCCACGCAATTTTCCAGGCAGGAACAGCAGAGTGGGTTGCCATTTCCTACTCTAAGGGATCTTCCTGACCCAGGGATCGAAAGTATGCCTTCTGCATCTCCTGCATTCCCTGCACTGGCAGGCAGATTTTTCCACTCAGCCACCTGGGAAGTCCAATATATACATTGTATATATATATGTATATATGTATATGTGTGTATATATATATATATATATATATATACACACACACATGTGTGTATATGTGTATATATACACACATATATATATACAATGTATATATTGGTGGTGTAGGGAGAGTAGCCCTAGTAAGTACATGTTGAATAAATAAAAATAGTTTATATTAAAGTTGAAACACTGTAACTTTGAATTAGTTCTTCATGCTTAGCTCAAATGTGGCTCTTTGTTATTTTAACTCATAATACCTTCTCTATGGTTCTGTCTGATTCTATACAATAGAAGACATGCCTCAAGACAGATTATATGCAGAGGAGTTTTATCTTGACCACACTGAATATCCCCTTTAATTATTTATGATAATTTCTAGACTCTCTCTTGGGAAATGTAACACTTAGACTATGACATAGAGAACAGGGTTCAACATTCCTCTGAACAGAATGAGTACAGAATGTCTCTCTATTTGGGAATCAGTATTAATGCCCAACACAGTACCAATAGGCAGATAGTAAATATTCACTCAATATAGGCTGAAATTTTGTGCAATTGACATAACCCTGGAATGCCAGTGATGGTGGTTTATTCACAAAGTTGTGTCCGATTCTTGAGACCCCATGGACTGTAGCCTGCCATGCTCCCTGGTCAACAGGATTTTCCAGGCAAGAATACTGGAGTGGGTTGCCATTTTCTTCTCCATGGAATGCCAGTACCACACCATTTCTAGAAGAGACATATATTCATTGCTAATATTACTGTAGTTCATGTGCATTTTTTTGAGATCATTTTCTGGCATTCAAAAGACAACCCTGATTTTCCTTGAAGTCTATCCGCCAGTTTTTCACAAGAGAACTGATTACAAAGGCTGTTGAAGCATGTAGGGAAGACAGAATAGTATGCACATCCAGGTCCGTGTGGAAGCGAGGTGGTCAAACTGCAGAAACAGTGAATGGGCCAAGCTCCACATTCAACAGAACAGGTTGAGGGCAGAGATACCCTTTGCTATATTTTTCATTCCTTTAACTTACAGCCCTTCAGGAAATCAAACTTTTCATCAACACAGAAAGAATACTTGCAAAGTAACGGCTATGTGATTTCTTCCTGACAGCAGACAGTGTTCTCGGGCTTACACTGGATAATATTAAGTGCATTTGACTCTCATTATCTTCAGACAATGTACTGTTGGTTTTCTGTGTCTAAAAGTTAACAATCTTTTAAGTGTAAATATATTTTTTCAGTATTTTCAAACTCTTTTTTCAGTTGAGTGGCTGGAGTTTCAGTTTTATTTATTAATTTCTACCATGTCCTTTTGTTAGAACAGAGAAAGAACATTTTGGCAAAGGACCGTATCATAACATTTTATATGCTACTAAAATAAATATGAGGGACTTCCCTAGTGGTCCAGGGGCTAAAACTTCACGCTCCCAATGCAGGGGTCCCAGCTTTGATCCCTGGCCAAGGAACTAGATTCCACATGCTGCAAGAGCTCTCATGCTGCAACTCATGATCTCACAAGCTACAACAACGATCAAAGATTCCGTGAGTTGCAACTAAGACCCAGTGCAGCCAAATAAACAGATAATTTTTTAAAACTATGAAATACTTGTAAGTTTTAGTCAAAATATTCTGCTAATTTAATCTATATCTCATAGAGAGAGAGTCTTTACAAGGAGGTAGGACAGTAGTATCTAGACCGGTATATAAATAATCAAGGAGGAGATTGCAGTGTTCCGTCCCTTGGAAAAATTATAGATGGCAAATTTACAAAGTCATTTTACTTATTATTATTGTGATTGAAATTAAAGTGTATGAAGCAATAATCTTGTTAAATCCTGACGACATATGGCTTCCCACTATTTTCCAAAGTTCTTTCTATTGTTTTTGCCCCAAAGGAATTTAAGTGAAAAATTTTAAAAAGCTTTTCTCTATGATCACATAGTGTGCTGTGTACTCTGAAATGAATTATGTTCTTAAATATGTATAGTATGTGCAAATGATGCAGGTTTATCATCCATGGTAAGCAATGAAGTCCTTCACAACTGAATCAATGAAATGTCTTAATTTTATCATGCTGCCACCATGATTCATAAGAAGTATATAAAGATCCATCATCGAAATGAGAGAAATCGCTTCCATCTTCAATACGTAAAACCAAAAGCAATATGTGCCTAGAGATTAGATCATCTGTCAGTTACAATGCATCATTGCAAATTCTTAAATTATGAATATGTAGCTTTTGGAGTGGCAAATTTCATGGCTGAGGGAGTACAGATAGTTTGCCAGTTCACGATGAGGTATGTAGAACTGAGGAATGTTTCTGGTGCCTGGGGACTGGATGGAGTATATGGTTCAATGGTATTCATAAGATTTCAGTAAGTAGGAGTTCTGGAGCTATGGAGCTGCAGGGGTAACGAAGGTGTGAGTTTTTTCAAGTTTGTTACCTAACCATTGCATTTACTGCCAACGAGGCCTGTCAGTGTGCTGGGAGCAGTAAAGGCGGTACAGAATCATGGTTTCTATTTCTGGTATCATTAATCTAGTTGCACACCCTTTAGGAAGCCACTCAAGAGCCTCAGGCCAATTTTCACATGTACTTTGTAAACCTGTAGAACGCCTTGGTGCTGAGCTATAAGTATTATGGGGCTCTTTTATTCTGTGCCAAAAAGAAGATTTCAAGTCCAAGTAAGAAATATTTGTCTTGCTTGTCTAGTTCTGTCAATCAACAGCATTTATTGAGCTCCCACTCTGTGTAAAGATCCTTACTTGAAGAAAATGGACTTAAAAAGGAATAGGGTGATGGAAGGGAAGGAGGAATAAATTAGGAGCTTGGAATTAACATATATACACTACTGTGTATAAAATAGGTAAACAACAAGGACCCAATTGTAGCACAGGAAACTATACTCAGTATCTTGTAATAACCTACAATGGGAAAGAAACTGAAAAGAATATATATGTAATACACACACATACACACACACACCACACACACACACACACACACACACACACTGAGTCAATTTGCCATACACTTGAAACTAACACAACACTGTAAATTATTCTTCAATTTTTAAAAAGTTGGTCATTTGATTAAAAAAAGTAAGGTAATAGCCTCTGCTTTCTAACTGCTGAGGTAGAAAAGACAACAAATGAATATGCTGGGGAGGCTTATTTTTAATCCAGCATTCTCAGAGAGCACTTTCAAATGACTGAAGTTCTTTTTTTTTAATGGATGCATATTTTAGCCATGTTAGTAGGAAGGCTGTGATACCAGATTGCTCTTTAATAAAGGACTTGCTGCCAATGGGCAAGGAGTGTGGTTTGTCTCAGCTTCCAGCTTATTCTCAGGACAACCCCTGGCCAATCACCAAGCAAAGCAGTAGTCCCAGAGCCTAGCATTTCCTCCCAGTAAAAGACTCCATTGGGTGATCTTTGCTCTGGGAGACCCCGGTGGGAGAAGTGCAGTGTGGTCTGAAGGCTTCCCTATTCAATCTTGCTTCTGCTCTTTTCCTTTCACAGATGTTACTCACCAATAAATCTTGTGCATGCCTAATTCCATCTCTAAACTTCTTTATGGGAAACCCAATTGCAACAGAGTCTTTACAATGCATTTATAATTTTTTTCAGTAATAAAAAATGAATGAGCTATTCCTATGAGTTACAAGCTACAACATGCATGAACCTTGAAAATAATATGCCAACTGAAACAAGCCTATCACAAAAGACTCCACATTGGATGATTCTATTTTTATAAAATGTCCAGAACAGACAAATCTACAAAGGCAGAAAATAGATTAGTGGTTACCAGAACCTGGGAAGATGAGGGAATAGAAAGTGATTGCTAGTGGGCATGGGATTATTTGGGGGAAAGGTGAGAAAAGTACTCTAAAATTGATTGTGGTAAAGGTCACACACTTTGAATATAATAAAAGCTGCTGAAATATACACTGTAAATAGGTAAATTGAAATGCTTGAATTATCTTAATAAAATCACTAAAAATTATCTTATAGACTCCTATTTTCTGAAACACACTATACTCAATACAGTGACACTAGGGGACTGTAGGAAAACAAGTGCCCATTCCTTTTGACAGCTGCCATTTCTCAATGTATGAGCATAGAGAAGTCTAGCTCTTCCATTTAGGAAATCTGAAATGAACAACCAAATACCCAAATTTTTAAAAATAATTAAACTAAATTTGTATATAATTCTAAGGTTTTAACCTTCCACTTTGGGCACCATGAAAGTCATGGCTCTCTGAGAAAGTGTTCTTTTATTATTTAGAATCTTACTTTTCTATTACTTCTCTGGTTGGAAAAATTAAAGTATCCAGAGTTCATTTTGTGTGTAGGTATGTGTATAAGGATAAACCTGCAATGAGATGTTATGTGAGACTTTTCCTTCTGATGCAGAATTATCAAAGGTGATAAGTATTTCACGTTTAAAAGAGAATGATCCGTGAGCCACCTATAGCAGGGATGAGACATGAGCTTCCTAAAAGGAGGCAACCACTAGCCATCATTTCCTCTCCTCTGTAGGGTCTGTAAAGGAACAGAGTTGTCATTAAATACTCTCGCTTGTGAGGAGTGAATGTTCATAATGGGAGCCTGTTATCTCTCCTTAAAGCCAAGAGAAGGATGTGAAGATATCACTGAGAAATTATATGATGTGCCTTTAAGAATGGGATTCAGGCATTTCATTTCCTGCCTAGATGTCTGTTTTGGCAGCAGATCTGTCTCAGAGCCTAAGCAGCAGCAAGAGAGAATTGGAGACAGTAGAGTTAAGACAGGACATACCAGTGGTTCAGCCTATGTTTCCACCATTTGGTATGGACAAGAAGGTATGAGCTTCTGGTAGACCACATGGATGCCACAGAAGGTAGCTACAGTTCCTTTCGGTTCAGTTCGGTTGCTCAGTCATGTCCGACTCTTTGCGATTCCATGAACTGCAGCATGCCAGGCCTCCCTGTCCATCACCAACTCCCAGAGTCCACCCAAACTCATGTCCATTGAGTCAGTGATGCCATCCAACCATCTCATCCTCTGTCATCCCCTTCTCCTCCTGCCCTCAATCTTTCCCAGCATTAGGGTCTTTTCCAAAGAGTCAGCTCTCTGCATCAGGTGGCCAAAGTATTGGAATTTCAGCTTCAACATCAGTCCTTCCAATGAACACCCAGGATCGATCTCCTTTAGGATGGACTGGTTGGATCTCCTTACAGTCCAAGGGACTCTCAAGAGTCTTCTGCAACACCACAGTTCAAAAGCATCAATTCTTCGGTGCTCAGCTTTCTTCACAGTCCAACTCTCACATCCATACATGACCACTGGAAAAATCATAACCTTGACTAGACGGATCTTTGTTGACAAAGTGATGTCTCTGCTTTTTAATATGCTGCCTAGGTTGGTCATAACTTTCTTTCCAAGGAGTAAGCATCTTTTAATTTCATGGCTGCAATCACCATCTGCAGTGATTTTGGAGCCCCCCAAAATAAAGTCAGCCACTGTTTCCCCATCCATTTGCCATGAAGTGATGGGACTGGATGTCATGATCTTAGTCGACAGTTGTACCTATTTGTGGCATCCCATATAAGAGAGCTGCTACTTGCAAGGCAGAGGTATTGTACTGTAAGAAACTGGGTTAGATGAACTGTATTGGGAGCAGGGGAGGAAGGGTGACGAAAAGGGTGTGGTGGGAAGATGATGGAGGGGGCAGAATTCGGGTCACATCATTCAATGAGTTAATCTTTATAAAAGTACACCCAGATTTAGGTCAGAGCCTTCATGTATTAAGTACTGTAATTATTACCACCATTTAATTCTGGCTTTCTAGAATGACACCTGCAGTTAAACAATCAAAACTGCTTATTTTACTCAATCAATAGTTTATACTACTTGGATCAGTGCGATTTAGCAACACTACACTTTTCAAATCACATTTCCTTAAATTCATTCTTTAAGGAAAACACCAATTAGTTTCCTATTATAGACAATTAAAAAAATCTGCATGCTAATTAACATCCTCTCTACTCACTTCCAATCTACAAATATTCAAAAGCAAGCTGCAATAAAAATCTGGGGGGTAATACATTTCTATTTCTCTCTAATGCAGTAATGAATTATTTTTGAAAAGTCCTACACAGGTGTTTTCATAGTCTAAGTCATTTAGGAAGAAAAATAGAGTAGTATACCAGGCCAGTGACATCAAAATATTGAAGATTAAAGATGTCAAGGGAGCAATCATACTTGACCAACTGATTAATTTCTACATTTTAGCAGAATTTAGTCTTAGGCTATCTATCAAGAACATTCATTAATTAACATTATGATCATCAGAACTAAAATCTCACTGGGAGAAACACCAGGCAATGAGTTTTACAAGGGCAAAACGATGTGTCATCTGTCTCAGAGTCCCTTCACCTAAACTAACGTCTATCTATGTGGGTTTAACAAGAGTATAGATAAGATATGTGCATGCATGGGCTAAAACATCTTTTCCTATTTCTCCACCACTTTCTAAACCTAGTCAGTCATGTAATGTTGTCAGTTTTTCTCTAGAAATGTCTCTAGAATTTTCTACTTCTCGTAAAACTTGCTCCAAAATTCTGCTAGAGCTTTGTTCTCTTATACTCTTAAAACAACCTTTCCACCAGTGTCTTCCCTTGTAACATCACTGCACGTACCTTTCTAAATGTGTGAGTCAGAGATATTGCTCTCCTACTGGCAAATTTCTACTGGTTCTGGTTCGTGAGTAGGATACAATCTAACCATCTTAGGGGAAAAAGTACAAAACTCTAGTAATCAGGCTCCAAGCTACTTTACGTTCATTACTGGCCATTCCCTCAACAAATCTCATGCACCTGTATAATAGCAACACCCAGTAGCTTGTTGCATCCTCAGCAAGCCATGTTCTCGTATGCTTTTGTATGTCAGCGTATTACCCTCCCCATTCTTTCCTCAGTTAGTAACAACCATGTTTCTAGTACTACACTGGGTGCTGGATAGAACTTTACATTGCACTAAATAAAAGTTTTTTATTTGATAATAGTACACATTGCCTCTGTCTTAAAGCCTTATCCAACTTCCTGAGACAGATGTAGAGGTATTCTAATTATGATTTGGTTTTACTCTAATATTTGTGTCTTTCAAATATTTTTATATGTTTATATCTTTCCACCAGACGTCATGGACTCTGCCTCTCATTGACATCCCTGACACACAGCAAAGTGCTCAGTTTCCAAAATAACTTTAATTTTAAAAGCATAATGAATAAATGAATGATCAAAATGAGAGAAATAGACACTCAAATATTTGAGCAACAAAAGAAATTCAATAATTTAGACTAAGTTCTGAACTAATGATGGTTCAGAAAAGGCCCAGACAGAAATTTATGAAGCTTATCATCTTTTAATGAAGGACTTTGATTATAAAATGTACCTTAGGAAAAGGTGGAAAAAAATATCAAAAGTACTTCAGTTAACAAATTTTAAGTATGTAAAAAAATAAAAATAAAAATATTTATTTCTTAACATCACTTATGTATTCCTTAATATAAATAACCTATTAAATTATTAACTAGTATTTTGAATTGCTTTTTCACTGATACATGAGATCCACTAATTTGTAATAATTCTAATCCTACTATTTATAGATGAGAAGTAACAGAATCACCCAACTTACCATAGAATTTGATTCCAGGCCTCAGGCCTCTAATGCAGTGCTGTTCTACTCCTCCAATTTGCCATCTTAATATTTGTTCATTCTGATCAAACAGTGATTATACATCACTCTTTCATCACATAATAGACCCTATTTAAAATTGGAAGGTACTGTGAATATTGATAAAGTCTAATATCACCTTTTATTTCCTTTGTTTGGATTCACAGTGATAGCATTCCTCAGAGGCAAACTTGTGCATTATTTGCACAGGTCATTTCATACACATACATGTATATGTATGTATGTGTTTTTACATATAAACTGAGCTTTGCTTAATGAATGTCCAGACAGATATGACAGAATAGATTATTCCTGTTCTAAATATGAGCTCATAAAAAACATTATCTTTGACATACAGTTTATAAAGATGGAGATCTAATATCTTTTATTGTAACATTTATAGAAAAGTATAGATAATTTATGTCCTATGGAAAAATGTGGAGGCCTCTATATCTTTAATTTTGGTTACTGGAAAAGCAGATTTTTTATTTCAATACTAAGAGACAATTGACAATAAAATTTAGATGCAGGATAAAGACTGTTAGCTATTTTAAATAATTTTTAAAAAAGAGAAATTTAAAAATATTAAAAAACAGAAGAAATGTATACTTGTTTTTAAAAGGGTGAATAATAGCTCTCATAGCAGGAAACAATATGTTGCTAGAGAAAACTGAGAATATAGGATTGTCAGATTTCATTTTCTGTGCTTTAATTTTCATGACCTAGTATGAATCATGTTTTATAATGTAAAACAAAAGGTTTAACAACATGAAAAAATAATTTGGAATATTCTAATATGCCACCTTTGATCCCACCTTAAATATTTGGAATATGGAAGAAAACAGATTAATATATATACCATTAATATATCTTAAGTATATAGCTTGTTAGTATGTGTGTGTGTATATATATACACACACATATAAATAAATATATATGTGATTGGACTTATGGTCTGTGATATTTAATTTTATGTGCCAACATGCCTGGGATAAGGGATGCCCAGACAGCTGAAAAACATTATTTCTGGGTGTGTCTATGAAACTGGTTCTAAGAGAGATTAACAACTTAATTGTAGACTGAATAAAGACCAATGTGGTGAGCATCATCCAAACTGCTGAAAATACAAATAGAACAAAAACGTGGAGTAAAGATGAATTCACTCTCTGCTTAAGCTAGAACACTGAACTTCTGACCTTGCTCATCAATGTTCCTGGGTCACTGGTCCTTGAGGATTTGAACCAAGACTTAGACCATTGGCCCCATCATTTTAGGGCCCTCAGACTCAGACGAAGATTTACCTCATTGGCTTTTAAAACACGAGGTTGGGACTGGAAATACACCACCCACTTTCCTGGGCCTCCAGCTCACAGATGTCAGATTGTGGGACACTCAGTCTTCATAATTGTATGATCTAATTCCTCATAATAATATATTTCTATATATTCTATTGGTTCTGTTTCTCTGGAGAACCCTAATACACAACTTCATTTAAGCAACAGAAAGAGGAAATTCTTCCACCAATATGTTAAAACACTTCAAAGATTTAGCCTTTATCACACCAACTAGACGAAAAAAAATCTGAACAATGTTATGGCTACTTTTCTGAAAGTAGTATAATTTAAGTACAATTTAACAATGCATTTAAATAACAAATATCAATGACAATAACAATAAATTCAAAAAAAACAAATAAGATCCAATAGGAAAATAATACAAAATATTTAGAAAAAATGAATATTAAAATATTATTTTAAAATAACTTCTTTAAGGAGCCAAATAGTGGTTAGATTTTATCCTATGATTTTGATTGCTTTTATCTAAAAATAAACCCATTTTAATCATTTAACCCCAAATTTTAAAAAAATCCATGTGGAGAGAATAATAAAATTAAAGGTACACTATATTAATTTATTAAAATGTGGTAGCATTAAATTGCAAATATACAAGATTGTTGCAAAAATGTATCAGCAAAATTAAAAATGAGGATATAAAAACTAAAGAATTTTGTGAGTGTAATTATAATTTAAAAGTGTAATAAAAAAGCTAAAAACTTCAATCAAATGAATGACTTTTAACATAGCCATAAATGCAATAACTGATGGAACTATTAAACAACTTTTTCCACCAAAAAAAGAAAAAAGACAAGACTTTTAAAAAAGACAGATAGATCAACAAATTTTTCAATCTTTAAACCATAGTCTATAATCTGTCATGTTATAGACAAAAAAAGTACTAATTTGCCTAATTGTTTCTGTGAGAAAAATAGGATTATTTATTTTGAAACCTACTAAATATATCCCCAAACAATTAAATAATGGTAATATCAACAATTAAGTACTCCATTTTGAGTCAAGCAATGGAGAATGCACCATACATTATCTGACTTATTCTACCTAACAACATCTCTTCAGTTCAGTTCAGTCACTCAGTTGTGTCTGACTCTGTGACTCCGTGAATTGCAGCACGCCAGGCCTCCTTGTCCATCACCAACTCCTGGAGTTCACCCAAACTCACAACATCTCTATGTTAGGTGAAATAATCTCTACATTATACATGAGTTAAATGTATGAGTTAAATACTCAGAGTTAATATTACATGTCCAAGGTCATCAGCAGTAACTATCAGAGCTAAAACATAAACATAGTTCTATCTCACTCAAAAGTTTACTTTCTTAACCACTGTCATAGGACCTCCCAGCTAATGTCATTATTATATACCTATTATATTATCTAAGCATGCTTACGTACAGAGGAACTCATAATTTCCTCACTAAATGCACTGCCAGAAAAAAACACTGCCTCGCCAAACCAATATATCATCCTCTGACTCAAAGAAAGCAAAATGAAATTGCTAAAACCAAAGTAAAGAAATAGTAACTTGCCAGAAAAGTTTTCTGTGTTCTCTCGAACTCTTCTTTAATTCCACCAACTTTGTTGAGGTCATTTGCTTCTCCCAAAACTGTTACATAATCTGTATTCAAATATCCCAGCCTGAAATGAAAATGATTGTTTCTAACTGCTGTCTTTACATCTCTACTGTTCTATTGGCAGATACTTTATTTTCTGGCCCAGATGGCAACCACAACTTTTCAGTTTGATCAGAGCCAAAACCTTTGCACTTCCCTGCCAGAACATTCCTTGTTCATTCACTCAGCTCTATGTCAGGAACTTCATAGGAAAACAAAAATATAAAAGAAAATAAGAAACTATTCCAACTGAGCTTAACTATTCCAAATAATCTATTTTTGGAGGATTGTGAAAATAGAAAAGGTGCAAAGAGAAAGTCAACCACTGGACAGTGATGTAACCATGTTGAAATGTCAGGAACTACCACTTGGCAGGGTGATACCTGGCCACGGCAGTCAGGCTCGGGCTTGTGTGAGCAAGTGCATGGCCCCCACTACGTGTTATAACAGAAGTGGGGAGTAACTGAGCCCCGAAGTAATAAAACTTTGGGGCAAGGTAGTGTGATGGTGCTTGATGGGCAATGAGAAAGCCTACTCCAAACCTGAGTGTTAGATCTTGGTGAGGTGGCCTGCAATGGGCAGTACGTGTAATTTAAGGTAATCATGCTGAAGTTTCAAGAGATATGTTTGGTGGAGAAAGGAGATGATGATGGCAACTAAAAAGATCTCACACTAGACAGAAAAATTAGCCTGACAACAATTTGACCATGTGTCTCACCAGGGAGAAAATCTGACATCATCTGAATCATTTGTTATTAAATCACTTCTTTCTGTTGAATTGCAGTGAATTCTGACTTCTGTAAGTTGCAGCCACTGAGATGTTCATTGATGTTTTTTTCACCAAGCTGCAAAACCCACCAAGCAGAAAAAAATTTTTAACTTAATATTTAAAAACTAATGGAAATTTTAAAATAAGAAACAAATTCATTGCTTTCCTTCTTGACATGTAATGTGCACACCAGACACGGTCACGCACCCTTCACCATTATTTCATTTCTAACTCTCATCTCAGAAGAGCCTAAGAGATAAACTGAAGAAAGCAATGGCCTTCAAGAATCTCAGTGAGAGATTATGTGAAGATCAACAATACCAGGGACTCTGAGTATACATTAAAATGATGGCTTCAAAATGGCCACCTCCAAATTCCCAGCCTCGTGGGCCAAAATCCATACCTAAGGAATAACTAGAGACCAATTTCTGGAAAGCAAAAGTGACCCAAGAAGGTAATATGACATCAAAACTGAATACAAACTTTGCAGTAATGACAGCCAACTAGGACAAGAAAGAAAAGTGTATAGAAAGAGGCATTCCCAAGGCAAAGCAGATGTCTCCTGCCTTTCAAGCTGCCTCTGAAATCACACTGATAGTATAAAAATTTGTGGACAAAATGCCCACACCTTTTAAACTGTGGAGGGGTATTTATCCCAAATGATACTGCAACAGACCCAAAGGGGGAAGTGAGGTTGCTTTCTCCAAGGGTCTCAGGTATGAGAATCATTCAAACTGGCAACTATAATTGACTCATGGAATTTGGTGCACAGTAGCACAGGGGGCTCTCTTTCTCCTCTGATTACTTCTTTCACTGACACGCTGCTAGGTGAGGTTACCGTATTCGTTTTGGCAGACAGGTAGAGTATGGTGCGAAAACTCAAGTGATAGAAAATAACATGAGCAATTTCTCATGCTATCATTTGGGCCAACAAATGGCATTTTACTGAATTATATTAACATCTATGTCATCTGCAAAGCTGCCCTAAATCCTGCATTCAGAAATAAATAAAGATTCACGCTTAAAAATCTTAACACATCTTTGTCAATTAAACTGAAAAAGGCACAAATATTCCTGGCATTCACTTCTATCTCTGACCCTCTCATCTCCTACAGTAAAAATGACAATTTTCTGAAAACTTCAAAGGTGCAGGCTGCCCACATTTTAATATAAGGCCAAGTGCAGGAAGTGAGAGCAGTTGGGGAGAAGGAGTGTAATAGGAAGAAAAATTCCCTGCCTTCCTCCTTCCCCTCCCTCCCTCTCTCTCTTTCTCTTTATTTCCTCAAAAGATAAACCTCAACATTTTCTCTCCATGCTGGTAATGAAACTTGTTCTTTAGATGACAGGATAAGTTCAAATATTTCACAAAAATTCCAACACTGATTTGTCCATAGTGAAGCTGTGAGTGTGTGTCTTAGAGTGTGTGTGTGTGTGTGTGTGTATTATTCAATTCAAATTCAGTCACTTGGTTGGCTTTAATTTTTCCAGCCACTTAATGCGTCTTTGTATTATTTTCATGCTGTCACAGAAACAGAACAGAAATAAAGACAAGTAGGAAGCAATCTGTACATATATGATTTCAAGTCCTCCGTAACAAGTTTTGGCCCTATTTGCTTCAGATCATCTTTCAAAATCCAAATAAGACTCACACCACAAGAAGACTACCACTTCTACTTCTATCTGTTTAATCATTTGTCTTATTTCTCCCCTTCTCTCCACTCCCACTCCCACTATTGCCAGAGTACATATCCTTATTCTCATCTAATCCCAAGTTACTGGTGACTATTTCTATTAATGATCAAAATTTCTACAAATTAATTCTTAAGAACTGTCAGCCTTGACATTCTAATGGCAGTGAGATATGTGTTTTGTTTGTTTTCAATTTCTAAGTCTCAGGAAAGGAAGAGGTACATATATATGCATATATGGTACACAAAATTTGCCCAGATTAAACCTGGATTGAAGCAAAAATCATGAACTATGGCATTAATGACCACAAAAATCACCATTTGAAGTTCTACTTAGGGTCCAGAAGGTGAGCGAATAATGATGTGTAACCTTAATTTAATGAAAACAGTAGATAGTGGAGAGAAGGTGACCAGTGGACAGAACAGGTTCTGGTAGTAATTAAACCTTTGCACTCGGGAAATTTTTCAGCTTCTCTAAATCACAAAAAGCAGGTTGGATTAGATATTTCCATGGTTTCTTCTAACACTCTATTATTCTGCTTTCTCTTTCTATGCTTCAGTTTCCTAACTTAAATCAGAGGGGGAAGTCGATCAGTTAATTTTATTTCCAACCTGCTCTAAAATGTTATGGATTTAAAATGGCTTTAGGTTTTAATTTTTGAGTTTTCGACCAGCAGGGGAAAAAAAGCACAACAGATATACAGACCTTAAATAATCCAATTTCAAATTATTTTCACCTTATAATTTTCAACAACTTGACCATTTTCATAGATATTCTTTATTTTCTACCCCATTAACAATAGATATATTGCAAACTCACTGAACTTTCTCTGTTACAGTCAAAGAACGAGTTTATGATGAATGCTACTTCAATATCTTTCTCTTTTAATCATCGACTTCAGTGCATTCAAAACTAAGATTTCTTTATATTAATTATTATATTCATATATTCCTCTGAACAGAATTGGAAACTTAAATTCATAGAATATTTTCAAGATACAGTCAAATCAATGTAGAATATATAATATTTACATGTATATTTATATAATATTAATATATAATATAATAAAATGAGGTCATCCCAATGTTTTAATCCTTAGGCACTGTTGACAGCAATGTAAATTGGTACAGTCATTATGGAAAACAGTATGGAAGTTCTTCAAAAAATTAAAAATACAACTAATGTTTGATCCAACAATACTATTTTTGGGTGTATATCTGATGGAAATGAAAACAGGACATTGAATAGTTATCTGCACTCCTATATTGAAGCATTATTTACAATAGCCAAGCTATGGACACAACCTGAGTGTCCTTGTATACATGAACGGATAAAGAATATGTGGTATGTACACCATGGATTATTACTCTGCCTCCGAAAAAAAAAGAATCCTGCTGTTTGTGACAACATGGATGGACTTTGAGGCTATTATGCTAAGTGAAAAATAAGTCAGACTGAGAAAAATAAACACTTCATGTTATCACTTATATGTGGAATCTAAAACAAAACAAAATAATCATAGAAACGGTGTATAAAAATGGTTTCCATGAGCTGGACAGTAGGTAAAACAGGATGAGGTTGGTACAAAGGTACAAACTTTTTCAGCTATAATGTAAAAGAGTTCTGAAAATCTAATGCAAAACATGGTGACTATAACTAATAACTCTGCATCATACAACTGAAATTTGGTCACAGGGTAGAACTTAAATTTTGTCATACATACACACAAAGAATTTATCTAACAATAGATGTATTCATTAACTAGAGAAACGGAGGGAGAATCCTTTTACAATTTACATCAAATCATCTTAAAGTGTAATTTAAATATATAACAATTTTATAGGTAATTATACCTAAAGAAACCTGAAAGAATAAACAAACATAAACAAAATAAAATGGGGAAAAAAATGAGTCAGCATAAAAATGACCCACATTTTCCCAAAGCATTAATAATTCCTTCTAAGATCTGAACCAGGAATGCCACCTGTGTGAAACCAGAAAAAGTTATCAGATTTTAATATCGTACTCAAACACTTATATTTGCTTGAGAACAAGGATTCTTTATCTTAAGTGAAACTAACCACTAAGCTAGATTTTAGACTGTCCTCTTTTTGAACTGACATATATTTCCTTTACCCCTAATTAGCTGTACATCCAGCTAATTGCATCAATAAGTGACTAATTGGTAGGTAGCTCTATAAGTAATTACCTGATTTGCACATGTAAGTCATGTTTATTTCAAATGTACTTTTACTGCAAAGCTTTAGAAATTTGGCTCAAAAGTTCAGGATGATCTTCCCTGGTGGCTCAGTGGTAAAGAATCCGCCTACCAATGCAGGAGATACTGTTTTGATCCCTGATCCAGGAAGATTCCACATGCTGGGGAGCAACTAAGCTCATGAGCCACAACTACTGAGCCCACACACCCTAGAGCCCATGCTCTGCGGCAAGAAAAGCTATTGCAATGAGAAACGCATTTCCACAACTACAGAGTAGCCTCCACTCATCACAACTAGAGAAAAGTCAGTGAAGTAGTGTAGACCCAGCACAGTCAAAACAAATAAATTTAAAAAATTATTTTTAAAAAGTTCAGGAAGACAAACTGAATCAAAGCCATATCATACCTTATAACCTCAAACAATAGAGCATAAATAAATTATTGATTGTGATATGCTATCTGAAGTAATATAAAAATCTCAAAATATCTTCAGATTGTGCTTTCCAGGTATTCATAAAACATAGAAACAAGAGTCAAATATCTTATTTTTCTAAATACCAACAGCTCAAGATGTACTTTGTCAGATCATCTAACCAACAAAGAAAAGTGGCAATCATCTATCTATGAAATTACAGAAACCTGAATAATCATTTCAAGATTTGAATGAAAGAAAAATAACCCTCTATCCTGGCAATATTACTACACTTACACAACAGTCATCTCCCTCAGCATTTAAATACTGGGAAAATAATAAAAAATAAAAAGGGGGAGAATTGATTTAACTCCTAATCTTTTTTTAACAGGGCATTAAATTTCAAATGACTGCAATGGTGAATTTCAGAACTGTTTCAACTATGTAATGCTTATCCTCTCTTCTCCCAATATACCAGTCTCCTTCATGTATCAGTTCTGCCAAAAAAAAAAAAAAAAAATAGCATAAGGGTATGTTTTCAAAATATACTGAATTAAAAACTATTTTCTTTCAAAAATATGTCCCAGTAGTTTCCCTTTCTCAGTACCATTACCAAAGATTTATTTCCAAATTACTCCATGTTAAATGTCAGATTTTTAAACAAAAAATGCTTTTCATGTAACAAGTGACTTTGAAGTCATTTAAAATTTTTCAATATGTATAAGGAGGAGATCTCAAATAAATTAGAAGAAATGTATATAGAAAGATTATTTCCTATAGATGCATCATTTTCTTTCATGAAAAAAATTGGAAACATTCAATAGGGCTTAAAAATATATAATATTAATGATTACAGATTTGAAAGGGTTAGCATTGAACATACAGACATAGCGATGTGAAAGTTTTTAAAATATGAAACACAATAGTTACCTGCAAAGAGAATCCAAGTATAACAGCATCCTTTATATTCTGTTAGATAAATCATAACACATATGAGCATTTACACATAATTCAGGGGCTTCCTAAGTGGCACAGTGGTAAAGAATCTGCTTGGCATTTCAGGGGATGCAAGAGACATGGGTTCAATTCCTGGGATGAGAAGAACCCCTGGAATAGAAAATGACAACCCACTCCAGTATTCTTGCCTGGAAAATTCCATGGCAGCAGAGCCTGGTGGGCTACAGTTCATGGACTCACAGAGTCAGACTCGACTGAGCACCTGAGCACAGTAGGAGCACACACGATTCAAAGCATTTGCTTATAAAATTTGCTTCTAAAATATTGTCAAAAATGCATTTTACATGTCATATAGTGAGTTTTGTAATTTTTCTATTATGAGATATTAAAAATATCTTTTATTCCTGGTTTAGTGCTTTCTTAAAATAGGAACTTGGCAGCTTCTAGTTACTCTTACAATTTGCAGGCATGGTAGTTTTCTCAACTCTTATCAATGTAAAAAACATCAAATGGCTTTAATAAAATAATAATAGGGGCTCCATGAAAATTTTCAAATCAGAATAATCAAATTCAATTATCATTCTAAGGTAGATACTGCTAACCACTTGTAAATGGATTCTGGTACAGCAGAATTCACTTGGAACAATTATTTTCTTTAGAAGTAGAAGAGATTTAAGACAACATGAAATATGAAACTAGGTGACGGCCTGCAGCGTGCACTGCTGTGGGAAGGTTTTAGGATGAGAGATTGAAAAGAGAAAGTTATATTTAAAGGGCCAATGAAGAACCCTTTGGTACTCTATCAGCTCTATGGGGATCATTAGGAATTAAGAGATCACACACTGGTTTTGTCCAAAAAAGAAATTGTTTCATTCTTTGTCCCTGTTTAGTAGATTTGGACAATCACACAACGAGCAAAAATTGGAAGTAAATTTAAAAAGAAAAACTAAGACAACAGAACCGTAATTCAAAATGAGTATATATATTTAGCTAGCAATGACAAGGAGAAATTTCTTCTCCTAGAGGAATGAATGCCTGTGTTCATAATATTGTCAGCTCTAAGTCTAACTAAAAATTCATGACAAATGGCTGCATTATAAACCTACACACCTAGAAAGCAGCAACAAGGATGGCAAGATCCCGGCAGAGCCTGTCAAGTACTTGGCCACATGCAGCTGCCTACCTGACAAAGATCTGTGGCCTGCTCTTGGTGACATTATAAACAAATGAGCAATTAAATTCTCTCCCACATGGCATCCAGTCCCATCACTTCATGGCAAATACATGGGGAAATAATGGAAACAGTGACAGACTATTTTCTTGGACTCCAAATCACTGCAGATGGTGCCTGCAGCCACGAAATTAAAAGACACTAGCTGCTTGGAAGAAAAGCTATGACAAACCTAGACAATGTATTAAAAAGAAGAGACATTACTTGGCCAACAAAGATCCATCTAATCAAAACTATGGGTTTTCCAGTAGTCATGTATGGATATGAGAGTTGGACTACTAAGAAAGCTGAGTGTCAAAGAATTGATGCTTTTGAACTGTGGTATTGGAGAAGACTCTTGAGAGTCCCTTGGACTACAAGTAGATCCAACCAGTCCATCCTGAAGGAAATCAATCTTGAATATTCATTGGAAGGACTGATGCTGAAGCTGAAACTCCAATACTTTTGTTAGGGGAAGCACGCTGATTGAAACTGCCCACCCTGGCCCGGCACCATAGTAACCACTTGCATGAGTTGTTTTATGACAGGAGATTCTGATAAGAACTACGGAACTAATAAGCCACCAGCAACCAGAAGAGTTTGGGAAAGGTCAAAAGGAGACACTGCGTGTCTGTCCACTTCCCAGAATCCCTCTCGCTAGCATCCATCTTGGCTGAGCGATGCATGCGCCACCAGGAAAGACTCTGAATTAGATTGATTGGCCAAAGACAACCTGGAAACTAATCCCATCATCATAAAACCCAAGACTGTGAGCCATGTGGCAGAGCAGTTCTCCTGGGTTCCCTTACCCTCCTGCTCTCCACCCAGGCGCCCTTTCCCAATAAAATCTCTTGCTTTGTCAGCACATGTGTCTCCTCAGACAATTCACTTCTGAGTGTTAGACAACAGCCCAGTTTTGGGCCCTGGAAGGGGTCCCCCTTCCTGCAACACTTTGGCCACCTGATGCAAAAAACTGACTCATGGGAAAAGACCCTGATGCTGGGAAAGATTGAAGGCAGGAGGAGAAGGGGACGATAGAGGATGAGATGGTTGGATGGCATCACCAACTTGATGGACATGAGTCTGAGTAAGCTTCGGGAGTTGGTGATGAACAGGGAAGCCTGGCCTGCTGCAGTCCATGGGGTCACAAAGACATGACTGAGTGACTGGACTGAACTGAAAATGTGAAGAAAATTTTGCCTGCCCTATCTACAGAGAATGGGAAGTTTAAATAAGATGCACTTGAAATGTTTTGAAAGTCCCAAACATTAGTGAAATAAAAGTTATGATTACTGCATTTCACAGCATAGGAGATACAGCACTAGATTTAGTCTGGCCCTAATTCTAAAATTTTACCGACAGATGTACTTACAGATGATTAAAAATTTACTTTACTGGAAAAATAATTTTTAATTAGTTTTGAGCCATGAAAATGTGAAACACACACAATTCCTGCTCCTAACTTTTGCATATTCCTCTTTTTCAAGACCTAACAACAAACTTTGAGAATACATGAGTATCTTTGTAGCTGTATATTTACCAATTAAAAAAGCAACACACCATGTTCATATCAACCTAGGTGGAAAATGAGAATTTCTTCTCTTAAAAATAATGATAAAAATTTGAATAGGCAAATAAACTTGCATTTGGATCTTTCATGTAAATTGTAAAATGGATACATGATCTATTTTTCATCTCTAAAAACAAATACATTTAAAACATTTGAATCATTCCAGATAAACTGACTGAATGCAAATTAACAACACAGCATTGAGTGCAGGCATTACAGAATAATGCTAATAGTAGACTAATCTCAGTTGCCAAATACACAAATAATTTCGGTAGCAAAAATGCAAAACAGATTTTCTAGTTAATTCTAAATTTCTTGAGAAACAAATCTTATGTTTTCTACCACCAGAAGAAAAAAATATGTGGATGAAGTCACTTTCATTATAACTAGATAGAATGTTTGCTGGCACCCTTATTTGCATACACATATTTTTCTAAAATCTGTTATAAATTATAGACATAGGCATTTTTATAGATAAAGAACACTGTCTGGATAATGCCCAGTAGGGAACAGCAATTAATCTCATTGTAAAATGTTATTTGAGCTCCATTCTTAGTAAACTAATTGATGCAGCAGTATGAAAAAGTATGCCTTTTCATGATGCAAATGAAAATAAGTTGTTAAATCCATCCTAGATGAACCAAATATTCATTACAATTCAAGACCATTAAGCCATCCAGCAATAAGAAAGGGTCTCTGTCTTAGCCCATTCAGGCTGCTGCAACAAAACACTGCAGATGGGGGTGCAGATAAACAACAGGAATTTTTCACACTTCTGGAGCTTAGGAATTCCAAGATCAAGGCACTAGCAGATTTAGTGCTTGGTAAGGAGTCAGCTTTCTGGTTCATGTATAGCACTTTCTCTTTGTATCTTTACATGGTGGAAGGGGTGAGCTAGGTCTCTGGCATCTCTTTTATAAGAGGATTAATCCCAATCATTAGGGCTCAAGGTAGACCTAGTCATGAGGGTCCCACAAAGTTCCCACCTCCTAACACCATTAACTTGGGGGTTAGGGTTTCAATGTATAAATTTTAAAGGACACATATTCAGTCTATAGTAATCTTCATAGGTTAAGCAGGGACTGGACGAGCATGAAGCTGGTTCCTGGACAGTTTCCCTTTGCTGCTAAGCAGCTGATGACAACATGGCAAAAGGCCACCCCAAAGGCAAGCATAAGGCCACACTGGGCAAGAGGCAATGTCTGTCTTCTCAGCCTGAGCACCCCCCCCCACCCCTTCTTCAGAACTTGTTCTGCATCCAGGATGCTACCCTTAAGTGTTCCTGTGAATGTACTTCACCAACTCTCTCAACCTTGACCACTGATATATCTGATGACTTCTTATGCCAATGGCACGGCCTACAGATGAGGGAGGAAAGAGAAAGATCATTGAGCATCTACTACATCCCTAGCTCTTTACTAGTTTTATATGTTGTTATTACTGCATCAATAATTAATGAAGGTAAGAAGGTATTTGTACAAGGAACTAAACATATTTCCACCATTGTCTTTCACTAAATCATGCTGCCTCCTTGAAAAACATAAAATACATTGTACCCTGGGGAGATATGTGTTTCATCAAGAGGATGAGAAAAGATTCTAAAATGTCAAATTGGGTCACTGTGATTGTCTCCTTTTTGAGGACTGAAAGGAACCAGGACAAGGATCCTCGCTGGTCCCTACTGTGAACTACTGATGGTCCAGAGGCACATGAGGGTGCCAACTTGTAGACCCAACTTCCTATAGCTGCAAGGAACAATGATAATAAGTTTTCATGCTAGTATGTACTTTCCCCCTCCCTTGTTAATTTTAAAGACATTATAATTTCTGAAAACAAAGATAACATCAATTACTCTACTGGCTCTTCCTGCATTTTGCTAAGAATTCATCATCTATTCCTTTATTCACCTATTCCTTGAATACCAGCATGTCCCAGGTATTTCTGCCAGTTCCGAGGTTTTCACTCTGAACTAGAGGTCTGGGTATCTCCATACATGTAATTTCTGCTTAGCCCCCAGGCCAACCTTGAAGAAAAATATAGCGCTTCTTTTTGTTTCCAAAAAATATGCGGTAGCAGCAAAAATCAATGGTAAACTAATTATTTTGCAGAAAAGTCAGAGGAAAATATAAGCATTTCACATGCCATAGGATGCCACTTCCAGAATGCTCTGAAGTCATGTCTAAATTCTCTCTGGCTAAGCATCTTAATCAAACTACTCTGCAATCTTACCAGTCCTCATTGATGCCCCAGCCTTGCTAACTGGCTGCCTCAGCCATGAAATTCTTGTGTTGGGTCTCTATGTTATCACCCACCCAAAATATTTAGCTATTCTTATGCAGAACACAGGTGCTTTGCTTAACTTTTCTGGGTTTGAGTATTTCTATCCAAACACTTTTCAGGCAAAGTGATCTCCAAGTATTAGAACTTCCCCTCCTTAACAAGGGCAGCTGATCAGAGAAGACAGTAACAACACAGTTCTATTGCCTTAAAGGAGTTTTGACTCTATGAAGGAAAACAGATATGTATACAGATAACTATTTTGTGAAAAATGCAAACGCAGATATAGATTGGAGATACTATGGGAACACAAAGAATTGAGGTCTTTTTTTTCTGCCAAAGGGTATTAGGAAACAGAAAAGAACTGTCAGGAATCTTGAAAAATGGGAAATAGGAGTTTTCCAAGTAAGCAAAGTTGAGAAGAGGGCTCTAAGGAGAAAGAAGAACATGGACAAAGGCAAGGAGATACAAGAGGTCAGGGAATATCTGAGAACAAATAGGTCACTGAGGTTGTGAGATCAGGAATCTGAACAAATCCAACCCTGCAGGACCAACCGTATTTCAAAATTCACCTGTTTTTCTGCTCTCATGCATGAGTTTCTCCCTCAGTGCAAAGCAGTGCTCTATCTTTCTAAGACTAAAGACAAAACTGGCTGCATATATTTGAGCACAAAAGGATAGGATTAATTTAGTAGTTTCATCTTAATTCTGCTCTGAGTTTTCTCAATTTAACAATAATTTTAATGCTTTTTGGCACCAGGTTTTTGACAAAGTTTCTTAAAAAGCCATTATAAAAATAGTGATTTTGCTAAAGAATGTACATAGTAAAAATCATTATGCCAGTAGATGGAGCAGAGGTGACATCAGAACAGCTGAACATTGCCTGGCCCAGAATTCAAAGCCAAAGTCCAGACACTCCACAGAGCCATGCAATGGAAAAAGCACATTTGAGAGCAAAGACTAAATGTTACTGAATACTGCTTGGCTAATCACCTAATTTGGACTTAGAAAATCTCACATCCTATTCAAACTGAAGGGGAAAACAACCTTAGGCAAATACTGAAATGATTCTTTAAAGAAATATTTATATTTTAGAGCAAGAAAGCTGTAATTTTGATTTGCTTAAAAGTCTCTCTGTGGTGTTTCACAATGATTCTACATAACACAAACCAGGCTAAAATTCTTAGTGTAGCCTCTGAACGCATGGCTACTTCAATCTCCGATGATGATAATGTGTGTGCGTCTTCCCTCCCAGTTTGTGAATCGTGTGATTGCCTGATATGGAATTATTAAGAAACAGGTCAATAAACACAGCAGGCTACAGGCTTAAAACCTCAGCCTACACAATGGACCTATGAACAAATTTACTGCTTAGAAATTGCAACCCCAGAGTAGTGCGTATGTAGACTCATACTGGAGATCATATTAGCAAGTGGAATTACAGACATTATAAGAAAACTATGGAGAAGCAGATATTCTGATTAGAAATTCTAGTTATTATGTATCAGGCAAATGTCTTAAACTGAGGATTATTTTTATTCACTTTGCATTTTTATAAAATATCTATTATAAGAAAATAATTTCTAATAGTAGATAGGAGATATATCTTACTTCTCTCAAGACCTACCAGATGCCTTGCTCTCTCTGCTAAATTATCTGCAAGTATGCAGAACTGGATTATTCAAAGGCAGACTGTTATGTGGTTAGGACATAAGCCAAGCAGAGGCAGCTCAAACCATTTTAGAGAAGGTATCTTGCCTTTCACACAAATGTAACAAAAATGTGTACCAAACTAAGAAAAGCAAAAGTTTGTTAAATCAATTTGATCAGATTTCTGACAAAATGGAGAAGCTCATTACCACATACTCAAAAAGTCTCGATTCAATGGGTAAAGGTAATAATTAATTTAAGTGTTAGCTCTGCCACTGTGTAGTTACATAAATTTGGAAGAGGCACTTACCTTTTCTTATTGTCAGTTTTCCTTGTTGCAAAATATAAAGATAATGAAACCTCTCACAAAGAATGGTAGTGAGGGCTAAGTGATGTAAGTTATGAAAAACTGACTTAGCAGCCATTATTAATGAGAGTGTTATATCCCTTGAGTGAAAAGGGGCTTCCCTGATAGCTCAGTTGGTAAAGAATCTGTCTACAATGCAAGACACCCCGTTTCTATTCCTGGGTTGGGAAGATCCTCTGGAGAAGGGAGAGGGTACCACTCCAGTATTCTTGGGCTTCCCTTGTGGCTTAGCTGGTAAATGCGGGAGACCCAGTTTCCATCCCTGGGTTAGGAAGAGTCCCTGGTGAAAGGAAAGGCTACCCACTCCAGTATCCTGGCCTGGCGAATATCAGAGTACACAGAAATAAATCTGTAAAGAGCCCTTCCATAATCTGGTTCAGTTTAATCTACAGTAGTATCCCATTCAAATGCTCTAGCAAAATATGCCATGCAGCTTTATGCCTCTATATATAACTATACACACACACACACACACACACACACACACACACACACACACACACACACATAGTACAGACTATGTAACTCCTACTCCTCCCACAAAATATAGTTCTTAAAGTTAAACATGTTACTTAAGGGATAATTATTATTAAGTATATTATTCATAAAAATCACTAATAGTATATTTAAAATCTACTTCAAGAGTTCATAAAAGAAATGTCAAATTATATTTAAGCAAATGGAACAAATTAAGAAAAGAAAGAGCAGAAAATAAGAAAGCAAAAAGCATAGCAAAATTAATAAATAAATTTAAAAAGCAGTTATTTGAAAAGAAGAAAATCACTAGTGAGCCTAATTTTTTTTAAAAAAAGGAATAAAGTACAAACACACAAAATAAATGATAAAAGATAAATAACCACAGTCAGAATATATTTAAAAGAATCTATCTAATAGACTATGTCATTAAACACTATGAGTAACTTGAAAATTTAGATAAAATTGATAATTTTCTAAGACAACATAATTTGCCAAAATTGACTTGAAGAGAGAAAAATCTAAACACAGATTTGTATAGAAGAAATGGAGAAATATGTCAGTAGAGAAATCCAAAAGCCACAGTCTCAGATGGTATTATGGGGAAATTTTTTAAATCTTTAAGAGCAAACAATTTCAATGCTTCTAAAATCACTCCAGAATCTAGGGTAGTGAAGAGAACATCCTAGTCCAACAAAGATTGCACATATCCACACACAGGAACCAAGTCAATGTCACTTATGAATATAAAGGCAAAAACCCTAAATCCAATGTTATTAGCAAAGAAAATCTAGGTGTACACAAAAATAACATTACACCATGATCAAGTAAGGTCTATTCCAAGAATTTAAGAATTTTCAATATTAGGAAATCTATAACAATTTTTATAGCAAATTAATAGATTTCAGAAAAGTACTTTACTCTCTTTGAAAACCATTTGTCAAAATTCAATAATCATTTTGAATTAAGATAGTAAAATAGAACTGATGAGAATTTACTTTATATAATATACCTAACTTAGCCCAAATATACTATCATGTTTAGTAAGATAACACTAGAAGCATTATTAACAAAATAAAAAGCAAGAAAACTTCCCAGTCATCAGTATTACTTAACACTGTACTGGAAACATAAGTCAAAAAAGTCAAATTTTTAAAAAATCATAAATAAATTTTTGGAAAGGAACAGGTAAAATTATTACTAACTACAGACAACATAAAAATACAATTGCGTGCATAGACTACCTAAGAAAGCCAACTGGCTTCCAGCATAACCAGTTGGCTGAGATCAAACATCAGTTCAGTTCAGTCAGTGGCTCAGTCGTGTCCGATTCTTTGCGACCCCATGAATCAGCATACTGGGGGGCAAAAAGGTTTTGAGAGAGTTGTATCTGCAAAGTGACTATGACTAGATGAGACAGGTAAAAGAGAACTAAGTTGCTAACTTTCTGTTGAAAGGAAGCAGGCTAAGAAATCTGCTCAGCCACTGATAAGTGAATACTTTCCAATACCCTCTTTAAGTAACAGAGGAGCGTAATAAAAACGAAAGATCCTTCCAGAAGGTAAAGCTAAAAATTCAAAATCCAGAGAGCAAAAACACTGGGGAGTTCTACCCAAAGAGTGGAACTAGGATGTAATTCAACATATTTCAATCTATTTTTTTTCCTAACTTCAAGGTAATAGGCTGGCAAATATTTACGCAGTTGCATTGCAGAATTGCTAAGGACCTCTGATTGCAATATGGTGACCATTCATCTCTTTTTCAAATGATAATGATTTGTGCCAAGGAAGACAGAATAAGAAAATGCTATCGTCTTCACATGTATATTCATAAAGATGCATATAGAATTGATCATAGTAATAACTGCTTTAGCCTGAGTGGAAACAGGAAAGATTGGAGACCAGGTAGCAGGGAGACAAATTTTTCTCTGTACATCTTTTAATATTTATACTTTTTGGAGTTATAGGAAGGCATACCATATTTATAAAATGAAATGAAAAAATAATTTAAAATATGTCTTAGGTAGGACTTAGTGAATTACTGAAAGGGGATTAAGAGATGTAATGTGATGATTACTATGCTCTGGGTTTAATCAATTTAGTGGAATACACCAAGAGAGAAAATACACTATAATCATATCTATGGGAAAGTGAAAGTATCCAACTCCTTGTGACCCCATGGACTGTATAGTCCATGGGATTCTCCAGGCCAGAATATGGGAGTGGGTAGCCTTTCCCTTCTCCAGGGTATCTTCCCAACCCAGGGATTGAACCCAGGTCTCCTACATTGCAGATTCTTTGCCAGCTGAGCCACAAGGGAAGCCCAAGAATCCTGGAGTGGTAGCCAACCCCTTCTACAGTGGATCTTCCAGATCCAGGAATTGAGCTGGGGTGTCCTGTATTGCAGGCAGATTCTTTACCAACTGAGCTATAGCAAAGAAGACTAATTTTCAGACATGCTGAATACTAATTATATCTAAAGCTATTCACTGGTCTTAGAGTGACCAATGATTCAGGTTTGCCTGACTTCATTTGTGTGTTAATCACTCAGTCATGTCAAACTCTTTGTAACCCCACGAAATGTAGCCCACCAGGCTCTCTGTCTATGGAATTCTCCAGTCAAGAATACTGAAGTGGATTGTCATTTCCTTCTCCAGAGGATTTTCCTGATCAATAAAGCAGAAGTAGATGCTTTTCTGGAGCTCTCTTGTTTTTTCGATGATCCAACTCATGTTGGCAATTTGATCTCTGATTCCTCTGCCTTTTCTAAATCCAGCTTGAACATCTGAAAGTTCACAGTTCACATACTGTTGAAGCCTGGCTTGAAGAATTTTGAGCATTACTTTGCTAGCGTGTAAGATGAGTGCAATTGTGTGGTAGTTTGAGCATTCTTTGGCATTGCCTTTCTTTGGGATTGGAATGAAAACTGACCTTTTCCAGTCATAATCCATATGGCAGCCCTCAAAAATTGAGCCTTAAAGTAATCTCTTTTTAGCTTCAAATGGATATGGCATAGATGATTCACTTTCAGTAGTTACTGTCACTATTTTTCTTCCAACTACTGACATTGTCAACTCTGATTTTAGGTCATAATAATGAACTATCCATCACTGTAAGACTCTGCGTGATGTTTCTTATGTTTGAAACCTGCTACTGCTGCTGCTGTTGCTAAGTCACTTCAGTCGTGTCCTACTCTGTGCGACCCCATTAACGGCAGCCCACCAGGCTCCGCCATCCCTGGGATTCTCCAGGCAAGAACACTGGAGTGGGCTGCCATTTCCTTCTCCAATGCGTGAACGTGAAGTCGCTCAGTCGTGTCTGACTCTTCGTGACCTCATGGACTGCAGCCCACCAGGCTCCTCTGCCCATGGAATTTTCCAGGCAAGAGCACTGGAGTGGGGTGCCATTGCCTTCTCCAGTTTGAAACCTAAGTGTATTGTAAGTGTGAGCATTAACAGTTATCTTTCCCTTTTGCCTGTGGACTGTCTATGTACTTTGTTTGACGGTAAGGGTAATTTAATTTTAGCATTGTGAATATTGTGTCCACAAAACTCTTGTGACCAAAAGTTCAGATAATGAAATGTGTAAATTATAATAATGCCAATGTTGGGGTAATCCAGACAACTGTATTATTTTAATAATAGCTAGAAAGACACATACAATTTGATTAGAAGGTAAAGTAACCAAGATAGAACACTCTATACAAAAGGCAGAAAGGATTTGACATTGGACATGGTGGAAAAGAGGATGTGAAAGCATGTAGAGCCTAAATTTTGCAAATCCTAGGTTAAGCAAGCAAGTACTTCTAAAGCAAAAAAATTTTTTTAATTTCCCCTCAAAATAGCAGTGCTCAGTCAAAAATAGACACTGTAGTCTGTGATCACACCACAAAAGCAAAGACACATAGTGCCATCAGCTGATTATTCTATCAATATAAATAAAGATACATTTCCTGAATCAGAGGTTGCAACCATGTAGGCAAACAAAAGGAGAAAATTTTGACAATAGATGTGCTGGCCTAGTGCAGCACAGACCTGATTGTCACACCTCATTAACAACAATCATGCTTTTTACAGTATATTGAGTGATGAACTGAATCATACCAACAATGAAAAAAAAATTACTTCCTCTTGTTCTTAGATGCTTTGATTTGGAAAATGGAGTTTAGATCACCTTCTTGATTTTTATAAAGATATTGTAAAACAACAGAGAAGATAAAGAATGCTGGTATCTTGTCCAAATAAGACCCAGACTTTGCCCATTGTATTAGTTTTCTATTGCTGCTGTGATAATTGTGATAACAAATTATCACTAACTTACTGGCATAAAACAACACAAATTTATTTTCTTACCATTCTGGAGGTCAGGATTCTGAAATGACACTCACTGGATTAAAATCAAGGCATCAGGGCCAAAAAAGCAAGTTATTACCGTGGTTTTTTTACCTTTCTAAATGCTGTAGGGAAGAATCTGTTTTCCTCATTTTCAGGCTTCCAGAGGCCACCTCCATTCTTTTTCTGGGACTCCCTCATATCTTCAAAGCAACCAAGATCTGGTTGAATCTATATATCACATCACTCTGACACTAACTCTTCTGCCTCCCTCTTATACATTTAAAGGTCCTGTGATTACTACATTGGGTCCACCTGACCATTCAAGGATATTCTTCCTATCTTAAAGATAGTTGATTAACAACCTTAATTCTATCTGCTACTTTAATCTCATTTTGTCTTGTAACGTAAAATATTCACAAATTCCAGGTATTAGGAGGTGACCGTCTTAGAAGGCTACTATTCTATTAAAAGCAAAGTATCCTTTGCTTTTAGAGGAAAGATAAAGAGTACAAATCTCTTCCTGTATCATGAGACAGAAAGAAACATGCCAGTGTTATCTTGTGTTAAATGAGGTAATATGTGCTTACTTAGTAGCTTTGCTTTTAAATTCTTCATTGATAAGCTCAAATTTATTTATCTTAAAGATTAACAGTAATATAGCTTATAAAATTTAAATATCCAGTAAAAGTTCAAAAAATAAATTGCTCTATCAGAGGTAAGAATGAAACATTATAAAAATATTGCTCTTATATACTATATTTTTATTAGTCCAGTTAATTACTGCTAATTGTCATTTTTGACTCTTCTACTGAAATTTTGTTTACTAACAATTATGTAACAGAAAGGTAAATAATAAGTAATACTATATAATTTCATAAATGCCTATTTTTCATATGCTAATGTTAAAGTAATAATAGACATGGATATCATTCTGTTACATTATATTATGCTATGTTATATTGGTTTTTTTGGACTGGAATGGTATGACAAGATGGCTCTCTAAACTGTTGATCACTTTAATATTTGGATCTAAGCCAAAGAGATTGATCTGAGCTGGAAGTATTTGGGAGCTAAAAGATATCAATCCCACCTTTGTGTTGCTTTCTACATGCTCACACTACAATATCACACTATCTTGTAATTATTTGTATGCCCATTAAACAGTGAACATTGTGAGGGAAAGTAGGATAGCTTAATTAACTTTGCTCCTCTTGTATTCAATAAAGTGTCTGGCATATAACAGGTTGACATAAACATTTGTATGAAATTGTCTCTGAAAAGTTTTAAAGAGTATTTTTAAAAATACTACATGTTATCTGTGGTGGAAATATTTTATATAAGAAAGAGTAAAAGAAACAAGAGAATGAGTTTTGCAGCAGTATTAAACACTTTTTAATTAAAAGATGAACATTCAGCTTGGAAAAAAATCAATTTTAGAAAGAGTTCTCTTGGAAACTCAAATATAAAAAGATGTTTCAAGGACTTCATACAAAGTATGAAATCCATACCACATAAGTTAATAAAAGATCATATGTCAAATTTGCAAGGAAATGTTACAGATGTATTTCAGTTATAAAAGGAAATGAAGTCACTGTGTGTTAAGATAATTTTCAGTATCAAGCACTAAACGAATTGCTGCCAAACTGATTAATATGGTTACAAGTTGATATCTTTGAAATTTATATGAAAACGTTTATGTAAAAAAGCTTTACAAAAAACATATGAAATCAGGCAGGAGATAAATAAGAATTGATTTATCTGTATAAAGCAAAAGTTAATGAGTTGGGGAATCTTCCCCTTTAAAATATTACTTAGCTCTTAATGACTGACCTTTGATTCCCTATATGATTACTGTTCTTTTATTTCATTAGAATAGAAAATTATTTCAAAATTATCTTCTGAGATAAATACAACACTCTTAAAGAAAATATTTTAAAAGTTAATGTAATTTTGATCTTCAAGGACAGATTCTAATAATATAAAAATTACCATTTCTACTATGAATGGTACAATGAAATTTAAGTATTTATTTTAGTTATATTATTTTGCCCATTTTACATATTTCAAATGTATGATATAGCTCAAAACAAAAGACTATTTCAATGATACTATTAAAATGTAATTTAAAGGAAATAGACTATAAGTCTTCTCCTAACAAAGTCAGTCTCATTCTGAGTAGATTAATTTAAAGAAACCATTGTCTAGATGAAATTACATTGCAGGTATGGGAATACTTATGCACACACTATAAAAAGTTCCTCAAGACTTTTGCCATCACTGCTCTTCCCTATCTACCCCTTGCATGGAACTTAGAATATCAGCAAGAGTCTATTTCAGTCCATTGAGTTAGAAATGTACAGCCCCTGAGTGTTAGAAGGTTATTTGTGATGCTATGTTTTATTTTTCCATTGAAATGCTACTGTTAGATCATTTAACTGCCCTATTTTATTTTTTATTAGTCTATACTCTAAGGAGAGGCTGCCTCTTAAGGAAAATAAAATGGAGAATCAATTCTGCAACAAATCACATTTATTAACAGGTTAGTGAGAACCTCAAGAAAAATAAAAATTGTGATAATTGCATCTGCTTCAGTTTAAAGAGACCCAGGAAGGGGTGGTAAATGTCAGGCAGCATAAAACGCCTTTAACAGACTCCAGAATCCAGCAAGTCACTAATACCTGATTTCTAATTACTTTTGTACTTTGTCACTGTTCAACCCAATCAAATCTAATTGACCAGAAAATTTTGGTTAGATTGTACTCAACTATGGCTAAATTTTTATTGTTATTATTCTGGTTTCTTTGTGAACATCTCAACTTTACTGCATCATTAAACCTTAAATTAGATTTTGATAATAAGAATATTTCATAAAATTTTTCAAACTGCAGTGTTCACACAGCACTACAGTATTCTTAAATCCACTGTCATGTTTTTAAAAAAAAAAACATTTAAATTGTATCCATTCTTTCTGGGTTATTAAAAACAATGGCACTTTGATCTTAATTAAACACTTCATTTGAAAGCCATGACTAACAAATGTCAAATGCTAAAGGTGAACTCATGTAAATGCATGTCAGTGCATTTTTCACATCATGTAGGGAATTCAAGTCTGAGGGTTCTTAGTTTCAGAATCACTGATGAGGGATATATACAAGAAAGGTGCCAATTAACTACTTCAATTTAGAAATTGCATTACTTTATTTTCATGTTGAGAATCATAAACTAAGCAATAAATTAGACATATCTGCTGTCAATTCTCTAAAATCTAGAAAAGTAATATAGAAATGATTGTTTGTTGTCTAAATGTCTACTTTGTCCTTATACTCTCTGTGTTACTAAAGCACTGAAAATAAACACACATGAATTTATTCCTGAAAGAGTATTAAAAAAAATGCTCATTTTCACACTGGTAATTTTTTTTCTTTTTTTTTTTTTTTTTTTTTACAAAATGCCTCTATAAGACAAGACAATAAAATAACATTATCAGAAACCTTCATGTAGGTTGTTTTATATTTTATCTGCTGACATTTTCACTTGTTTGGTTATTCTATTTTCCACAATATGTACAGCCTTCAGAGGACATCAAGTACATTTGAAAAAAAAGAGTTAATGCTTTTTGTTAATGTCAGGTGTAATGGGCCAGTCAAGGAACAGATCTAACCAATTCTGATCAGTCTGGGCACTAATATGCAAGTCTTTCAGTTATCAAAGAAATGGACAGAAAATACATTACACGACAAGATGGCTGGACTATAGCATCTAATATGCAAGTGGAGCTGAGTAGGATTCTCTGGGTTCTTCTAGGGGTAGACCCCTCCCCTATGTCTCTGCTATAGCCTCTCTGAAGTACCCAGATAACAGCGTCTCATACATATTTCCTAAATTTTTTCAGATAGCTAATGCCAAATGAAAGAAATTAACTACTTGATCATCAAGAGTATGTAGCCCACAGACATTTGGCATCTAAGGACTGATCACCATCAACCAATCAGAGAACTGTGCAAGAACTGATCACACACTCTGTGACATGCTCCCCCTACTCTCCGCCATCCCGACTGGACTTTTTAAAATGCTTTGCTGAAACCCTTCTGGGAGTTTGGAGTTCTTTGAGCACAAGCCACCAGCTCTCCTTGTATGGCCCTGCAATAAACCTCTCTCTGCCCCAAACTCTGACGTTTCAGCTTGTTTGGCCTCACTGTGCATCAGGTACACAAACCAGTCAACCCCAAAGGAAATCAACCCTGCATACTCATCAGAAGGACTGATGCTAAAGCTGAAGCTCCAATGTGTTGGCCACCTGATGCAAAGAGCCAACTCATTAGAAAAATCCCTGATGCTGGGAAAGATTGAGGGCAGGAGGAGAAGGGGACACCAGAGGATGAAATGGTTGGATGGCATCACTGACTCAATGGACATGGGTTTGAGTACATTCCGGGAGATGGAGAAGGACATGGAAGTCTAGCACACTGCAGTTCATGGGGTCGCAGAGTCAGACACGACTTAGTAACGAACAATAACAACAATCAAAGGGCATCAAAAGCCTTTTAAAATATTATTTCAAAATTACATATCTTAACACAGGAGCAGTTTCTACTAACAAGTGAAAAAATTATCTCAAAGATCTAGCATGTCTCATGCAATATAGCCATTCTCAAAATGATCATACCTGAAGTAACTTTCATACTTCTACAAATGCACATGATCATTAAATTGAAAACTATGCAAGTAACTAAGAAGGAAGAAGCTGTTGAGAGGGCCCAACTAAAGGCATTAAAACCCCAGTTCCTTCTAATTTTCCCTTTGACACTGGGATAACACACACGGCTCCCCACAGTCACAAGTACAGTTTTCTTGTAGACATATATTCTGATTTGAATTGTGCCACAGAGACTACATAAGACTCCCAGAATATATTGACTTGGCCCACTTCCCTTCTTCTACTGGGTTTGTAGTGTAATTACCATTAGCATCTGATAAAATGTACTTACATCAACTAAAATATGGGTTTAAAAGCAATAAAATGTGATCAGAGAAATATATAACATGGTTGTAAAAATGAAAAAAAATGTAAAGCAAAACTAATGAAACAAGAAATTTACATTAGAAAGTATACTTATTTAAACTACCATGATTATTTTTCCATATAAAATATGTTTTAAAATATTAGTTAAAACATGAATCAAAAGACACTAGGGCCTTAAAATACTTGTTAAAAAATCATCCAACTAGTCCCAAACAGGTGGCATTTCTCTTCTTTAGTTGTTCACATGACTTTTTCTGTGAAAATACTCATAAAGAGGGGAGCTACTAAACTGGTAATTTACAAAACATGTTTTATGCTTGGATTATAGCACTGGATTCAAAGTTCTCATTCCAGGACAATAAAGAAGGAAAAAAAAAAAAACCCTCACAATAAAATATTAAACTGATTAATTATCATGGTCAAAAATCACCTTTCCCACCAATACTAATGTATAATTCAAAGGGAAATTCAAACCAAAAACTATTCAATTTTATTTCACTTATTTATTTTTAATTACTTAAAAAGGAATAGACACAGAGCTCAATAGAGGCTAGGCAATATTGTGTTTCGCATAGCAACAAAATTTTACAAACATATATGAGTGAGAAATGACCTTAGAATTTATTCAATCCAGTAGTCAAGTTCAATCCTCTTTCTGCTTCACCCTTCCTCACCCCACATGATTACTTGTTTGTCCAGCTTTAAAATACTTGAACCCGAACAGCTTTAGAAGAGACACAGCCTCTCTGCCCCTACAGACACCATTCCCTATCTCCTCACACCCAGCCACTCCATACAATTCATGTTAGTATATTACATGTCATTTTCAAGGCTCAAGAATTTGCCACCTTTCTTGTTTAATCTAACTCCTTCATTTCAGAACCTAGAGAATAGTCAGAAGGTTAAAATGGTACATGCCAATTCCTTATCTATCTTGAAGGTCATGCTGGATCACCTCAGATTTCCTAGCTGTTGGTTCTGTGCTGTTTTTTGAACATTTGCAACATCCATGTCATATAAAGTTTTTTACATAATAAGCCTGAACCAGCAGTGGAACATTGATTGCAGCTATTGTTTTACAGGAAAAAAAGAATTTCAATCATACACTAGCATCATCTGCTCAAAATAGGAGTTCTCCAGGAAGAACTATGAACCGTCTTTAAAATGTGTCTTTATACTCTAATGCCTAAATGGAAGTCCACAGTCTACGTGTGGCCATATATAAACTGATGTCCCACAAGTTCATCAGACCTGTATAAACTTGTAATAAACAAGAAAAGCAAAAAACATGCCATATCATGATACAAACTGCACTGTTGTCATGATTTTAAAATAAATAATGAAGCAATTTAAGTTAAAAAAAAAGAGAATAATTTGATTACTTACAATAAAATTACAATTGTATAAAAATCAATTGATACCTCAAAGGCAAGGAAATTGTACCAGTTTTGATTGCCACACAGAAATTAAAGTCTTTAGAGAATGCTTTCCCCAAAATGGGCTCAATTCCATGAAATAAAAGATGAATAGAAATTGGAACACATAAGATTTTGTCACACAATGATGCTCACGTTCTTCTCTTTTTTTTTCAAAATTAGCAGCTATTGGCACATTATAGATGTATGCCAAGTCATCTTATTAAAAGTTGATTCAAGAGTAAAAGTCATATTCTGATTAAAACAATTAGATCTTACTTCAGTCAAACGATCCTAGTGCAACCAGAGGTCTTTGTAGGTCACAGGACTCTGACAAGCTGAACAGAGGGCTCTTCATCCAGGTGCTTAACAGTCAAAACTCATTTCCTGTTCATAAATTAGAAAAACAAAGATGATCAATTTAAATTGGGAGTTGTATTAGATAATCTATCAGTTGCCTTTTGAATTTTATTCTTTAGTTAATGCTTTTCAGAACCATATTATCAGTTCTTTTTAGGGTAAGTAGCCTGAAATTCTTCATACTTTTTAGAAGTCAATAATGCACAAATAGACATTTTTTTAAGCATGGTATTTTATTTCAAGTATATCCACAAACATATAAATATTTTCCTCTCTTTCTCTCATTTTCAAGTGTTTATATATGTACCTTAATTTAGCTAGCCTAAGTAGGACACTTACCTTGCACCATGCACTACTAAACACAATAAAAGATAAAGCAGAAGACATATAACTGGACATGGTGACTTATGTCTACTGAAAGAACAGATTAACCAAAGGAAGAAATACATAGTAGAAAGAACACATCTAGGACTGAAAACCTGGTTCTTCTGTTGAACACCTCTGTGACATGGTAATTGATGCTATTCCTTAAATATTAATTTAAATTTGGGATAAAAACAGTTGATGACTGTGAGAATTGGAGACATTGTATATAATAACATGCAACATGCTGAGCTCATTTCCTCACATGTACTAGGTGCTCAATAATTGATTGACATTTTGCAGTAGTTTAGGATATTGGCACTCTTTCCCTATTATTTTATATCTTCGAATGTCAATTGGCTATTCTGCATTTTATATTTATAGACTGTGATATTAAGCAATAATTCCATAATCATAGAACCACTTATTTTTTACTTCCCCTCTTTAATTTTATATTTTCATCTTGGTTTTGAGATATCTGAAAGCTACCCTGTGTTTTCATCACCCTTTTAAAATTATTCCTCCAAAATAAGCTATCATTTTCTTCAACCAAGATCAACTTGCAGCATTGCATCAACTTCTGACTAGGGAAAAAAAGATCTTGCCCCATCATTAGGTTAGTTCATTTTCTCTTTACTTTCCTAATTATTTCTCCCTTTTTTGAAAATTTCACATCTGCCTTAAGCTTTCTGTAATAGGAAACAATGTGTCATAAAGTACTAAACTCCCAAAATATAGAATAAAATAATAATTCTGCATTTTTACCTTAAATTTCTTCTGCTTTCAGGGAAAAATTACTTAAGGTAGATCCCATAGATTCATCCAATTTGGAAGCCTCATCCAACTCTCTTTTCTTTGCTCAAAAATTTCAAATCTTCTTCATAAGAGTAACAAAACTTTTTCAATGCAAAAATGATAAGATTTCTAAACTCCCCTATTATCAAATAAAGTTCTTGGGTCAAGATTAGTGACATACATTGTCTATATAGACACATACACACTTATGCATATAGGTCAGGACATTTCAGAATATCTCATTTGTGGTGAATAAAAGGGTTGTCCAGCGGGGAGGACTGAAGGCCACTGCTGAATTCTCAACTTTTTTTTAAAAGGACCTCAAGATTCTATTTATGGGCATGGTTGTACAAGAAATAATCATTGTCTTAGTACCAGCGTAAGCTTCTACTATCCCTCAACATTGAAAATGAAGGAGTTATAATAAAAATGGTATAGGCATGCTTACAAAAAGACTTAAGTCAAGCTACGAATCACAGGAATTCCAAGTCACATGGGACTTTTCCTTCTAACCTTCTCAGCATCTAACTAGATAAGATGGCAAACTGCCATCTGCATCCCCGCATTTGATTAAAAATTAAACTGTATAGGATGGGCTAGACAGCTGGAAAATCATGTCATTTTGTCTAAAATAATGCCTTCAATCAATCCCCCTTGCTTTTCCTAACCCCAAATTCAATATTATGTTTACTAAATGAAATGAACTCTCATTTCATCTATTGAAATGCATTATTCAGGATGTGATTTTCTCACGTTCTTAGAGAAACTTGCCTGAATTAGTTCCTTGTGGACCTTTCAAATATTATTTAAAGTCAGAATACTGGAACAAGAAGGAAGCCTGGCGATTCTCACTCAAATACTCACACAAACACTGACCATCGGCTCTCACCAGACATTTTATTTGATAACAGACTCCATCCAGACCCTATGTCCAATATTTGGGGAATAAAATCTCAGAAATAAAAATCCCCACTTATTAATGGAGAATTTTTCCTCTACACAGAGTATTTTAAATGATATACACTGTATCAGAAAGACAAAATGGTACAACTCTTTGGAAATTTTCTTTAGTTTTTATGGCTTGATGAAAACATATTAATACTCTAATTTTGGGTTTTCTTAATCACAGTATATAAAAGCAAACAAAGGAGCAACACAACTCACACTCTTTTCTAATTTAGAAAACTTTCTCTGGGATTAACATATCATTAACAATCACCCTTTTTCAGGCTGTCGTATTACTAGGAGATTATGAAGGATGGCTTTTCATAAAACCGTTATCTTCTTGATTCTACTGATCAAGAACTAACAAAAATCCCCTGTTGTCGATCACCTAAATTTTATTTTCAGTTTAACATCAATTGAAAATCCACCATGAAACAAGCATATAATCTTCAGATATTATATATGAATATTGGATTTTTTAATGTCTTGATCCACATCCGAGATTCTTGACATCAAGGACTATGCCTTAGTTAGCTGTGCCGCCAGGACCTATCACTGTAGCAATATATGGAGTACGTACAACAAGTGTTAATTAAATGGCATCTGTGACTCTGAGCATTTCTAATACTTTCCACATCACAGATCTCCTCACAGCTGGAAGAACACGCTGAGTATTCCTTCCATGTCTTTTCTTGTACTGACCTTCCTTTCTAAGACATTTATTTTGCTCTCTTTTGCATAGTTTCTCTTTTTGCATAGTTCTCCAAGATTTACATATATCATGAAACATATTCTAGCCTAGGCATTTAATTTCTAATTTTTTTCAGATGGATGCCGCACTGATCTCTAATCTTTTGAAGGAGAGTAGGAAAAACAGATTTATACGTCTTAGATATCCCCCCACAGCTCCTGGCTCAAAGTTGGGCACGTAGTTGCTGACTAGTACAGAGGATACAGATGATTCATGAGCTGGGAAAGATACAAGTTCCTTGTGGATGAAACAGATCAGGGATCAGCAAACTATAGGCCAGGAGCTAAATTCAGCCTGCTATTTGTTTTCATAAATAAAATTTCACTGGAACACAGCCACATCCATTCATCTATGTATTGTCTATGGCTGCTTTCCTGCTATAATAATAGCAGCACTGAGTAGTTGCGACAGGGACTGTCTGGCCCTCAAGCCTAAAATATTTATTATCTGGTCCATCGTAAGTATGCCAATCGGTGTATTAGCTCAGTGGTTTTTTAGCATGGGCCCGAGATGAGATCTGAGCCATTCACAGCCTTAACCATTGTGGTAAGATAACGCTCTATAAACAAGTTCTTAAATATTGGTCCCTGAACCGCGAGCACTGACATTATCCAGAAACTTAGAAATGCAAATTCTCACACCCCATCCTAGACAACAGGTCAGAAATTCTGACATGGGGGCCAGCAATCTGTGATTTTTCTAACTCCTCAAGCAACTCAAATATACACTAAAATTTGAGAACTACTAAATTAGATAAGTCTTCCCTGGTGGTTCAGCCGGTAAAGAATCTTTCTGAGAGGCAGGATACCCAGAGTCAATCCCTGAGTCAGGAAGATCTCCTCGAGAAGGGAATGGCAACCCACTCCAGAATCCTAGGACAGAGGAGCCTGGTGGGCTACAGTCCATGGGGAAAGGAGCATTTATTAACACCTCGCCATAATGACGTGGCCTGGCTATGGCAATGGCAGATCCAATTTCTTCAACTGCTACCCCTGGATACAGAGATTTTAAGTGGTGAAAAGATATCAGTTATGCTTCATCTGCCCTAAAATGTAACACTTTGGGTTTACTCTGCAAAAGCACTAAGGAACAGGATTACTTTGATGTGGGAATTGCTACAGCACTTTTTCAGTAAATGCTAACACAGCCACCAGCTGTATATCCAAAGGAAAGACAATATACCAAGTGCCAAAGTGTGAAATCTATTCAAAAATAGATAGAAATATCAAAGCAATATAGCAGATAAGCTCCAGTTTTTATAGGACTGCCTGTCAAGACAAACCTCTGCTCAATGATTCTCAGCAGGGATACAGGAGAAGTGCGCTACAACTCAGCTGGAAACTCTGTTAATCAAGGATTTGTTCCAACATGCATATCCCCAGTGCTAAGCCTCAAATGTGGCCAGACAGCATTTCCTATGATAGTGTGTGGGTAGCAATAAGGAATAGTCACTATCAAGCCTTGTAGAAGACAGTAACTAGCTAGCGTTTGCTCTGGAAAAATATATATTAATTGCGTTATATAATATATATAATTTTCATGAACTAATATTTGTTTAACTTTACACTCAATCCCCCTTCCTCATTATTTCTCTCCAAAATACAGATTAACACTAGCAGCTATGGCTATGATATGACAGGGTTACAATCGATAAAAATAATGGCAACACATTGATAAGTGTAATAAAGTTTTGGGTTTCTTTTCTTTTTTTTTTTTGGCAAAGACTCTTGTCACAATATTTTATATTTAATGCTAAAAGCTCAGCAGCTATTTCAGGAAACAACAGCAAAATTATTTAACCTATTGACCAAGTCTCTATATGAAGGTTAAAAGAAACATGTCAATCAATAAAAATAAACTATTGACTGATAGCCTCTAGAAAGTTCAAATTATTTCCTACTCATAAAAAATCATTATGCTTCCATACAACAGTATAGCCATTATTTCTTTTTTGATAAATAGCACACAGATTGTATATGCCTAAAATCTATGTAAACATTTTATTCAGTGTCCGTTAAAGCATGCTTCTATTTTGACATCTATCTATGGAAAATAGGGAAAGCATTCCTATCCTCTGTGTAATAGAAAATTGGGAAATATGGGCCTGGATTTCACACCTATGAATTCAGTAAATGATTGATGATGGTTCAGATGATCTGTTAGAATTCTGATTTAAGACTTAAAATTCACACATTTAAATCAAGGATTGATTTGGGACCCTTACATATGAATGCATGCTCAGTGACTTCATCCTGTCCGACTCTTTGCAACCCTATAGGCCCACCAGGCTCCTCTGTCCATGGGATTCTTTAGGCAAGAATACTAGAGTGGAATGCTATGTGCTCCTTCAGGGGATCTTCCCAACCCAGGGACCAAATATGGGTCTCCTGCAAACCCTGCATTGCAGGTGATTCCTTACCACTGAGCTACTAGGAAAGCCCACTCTTACATATAACACAGTTCAATTCAAAGAGGAAGAATATATAGCTATCTCTACATAGGAACTATCAACTCATGTAAAGATTAAAACTATGCTTCATCCAGAAATAATTCACAGTGGGGAGACCTAATACCTACCTAAAAGGACAGCAAGTCATAACCAGTATCAAACAGGAAGCAACAGAGGGGGAGTGGGTGACAGAAAGCAATTAGGAATAGTGCTCCAAAATTTTAAGGAGTGGAAAATTAGGCTAAATATCAGAAACCTTTCACAGCAAGCCCATTAGCCTCTAGAATCAACCTTCAGTTGAAATTTCTTCAACTGAGTTATTTAAAATTAGATAAGGGCCCATTTTGACAAAATACTATAGGGAATTATTCATAGGGAATGATTGTAAGGTGTACTAAATGAACAATTTTTTTTCTTTTACTCTTTAAGTTAGATCTTTTGCATGTCTGTCACGATTTCACACACATTAAAAAGTTGTGAGAATGTGAAAATGCTCTGAAGGTTATTCTTACTATTGTACCATATTAATTTATACAATTTTTATTTTTTCAAAATAAGAGGAAGATGAGATAAAAGAAATAAGAAATAAAAATTACTGTTGAATATTTCACTAAAAATACTAAATTCAAGGAAAAGTTCTATTAAAAGATAGTATATTCATTTATAAAATTAGTATAGTTAAAACCATATTTAGTTACCAGCGATGCCCCAGTAAAATACATAACACCAGAGTTGGTAATCAATAAATACTAAATGAATAAGTGAACACCTCCCCTCTGGATATTGTTTCTTCTAGGGTTTATGTCCTGGAGATAAAGGCTTATTAAAAATGAGTCAGTTCCTTCATAAGATTGACTAAGGAAGTAAGTGGTTATTTTCCCCCAAGGTAAAAGAAACCTGATTCTTCCTTCCAGATCACTTGTCAGTAATTGGATGGTTATTTAGCCTTAGGCTTCTAGGCTTTGTGCTGTATGTCAAGTTCTTGATCCGAGTCAGGTAGTCCAAAAAGTTATTAGTAAAACACTAAGCTACTTTGTCTTTCTGGATTTCATACTTACAATACCACCATTCCCAACAGCTGTTCATCATATAAATTCAAATTTGTGACTTCAGAGACATTGCTGCCTGCTCAATTAACTCAAAAGGATTATAGATGCAAGTTATAAGTCAGTTCAGTTCAGTTACTCAGTCATGTTCATCTCTTTACAACCCCATGGACTGAAGAACGCCAGGATTCCCTGTCCATCACCAACTCCCGGAGCTTGCTCAAACTCATGTCCATCGTGTCAGAGATGCCATCGAACCATAAGTCAATCTGTCTGGATTTTATTCCAGCTAAACCATGAGCTCTGTAACCTTGGGCAAGTTACTTAACTCCTAGGTTTATTTCTTCATTTATAAAATGATAAATTTATATAGTTATATCATCTCACAAGATTATATCAAGGATTAAAAATCTGGTAATTTATGAAAAATGCTGTCAAGTGCCCTGGAGAGAGATTATCTGGGTTCAAATTCTAGTCCTGATATTTATTAGCTGTGTGTACTAGTGACCCTTACTTAGCCTCACTGTGTCATAAATACATAGAAAGAAAATAGGTCTTGTTATTTAAGAAGCTTTACTGGGATATAATTTATACAATACATCTCATGTAGATAACTTAGTGATTTTTAATAAATTTGCACAAGAATGTAATCATCATCATAGCTCAGTTTTAGAACACTTCTGTTTATCTTGGAAATTTTCCTTGTGCCCATTTGTAGTCAATCCCCACTACCAATTCTAGGCAACCATTGACTGGCTTTTTGTCTCTACGGATTGTGATACTTTAATCATACAACATGTGACCTTTGCTTTCTGGTGTCTTTCACTTAACATAATAGTTTTAAGGTTCATCATAGCATATATCAATACTCTATTCCTTTTTACTGCCAAATAATATTGCACAGTATAGGTGTTATAATAGCCTGCTATTATAGCTAGACAGATAGAGATAGAAACAGATATTAATAGATATAGATATCTCATCACCATCCTATAATAATGAAAGATCTAAAGATTATTTCCTCTTTCCTGGCAAAGCTGGTCTCTATCACTACATATGATTTTAGGACAATCTTACAGTGTTAAATTGGAGTCATTGAGATTTCATCTGTTTCCCTGTCAATTAAGACTATGACTAGACTAGCAAAAATAAACTAAATACATTTCTAGACTGTCAATATGTTTCTATTATGTATATTCCTTTTCATCTCTTCCTTCCAACTATCACTACCATTTCAAATTTGTGACACCATTCCCTTTAAAGGTCTGTGACAAGTCATTATTCTTATTCTTTCTTGTTTCCTATGGCTCCTTGAGACCAACAAATACATAAATAATAATGGAAGCAAGTAGTCTGAAAAGAAGGAGATATCATGGATTCTAGGACCTGAAAAACAGAGTATGGATGATCACCTACTCTTGAATATACAGAGAGAAAAGAGCCAAAGAGAAAAGAGTAAACTTTTTAAAAGAGATAAAAGATCCATGAGGGAGGCATGTAAAAAAAAAAAATAGTGGGAATAACATCAGAAGAAAATAGGGTCCCAGGTGGGAAGGAACGAAGAGTTTCAACAATATGCAAAGGTTTAGGCAACATAGAGATCAAGTAAGTTGGAGCATCCCCAACCATCTCCAAGAGAGGAGGATGTTTAAGACCATTTGCAGTAGATAATATAAATTAATGAAGTATCTGGACATAAAATATTAAATAGTTACAAGGACTGTTGCCATGTCAGATGATAAGTCCAGGAATGTCAGGTCTTCTTCAAATATGCCCAAAATAAATGTGGGGAATATCTCAATTTTTAAACATTTTTTACAAACATATTTTTAAAAACACATTGTGTAGTAAAATAATCATACAACATGATCAAGTAGAATTTATTTTAGATATACAAAGCTGGTTCAACATTTAAAAACCAGGTATGTATATGTGTATGTGGCAAAAGTCACTACAATATTGTAAAGTAATTAGCCTCCAACTAATAAAAATAAATGAAAAAAAAGATAAAAAGAAAAAAAAAGGTATGCACTCCATCACATCACCAGTCTAGGAAGTAAAATTACATGATCATATCAAAAGATGAAGAAAAAGTATTGGACAAAATTCAAAATCCATGCATGATAAACCTCTCAACAAATTAAAAGTACATGAAAGTGAAAGGCACTCAGTCAAGTCCAACTCTTTGTGACTCCATGGACTATAGAGTCCGTAGAATTCTCCAGGCCAGAATACTGGAATGGGTACCCTTTCCCTTCTCCAAGGAATCTTCCCAACCCAGATATTGAACCCAGGTCTCACACATTGCAGCTGGATTCTTGAGAACCTCCCCAATTTGACAAAGAATATCTAAAAAGTCCCACAACTAACATCATATTTAATGATGAAAAACTAGATGCTTTCCAGCTATGATCAAGAACAAGACAAGGGTGTACCCTCTCAATTTCCTTTTCAACATCATACTAGAGGTACTAGATAATGCAATGAGAAAGGTAAGGAAAATAAAAGGTAAAACAAGTATGCAGAGTAGGAAAAAATAAGTGAAACTGTTCACAGATGATATGACTGGTTATGTGGAAAATCTGAAAAATGTCAACCAAAACTCCTGGAAATAATAAGCAATTATAGAAAGTTTATGTACAAGGTAAATATAGAAAAGTCAATTGCTTTCCTAAATATATGAATACCAATGATAAGCATGCAAAATTTGGAATTAACACAATACTATTTATATTATATACCCCAAATTAAAGACATGGATAAATTTAGCAAAATATGTACAAGATCTATATTATGACAACTATAATACTCTGATGAACAAAATAAAAAAAAACTAGAGAGGTATTCCACGTTTATGGATAGGAGATTTAATATTATCAAAATATCAGTTCTTCCAAACTTGACATATAGATTTGGTACAATCCTAATCAAAACCCCAGCAAATTTTTGTATGGATATTGACAAATTGATTCTAAAGTTCATATTAAAAGATAAAAGATAGAGAAAAGTCAACATAATATTAAAGAAGAACAAAGTCTGAGGACAGATGCTACCTGAATTCAAGACTTATAATAAAACTATAGAAATTCAGTTCAGCTTAGTTTGGTTGCTCATTTGTGTCCAACTCTTTGCAACCCCATGAACCGCAGCACACTAGGCCTCCCTGTCCATCACCAACTCCCAGAGTCCACTCAAACCCATGTCCATTGAGTCGGTGATGCCATCCAACCATCTCACCTTCTGTCATCCCCTTCTCCTCCTGCCTCCAATCCCTCCCAGCATCAGGGTCTTTTCAAATGAGTCAGCTCTTTGCATCAGGTGTCCAAAGTATTGGAGTTTCAGCTTCAACATCAGTCCTTCCAATGAACACCCAGGACTGATCTCCTTTAAGATGAACTGGTTGGATCTCCTTGCAGTCCAAGCGATTCTCAAGAGTCTTCTCCAACATCACAGTTCAAAAGCATCAATTCTAGACTGTGTTATTGGTGAAAGAATAGACGAATAGATCAATGGAACAAAATGAGGAGCCCAGAAATAGATTCACACAAATATAGTCAACTGATCTCTGATAAAGGTGCAGAGGCAATCAATTAAGAAATAATAGCCCTTTTGCAAATTGTGTTGGGACAATTAGATGCCCAAAAATGGAGATACAGAAATTAGAATCTTCAAAAAACTCAAAATAGTTCATAGACCTGAATGTAAAATGCAAAACTATGAAACTCCTAGAACATAGGAGAAAATCTAGATCACCTAGGTTTGGCAGTGACTTTTTAGATACAACACTAACAGCATGACCCATTGGAAAACATACAATAAGTTGGACTTCATTAAATTAAAAATCTTCCACCTTGTGACTATCACTGTCAAGAGAAAGAAAAGACAGCCACAAAAGATCTTTTAATCAAAATGTACAAAAAATCCTTAAAATGCAATGAGAAAATGAATGGCCCAATTAAAAAATGGGCAAAAGATATGAGCAGATACTTTCCATAGAAGATGTAAATACAGGGGAAATAAGCATAGGAAAAGATGTACAATAGCATGCATCATTAGGGAACTGCAAATTAAAACAATGAGATACCACTATGTATCTATTAGAATGGCTAAATCCAAACACCAACAATATCATGAAGATATGGAGCAATGGGACCTTTCATTAATTTCTAGGTGGAATGCAAAATGGTACAGCCACTTTGGAAGAAGTTTGGCAGTTTCTTACAAAACTAAACACATTCTTACCATATGACCCAACAATTGTGCTCTTTGGTATTTACTCAAATGAGTCAAAAACATGTCCACACAAAGACATGCACACAGATATTCATAGCAGTTTCATTCATAACTGTCAAAACTTGGAAGCAATTAAGATGTCCTTCAGTAGATAAATAGATGAATAAATAATGTTATATCCAGACAATGGAATTTCATTCAGCCCTGAAAAGAAATGAAGTATAAAGCCACAACAATATATAATAAACTATGCATATCATCAAGTGAAAGAAGATAATCTGAAAGCTACATACTGTATGATTACAACTATAAGACATTCTGCAAAATGGAAAACCATAGAAACAGTATAAAGATCAGTGGTCTTCAAGGGTTTAGTGGGAAGTAAGGATGAACAGGTGGAGCTCAGAGGATTTTTGAGCAGGGAAGCTTATTTTGTAAGATATCTAATTGTGGACACATGACATGATACCTTTGTTAAATCAGTAGAATGACAGAAACGTGTTAACCCTAACACAAATTTTTGATAATGATGTGTTAATGTTGATTATCAGTTGTAACACACTGGGGTGGAATGCTGATGTTCAGAAAGGCTGTGCATTGTCCCTGTGGGGAAAGGATACACGGGAACTCTCTGGTTTCTGTTTACTTTTGCTGTGAGTCTAAAACTGCTGTGAAAATAAAGTGTATTCATTTTTTAAAAACTGAATAAAGTGAAAACAAGTCTATTTATTTAAAAGCAACTGAATAAAATTAAAGAAAACACACATATAGTGTGAGCCAAACAAAACAGGTCACCAAACTCAATTACAATTTGTTTAAAGACTATGGCAGCACATAAATTCCAAGACTTAGAATATAATTAACAATATGTATAAAACACAGAAATAATGAGTAAAGGAAAACAGTAATTATTATATCATCCTTTATTTCTGGGACTAAAGGAAATCCTAAGTATTAACAAGTCAGTGCATGATGATTTCCATATTCTAAATAAAAATTTCTTTCTTTTAGAAAGCAGAATCCAGGATTCTATCAATTCATATATAACTGAAAAGTAACTATAGTCAAAATCTTGTATAATCAAAACATGAGAAAAGGAGGAAATAAACCTTTCCACCCAAATCCACTCTACAAGCATACATGTAGAATACAACATTTAGAATAAGATCACACAATATTCAAATAAAATTAAAACATAATTTTCACGAGAATATGGACTTTCTTTCATTTACTGATTTATCCCTAGAATCTAAAACAATTTCTAAAATATAGGAAAAAAATACTAAATAAATAGTCATTTAATAAATGCATGAATTATATATTCACTTTAGAAAAAAAAATTATTCTACCTATATTGTGGACCAGAAAGGGGCAAGTGTGGAGATTAGAGGAACTTAATTTGCAGCCTATTGTAACTGTTTAGCCATAAAAAAAAATGTGTGTGGGGAAAAAGCAATGGCAGTGGAAACGAGTGAGTGTAGCCAGAAAGAACATAATCAAAGGCACAGTTAGAACAATGAGAATCAGCCACTCAAAGCACCAAAAACTGAAGGGCAAGAAGAAAAGAAGAGCCCAAAAAAGATACTGAGAAGTAATATTCGATGGTGAAGGAAAGGACTCACAAGACAACAATGTCACAGAAACTCAGGACAGATTTCAGAGACAGAATAATACTATCAGGTTCACAAAGAGGCCCAATACTATGGGCAAGGCTGGGATAAGAAATAAGGTGAGTGAAGCACTCACTATGGGCAAAAAAAGTTAAGGGAGATCAAAAATTCTGTAATGAAGATAAATTATATTTAAATAAATCACTTTAAAAGTAAAAGTGAATGCAAAATAATCCATGGTGAGCAAAATATCACAACTTTTTTTTTAACATATCACTATTTTGAATAAAGATGGGTGGTTGTTTGCACTGTTACCCTTGTTATACTATGCATGCTCACAGTCTGCAGTTCCTAGACCTTGGAAGACTTTGCTTCCCACCCCGGCCCCCAGTAAGTATATAGGCTGACAATGGTCTGCCAATAGATGGGGCAGGATTGGAGCTTATATATTGGCCTCTTTGGGTTTTTTGACAGAGCTATTGGTAACTTTTTCCACTTATTTCAGAACATAGGAGAATATTTTAATAAGGAGATATAAGGGCACGCCTTTTTCCTTCACCGCAGTTTCGTATATGACTTGGCACAGCACTCCTCTGAGACTTGGAAATCTTCCTTTGGGTTTAGCAGTTAAAAGTCACTGGTGGGGGGAGGAGCCAAGATGGCGGAGGAGTAGGATGGGGAGACCACTTTCTCTCCTAGAAATTCATCCAAAAAATAACTGAACGCAGAGCAAACTTCACAAAACAACTTCTGATCGCTAGCTGAGGTCATCAGGCGCCCAGAAAAGCAGCCCATTGTCTTCAAAAGGAGGTAGGACAAAATATAAAAGATAAAAAGCGAAACAAAAGAGCTAAGGACGGAGATCCGTCCCGGGAAGGGACTTAATAGAGGACGTTCCCAGACACCGGGAAACCCTCGCACTGGCGGGCCTGGGGGAAGTGTTGGAATCTCAAGAGTTTGAATCTGACTGGGAGAGATAGAATAAATAAAACCCACAGATTACGAGCCTAAAAGCAACTCCCAGCAGAAAAGTACCCCAGACGCCCGCATCCGCCACCAGCAAGTGGGGGCGGAACGGAGAGGGGCGGGCGGCATTACTTGGGGCAGGGTCCGGGCCTGAGCGCCCTGAGGACAATCGGAGGGAGCTTTTGTGAGTTGCCAGCTTGAACTGTGGGAGAGCAAAGAGAGAGAGAAAACTAACCGGCCCGAACACACTGCCGGCCGTTCGCAGAACAAAGGGACCGAGATTCTGGGCGACCGAAGTCCGCCGGGAGGGTCGCGGCGAGACGGAGGGCGCGGGCGCCCGACCGGCGCGGGCGGGAACTGGGGCTGGGGACGCGGAGGGCAGAGGGCGCGCACGCCCGACTGGCGCCGGCGGGGACTGAGACTGGGACCGCGCAGGGCAGAAGACGCGCCGCACCCGGGGAGAGAGCGCCCGTCAAGCGCTTGGCTGCCTGGGCCGCTCGGGCGGCGTGGGGCCAGAGCGCGGGCCCAGCTTTGTGTGCTGTGCTTTTGTGAATCGCCCGAGGGCTGGAGCCGCGCGCAGCGTGGCGCGCGCTTCAGACAGAAGAGCCTGGAGCTTGAGCAGCGCAGACCGAGAAAAGAGCGCAAGCCTCTCCCGGGAGCGCCGGCCCCTCCCCGCACAGCCCCTCCCCGCACAGCCCCTCCCCGCACAGCCCCTCCCCGCACAGCCCCTCCCCGCAGCGCGACGGAACTAGCTACCTGAATAAGAATCCACCTCCGCCCCCTGTGTCAGGGTGGAAATTAGGCGCGGAAGAGAGACCGGCAACAGAACCCAAATAAAGGGAACCGCTTCAGAAGGGACCGGTGCAACAGATTAAAATCCCTGAAGAAACCACCGACTGACTACACCGGAAGGGCCTATAGATATCGAGAAATGTAAGCTGGAACGAGGAGCTATCTGAAGCTGAGCCGAACCCACACTGACCGCAACAGCTCCAGAGAAATTCCTAGATATATTTTTTCTTTTTCTTTTCTTTTTTTTTTTTAAGTAAGGAAAAAAAAAAAAATTTTTTTTTTCTTTTTTCTTGGTTCCCTTTTATTTTCCTTTAAAAATTCCTTATTACTCCCCCATTACTCCTTAACTTTCATAGATTTTTACGATTTTTTTTAATTAGGCAAAACAATTTTTTTTTCTCTTTCTTTTTTCTTTTTTTTTCTTTTTCTTCTTTTTCTTCTTTTTTTCTGTTCTTTTTTCTTCTTCTCTTCTATTTTCTTTTTCTTTTTCTCTTATTTCTTTTAAAGCCCTCTAGCACTCCTTTTACTGCGCCTTAATTTTCATTTTCAATCCACTATAACCTTACAGAAGAAAGGGAAAAAAAAAAAAAGAAGAGAAGCCCTATTTTTATACCAAACTTTATATATATTTCTAAAATTTCTTTTGTGTGTTTCGGTTTTTGTTTTTAATATAGTATTTTTAAGAGTCTAACCTCTACTCTAGATTTTTAATTTTTGTTTTTCAGTATATGATATAAATTGTGAACATTTAAGAATCCAATATTCAGCTCCCATTTTTATTCACGAATGTGTTGATTATTCTCTCCCAATCTTGACTCTGTTTTCTACCTCAGAACACCTCTATTTCCTCCTTTCCCCTTCTCTTCCCAATCCAGTTCTGTGAATCTTTGTGGGTGTCTGGGCTACGGAGAACACTCTGGGATCAGACAACTTCGTAGATCTGTCTCTCTCCTCTTGAGTCCCCCTCTTTCTCCTCCTGCCCATCTCTATCTCCCTCCTCCCTCTCCTCTTCTCCATGTAACTCGGTGAACCTCTATGGGTATCCCTAACGGGGGAGAAACTTTCCACCATTAACATAGAAGTTTTATTATCAGTGCTGTATAGTTGGAGAAGTCCTGAGACTACAGGAAGAATAAAACTGAAATCCAGAAGCAGGAGACTTAAGCCCAAAACCTGAGAACACCAGAAAACTCCTGACTACATGGATCTTTAAATAATAAGTGACCGTACAAAAGCCTCCATACCTGCACCGAAACCAACCACCACCCAAGAGCCAATAAGTTTTAGAGCACGACATACCACGCAAATTCTCCAGCAACGCAGGAACATTGCCCTGAACGTCAACATACAGACAGCCCAAGGTCACACCTAACACATAGACCCATCTCAAAACTCATTACTGGGCACTCCATTGCTATCCAAAGAGAAGAAATCAAGATCCGCACACCAGAACACTGACGCAAGCTTCGCTAATCAGGAAACCTTGACAAGCCAATCGTCTAACCCCACCCACTGGGTAAAACCTCCACAATAAAAGGAACCACAGACCTGCAGAAGACAGAAAGCCCACTCCAGACACAGCAATCTAAACAAGATGAAAAGGCAGAGAAATACCCAACAGGTAAAGGAACATGAAAAAAGCCCACCAAGTCAAACAAAAGAGGAGGAGATAGGGAATCTACCTGAAAAAGAATTTAGAATAATGATAATAAAAATGATCCAAAATCTTGAAAGCAAAATGGAGGTACAGATAAATAGCCTGGAGACAAAGATTGAAAAGATGCAAGAAATGTTTAATAAAGATCTAGAAGAAATAAAAAAGAGTCAATTAAAAATGAATAATGCAATGAATGAGATCAAAAACACTCTGGAGGGAACCAAGAGTAGAATAACGGAGACAGAAGATAGGATAAGTGAGGTAGAAGATAAAATGGTGGAAATAAATGAAGCAGAGAGGAAAAAAGAAAAAAGGATCAAAAGAAATGAGGACAACCTCAGGGACCTCTGGGACAATGTGAAACGCCCCAACATTCGAATCATAGGAGTCCCAGAAGAAGAAGACAAAAAGAAAGGCCATGAGAAAATACTCGAGGAGATAATAGCTGAGAACTTCCCTAAAATGGGGAAGGAAATAGCCACCCAAGTCCAAGAAACCCAGAGAGTCCCAAACAGGATAAACCCAAGGCGAAACACCCCAAGACACATATTAATCAAATTAACAAAGATCAAACACAAAGAACAAATACTAAAAGCAGCAAGGGAGAAACAACAAATAACACACAAAGGGATTCCTATAAGGATAACAGCTGATCTATCAATAGAAACCCTCCAGGCCAGAAGGGAATGGCAGGACATACTGAAAGTAATGAAAGAGAATAACCTACAACCTAGATTACTGTACCCAGCAAGGATCTCATTCAGATATGAAGGAGAATTCAAAAGCTTTACAGACAAGCAAAAGCTGAGAGAATTCAGCACCACCAAACCAGCTCTTCAACAAATGCTAAAGGATCTTCTCTAGACAGGAAATGCAGAAAGGTTGTATAAACGTGAACCCAAAACAACAAAGTAAATGACAACGGGACCACACCTATCAATAATTACCTTAAATGTAAATGGGTTGAATGCCCCAACCAAAAGACAAAGATTGGCTGAATGGATACAAAAACAAGACCCCTATATATGCTGTCTACAAGAGACCCACCTCAAAACAAGGGACACATACAGACTGAAAGTGAAGGGCTGGAAAAAAATATTTCACGCAAACGGAGACCAAAAGAAAGCAGGAGTCGCAATACTCATATCAGATAAAATAGACTTCCAAATAAAGGATGTGAAAAGAGACAAAGAAGGACACTACATAATGATCAAAGGATCAATCCAAGAAGAAGATATAACAATTATAAATATATATGCACCCAACATAGGAGCACCGCAATATGTACGGCAAACACTAACGAGTATGAAAGAGGAAATTAATAGTAACACAATAATAGTGGGAGACTTTAATACCCCACTCACAACCATGGATAGATCAACTAAACAGAAAATCAACAAGGAAACACAAACCTTAAATGATACAATGGACCAGCTAGACCTAATTGATATCTATAGGACATTTCACCCCAAAACAATCAACTTCACCTTTTTCTCAAGTGCACACGGAACCTTCTCCAGAATAGATCACATCCTGGGTCATAAATCTGGTCTCGGAAAATTCAAAAAAATTGAAATCATTCCAGTCATCTTTTCTGACCACAGTGCAGTAAGATTAGATCTCAATTACAGGAAAAAAATTGTTAAAAATTCTAACATATGGAGGCTAAATAACACGCTTCTGAATAACCAACAAATCATAGAAGAAATCAAAAAAGAAATCAAAGTATGTATAGAAATAAATGAAAATGAAAACACAACAACCCAAAACCTATGGGACACTGTAAAAGCAGTGCTAAGGGGAAGGTTCATAGCATTACAGGCACACATCAAGAAACAAGAAAAAAGCCAAATAAATAACCTAACTCTACACCTAAAGCAATTAGAGAAGGAAGAAATGAAGAACCCCAGGGTTAGCAGAAGGAAAGAAATCTTAAAAATTAGGGCAGAAATAAATGCGAAAGAAACTAAAGAGACCATAGCAAAAATCAACAAAGCTAAAAGCTGGTTTTTTGAAAAAATAAACAAAATTGACAAACCATTAGCAAGACTCATTAAGAAACAAAGAGAGAAGAACCAAATTAACAAAATAAGAAATGAAAAGGGTGAGATCACAACAGACAACACTGAAATACAAAGGATCATAAGAGACTACTACCAGCAGCTCTATGCCAATAAAATGGACAACTTGGATGAAATGGACAAATTCTTAGAAAAGTATAACTTTCCAAAACTGAACCAGGAAGAAATAGAAGATCTTAACAGAGTCATCACAAGCAAGGAAATCGAAACTGTAATCAGAAATCTTCCAGCAAACAAAAGCCCAGGACCAGATGGCTTCACAGCTGAATTCTACCAAAAATTTAGAGAAGAGCTAACACCTATCTTACTCAAACTCTTCCAGAAAATTGCAGAAGAAGGAAAACTTCCAAACTCATTCTATGAGGCCACCATCACCCTAATTCCAAAACCAGACAAAGATGCCACAAAAAAAGAAAACTACAGGCCAATATCACTGATGAACATAGATGCAAAAATCCTTAACAAAATTCTAGCAAACAGAATCCAACAACATATTAAAAAAATCATACACCATGACCAAGTGGGCTTTATCCCAGGAATGCAAGGATTCTTTAATATCCGCAAATCAATCAACGTAATACACCACATTAACAAATTGAAAGATAAAAACCATATGATTATCTCAATAGATGCAGAGAAAGCCTTTGACAAAATTCAACACTCATTTATGATTAAAACTCTCCAGAAAGCAGGAATAGAAGGAACATACCTCAACATAATAAAAGCTATATATGACAAACCCACAGCAAGCATCACCCTCAATGGTGAAAAATTGAAAGCATTTCCTCTGAAATCAGGAACAAGACAAGGATGCCCACTCTCACCACTACTATTCAACATAGTGTTGGAAGTTTTGGCCACAGCAATCAGAGCAGAAAAAGACATAAAAGGAATCCAGATAGGAAAAGAAGAAGTGAAACTCTCGCTGTTTGCAGATGACATGATCCTCTACATAGAAAACCCTAAAGACTCTTCCAGAAAATTACTAGAGCTAATCAATGAATATAGTAAAGTTGCAGGATATAAAATTAACACACAGAAATCCCTTGCATTCCTATACACTAACAATGAAAAAACAGAAAGAGAAATTAAGGAAACAATACCATTCACCATTGCAACAAAAAGAATAAAATACTTAGGAGTATATCTACCTAAAGAAACAAAAGACCTATACATAGAAAACTATAAAACACTGATGAAAGAAATCAAAGAGGACACAAACAGATGGAGAAACATACCGTGTTCATGGATTGGAAGAATCAATATTGTCAAAATGGCTATTCTACCCAAAGCAATCTATAGATTCAATGCAATCCCTATCAAGCTACCAACGGTATTTTTCACAGAACTAGAACAAATAATTTCACAATTTGTATGGAAATACAAAAAACCTCGAATAGCCAAAGTAATCTTGAGAAAGAAGAAAGGAACTGGAGGAATCAACCTGCCTGACTTCAGACTCTACTACAAAGCCACAGTCATCAAGACAGTATGGTACTGGCACAAAGACAGAAATATAGATCAATGGAACAGAATAGAAAGCCCAGAGATAAATCCACGAACCTATGGACACCTCATCTTTGACAAAGGAGGCAAGGATATACAATGGAAAAAAGACAATCTCTTTAACAAGTGGTGCTGGGAAAACTGGTCAACCACTTGTAAAAGAATGAAACTAGAACACTTTCTAACACCATACACAAAAATAAACTCAAAATGGATTAAAGATCTAAATGTAAGACCAGAAACTATAAAACTCCTAGAGGAGAACATAGGCAAAACACTCTCCGACATAAATCACAGCAAGATCTTCTATGACCCACCTCCCAGAATATTGGAAATAAAAGCAAAAATAAACAAATGGGACCTAATGAAAATTAAAAGCGTTTGCACAACAAAGGAAACTATAAGTAAGGTGAAAAGACAGCCCTCAGATTGGGAGAAAATAATAACAAATGAGGAAACAGACAAAGGATTAATCTCAAAAATATACAAGCAACTCCTGAAGCTCAATTCCAGAAAAATAAACGACCCAATCAAAAAATGGGCCAAAGAACTAAACAGACATTTCTCCAAAGAAGACATACAGATGGCTAACAAACACATGAAAAGATGCTCAACATCACTCATCATCAGAGAAATGCAAATCAAAACCACAATGAGGTACCATTACACGCCAGTCAGGATGGCTGCTATCCAAAAGTCTACAAGCAATAAATGCTGGAGAGGGTGTGGAGAAAAGGGAACCCTCTTACACTGTTGGTGGGAATGCAAACTAGTACAGCCACTATGGAAAACAGTGTGGAGATTTCTTAAAAAACTGGAAATAGAACTGCCATATGACCCAGCAATACCACTTCTAGGCATACACACTGAGGAATCCAGATCTGAAAGAGACACGTGCACCCCAATGTTCATCGCAGCACTGTTTATAATAGCCAGGACATGGAAGCAACCCAGATGCCCATCAACAGATGAATGGATAAGGAAGCTGTGGTACATATACACCATGGAATATTACTCAGCCGTTAAAAAGAATTCATTTGAATCAGTTCTAATGAGATGGACGAAACTGGAGCCCATTATACAGAGTGAAGTAAGCCAGAAAGATAAAGAACATTACAGTATACTAACACATATATACGGAATTTAGATAGATGGTGGCGATAACCCTATATGCAAAACAGAAAAAGAGACACAGAAGTACAGAACAGACTTTTGAACTCTGGGGGAGAACGTGAGGGTGGGATGTTTTGAAAGAACAGCATGTATACTATCTATGGTGAAACGGACCACCAGCCCAGGTGGGATGCATGAATCAGGTGCTCTTGCCTGGTGCACTGGGAGGACCCTGAGGAGTCGGGTGGGGAGGGAGGTGGGAGGGGGGATCGGGATGGGGAATACGTGTAACTATATGGCTGATTCATGTCAATGTATGACAAAACCCACTGAAATGTTGTAAAGTGATTGGCCTCCAACTAATAAAATAATATTTAAAAAAAAATAAAATAAAATAAAAAAAAAAATTAAAAAAAAAAAAAAAAAAAAAAAAAAAGTCACTGGTGATTCAGTGGGAGTCGTTTCAATGTGATAGTGAAAGGAGAGGTCTGATTGTGGTTGATTAGAGAAAATATTCTGAAGACAAAGGGCAAGAGAAGGAGATGTTTAAGGATAAAGGGTAAATAATCCATGAGGCAATACAACTTCTACACTGTTCTTTTATTCAAACACATCCAACCACACCTGTTTCAGGGAAGCAAAAATACAATTGAAAAAAAAAAAGGAAAACACAAGTCATTCCTGATATGCTGCTTCAGAAACCAGCATCTTCACTGAGGCATTACACTGATTATTTATGCCTGAGGCTCTGTGTTAATCAACCAATATCACCACAGTTTCAATCAGAACATTTCTGAAAGTTTCCCACCAATATGTATGTTGATATATCTTCTACTCATCATACTACATCCGAGGAATCACCTCTACAAAGAATCATTCCCTAGAAAACTGGTTGACTGCTACTAAACAATAACCAAAACTCATGAATTTATACATCAATTTACACTCAGTTTGAAACAGTAAATCTCCACTTGTTAACTTCTTAGATTCACAGATATCTCATAGGAGAAATTCCAAATTGGTTTATAAATGTAATCTTGGCTACAGAACAATCCTTGAAACTTAATTATATCTTTACTCAGAATTTTCCAATATGAGTATGCAAATGCAGGCATATTCATTGTGCCCCACTGAAGACTGTCTCAATGTCAATGGAGGTGAAGGGGTACAAAATAAATAAAGGGGAAGGTTTCTAATTAAACTGAGTTAAACACTTCAAGCAGAAAACAGTGTTTTTAATTGTTTTGTGGGACTAATCTCAAAAGGCTGAAGTCTAATGAATTAGGTTATAGTTTTGTCAAGACCAAAACTTCCTCCTAAGACATGCATACAAACTGGTGGTTAAATGAGAAAAAATAGAAAAAATATCTCCTACTAAGAGGTGTGAAACTGGAAGAGTACTTAGAGAGAACATAGGTAAACAGGTAAAACTGACACAATGTGCTCCTTAGAAAAAAAATTACATATTTTAAGCTAGTAAATGACTTTCTTCTCAAATATCGGACAGCAGTGCTTCTCAATCTATGCTAAAACTACCTCCATGAGTCAATTCTGGATTTTGTGAAAAGTCAGATTCTGCACCCTTCAGGATGAGAATCTGAATGGTGGACCCAAGAATCTGCATTTTAAACAAACTTTCCAAATCGCCATTTTTAACAAACTTCCCCAAGTGAGTCTTAAGGGAACAAATTTTAAGAAGCTCTGAAGAAGATATAATATGTATGCTAACATTTATAAACTATGCTTTGCCATTTATATATAATGAATTTCATAGTGGAAATTTACTGCAAAATAGCTCTACTGTTCCATCAAAAACATCACAAATGTTGTGGAAACTACTTATAATAAAGTTAGTACCTTAGATCAATGAAGGTGACAAATGAAATGTCATCACAAGCATTTGTGGAATGTTTGCAATATATGCACTAAATAAATTCAATTTGTTAAAAAATACTCCTTATCCCTAGAAAGCTCACATTATGTGCATTAAATATGAGTTTTTTCTCTATTTCTAATAGTTCAGAACTCAAACATTTTCATCTTTTATTTGCATATTCCCAAAATAGCAACATTCTTCTAAAAAACACAATACATTTAAATATGAACATGAAATTGCCATATTAATATTTCAATATTTGCTTACTGACATATTCAAAAGGGCTTAACACAGACTGTAGAGATTATGTCAGAATTATGTAATTGCTTATCACAAATCTATTTCAAAATATAAAAGCACATAAGGTATAGGCAGAATATAGCATATCTTTAGAAATACACTCTTCTGTGAACACACTGTGAGAAATACAACCTAGCCCAGCAGCTAGAAGCGAATTTCCAAAAGATTCTTAATTAATAGCTTTTAATTGGACTTCCCCAGTGGCGCAGTAGATAAGAATCTGCCAATGCAGGGGACACAGATTCCATCCCTTGTCTGGGAAGATTGCATAAGTCTCAGATTGACTAAGCCCGTGCACCACAATTTCTGAGCCTGTATTCTAGAGCCCAAGAGCCACAACTACTGAGCCTGTGGGCCATAACTACTGAGCCCCTGTGCTCCAGGGCCCTTGAGCTGCAACTACTGAAGCCTGTGGGCCTAGAACCTGCGCTCCACAACAAGAGAAGCCACCACAGTGACAAACCTGTCCACCACAACGAAGAGCAGCCCCCAGTTGCTGCAACTAGAAAAAGCCCGTGTGCAGCAACAAAGACCCAGGGCAACCAAAAAAATAAAAAAAATAAAAGGAAGAATTGTTTTTAAAGTCTTTAAAAATAGCTTCTAATTAAAACTTTGCATCTTATTTCTTCTACTTGAGCAAGACTTTCATATTTTAGTTTAATATGTAATATGTCATACTACTTCAGAATCAGCCATAGCATCACAAGGCACAGAGGCCAGTTTCAGAGAAGCAAAAGGGCCTGAGGAAAGAAATCATCACAGGGGAATCATCATCTTCAAATGGTATTTTCATTATTTTAAGGGAATTTCTTCTAATACTCAAAAACTTACAAGCATGTATCATTTTCATAAGATCTCATCAAAGGATTGCACCTTTAATCAATGGGTGTGCACAGCAACTGCTGCCAACTCTTTATGTTAGGCTGACTCAGATAAAAACAAGTATTTTTCCAACTGTTCATTTACCATCAATCCTTAAAAATCTCCAGTGTACTATAAGCTATGTATCTTTCTCATGAGAGAATATTTCTCTTCTCTTTAATATTTTCTGATTTGTTGGACCACAGAAACTTCTATTGTGTTCAGGGCCTTATTTTCAAAGGATAATACAGTTGCATCAACAGTAACAGTGACCATTTATTAAATACCAAGTAGGAGTAAGGTGTTAGGAACTTGACACAAACCACAACTAATCCTCAAATATTCTTTATGCTAATCCATAATAGTATTTATTATCATCCCAGGTTTATAGATTAGGAAGGTAGCTCAGAAATATAAATTCCTTTAAGCAAAGTTGCCCAATTATTAGGAAACAAAACATCAAACACACTGATTATTCTACTTCCCTCAGTCTACAAGATAAAATTGGAAGACAGAGAGTGAGTCAGTCTCTCCTTCTTCCTCTCTCTCATCTCCTTTCTCCAGCTGACTGTTTCTCTGGCCATAATATGGAATTGATTTTCCAACTTCTTTCCCATGAAAAAAGTACTAAATGTGTGTATATGTTAATTAAAGAAAAAAAGTTCTTATTTAGGAATAATTTTCAACAAGGCATGACTTTTTCACAGAAGACACATATATAAATTAATGAGGTTAAAAGAAGCTATCTATTAGCCAGCTAAACCAGTCAACCTTGTAGAGTGTCACAAGTGTCCCCAGGCCAAAGAACCTTCCACTTGATTTATTGAATTAAAAAGTTAAATACGTGCTTTTTAAAAAATTAAAGCCCAAGGTAACCATTTTAAGTAAGTTTAGTTGCATTATATTTACATATGCCAATTCTATTAATTCTATTAATAACATTTGTTAGAATGTAGGTAAACTGCTAGAAAAGACCTTTGCCAATAAATAGAAATTTGCATTTCCACTTTATCACGTTAATCACACTTTAAGCAATATCTAGGAGGGTTTAAATCTGAGAAAGTTTTTGAAAATTGAGAATTCCTTGCAAAGAAGAGGAATGAAATGATGTAATGAGTGTTAGTAATATATTGGACTCAACAGGAAATGATAAGGATTCCTCAAACCAAGACATATCAACAAGACCCCAAACAGAGAGCACAAATGTGAGTTTGGAACCATAGCTTTCCTGGGACAATATGGGATTCAGAATTTTTGCCTTTCTGGAGGATGTGATGGGAATGAGGTTTGGAACAGATTTATTATAGGTGGAAAATTGGGCAGGGGGGGGTGGCTGGATAACTAAAGAAAGCAGGTTGAGCACCAAATAATTGATGCTTTTGAGCGGTTGTGTTGGAGAAGACACTTAAGAGTCCCCTGGACTGAAAGGAGATCAAACCAGTAAATCCAGTAATTCAGTAAAGGAGATCAAACCAGTAAACCCTGAATATTCATTGGAAGGACTGAGGCTGAAGCTGAAGCTCCAATACTTTGGCCACCTGATGTAAAGAGCCAACTCATTGGAAAAGACCCTGATGTAGGGTAAGATTGAAGGCAGGAGGAGAAGGGAACGACAGAGGCTGAGATGATTAGATGCCATCAACAATTCAATGGATATGAATTTGAGGAAGCTCCAGGAGATGGTGAAGGACAGGGAAGCATGGAATGCTGCAGTCCATGGGGTCACAAAGAGTCAGACATGACTAAGTGACTGAACAACAACTGGATAATGAAAGAGAAAAGAACAGGGAAGCTGTTTGCATCAGCTAGATCAGCAAGACAATAAGAGCACACACGGGCCTCCTGTTCTCTTTTTGTCTTGCTGAACCCATGACCTTGGCTGCTCTTTTACTCAGGCCACCTTTCAAGAGTGGTTATGAAACTGGAATTCTGAGAAGTGAGGTCGGATCACAGGAAGCATGAAGTAATTCTGAGAGGCATCTGGTTTCTCTGCGGTCAGTTTTGCTTACTGATTGCTATAAAAGCAATGGGTCTTCCAGGCTCATGTTTCTTCCTTGGCTTTGCCCTCACTGCTCAGGTTGGCTTCAGCTGGCACTCTACATGATCTTGTGATATTCTGAGAACCAGCACAACTATTTTGACCCCTGATTTTCCTCTGAGTAACCGCAGGAATCGTGTGTACTCTGTCAGGTGCTGTGCTGAATTTTGCTCAGTTATGTCCGAGTCTTTGCAACCCCATGGGCCATAACCCGCCAGGCTCCTCTGTTCACAGAACTTTCCAGGCCAGAATACTGGAGTGGGTTGCCATTTCCTATTCTAGGGGATATTCCCGGCCCAGGGATCGAACCTGCATCTCTTGTTTCTCCTGCATCGACAGGGTAATTCTTTGCCACTGCACCACCAAGGAAGCCCCAAGGAGCTACAGTAGTTTCAGTGGGAATTCTATGGCTTTTACTCATCTCCACACCGTCAACCTTATTTTATCCAGACACAAAGATTATCCTATGAAGGAGAGAGAAATGCTAACAAGGATCCCTATCTTCCTTTTAGGCCAGTTTCCATGCAATGATAGAATTTGGGGTCTTTGCCCTGCTCCAACACTGCGCCTTGCTCTTGTGTCACTGCCTCACATTTTTTGCTTCACTGGCATTAAAAATTGAACTTTCAGAAGGAGGCTCATTCATTAAGAGAAATTTTAAGTATTTTTTCTCATTCTGTTTATTTAATGAAGGAAAATATTTAGTAGAATAATGCCATATTCCAAAAGCTTCGGCTTAAAAAAAAAAACCTGTATCTTTATCACCTCTTAAAAACACTTTGGCAGAATATTTCACAGAGTTCTTATTAACCATACTAACTATGCTTTACCACAATTCGGATCTGAAATTACAGACTGTTTCACTTAAATAGTATTGGATTCATAATTGTTAGCATAGTGTGTTAATTTAGGGCACATTTCTTATTTTATTATCAGAAAAACTATCAAGAAATTAAAAGAAAATTTGTTCACCCCTCACATCTCGGTCCATGCCTCCCTCCCCCTCTCCCTCCCGCCTGCTCCCCTTCCTTCCTCTCTCTCTCTCCATCTCCCCTTTGCTCTTGCTCTTTCTCATTCTGGTTAAATATTTAATAATCATTTAAATTCAACAACAGTCTGTTTCAGTTAAAAATATTGAAATTAGTCATGTAAAAAATCATTTTAAAGTCAAGCACCGGAAACACACATTTTGTGCACTTCATTTCATTTTATAGTCTCTAAGAACTATTACAATTTTTAATAAACTTGTATCTGGGATTTGAAGCCAAATACTTACACTCAAAAGGCAAGAATTTATTAACCAAAAGACACCCAGAGTGGTACTAAAATGTATTCCCCAGTGATAAGTTTTAAATGGGTTGTAAAAACTGAATTTTATTAATTCAGTCACAATTAAAGAACAACAGCTGTCCTGTTTATATTCCCAATGCCCACTTTTGTAATGATGATGATTTTTTTCATTTATGACATTGCTAATAAACAAACATCTCATGGTCGAGTTCCAAAATCTTAGTTCCATCACTCTAATTGCAAAATGTTTTATTTCATCTTAAGCTTTAAAATATATGATGCTATATAAGTTTAAATTAATAATATTCTACATTAAAACAAAATCCTTTCTGTCTATATTTTTATCCTTATTTATGTCCATATCTATATATCTAATGTGTATATGTACACATATCTACTTTTATCTATATATGTAGCTATATCATATATAATGTATTTGATTCATTTATATTGGATTACTTCTCATTATGCAAATTAGTTCTAACTTTTGCTATGAAGAGATGCTTTTTTAACTGCTGTGTCAGTGTCTTCCTTTAAAATTCATAGATGTATTAGAATCTGCTTTTCAAAAAAGATAATAGAGAATTTAATTTCTTTAAAAAACACAAAATTACATTTTAAATGTTACTTTGATAAAATTTTACATCAAAATGGATCCTCTGGAATCTTTTATTTAAACTAAAATGAAAAGTGCTTTGTCTTTCATAAAGAAAATTATTTCTGGATATTTTTAATAAGATTATTGTCAAATTCAGGCAGCTTTCCTGACAAAGTGTATTAGCATACCACTTCATTGACTAAATGTAATATTGCTTCAAACATCACAAAATCAGGAGGATATTGTTGTTCCTCTCTCATTTTATCTCTAAACTATATTTAGGGTTAAAGTTAAAAGTGAAAAATAATCAAAAGATTTAAGGAATAGTCAGGATATTTAATGATAACAGCTTCAAGCTAATGTTAGGAGGGAGACTATATCTTGTGGAGAAGATTTTGGTTTATCCCTTTACTCTCTGTGTTGCTAAGTCTAGCATTTATAAAATATAGGAAACATAAGAGCTCATGAATATGTAGCAACAGGCATTGAAGTTATATACATTTTTTGAAATCAAGAAAAACAACAACTTTTAAAATCATAATGTTAATAAATTAATACCTTAAAGAAAAACAAAAACTATTGTTTGGCAAACAGAATATAAGCATTTTGACCTTTATATTTCCAATATTAAAAAGTATAAAGTGATGGAGGATTTTTCAAGAGAAAACTCATGCATACCATGAAAGTGAAAATGAAAGTGAAAGTCACTCAGTTGTGTTCAACTCTTTGCGACCCCATGGACTCTACAGTCCATGGAATTCTCCAGGACAAGCCTTTCCCTTCTCCAGAGAATTGTCCCAACCCAAGGATCAAACCCGGGTCTCCTGCATTGCAGACAGATTCTTTACCAGCTGAGCCACAAGGGAAGCCTTGATGCATACCATAGCCTATTAATATTATTTAGTGTCACTGGTATGTGAAATAGCAGAAGTGTTCATTTCTAAGATAATGTGTTTTAAAATATGTTTTAACACTTCTATAGAGCTGGGTTTTTTTTAATGAATTTCAGTCTGCTACATTAAGTAGAGTATGCTGAAAACAAACTACCTTTCTTTATGAATCAAGTCATCTTCGTGTGAGTCACTCTGTACAATTATAACATCAGAGACCACTCAGGTTTACACGTTTATTTTTTTATACATATAATGGCTTCAAAAACAGCTAGAAGAAGGGATTTTTTTTAATGAAAGGAAGAAAAAGAAAGGAAAGAAGAAGAGGGAGGGAGGAAAGGAGGAAGGAAGGAAGAAAAATTTCAATTCCTTAAATTCCTGTCATTTCTTCCTTCTTTGCTCTTACTGGATCTTACTACCATAATGTACTGACTTATTAAAATACTACAGCCTAAAGGAACATCACTGAGTTTCTTCTGCTTTATTTGTGTTGACTGTAGGATCTTCTAAGTCATGTAACTGAAAGACAACTGGTTTTACATGGACTTTAGAAGGCAACATCCTGGGTTTAGACAGCGGATCTGATCTGAATTCTGAAATTCACCATCTTGGGAACCTAAGTTAGGTTTCTTAACCTCTCTGGACTTCAGTTTCTTTTTCTTGTTAAGTAGGGAATATATCAGTCTCTCAGGGCAAAGACTGAACACTCAATAACATCAAGTCCTTTACCTCTGTTTTGCAGAAAATGATTTCTTATCCTAGTTCTGCTTTTAAGCACTATATTAGCATCATTTCACCTCTCTGATTCTCAGGCTCTATGTCAATAAACCTGGGGATACCAGACCACCTGACCTGCCTCCTAAGAATTCTGTATGCAGGTCAGGAAGCAACAGTTAGGACTGGACATGAAACAACAGAATGGTTCCAAATAGGGAAAGAAGTACGTCAAGGCTGTATACTGTCACCTTGCTTACTTAGCTTATATGCAGAGTACATCATGAGAAACGCTGGGCTGGATGAAGCACAAGCTGGAATCAAGATTGACGGGAGAAATATCAATAACCTCAGATATGCAGATGACACCACCCATATGGCAGAAAACAAAGAAGAACTAAAGAGCCTCTTGATGAAAGTGTAAAAAGAGTGAAAAAGTTGGCTTAAAGCTCAACATTCAGAAAACTAAGATCATGGCATCCAGTCCCATCACTTCATGGCAAATAGATGGGGAAATAATGTAAAGAGTTACAGACTTTATTTTCTTGGGCTTCAAAATCACTGCAGATGATGACTGCAGCCATGAAATTAAAAGACGCTTGCTCCTTGGGAGAAAAGTTATGACCAACCTAGACGGCATATTAAAAACAGAGACATTACTTTGCCAACAAAGGCCTATCTAGTCAAGGCTATGGTTTTTCCAGTAGTCATGTATGAATGTGAGAGTTGGATTATAAAGAAAGCTGAGTGCTAAAGAACTGATGCTTTTGAACTGTGGTGTTAGAGAAGACTCTTGAGAGTACCTTGGACTGCAAGGAGATCCAACCAGTCCATCCTAAAGGAGATCAGACCTGAGTGTTCATTGAAAGGAATGATGTTGAAGCTGAAACTCTAATAATTTGGCCACCTGATGCAGAGAGCTGACTCATTTGAAAAGACCCTGATGCTGGGAAAGATTGAGGGCAGGAGGAGAAGAGGATGACAGAGGATGAGATGGTTGGATGGCATCACCAACTCAATGGACGTGAGTTTGAGTAAACTCAGGGAGTTAGTGATGGACAGGGAAGCCTGGCGTGCTGTGATCCATGGAGTCACAAAGAGTCGGACACGACTGAGAGGCTGAACTGAACTGATATCAATAAAATAATGAGTGTATCAACTCTTTGGATCTAACTTTCTGTGATTTTATTTTTAACTGAAAAACTAGGGCCTTAACATCTTATTTCAGCTAGGAAATAACCTCTATGAAACTAATGGCAGGATGATCTTGAATCAAGGTTTATAATATAAACTACTAACATTAAAAGATTATAAACATTTAAATAGTAGGTGATCTTAAATCAAGAGAGGTGATGGGACTGATAACCCTCCACAAGAGAATGATTCTTTGAACATTTTTCAATGGCATAGCTAAACAGGAGATTTCTCATAAGGAAGTATTTTTTTAATTGTATTCATATCAATGAATGCTGGAGGAAAAAACTACTACTACTAAATAAATGCTTTAAAGCATCATTTCTTATTACACATTTATTATTCCATAAGGAAGTCATGAGCATTTGGAACCAGTTGGAAGGAGCAGTTACTAATGACATGAAATATAGATCCTGAAAATGTAATTACTGTATTGAGAATATATTTCAGAATTATAGAAAAAAAAATACTCGGTCACCTTTTATCATGGGTCTCTGAAAAGGATTCATTTGTCCTACTAAACAGAAAGATTAAATGGCTGATCATTTCCAGCCTTCTAATAAAGATAGGTTTTCTTGCAAATGAACAGCATTTTTAAAATGTATATATTGCTAGATATGTACAAAAAGACTGGCATGTCATTTCTGCCTGCTTCTAGCTTGCAGTCCACAGCATTATTTTCACATTGCAGCAGATGAACCAAAAGTCTCTGGTGCATCAAAACCAATACCAACTTTCTTGAATTAATTACTTCCTTCAATCTTAGCTTTATAATGAGTCTCTCTGGGAATTGGCACAATTAAAAAAAATTGAGTCACCAGCAAGATGGGAGAAGATGCTGCTCTAAGGCCTGTTCTCTTTCCTCTCTCTTCTACCATTAAACTCTTCAGATTAGTATTCAGGAAGTAAAATCTCACTTCTAAGGATGATCTCTATTTAAACAGTCAAGGTTTTCAGATCACTGAGAAAGAAAAGTCATTTTCAACTCCCATATTACAAAATCAAATGTACCATGGACTTCTCTGTTTTTACACAAAATAAGGTCTTTGAAAAAAACATTTCTAAAATCTAACACTCATTGTCTTTATTTGTGTTTTAGGGAATATTAATATGTCACATATATATATATAAAACTACTAGCATTTATTGTTCAACAGTTCAGAGATGGAGCTGTCCTCTTGAGCTAGGCTTTTAATAAAATTTTTATTCTGTTCTTCAATAATACATTATCACCAGAATGATTCTTAAATCTAGCTGCACATTAGAATAATCCCTGGAGATGTGGATTCCATAACATTTAATGGAAAAACCAGAATGAACATTTAGGTCAACCCTATATGTGTGTATATATATACAGACACATGCACAAAATAAAATAAATATATTATATATAAAATAAACAACATAAGACATGTCTGTCTCCAGGCTACATTCTTAAAGATTTTGATTATGTGGACCAGGGCAAGGAGTTTATTTTTCTTATTAGATGAACAATGGCCTAGTATCTTTTTTCTTAATCACCAGGGTGAAGAATTACTATATTAATATAGTACACATTATTAAGATGCAATGAAAAATATTTGCACCTATATTATGGTTTAATTTATATATGTTAATATACTATTTTCTAGAAATAAAACACAAATATGAATCTTTTACTGATACAGACTGTATTAACATAGCAATACCAGTCTTGCTATATCGTTGTATTTGGAACTCCATTTAAAATATTCTTTACTTAAAGTATGTGAGACTACCCCGCTTTGGTGGAAAAATGTAATCAAACCAAAAAATTCAATAAACAATAGCTGTGATGGTAACCTGCCTTAGATATATGCTCATTCACCAGTAGGGTTTATCTGGCTAACTATGATAAATGGGCATTCCTATCTAGTTCACCTGTCTATAGGTCACTTTCCTAAAGCAGCACTTGCAATCAGAGAGGCTGACCTCTTAAATAGAAAAAGACTATTATTCATTAAGGATATTCTATATGATGGTCAAATAGAAGAATAAAGAATAAAGAAAATGAGGTCAAAAGAAGAATAAAGATAGAAGTCAAATGCTAGAATTAAGACTGGTAAGCAAAATATTTGGAGTAGGATACATGTCAGTGAGAGGAAAACAAAAATTGGACTTAGTATTTTAGAAATCAAAATAAAAATGAAACATAATAAATTATGCCATTCATATTCTTGAAAAACAATAAATAAATAAAACAAACCAATTGCTCAGGAAAATCTCAGATATCCCTGGAACTGAAACAGAGGAAAAATACCTTCAGTGGAATCTGGTATGAGGTAAGACTTATCTATAACATTCTACTCTCTCTCCTCAACTCCAGACCCTAAGTAAATACAGTAACAAGTTTCATTAGTCTCTTTCTTATAATACCTATTAACACAATCATTAGAAAAGAATGAGGAGGAGCTAAAACAATACAATGTAAGAATGTTTTCTGCAACCATATAGTTTAACCTGAATTATACACAGCTTCTTGGAACTATTCTCTTCCTGATTATTGGGTGTAAATGATAGACAGATTTAATATGTTCTACTGACAGCCAGACTAAGAGTAGAAAACCCATTTACTAAAGAAATTTGAGACTCCTACCCATACTTAAAGTCTTTCCTGGTGGCTCAGTGGTAAGGAATTCACCTGCCAATGTCAGAGATGTTGGTTCAATCCCTGGCTTGGAAAGATCTCCTGTAAAAGGAAATAGCAACCCACTCTAGTATTCTTGCCTGAGAAATCCCATGGACAGAAGAACCTGGCATGCTACAGTCCATGGGGTCACAAAAAGAGTTGGATGTTGAAAGAATCTGAAAAACACCATGAAATTCCCTGGCCTGTGTAAATTTTCCACTTGCGCAGAATTTTCCGTTTGCAAAATAATGATAGAGAAATGTAAACGGAACGTCTATAGGTTTCCCAATAACTGCACAAACAAGCCTGCTGTTTTCCGGAACCAACTGACGTCCAGCACCTGTACTCACAGATAAGATGACCCCATATGATACACATTATGTTACTTTTATGTTACTCATTCACTGTACTGGATGTGCTAACAATGTGGCTTCTGCCTATAAAAGTCAGCTTACACTGCTATACAGTGCGACTCTGCCTCCGAGGAGACTAGAGTCGCCCGGCTTGTGCAATCCGACAATAAAGCCTCTTGCATATTGCATCTGCTGGACTGGTTTATTGAATCGCGGGAGCTCCTCTCCGGAACAGAGACCTGACGTTTGGGTCTTACAGATGTAATTTAGCAACTAAACAACAACCCATACTTAAATATCAAGCTTCTCAAATTCAGTACAAGGCTAAGTTATGAAAACATGGGAGAACATCACTAACACTTTCTTAAAGAAAGAATCCTGGGTTTGTTCCATAAATGGAGAAGTAGTACTAATAATTTTAATCTGGCTGGAAAACATTTGAAGCATATATAATTAGTAAATATGTAAAATAGTGTCAATATTGTACTCATAATTTTGAGCAACATAACTTCTCAGAAATCTTTTAAACTGGTTGCAAAATGCACATGCCTCAGTATTTAGAAGAAGTGACTTAAACAAATACTTCATAGTTTTAATTCAGTGAAACACTGAAGAAAAGTTTCCAAAACTGATTTGGTTTACCTTAAATCATTCTTCCTGGACAGTAATCAGATAGCAGAGTCAATTGACTAATAAGAGTAATTTTCTGCTTTTGACCTTAAAAGTCGTCAACACTGTAAAGGCAAATGCTTATCTTTCTCTCTTATATAGAATGCTGCTGGGTTGAAGATAGCAGTGAAATTATTAATAGGGAACATATGCGTAGAACTCATTTAAAAGTATCATTATATCATTACAAAATATTAAGAAGACAGACAAGATATACCCTTCTTTATCTAATTAGAAATTCTTAAATGATTTGGCAGGAGACCATTCTGACCAATTCATGTTCTCAAAGTAGTTTTAAGGTTATATTGGGAATCAATACCTCATACACGCTAGGTAATAATGAATTTATGTCTGGGGACAAGGGTAAGAAAAAGTCAATCAGATAGATACAAAATTTTCATGTTTTGTCCTAAAACTTTCTACATATTGTGAAAGAAGAGAGTGCTATGGTAACTTCATGCAGAAGATTGGACTGAGGAGCCAAGCCTTCTGATTTACCAAGGAAGAAACAAAATATATAGTCTGCAGAGAAAATCTAATAAGCCAAATATTTTATAATATGGGGGGAATAAAGGTTTGTCATTGAAAATGGAATTGATTACAGTCTAAACTTAGAAATAAGTATACTTTAGAAGTTTATATTTTGTGGGTAAAATAAACAGAAAAGACCAGAGCCAAGTATTAGGAATAAACATGTAGTTTCTTGGAAGTAGAAAAACTAGGTACTTCACAATTAGCTACAGTATATGAGAAAGTATAACTGGAAAGCATAATTCTACTCTTATGGAGTTGGAAAAATTCACGCTCCTTTTATAAGAACTAAACATATTTGTATGGATGAGGTAGAAAAATGGGAAATTGTGTATGTAATTTGATATAAACTCACTCAAGTGGCCATTTTGAAATTTGACTTCCAACTTGCCCTCACCAATCCAGTGTCAGGTTTCCTATTGACTGGACCAACCTGAATTATCAAAGTGGTTTGGGGAATGCTCTATGCTAAAGTATTTCAAGAGATCATGTCTTTGCTTCTGGAAGGTGCAGTTTACGGATATGAAATTGGAGCTGTTGTAGTCAGTTTTCCCCTAGGAGGAAAATATGGGAAGAGAGCCTGAGAACTTCATAAGAATGGAGCCAGAGCTCTTATAGATCACAAACAGAAGCTTAAGACAACACTCTTTTGTCAGCTCACAGTTCTGTATTTCAGAACTTTATCATGGACATAATGTTCTGGATATAGTAAGGCTGAAATCAAGTCATTCCTTTAAAATTCTATGAAAAAAATCCATCTCATTAGCAACAGGTCCATTCTTGTTGCTGGTAGGACTCACATCCCTGTAGTTGTAGGATTAAGGTCTCTAGTTTCCTTGCTGACAGTCAACCATGAAGTTTTCTCAGGTCTTAGAGCCTGCCACATGACCCCTCTTTTTCCAAGCAGGCAATGATGCTTCAAGTCTGTCCTGTGTCTTCAATCTTCTTACTTCCTCAACCAGGCAGAAATAATTTCTACTTTTCAAGGTCTTATATGACTAGTTCAGAATCATCCAGATAATCTCCCTATCATAAGATCAACTGATTCAATACCTTAGTTAATTCATAAAGTCCTTTCACAGTGGTATCTAAATTCATAACTGAATTTATGGGTTAATTCCCATTAATTCCCATAAAATTTGACTGAATAACTGGGTAAGTGTATCTACTAGGGACTGGAAATGTTAGGATATCTTCATAGAATTCCACAAACTACAAAAGTCAATATAATCACTTTGATATTTATACCAGGTTGAATCACAATTTCTGTGTTTATAAGCAAAAAACACTGTAACTGATATAAAGGACATGCATAGTGACATTCAGTTCAGTTCAGTTGCTCAGTCATGACTGAGTCTTTGTGACCCATGGACTGAAGCAATTCAGCAGCTGTTCATCACCAACTTCCGGAGCTTGATCAAACTAATGTCCATCGAGTCAGTGATGCCATCCAACCACCTCATCCTCTGTCATCCCCTTATTATCCTACCTTCAGTCTTTCCCAGCATCAGGGTCTTTTTCAATAAGTCAGTTCTTCACATTGGTTGGCCAAATTATTGGAGCTGGAGCTTCAGCTTCAGCATCAGTCCTTCCAATGAATATTCAGGACTGATTTTCTATAGGATTGACTGGTTGGATCTCCTTGCTGCCCAAGGGACTCTCAAGAGTCTCTTCCAACACCACATTTCAAAATCATCAATTCTTAGGCATTCAGCTTTCTTTAGAGTCCCACTCTCACACCCATACATGACCACTGGAAAAACCATAGCTTTGACTAGACAGACCTTTGTTGACAAAGTAATGTCTCTGTTTTTCAATATGCTGTCTAGGTTGGTCATAGCTTTTCTTCCAAGGAGCAACGGTCTTTTAATTTCATGGCTACAGTCATCATCTCCAGTGATTTTGAAGCCCAAGAAAATAGAGTCTGTAACTCTTTCCATTGTTTCCCCATCTATTTGCCATGAAGTGATGGGACAGGATGCCATGATCTTAGTTTTTTGAATGCTGAGTTACAAGCCAGCTTTTTAACTCTCCTCTTTTGCTCTCATCAAGAGGCTCTTTAGTTCTTCTTCACTTTCTGCCATAAGGGTGCTGTCATATGCATATCTGACGTTATTGATATTTCTCCTGGCAAACTTGATTCCAGCTTGTGCTTGCCCAGCATTTCACATGATGTACTCTGCATATAAGTTAAATAAGCAGGATGACAATATACAGTCTTGACATACTCCATCCCCAAATTGGAACCATTCTGTTGTTCCATGTCCAGTTCTAACTGTGGCTTCTTGACCTGCATATAGACTTCTCAGGAGGCAGGTAAAGTGGTCTGGTATTCCCATCTCTTGAAGAATTTTCCACAGTTTGCTGTGATCCACATAGACAAATGGTTTGGCGTAATCAATAAAGCAGAAGTGATGTTTTTCTGGAACTCTCTTGCTATTTTGATTATCCAACGAATGCCAGCCATTTGATCTCTGGTTCCCCTGCCTTTTATAAATCCAGCTTGAACATCTGGAAATTCACACTTCATGTACTGTTGAAGCCTGTCTTGGAGAATTTTCGGCATTACTTTTCTAACGTGTGAGATGAGTGCAACTGTGCGGTAGTTTGAACATTCTTTGGCATTGTCTTTCTTTGGGATTAGAATGAAAACGGACCTTTTCCAGTCTTGTGGCCATTGCTGAGCTTTCCAAATTTGCTGGCATATTTAGTGCAGCACATCTTTTAGGATGTGAAATAGCTCAGCTGGAATTCCATCACCTCCACTAGCTTTGTTCATAGTAATGCTTCCCAAGGCCCACTTGACTTCACATTCCAGGATGTCTGGCTCTAGATGAGTGATCACACCATCATGGTTATCTGGGTCATGATGATTTTTTTTTTTTTAACTATAGTTGCTTTATTTATTTTTTTATATATATCTTTTTATTTCTTTTTTTCCATTATTTTTATTAGTTGGAGGCTAATTACTTTACAATATTGTAGTGGTTTTTGCCATACATTGACATGAATCAGCCATGGACTTACATGTGTTCCCCACATGATGATCTTTTTTGTATAGTTCTTCTGTGTATATTCTTGCCACCCCTACTTAATATCTTCTGCTTCTGTTAGGTCCATACTGTTGTTTCTGTTCTTTATTGTGCCCATCTTTGAATGAATTGTTCCCTTGGTATCTCTAATTTTCTTGCGAGATCTCTAGTCTTTCCCATTCTATTATTATCCTCTATTTGTTTACCTTGATCACTTAGGAAGACTTTCTTATCTCTCCTTGCTATTCTTTGGAAATTTGCATTTGATGACTATATCTTTCTTTTTTGTCCTTGCCTTTAGCTTCTCTTCTTTTCTCAGCTATTTGTAAGGACTCCTCAGACAACCATTTTGTCAATTTGCATTTCTTTTCCTTGGGTTTGCTCTTGGTCACTGCCTCCTGTACAAAGTCATGAACATTCATTCATAGTTCTTCAGGCACTCTGTCTATCAAATCTAGAATCTCTGAATCTATTTGTCACTTCCACTGTATAAACATAAGGGATTTGATCTAGGTCATACCTGAATAGTCTGGTGGTTTGCCCTACTTTCTTAAACAAAACCTTGTGCACACCAGGAGCCAGGAGAAAGGAATAATGCCCCACAAGAGACAGAGTCAGACTTGCTTGTGAGTGTCCAGGAGTCTCCTGAAGAGGTGTGGGTCCACAGTGGCCTGCTGCAGGGTAGGGACACTGAATACAAAATGCACAAGTCCTTTTGAAGGAGGTTGCTATTATCTTTATTACCCCCACCATCGTTTAGCCTCATGTAAAACAACAGGGAGGGAACATGGACGTGCCCATCAACAGAAAATTGATTTAAGATTTACTAAGCATAACCCCATGCATAAGAACAAAACCCAGTTTCTCCCACAGTCAGTCTCTACCATCAGGAAGCTTCCATCAGCCTCTTATCCTTACCCATCAGAGAGAAGATAGAATGAAAACCACAATCACAGATAACTAACCAATCTGATCACATGGACCACAGCCTTGGCAATGAAACTATGAGCCATGCCATGTAGGGCCACCCAAGATTGGCAGGTCATGGTGGAGGGTTCTGAAAAAATGTGGTCTACTGGAGAAGGACATGCAAACCACTGCAGTATTCTTGTCTTGAGAACCCCATGAACAGAATGAAAAGGCAAACAGATATAACACTGAAAGGTGAATTCCTCAGATTGGCAGGTGCCCAATATGCTACTGGAGAAGAATGGAGAAATAATTCCAGAAAGAATGAAGAGATGGAAACAAAATGAAAATAACAGCTAGTTGTGGATGTGACTGGTGATGGAAGTAAAGTCTAATGAGGTAAAGAACAATATTGCATAGGGATCTGGAATGTTAGGTCCATGAATCAAGGTAAATGGGACATGGCAAACAGGACATGGCAAGAGTGAAAGTCAAATTTTAGGAATCAGTGAACGAAAATGGACTGGAATGGGTGAATTTAATTCAAATGACCATTATATCTACTACTGTGGGCAAGAATCCCTTAAAAGAAATAAAGTAACCCTCATAGCCAACAAAAGAGTCCAAAATGCAGTATTGGGTGCAGTCTCAAAAATGACAGAATGTTCTCTCTTTGCTTCCAAGGCAAACCATTCAACATCACAGTAATCCAAGTCTATGCCACAACCACTAATGCTGAAGTTAATGAAGTTGAATGGTTCTATGAAGACCTACAAGACTTTCTAGAACTAACACCCCATCTTATGAGATGAAAAATTCCCTTTTCATCATAGGGAATTGGAATGCAAAAGTAGGAAGTCAGGAAATATGTGGAGTAACAGGCAAGTTTGGACTTGGAGAACAAATGAAGAAGGGCAAAAACTAACAGAGTTTTGCCAAGAGAATGCCCTGGTCAGAGCAAACACCCTCTTCCAACAACATAAAAGATGATTCTACACATGGACATCACCAGATGGTCAATACTGAAATCAAATTGATTATATTCTTTGCAGCCAAAGATGGAGCAGCTCTTTACAGTCAGGAAAAACAAGACCACAACCTGACTGTCGATCAGATCATGAACTCCTTATTGCAAAATTCAGAATTAAATTTCAGAAAGTAAAAAAAAAAGTAAAAAATAAATAAATTTAAGAAAGTAGGGAAAATTACTAGATTATTCAAATATGACCTAAATCAAATCCTGTATGATTATTGCACTTTTACATATATATATATATATATATATATATATATGCATTTATTTTATATATAGATATAATAAATTATAAATTTAATATTAACATTTTCTTATATATGATTTGCTATTCCCTTATCAGATATATGGGTTTCTTATGTGGCGCTAGTGGTAAAGAACCTGCCTGCTAGTACAAGAGACACAAAAGATATGGTGTTAGGGAAATAAAAAAAATATATAGTCTTGCTTAGGCTTCAGAGACAAAGCAGAGCAGACCTCTACTTTGCCAAGGTTTAGCAACATTCCAAGTTTTACAGGACAAAACAAAAAGCATTAACAGGAAAACAAGCTGGCAATCTGCTCACAGATTGATGATGATAATAAATTTTGTGTCTGTCTTTGGATTATAAGTGGAACCCCTAACTGCAATCTTTGAAGTCTCACCCACAGAGTGGATGAGCTGCCTGGGACACTTTCCCAACTGGGACTCCAGATGTGCTGTGACACAGGACTTCCCAGCACTATTTAAGTCTGGATGGTGGTCAAAACCCAATTTGGTGATGTATTCTCTGCTCTTTCTAATTCTCTTTTCTTTTAATGTTAATATGTTGAAAGTAAGTTAGATAAATATCTGTAACTCTAATAAATATCTGTATTATTTATTTGCATATAACAAGTGGCTTCTCTTGTTACCAAATCCTTTGACTCTGAGATGAAAGTGAAAACCTTCAGCAAAACACATGGATTCGATCCCTGGGTTGGGAAGATACCCTGGAAAAGGAAATGGCAAACCACTCCAGTATTCTTGCCTGGAGAATTCCATGGACAGAGTTGTCTGTCAGGCTATAGTCCCTGGGGTCATAGAGTCAGACATGACTGCTTTCATATATATTTGTATATATTTGGCTTGCTGCATGGTTTGTGGGATCTTAGCTCCCTGACCAGGGACTGAACCCATGGCCTCTGTAGTGGAAGTGCGGCATCCTAACCGCTGGATTGCCTGCCAGGGAATTTCCTAGAACTAGAGTACTAAAAGAAATTCTTTCATGGAAAACTTTTCCTGAAGTATACTGGAATTCCATAACAATCAGCATCTTAGTGCATTCATGTTGTGATAACAAAATACCATGAGAACATGGTGGCTTATAAATAACAGAAATTTATTTCTCACAGTATTGGAGGCTGGAAAATCCAAGTTCAAAGTGCCAACAGATTAAGCGTCTAGTGAGGGCCTGCTTCCTGATTCATAGACAGCCATCTTTTTGCCATGCCCTCACAGAACAGAAGTGAATGAGTGAGTTCTCTGGGGCTTCTTTGATGAGGGCCTTAATCTCATTAAAGAGGGCTCTGCCTACAAGATCCAATCACCTCCCAAGACTCCAACTCCAAATTACCATCACATTAGGGATTAGGTTACACCATTTGAATATGGGGGAATACAACATCCAATCTATGGTATATATATCATCTCATGTCACAGAACAAATTATGTTCTTCAGGAGACAACTACTAGTACTATAAAATAAATGAGTATGATATTATCCAGTTAATGCATAGGGAAGGAATTGATGATTTTTCACTTATATTCAGAAGTTTTGATCTGCTTTTCATCATAGTGTGTCTGTGTATTTGTTTTGTATGTGTGTGTGTCTATAACTCTGCCTCATTTACCTTCTTGCATGGCTGTTTTTGGCATTTTGAACAAATCCACTTGTATGAATTTATAGTTAATAATTCAAAATATATCAACTAATAAAAACATCAAAAGTATGTCATTTATAATAAATATTCTTCTTTCAAGTGCATATTCTTTATTCAGTTATAATAGAACACCCTTGTCATATTATTATACTATGGAATACTTTTTAATTATAATAATTTTTTAAGTCTATATTTGAAATTGCAGAAAATAGGAATCCACAAAAGCAATTATTTATTTTCATAGTTTGTTCTTCTAAGGTTTCACTTTTGTAGTAAGTAGACCGATAGCACTAGAACACTTTATCATATCAAAAACACACATCAAAAAAAAAAGTTTAAAAAAAAATAGCTATATATTAGTGAGTGAGTGACCTTCAGCCTGAAGCTTCCATGTGTCCCAGTTCATTCCATTAGAATAAGTATTACTAGTATCACACAGAACATGTCCTCTTTCTGAACTGATAGATAAATAAAGAAGACGCTCCTCATCCAGAGAGTTTCTAATTTAAAGCCCTTAGTGTTCAATCCAGCATAGAGCATGCACAGACTTTAAAAAATTCTCCTACAGTAGGAGGCCAGAGATCACACTTGCCCAAGATTTCAGAATGTTACTTTAGCTGTACCAGGATGAAGCAAATGGAAAAGTAAAACTCCCAGGGCAGAGTGGAATATGTCTATAAAGTTAAAAATGCCTTTAACTTTAAGGTTAAAAGTAATAAAAAGTTAAATTGGGATATTCAGTCCTCTCTTTACTTTCCATGCTAAGCCCTATATCTAAAACTGATGTTATAAAATCTACAAGATAATCTCACATAACTAAAAATCCTATTAGACTACCAAAAAATTTCCTGGCATTGCATTTAAAGGTGATGAAGATTTCCGAGAAGATTAAACCCTCTAATTATAAACTTCATTAGTAAGTCTTTCATAGGCACTCATGATCTAAAATGAGAAAATCTTCATATATTACCAAATGCCTGTGGTCAGGATAACTCTGTGAATCCTGAAGTCTCACGACTTCTGAGAAACTAGTCAACCCAATTTGCCCAGCATGTTCTTTTCCTCTTTAAAAATTTAATATTGCTGTTTTTTTTTTCACTAGTCTCATCTCTTCATATTATTCACTTATTGATATTTTCTTGTCAATTACTAAAAGGTAAACATCCAACTTCCTCTAGGAAACTCTCTCAATATTTACAAGGACTAATTTTTGAGTACTTTTTATTAAAAAATACTACCATATTTTCAGTTCTCCAGCTGTTTTCCCAAGGGGAGTGCGAACTCTCTGAAAACCGAAGCAGAACCTGATATATCTTAATACCATAGTTATCTCTTAACCTTATGAAAATCATCCATATAAGTGAATCATAAACTGCAGAGTAACAAGCAAGAATACATTATAATTACACTGAATCTTAGCTGACAACTTTTTATACATGCTGCTTGAGCAGACACAGAATCCCATGCTTCATTATATCCCCAGAGCTTGAAACTTGGTAGGTATTCATTTAACTCAAGTTGACTGAATGGCTGAATTAATAAATAAATGTCTAAAACAAAAGAGAAAAAATAAAAATAAAGTATTCTCATTCTGTAACATCTACTACCAGGACAACATTGCATACTGACTAAAGCAATAATAAAAAATTATCTGAACATATATTTAACCTCATAAGGTATATGAACAACAGATAAGCATGTGAAAAGATGAGCATCACAATTAGTCAGTAGAGAAATAAAAATTAAAATGACATAGCTGCCAGATTGACCATAATTAAAATGACTGATCATGGACTTCTCTGGTGTCTAGTGTTGAGAATCTGCCTGCAGATATACGGAACATGGGGTTCAATCCCTGGTCCGGGAAGATCCCAAATGCCACGGAGTGACTGAGCCCTCATGCACAACAACTGAGCCCACACTCTAGGGCCCAGCGCTCTGCAACTATGGAGCATGTGTCCTGCAACGACTGAAGCCTGCATGCCTAGAGCCCATGATCTGCCATTAGAAAATCCACTGTAATGAGAAGACTCTGCACCTCAAGGAAGACTAACCCTTGCTCACTAGAAAAAAATCCACGCACAGCAACAAAGACCCAGGGCAGCCAAAAATAAATTCTAAAATACATTTAGAAAAAGACTGACCATACTAAGTGTTGGGAATGTGGATAAGTTTTGGAATTCTCATATATCATTGGTGGGGATGAAAAATGATACAACTACTTTGGAAAACAGATTGGTGGGTATTTTTTTTACAAATCTATGGTCCAACAATTTCACATCTAAATGTTTACTTGAGAGAAATGAACACACATGTTCACATAGACCTGTACACAAATGTTAAAATCACTTTTATTTGTAATAGCCAAAATATGAAAATAATCCAAACGTCTATCAACAGGTGAATAAATAAATTGTGGTATATCCATCCAAGGAAACTTTCCTGAGCAATGAAAGAAACAATCCATTGGTAATTGCTTCAACATGGATATTTCTGAAAATAATTATCCTGAGTAACAGGAATCAGAGTAAAGAGTACATACTCAGTGATTTAGTTTATATAAAGTTCTAATACATACTGATGCAATTCATTAATAGTGAAATTAAGCAGGTTAGTAGTTGCCTGGGATTGGGGAGGGGATTGGGAATGAGGAATTAAAAGGGTCATAAGGAAACTTCTGTGGGTAATGGATACCTTATTATCTTGACTATGATGACGGATTCATAGATGTAAAGGTATGTCGAAAGTTCTCAAATTGTACACTTTAAAGATGCGTAGTTTGTTGAATGTCAATTTTACAACAATAAAGTTCTTCAGAAAGAAAGACTAAAAAAATTATTGGAATAAAATATCCAATATGTAATCTGAAGATGATCAATAAAGAGATATTATTTCAGTGTCTGACTATCTTACAACTTGTTTTACCTTCTCTGGCATCTGTCCAATAATTTTTAGTGGTGGTTTTTAGGTCCATGTAAGATGTAATTTAACATAATATTTATTAAAATATTCATGAAAATATTATAATTATATATTAAAATAATGATTGTAAGTATAAATTTATTTAGATTTTAATATACACTTATAATTATGAATTTTATAAACATAATTATATAATCATTCAACTAGTTGAAACTAAAGTCTTCTTAATGCACTAAAATATAATCCAAACACTTTTCCATGGTTTGAAATCTCCCTTCTCATTTATCTTTTTAATGTCATAATACTCTTAAGTATAAATCATTATGCTATAATCGTACTGACATTCTTTTTGTTCCTCTCCATTAGGAACATGTCAACTTCCATTTCCCTTAGGATATTGCACTTGTTGAAGCATTTTTTAAACACTTTCCACAGGTCATCATCTCAACCCCTACATCCTTAGGGAAATCATCATAATAATACAATCCAATAGTCTACTACACCCTTCTCAATCATTTTTTTATCACACCACCCTACTTCATTTTCCTTATTGCATTTTCTGATTTGTCCCATTTATTTATTTATTTACTGGCTATTGTCTATCTGTTTTTCATCACTAAAATGCAAGTATAAGAGCTATGCATTTTGTTTTGTTCATCTCTGTAACTCCAGAGCATAAAACACACCTGAAACAGGTCGGTAGTTGGCACATTATTTAAAAGGATAAAATGTTATATATACAGCATGATTTTAGTGTAAGAAGCAAGTCTATTGCCAGCAGGCACTTGCTTCATCATGGCTGCCCCATTGAAACCAAAAAACTGATATTAAGTGATCAACTTTGGATGCAAATTTTGATGACAGATTTGGTCATTGAAATAGATCGAATCTAGAATTATAGTCACTAGATGTCAAGTTCCAAGTAGAATCTAAAGTTGAATAAATTGAATTTAGTTCAAGTTATTTTTAGTGATGTCATTTTAAAAAACTAAGACTTTACTGACTTATTCTGGGCTTCCTTGGTAGCTCAGCTAGCAGAGAATCCAGCTGTAATGCAGGAGACCCTGGTTCAGTTCCTGGGTTGGAAAGTTCCCCTGGAGAAGGGACAGGCTACCCACTCAAGTATTCTTAGACTTCTCTGGTGGTTCAAATGACAAAAAATCCACCTGAAGTGTGGGAGACCTGGGTTCAATCCCTTGGTTGAGAAGATCCCCTGGAGGAGGGTACTGGCAACCCACTCCAATATCTTACCTGGAGAATCCCCATGGACAGAGCAGCCTGGTGGGTACAGTCCATGGGTCTCAAAGAGTCGGACACGACTGAGTGACTAAGCATAGCACAATTTACTTCTATAATTTTACACCTGTTTGCTAAAAATAGAAATTTTGTGTCAAATGCTCTAACCTAAAAACTTCTTTTAGTTACTTAGTAAACTAGGCAATCTTGTGTTGTTTCCACTGAAGAGCAAATAGATCTAGCACCAAATATAAGTTTTGTCACATTGATGCTTTCAGAAGAAATAAGAGAAAACTTCAAATTGTCAAATAAGCAAACAGGTAAGTAAAAAACTAAGAAAATAAATACAGTAAGCAGTTTGGATGATGAGAGGGAGAACAGAAATAGACATTCTCAGCAATGTCTATGCAAGGGAAATAATTAAACGATACTCTCCTATTCTATGGTACCCTAAAGAGGGACTAAATTTTCCCAAAGTCAATAATTTCCCAAATTCTCCAAAAAAGCAAATACAATATTTTCCAAAGAAAGACATCTTCATTAGGGCCTGATATTTTCCATACATCAAAATCAGTCACATATAAGTTCATAAATAAAGCTATATACTCACTGAAACAAGCCCTCATTAGTGTTATTTGGCAGAAAGAACAAAAAAGATATATGCCCAAATGGAAATTATACATTAGAATTTAGAGCTAGACACAATAGAGCAACTTGTGTAATATTTTGACAGAAATATTGTATGATATCATAAAAAATAAACAGCAACTTTTTTTTCAAAAAATCCCAGAAAGTGTTGAAACAAATTACATTGTAACTTAGAAATAAAATATAAATGTTTTAATTAGAAATGCATGGTTAAATGCCTGCTTACCCTTAACTGAGTATAAAAAATAGATAATAAAGCTAAAGAAAATACTCAATAATGCATCAAAGAGAGTAAAGATGATGAGGAATTTAAGGAATTTAAAGTATTTTCAGCATCAAATGTAAAGCTAATACCCTAAATGAGGTCAACGGGAAAGAGAAAGAAGAAAAGGCAATATTTAAAGACCTATTCAACTTGGAATTTTATAAAACTGATAAAAAAAGAATTTATATGAGCAGGAAGTATAATGAATTCTAAACAGGATGAAAAATATATAAAAGTTGATAGACACAATAAGGAAACTAAAAAAATCTCAAAAACAAAGAATATTTTCAACCATCAAAGAGAAAAGACAGATCTATGGTAGTCATAATTAGCAGATTTATCAATGGCAACTATGAAAGCCAGAGGATTATAGAATGATACCTTCAAAATCTTAGGAGGAAATAACTTTCCACTATATTAATAAAACCATTGACATTATCTTTCAAGAATAAAGGTAAAACAGTATCACATAAAATTTATGAGAACTTACTACCAATTTGTACGATTATAATCAAACCTGTTTGAGATAAAAAATGTAGAAATGAATTTAATAAAGAATCTTAACTGAGACTATTTTTCTCGTACTAAATTCAGTATTAATGATTTGTTTTCAGGAAAATAACATTATACTTTACATTGAATAATTTAGTTTTAATGTTTTGGTTTTATATTTATTGGTATTTCTGATTGTATTATGACTACATAAAAACTATAAGTTTAGGAAGGATTTTCCAGGTGGCACTGGTGGTAAAGAATCTACCTAACAATGCATGAGATGCAAGAAACTTGGGTTCGATCCATGGGTTGGAATGATCCCCTGGAGGAGGACATGGCAATCCACTCCAATATTCTTTCCTGGAGAATCCCATGGACAAAGGAGCCTGGAAGGCTACAGTCCATAAGTTCACAAAGAGTCAGACATAACTAAAGTGACTTAGCACATATGCACATAAGCTTAGGATATGCACAGGTAGTTTCAAATTTACACACATTTATGTTTAATAAGAGTAAATGTTAAAAAGTACAAGCCCATGATACATAGTTTTTGTTTAAAAGAGTTCTTAAAGCCATTTAAACATGATAAGCACTGAACTAGATAACCCTTAATATTTCTGTGTCAATCATATGTCATTACCTAATCAGTTTCAACTTTCTATTAATAAGTCCATTTACTGCACATGAAAAAAAAAGTAGACTTCAACCTTTCAAGAATTTGAAGATTCCCGGGTGGCATAGAGGGTAGGAATCTGGGTGGGAGACATGGATTCAGTTCTTGGTCCAGGAAGATTCCACATGCCAACGAGCGATTGAGACCAAGCTCAAGAGCCTGCGAGCCACAACTACTGCGCCTACATACCACAACTACTGTATCCCGCACACTCTGTGACCTGTGAGTCACAACTACTGAGCCCATGTGCTGCAACTACTGAGCCCCACACCTAGAGTCTGTGCTCTGCAACAAGAGGGGCTAGGGCAATGAAAAGGCCACACAGTGCAATTTAAGGTAGCCTCCATTCGCCACAATTAGAGAAAGCTGACGCAAAACAAAGACCTAGTGCACAAAAAATTAGTTAATTGAAAAAAAGATTTTGAGCTAATGAAACTTATTAGAAGCTTTCAAATTCATTTCTCCATTAAGTCTTCTAATGAATATTACCCTTATGCAAACATGATGCTTTTACTCGTTACAGAATTCCATGCACAGGAAAATGTAAGTGATTGTGCTTTTATGTTGTACACAAGGTTGAAATCTCTGTATCAAAATAGAAAACCTCTACATGTGCTGTGCTTAGTCGATCAGTCATGTCTGACTCTTTCCGATGCCATGGACTGTAGCCCGCCAGGCTCCTCTGGCCTTGGGGATTCTCTAGACAAGAATACTGGAGTGGGTTGCCATGCCCTCCTCCAGGGAATCTTCCCACCACAGGGATCGAACCCAGGTCTCCCAAAATGCAGGTGGATCTTTACCATCTGAGCCACCAGGGAAAAGTGCTTGCTAATTTTGTAAAAAAAATATTATACTCTGACTTTTTTCTATCCTATTAGCTTCCCACAAGATAAAACGACTGCTCTGTAAGGATGAACTTTTAAGTATATGATAATAGTGGCTCTGCCATCATTTAGGAGCTTTATGTTTCTATGTTTATTTTTTACTGCAAAGTAAAAATCATGCAAAATGTTTTAAATTTTTATTTAGTTATGCATTTGGTAGACAACTGACAAATGATCAAACATTTACATTTTAAAATATTTTATAATTTCACATTTATAAGTCTACTTGATTAAAGAAGTTGCCTTGTGCTTGTCTATTTGCTGCTTAAAACCAGCTGTTTTGAATTCTATTGCGCCCACTGCAGAACTTAGCAAGACTTGCTAAGAAAGGATATTTTTGTACTACCTTCATAAATCAGGTGATAAACCATGTAGAACGGTTAAATTTTAAAAACATTCAGAATTTTGCTTTTATTGTCCTGGTATGTTTGCTATTTTTCATCAGGTATGTCTAGATTTCAAATGTAATCAATTATTAAATACACAATTCTTTTTCAAGAAAAAGGGAGGAAAAAAATTCCACACATCATAGTTTGGTAAGCCTAGATTAGTAATGGAGAAAAAGGTATTTGCATTCCAATTCTGCCATTAGAGAACTAGGTAATTTTTTTTTCAGGTAATTCTACCTGTCTTACCCCTAGGTTTTTCTTGTTTTGTATTTTTCAAAAAGAAAAATAAAGACAGAAAAAATTAATGTGTTTACCAACTGATAGTTGTATTAATCAAGGATATTTGCAACTGTAGGTATCAAACTTCAACTATAAAGGCTTAAACAAGTTTTTTCTTTAACTTTTTAAGGATTCAGCACTCTCATCAAGGGACTTGCTTTTTTCCCCACATAAAAAGAGGTTGAGCACTCAAACTACAAGAAATATTAGTTACCCTGATCGAAAGACACACAGGTGCTACCATATGTCTCCTCTCCCAAATCTGGCCACTGTCTTTTAGTCTTCCTTGTTACACGCCATCGTTCTATGTACTACATTTGTTTCAGTAAATAAGTCATATCAGTCTACTTTACACCAAAAAGCACTGCTATATTTTCCCTGAACATGCCCCCCATCACACTCTAGGGTACTCCCTCTTCCATCTCACTTTCCGGAACTGGGGCATACACTCACACAAATTGAAAAGTACACTGAACAGAGAGGGCAACATGATTAGCAGAATTGGTTTAAACCAGTATTTCTTAAAGCGAAAACTAGGAATATTTTAAGTTGGAAAATTCTTTGTTATGCAGGACAGTTCTGCAAATTCCAGGACATTTAGTATTTACAACCCAAGGGCGCTTAATGTCAATATCACCTGTTAGTTCTTTTGACTTTCTAAAATATACTCTGTTCAGTTCAGCTCAGTCACTCAGTCATGTCCTACTCTTTGTAACCCCATGGACGGAGCATGCCAGGCTTCCCTTTCCATCACCAACTCCCGGAGCCTACTCAAACTCATGTCCATTGAATCAGTGATGCCATCCAACCATCTCATCCTCTGTTGTCCCCTTCTCCTCCTGCCTTCAATCTTCGCAGCATCAGGGTTTTTTCCAATGAGTCAGTTCTTTGCATCAGGTGGCCAAAGTATTTGAGCTTCAACTCCAGCATCAGTCCTTCCAATGAATATTCAGGACTGATTTCTTTTAGGATTGACTGGCTCTCCTTGCAGTCCAAGGGACTCTCAAAATTTCTAAATGCTCCTTAGAGGTATAGCACTTCCATTAGTTGAAGTTGGGCACATTTCTACCCTGAACAAGACTGAAATTCTTTTGCAAATTCAGAAAAATGATGAATGGATACCTGGTAGGCAATCATAATGCCAACAATGAATTCTAAGTTCCCTTTTAGTTCTAACATCTACAGTTCTATGAAGATACATTAGGCTTAGAAAAACACATTTGATCTTTTTTTTTTTTAAATATTGCTATTCCAACATTGCATTCTCACAGGCAAAAAAACTTTATAACATTTTCCATTGTATGCAGAAATATTTATTTCTTCTCGCTTCAGCACAATATTGTTACACGAACCTAGTAGTGTAATCTGTAAATTTTTCAGATAGTTTGCTCTTTTTGTTGGGAAGTCAATGTTTTAATTCATATTGGAGAGTAGGAGAGAAATCAAAAACACCAAACAGAAACAAAAAGAGCCAATGGTTATACCAACAGTGATCTTAAGTCCATGGTTCAGGAGAAAAGTGAGAGATGAAGAATATGAACACCTGAACTCATTCTGAGTTCTGAAATATTTGCCAGTTCTTTTCCACTGACAGTTCTAAGTCAGGTGTCTATGCCGCATTAAGTGTAATGAAATTGAAGAGTTCTCACTTCACATAGTTCTACTGTAGGCTCTGTGCATATGATAACAGAGGTCCCATCGTGTTCATATTGCGCTCTGTGTGCTCTGTCCATGGGATTCTCCAGGCAAGAATACTGAAATGGGTCACTGTTCCCTACTCCAGGGGAATCTTCCCAACCCAGGAATAAACCCATACCTCTGGTGTCTCCTGCATTGCAGGCAGGTTCTTTACCCACTGAACCACCTGGGAAGCCCATTAGCACACTAAGACCCCCTAAACCTTGTTCCCATTAGCTCATGGTATCAGAATGTGGAAAAGCAAACCTACAGATCTGTCTCCTGACTACCGTCATAAGGCATGTAACTGGTCTGTTATCAACTGCACACAGGCCTCCTGAATGCATGGTTTCTCCAGCCCTGCAGAGGCCCCTTAAACTGCTGCTGTAAGCGACATATGCAGCAAACAAGGGCGCCAGTATAAAGACAAATGTTAATTTAATACTGTCCGAGCAGCATTTCATATACTCTCATCAAGCACAGGATACAGGATATGTTCAGATTGTACCATCAAGCATACAAGTTTAGTGAATAAATGAGTTTCTATGGAAAAATTATACAATAAAATTCTTTTCTATGACTCCACAAAAGTTTTTGTATCATATTTTTGTGTGCTAAAAATTATAAATGTTCTCAAACCCTGAGAAAATTAGAATAAAATTCCCTTGCTTCTCACATAAAAGCAATGATTTCTGGACACCTTGGATTCTGTAGAGGTTCCTCTAGGTTTAGCAGTGGGCATGTTGGAGGAAGAACAGAGCAAAGAAGGTCAATAGTTTAAGCTTGACATTTAAGCTTGCTTTAACTATGCATTCTCTTTTTTATGTATATACATATATATAATATATATATATATTTTTACATATATATTTTTTATTAGTTGGAGGCTAATTACTTCATAACATTTCAGTGGGTTTTGTCATACATTGACATGAATCAGCCATAGAGTTACATGTATTCCCCATCCCGATCCCCCCTCCCACCTCCCTCTCCACCCGATCCCTCTGGGTCTTCCCAGTGCACCAGGCCTGAGCACTTGTCTCATGCATCCCACCTGGGCTGGTGATCTGTTTCACCATAGATAATATACATGCTGTTCTTTCGAAACATCCCACTCTCACCTTCTCCCACAGAGTTCAAAAGTCTGTTCTGTACTTCTGTGTCTCTTTTTCTGTTTTGCATATAGGGTTATCGTTACCATCTTTCTAAATTCCATATATATGTGTTAGTATGCTGTACTGGTCTTTATCTTTCTGGCTTACTTCACTCTGTATAATGGGCTCCAGTTTCATCCATCTCATTAGAACTGATTCAAATGAATTCTTTTTAACGGCTGAGTAATATTCCATGGTGTATATGTACCACAGCTTCCTTATCCATTCGTCTGCTGATGGGCATCTAGGTTGCTTCCATGTCCTGGCTATTATAAACAGTGCTGCGATGAACACTGGGGTGCACGTGTCTCTTTCAGATCTGGTTTCCTCGGTGTGTATGTCCAGGAGTGGTATTGTTGGGTCATATGGCAGTTCTAGTTCCAGTTTTTTAAGAAATCTCCACACTGTTCTCCATAGTGGCTGTACTAGTTTGCATTCCCACCAACAGTGTACACAGTGCCAGCTCCACCCCGCAGCACAATGGAACTAGCTAACTGAATAAGAGTCCACCTCCACCCGCCTGTGTCAGAGCGGAAATGAGGCCCTGAAGAGACCAGCAAACAGAAGCCAAATAAACAAGGGAACCTCTTCAGAAGGGACCGGTGCAACAGATCAAAATCCCTGTAGAAAACACCGACTACACCGGAAGGGGCCTGTAGATATCGAGAAGTATAAGCTGGAATGAGGAGCTATCTGAAACTGAGCCGAACCCACACTGACTGCAACAGCTCCAGAGAAATACCTAGATATATTTTTACTTTTTTTTTTTAAAGTAAGAAAAAATTTTTTTTTTAATTTTTTCTTTTTTATTTTTTCGCTTTTATTTTCCTTTAAAATTCCCTATTACTCCCCCATTACTCCTTAACTTTCATTTTCATAAATTTTTACGATTTTTTTAATTAGGGAAAAATTTTTTTTCTTTTTTTTTTCTTTTTCTTTTCTCTTTTTTCTTCTTTTTTTTTCTTTTTCTCTTCTATTTTCTATTTTTCTTTTTCTCTTATTTCTTTTAAAGTCCTCTAGTACTCCTCTACTACTACTTCATTTTCATTTTCAATACACTATAACCTTACCAAAAAAAAAAGATAAGCCCTATTTTTAAACCGAACTTCATATATATTTCTATATATAATATATTATAGCACATGCACAGCAAAATATATATATTGTATATTACATATATATATACAATTTATTTGTATGCTGTATAAAATTTTGGCAAAAATGCAAGCTACTATAAATAGTTTGGAAATCACCGGTCTACAATATTGGATAGGTGCTACTCTTGGTTATTCATTCCCAGGAATGGAAAATGTCATCAAAGTTTGCTCAATGAAGTCCACTTTCCAAAAATAGTTAACCATTCTTCCAAGGCAAGTTACCTTGATGATATTCATTAAAAAAGTAGGGACCAGAAATTTTTCTTCATTTGTGCCAATAGCACTCCTCCCTGGAGACAGAAATGCAAACTGCCCTTGAAGAGAAGAAGGTACTGTGCAAGGTGCTAGGGAAAGAAATGAATAAGACATGATATCTTCCCTCAAGTAGTTTACTAGACAGCGCATAGTAGATATGTAAATACAGCTCATTTTCTTAAAGAACCAGTGCAACCTATAGCCTTCTAAAGAATAGCAACATATCATAAACGTCATCCTTTCAACCATAGTAATTTGACTAAAAGTAGACAACTTATACACGTTCAGCAAATTATAGTCTTTCCTCCTGAAATTTGAAATTAGGTCAGTGATTCTAAGTCAGTAATTAAGAAGAAGAGATGGGGAACTGCACAGCAAAAGAGGATTCATGCTGGCACTTAGGTAGGATCAAGTCACATATGGACTGAAATTATGAAGAAGCAGGGAAAATCAGTTTGCATAAGTAAATAAAATAAATGTGCAAAGAAAGAAAGAAAGAAAGAGAAAAGAATAAATGTCTTAAAGATAGAGGAAACTATGTTTTTCCAGTTTGCATGAAGCCCAATGAAATTGCTGACAAATGAATTCCTGGCTATTTCTCAAGATCTTTGTAATGAGTCCCTTTAGGATGCAGTTAGAGTGGGTGTGACTTCCTCTTCTTCAGTCAAATGATTGCTAACTAGAAGCAGGATATTGGAAGGTAACTATATACAAAACACTCTGGAAGCCACACAGATGTTATCATCCACGGTATACTGACTTGACTTTTGAATTTCCTCTTTTTCTTTCTTTCTTTATATTATTCTTGCATTCCTTGCTGCCTGTACCTCTCTCCCTCATTTTACTAATATTCATCTTTATTTTTTTTTATTTTCAAAAAGTGCTTGAGAATTTACTGTGCAGTTTCTTTAAGAATTTATTTATATATTGGCTTCTATATACTCTTACATTTGTATAAAACAATTATACATATTCTCTACAATTGTACATATATTAAATGACTGTATCATAAACACTGTTCTATGAGATTTTATGAAAGAAGAATTTATTTCCTTTCTTAGTTTTTCAATTTCACCCCCCAACTCTGAGTATTACACAAGTATTATTACCAGTTTACAGGCAATTCAAAGACACCATGTCACATCGACCTTTCCAACATAATCCCTGTTGTATTGTTCATCTATACTTTTTCAACTAAGAAACAAAATAAAAGTTGTATTATCATTTTGGTCATAGACTCTGAATATTGCTGCTGCTGCTACAGCTAAGTCGCGTCAGTCGTGTCCAACTCTGTGCAACCCCATAGACGGCAGCCCACCAGGCTCCCCCGCCCCTGGGATTCTCCAGGCTAGAACACTGGAGTGGGTTGCCACTTCCTTCTCCAGTGCGTGAAAGTGAAAAGTGAAAGTGAAGTCGCTCAGTCGTGTCCGACTCTTCGCGACCCCATGGACTGCAGCCCACCAGGCTCCTCCGTCCATGGGATTTTCCAGGCTGGAAAGAGTACTGGAGTGGGGTGCTATTGCCTTCTCCGATTTTGAATACTAGACTTAGAAATTTTCTTGTTAGTGAAATAAGAACTAAAACATGAACAATTCATATTCTAAATAATATTTAAGAAAATATTTTTGGAACTTATAGACAAAATGTGTTTTAAGACTCAGGGCCCTGTAGACTACAAGCAAAACCATCTGAAAGTTTGACATGAATTAAGGAAACGAAATGCAGGAAGTTCTCCGTGTCATAAAACAGCAGGCTTCCGGACATTCAAGCTGCATGGGCTTTGGCACTCAGTTCTAAATGGACTCAAATTAGGTAGTAATGATCAAGGCCAAGAAAATCCTGGTGAGTAATGACCAGATGTAAAGAACTAATGGTCAAGGGCATGTTGGACAATTATCGTCTACTGGGTTTTAATCCCCAAGAAATATTATTTACTGAGACTTCTACTTTGATCACAGCCTTAAAGGGATCCCAAGCATTGGTTTTCATTTTTTTTTTTTTTTTACTTGCTTCTATTTACATCTACATGCTGAATTTCACAAAAAGCATGAATTCACCTATGCCTCTACAAAGAGGACACTCAATATCAGTTACTGTATCATCAGGTTTAACTAAGAAACAAAATGGAGCAAAGTAGGAAAATATTTAAAAGCCATATTAAGAAGCACATAATTTTGTATAACACTTTACAAATGGTATATACATTATCCTTATAAAAACATATGAGATAAAAAATAGTCAAATTTAGTATTGGCTTCTTATGTGTAGGGAATACTTATAGCTGTATTTCATTTAATACTAAAACCATATAATTATCCCTATTTTAACTTTGAAAAATTTGAGATGGGGATAATTTTAGTAACTTGTCTTTAAAGATGCCCAACTTTCTCTGTTCATGGTAAACTTAGCATCTCAGTAATTTTTTCTATGATGCCCAAGGCTAAAAGACAAAGGTAATGCAAAACGTCTAGTTTGGCAATATTAGGCGCTCCCAGACTCCCTTCTCCAATGCGACAAACATAAGTAAAAATCACATAAAAACTGACCATTTAAAGTTTATGAAAATTGTTCTAAAGATGCACAGTATAAAAGGAAACATTTGTTCAAGAAAATCTACTCAATCTCAGTACAAATAATAAGAATCTGTTGCTTGAGCCACAGCCTGCTTCCTCCCTTCCCTCCCACCAGCTCTGTGTGATTCAAACTACAGGCCAAGTGAAAGAAAGTGACAGCGAAAGTGAAAGTCAATCAGTCCTGTCTGACTCTTTGTGACCCCATGGACTATACAGTCCATGGAATTCTCCAGGCCAGAACACTGGAGTGGGTAGCCTTTCCCTTCTCCAGGGGATCTTCCCAACCCAGGTATTGAACCCAGGTCTCCCTCATTGCAGCTGGATTCTTTACCAGCTGAGCCACATAGATGGGATCAAAAATGCAATGCCCCCTGTCCTTCCAGCACTCAGACATGGGCTATAATATCTCCACAGGAGGGCCAGGCGTATCTCAACCTCCTCCTTCTGTGTGTTGCACAGACTAAATTCCGGGCAAGTGTGACCAAGAAGGCAGTGATTCGCTCTCTCCAAACAGTCCCACTCATAACACAGAGCTTTTATGACAAGCATGACAGATGAAGAATAGTGGAACTCAGTAGGCCCTGATCCAGCTTACTTGTAGAGTGAAGTTCCATGCTATCAAAGACAAGGCAAGAAGATCAAAGGCTACTATTCCACACAGCGTTATGCTTTTACATTTGAGATGGCACTCCAAGAGGACCAGGCCACATTACCTGTTTCTAGTTCCTGAGTCATTATTTGGAGATTGTGGCTAGGGGGAGAACAAATAATAAGAACAGAGATATCTGACACTCTCCCAAGGGAACTGATTTTATATTGAACATAGTATAGGGAAGTTCAAGCCTAAGGTTACTCTAAACAACAATGGATATTTAGTGGCAAGTAAGAAAAGGCTGGTAGCTTCAAGAGAGAAATAAGCTAAACCATAAGCCAACTAGTTTATTAGAGAGGACCAGGGGAAGTGACAGTTAATAAGAGCCTTATCAAGATTACAACAACCTCAGAGACTGGCCTCAAAAACTGTGCCTGGAATTATCAGAGCCTAACAGCTAGGTGTGATATGGACAGAGGCACATTGATTAACAGAGAAATTGATGAAAAAGAAAGTCAAAGATATCCCTGCTAAAGCCATAACTATCCCAGATGCTAACTAGAATTCACAGGAATAGATAAGAATAAGATATGTTAAATAAGAAGGTTAAAATAACAAACATCATAAATAAATACTTGCTCTCCTTTCTTCTTTCTGCTTCTATAAAAGTTACCAAATTATATAAAGTAATAATTCTAACAACATATTGTTGGGTTAGTAAAATACAGAAATGTATAAAATGTAAAATAATAGCATAAAATGCAAGAGAGGAAATACAGTTATAAAGAAGTTAAGAGTTCTAAATCTCAGAATTAAGTACAAATCTGTAGATTATAATAAATTGAGATAAATATGGTTAAATACTAGAGAAACTACTAAGAAAATATCTCAAAAACCATAATAAAAACTCACTCAAGGAATTAAAATGTTATTTCAGAACACACTTACTTTATGCAAAAATATGAAGTAAGGAAGGAACAGAGAAATAAAAAACCCATGAGAGTTACATAAAATCAAAAGTAAAGGGCAGATGTAGATCCAATTATATAAAAAAACTATATAATAAACATTAAATGTGAATCTCCAATCAAAAGACAGAGATTGTCAGATTACATAAAACAACATCCAGCTATATACTGTCTACAAAAGCATGTGTATCATACAACCAGCAACCATAAAAAAGTGGAATGGCTATTGTACTATTAGAAAGCATAGATTTTAGAAGAAAAAAACAAAAATTGTTACTAGAGACAAAGGACATTTTATTTTAATTAAAAAACCAAACTATCAAGAAGACAGGAAAATATAAAAAGTATGTATGTGCCTTAAAGCAGAGTGTACAAAAATACAAAGTAAAATCTGACATTATAAAGGAAGAAACAGACAATAATACTTAGAGGCTTTATATTCTATAATGCACAGAACACCTAGCAGAAATTCAATAAGGAAATAGAAGGTTGAATGACAAACTAAACCTAATAGGATAATACATCAAACAACAGCAGAACAGACATTCTCCTTAAGAATATTTTCTAGAATTGATCATATACTAGAGCATTAAACAAGTCTCAATAAATTTAAATTGTGAACGCAATACAAAGTATGTTCTCCAATGACAAGGGACTGAAACTAGAAATCAGTAACAGAAAAAGATTGGAAAATGCACAGATTTTTGGAAATTAAACAATATTCTCATAAATAAACAATGGTTTAAGGATGAAATCAGAAGAAAAATGGAAAATAGCTTGAGATAAATGAAAACTAAAATGAAGATATAATATACCAAAACTAATGGGATGTAGCTAATACTTGGACTTCCCAGGTGGTGCTAATGGTAAAGAATCTGCCTGCCAATGCAGGAGACTTCAGAAATGTGGGTTCAGTCCCTGGGGTTGGGAAGGTCCCCTGGAGAAGGGCATGGCAACCTATTCCAGTATTCTTGCTTGGAGAATCCCATGGACAGAGGATATTGGACAGGCTACAGTCCATAGCATTGTAGATTCAGACACAACAGAAGTGACTTAGCATGCATGCAGCTAATACAGAGCTTAAGTAGAAATTTATAACCTGAAACACCTATATTAACAAAGAAGAAAGATTACAAATAAATAACCTAAATTTCCACTTCCAGAACTTAGAAAAAAGAAGAAACATCTTTTCCATTTTTTTGGTCACTTTTACTTCGGTTTTAGTTAAAGGGGTTCCTTATGCATTTTGGATATTAACCCCTTAATTAGATACATAGTCTGAAAAATTTTTCCCATTCTAGAAGTTGTTTTTCCACTCTGTTATTTGTATCCTTTGCTATGTAGAAGATTTTTGTTTGACATAGTCACACTTTTCTGTTTCTCCTTCTTTGTGCTTTTGAGCTCATATCTAAGAAGTCACTGCCAAGACCATTATCATGAAGCTTTTCCCCTACATTTTCCCCAGAGAGTTTTATATTCCCATATCTTATATCTAAGCATTTAATCCATTTGGGGTTGATGTTTGTGTATAGTGTAAAGTAAGGATCCAAATTCATTCTTTCATATGTGAATATTCAGTTGTTCCAACAGCATATTTTGAAGAGACTTGTATAGCTATGTATGGCTACATTTTGATGTATGGCAGAAACTGACACAATATTGTAGAGAAAGTATCCTCCAATTACAAATAAATTTCAAAAAATGAAATAAACAATAGCTCTGACATTTTGCATTTACTGAAAGAATTGCTTGTTCTCATCTTTGTTGATTCTTGTCTTTCTTTTTCTTGGAATTATTTTAGCATTTTTTTAACTTGATGAATTACAAGTCTCATATAGAAATAAAGAAAGATTCTGTTAGTCGTTCCATCGTGTGTGACTCTTTTCAACCCCGTGGACTATAGCCCGCCATGCTTCATAAAAGCACATTTAAAATAAATTCTTTTTTGTTAATAAATTGGAAACAATAAAAAAAGAGAAATACTGGACACCACCATACTCATTTCCTTTCTACATTGCTATTCATATGATAGTTGCTTTTAACAAGCAAACTTAAAATCCAGTTTTGTAAATATATGGTGGCTTTCCCTGGTGGGTCAGTGGTAAAGAATCGACCTGCAATTCAGGAGACATGGGTTCAACCCCTGAGTCAGGAAGGTCCCCTGGAGAAGGAAATTGCAACTCATTCCAATATTCTTGCTTGGGAAATTCCATGGACATAGGAGCCTGGCAGGCTACAGTCCATGGGGTCATAAAAGAGTTGCAAATGACTTAGTGACTAAATAACAACAAAAATATATGATAGTGTCAAAAGAGATACAGTACAATCTAATGTTGAAACAACGAACTTCAAGCTAGCAATTTGCACAGTATTCAGTAGATGGTTGACAGATGCCAAGTATCTTTGTGTTTTCCTTTAAAAATTAAAACATCCTGTGATGCTATTCTGTGACCATTCTATGAGTTTTACTTCAGCCCCTACTGCTTTGGAAACACTCTTCCTAGTAGATGCCCTCGGTAAGCAGCAGAATATGGATTCACATGTCTAATTTTGTAATCACTAACTCTCCACTTACTTCATGAGGCCAAAGTGCTGAGTGCCTTACTCTAAATGATTTAATCTCTAAAATAGGGTGCAATAACATCAAAATTCAGAATATTATAACTTTTATCAGATTCAAATTAAAGTCAAATGGTGAAATCAGCCTGGATTAGCAAAATGAAGAAACTGTTAAATTTAGAAGGAGAACCATTTCAGAAAGAACTTGAGTTTTGACAAAGAATTGGGTAAGTTATTAGCACTGCATTGTGAGGACCATTTATTAGACAACCACCTAAGCACAAGTCTAATAGGTAAAAAGCAAAGTTGTGCTTCACAGAAGGTTTTGAACATTTGGGCTTCTCTGGTGGCTCAGACAGTAAAGAATTTGCCTGCAATGCAGATTGGATCCCTGGATCAAGAAGATCCCCTGGAGAAGGGAATGGCTATCCATGCCAGTATTCTTGCCTGGGAAATTTCATGGACAGAGGAGCCTGGTGGGCTATAGTCCATGAGGTCACAAAGAGTCAGACATTTCAGATTTCAAACCAAGTCTTTCAAATTTAAACTACAATCTAGTAATGTGAAAATTAAAGTCCCAAATTCATTTCAGACATAATTTAAGAGGAAAACAACAGTAACAGGTGTACATGTTTCTCTGTCATTGTGGTTTCTAGCTAAGTATTAAGAAACAAATATTTTTATTGAGGCTCTAGAGCCTATTTTAAGAATATTAAGTTGGCTTTAGGCCAAAAGGGAATAAAATCTTAGCTAGTCTATTCATTTACTAGGTGTCTCAATGTCCCTGAACTTGAGTCTTCATAATCTATGCAATGAGAGTATTCTCACAAAATTGTTACAGCATCAAGTGAGAAAAGCCTGAAATACTTAGCATAGTTCCCAGTATAAAATAAGAACTCACAGCTTGTGGTATCAATAATATTTGTTATTTCTAAGAGAATTATTAATCTCTTTAATTGCCCTTAATATCCAAATCCTAAATTCAGAGTATCTATTCTTAAAAGAAAATGAAAGGAAAGTCGCACACGCAAAGTCAATTTCAATAATCCACAGTAATGAAAAAGGGCAGTAATAAGAAAACATAATTTCCAAAGCCCTTCTATTAATGGTTGTCATGCTACACACACACACACACACACACACTGGCCCTTTTAAAGAATCAATTAGGACCTAGGTTTGGTATTTTTAAAAATTATTTTAAGTAAAAGAGTGCTTACAGTAAGGATTCTACCTTAAAAATCTATTTCATATCCAAAATGGTAGGAGTGGAGTGTTCCTATTCACCCTTTTCTAATAAATTAGGAAACACACAAAATTAAAGGCTCACAGGCATCATTCATGTCTTTGTCACTTGCATTTCATAAAAATGCCATTTCCATTAAAATGGCATTACATAAAAAAGAGATTTTAGCTGGGGGTTCTTTTCAGCAGATTAGCCGTCCTAATTACATTTTGCTTGGGCTAATGTTAAAATTAGTTTCTATTCCCAAAGCACACATCAGCTGATAGTAAGAGAAGCACATTGCAACTTTCTAGGCAATGGAAAGAAACCACCTACAATTAAAGATGTGCCTAATTTAATCCACAGCAATTAGTGAGTACAGGCAGGTAAAAACGACTTAATGGTACTCATAACACTTAAATTTTTGATGAAATTCTACACAGAAAAGTACTGTAAATTAAATATGTAAAAGAAGAATATCACAATTGATTTAAATTATACACTGGAAAAGAAAATCTCTTACTGTATAAAATCATCTTCAATTACAAATCAGAAAAGGATGCTTATGATATTATTTACTATTTTATAGACAATTAAGACAAGTGATGGATTGATCTGTTAAAATAATTTAATGAAATCACTTCTTGATATTTATCAGTCATTTTTGAATGTACAATGCCTTAAAGTTCTGTCATGACTTCCAATAACATATATTAAATATTTACAAGGATGACAAAGCAGCCATATTATGATTCAGTTATCTAAATGAATTTTTTGAAGGTGAAGGTTAGACTGAAGATCTTTTTTTTTTTATATAAGATCAAGGATCCATACTAATATTTTATGCATGAAAAAGTACAGTAGTAGTTGATGACCAAGAAATATTGATTAGTTGATGTGAGTAGCATCAATAATGAATAGCTTTCTTCTTGCTCTCACTTTAGAACAGCTGGTCCTAACATTTGAGCTTTCCTAAATAGGATTTTTCTGACCTCAAATAGTAAAAATAAAATTCAACTCAACACCCATTTGCTGCACACCTATTATATCTAAAGCACTGTACAATGTATAGTCTTGTGGAGGGTATGACAGCAAGACAGAGAAGCTGTCCCTTTAACATGCCTCCACCTCAGGGAGTTTGTGATGAATTAGGACAGTTCTTCTCAAACTATGATATGCCTGGGAATCACCCAGGGATCTTGGTCTGGGGTGGAGCCTGGAATTCTGCACTTCTAACAAGCTCCCTGGTGATGCCCATACTGCTGATTAACAGACTACACTGGAGAAGCAAGGGATTTAGAGGCAAACAAAAATAGTAATTAATAAAAAGAATACTAGAAGCTCCATGACGGGCAAAAGGGGAAGAGATTGCTTAACTAGAAAAGAAAGCAGGAGTGGGGAATTTAAAGAGTAATACACAGGATAATTGGTATTCTTATGGATCTTGAGGGCTGAGGACTATTTTGATGAACAGAAGAAACAGAAAAAGGGCAATGGGGAAAAAACTAACAGAAATGTCAAGGCAGAGTGGAAAAAAAAAGTGGCATATTTAGAGAGAATACTAAATAATATGGACAAGCAGAATGTGTAGTTCATGAGGGGAAATAAAATGAGTTTTCATAATTAGCAAAAAATAAATATTATGCTTAGTGTTTTCATTATTTCTGTTAATAATCATACTGTCTATTATTTAGCTGCTACTTATAAAGTGCTTTCATGTTATCTTCACAGTGTTCTTTTCACAACTGTGACATAGATTTATTATTTTGTTGTAACTCATTTATAGATGACAATTCTGAAGGAAATATATTAACTGTCTTCAAACAAGTTTAAATAGTTAGTGCTGGATTCAAACTCCAAAATTAATTTTTGCCCTTACAAAGCACTGTCTCCAGGAACTATTTCTAGAGTAAGAAGAAAACAGCATATTTTAATTAAGAATAACAGTTCACAACTAAATTACTCTTTAACACAGTAGCCAAGTAACAAGAAAACCCTTGTCTTTTTTTCTGACTTAATAAGAATTTACCTAATGTTTCACTGTTAAACATGATATACCTTGTTAGTTCCAGTCAAGTTCCTTACAAGGATAAGAAAATAAAATTCCATTCATGGTTTTCAAAGAATTTTGCTCAGGAGTATGTATTGAATTATAAAAGAACCACTCAGTTAATCAACAAATGACTTCCCAGATACTATCTATAAGTGTAAATTATAGAACACAATTCGGAAAGATAGTCTCCCTTCAATGAGCTGCCATATTAGTCTTGTTGTCATTGTTTACTCCCTAAGTCAGGTCTGACTCTTTAGCCTGCCAGACTCCTCTGTCCATAGTGTTTCCCAAGTAAGAATACTGGAGTGGGTTGTCATTTCCTTCTGTAGGGGATATTCCCTAAATTTAATTAAATTGAAATTTAATAAAAAGTAAATTAAAAATTAAAATGAATATAAATGTTTCTTTAAAAACTCTCCCTAATAGAATCTTAAAAATCAAAGCTATTGTATACAACCCAAGCATTGAATACTCTATTGCTCTGAAAAAACAGATTCTCATTTTCACTTTAAATTGCAAGCACAGTATGATGAATATTAGTCTCGAGGCTAAAGCAAAAAGTTCAGGAAATAATAAAAGGCTGAAAAATGTTACAAATAAATGTATTTAATTACATACAAACATACAAAATCTGTATCTATCTATACCAGTATCTCTATCTATTTATAAATATGTATAAATTATAATTGAATTGGGGTATTAAAGTTTGTATAATATTTGAACATTTTTATATTATTTATTCTTTTTTTCTTCTTAACTTATCCTGACCCTCTTATTATATGCAATTTTGAGATAAAGTACACTAAAACTAGAAAAAATAATATGGAAACAATAGGTTTAACTTTAATGTTGAAATTAAATATATTCAATATTTGACTCTGGTTAAATTTCTTTTTATCTTGAGTTTCTTATTGAAGTGGACATTTTGGGCTTCTTTTTAAGTCTAACACAAGCAGGTATGTCAGAATAAGTATAAAATATAAAATAATTGAAATTTAATATATTTTTAAACATTTGTTTTCACTAGGATAAAATATAGAATGTAAAATAGAAAAAGCAGCAGTTATCCCTTTCCAGTCTGGCTTGTGAGACTCTACAGGAGTCAGTCTGCAATAGTAAGTTCTTCGGTGTAGCATCAGGGTTTTCATGGTGACTTTGGAGTTGCCATATATTACTTGCCAGAGAGATGTCATGGCCAAAGCAGTAAAAGCCCCCTAGACAGTTGCTAATGCACAAAACCTCCAAATGAGGAAACAAGACAGGGAGAGTGACAAAATCTTTCCAGTAGCCTCACAGTTGGTCAAGAAAGAAAAGAAAAAGAAGGGCAAGAAGGCCGAAGCTCCTCTAGAGAGTGCAGGTGAGCCTGGAGGGGACAGTGACACCACCAAAAAAGAAGAAGAACATAAAAGTGGAAATGGTTCTGAGTAGTGGAGACCACTTTAAACACTCTGTCAGCTGGAAGAAGAAATTAAAACCTTACTGAGAAAAAAACAGAAAATGATTTGTCATATCAGCACATTATAAAAAAAATAATATGATGATGAAGACATATAAATATCATGAGCCTGTTTGCTATATCTGCTCCCATATCACTAAAAGTACTTATCCTATTAACTATGCTTTCCCCTTGACATTATAAGGTGCAACTCAGCGAATAAATACCTTGCACCATGCACAGCCTTATATTGTACTGAGATTATTGATGGTGCTTCTAATGTTGACCCTGAAAAGAATCAATAAGCTGATGCTGACAGATTTAAATGCTAAAACCCCCACAGAGGAGTATACCCAATTACCAAGATAATAATTGTCTTCAATTTTAGAAATGAAACACCCTACATATAGGTTACATATGATAATAAAGAGAACAACAGTGAGGAGCTATTTTTAGAAGGAGCTGAACAACTATTCCATGATAGATGGAAGCATTCTGAAGACCTAATGCCTGATATACATTCTTGCTGCTAATATCATGGAATTCTTGTGTTCAGTAAGAAGAGAGCTTATTCAACCGCAACTTAGTAAGATGTTCAGTATTTTTTCTATGATCTATGAAAATTAATTACAGACTATTTAAAATTTAAATTAGTCGTTAGTTTAAAATAATGGGAATTAATTTAATATTCTACTATGATATACAAAGTATAATCATATAGTTGGTACCATGGAAAGACAGTTGAATTTTAATATAAAAAGTAATGCTTGGGTTTATCTTGGACGGGCTAGCTACAATTCTCATTAAGTTTCTAAGGGAGAAAGAGGAATGATTTAGGTGACATCTAAATTTATACCATATAAAATAATTGTGCTCTTCTTAATCACCAGTATAATGGTAAAAGTTTGTCTTAAATTTGTATATGTAGTAAGGTGTGTATGTGTACGTTAAACATGAAAAGCCCAGGTAATGTTAAAAACTGACATGGGTATGTACTGACATTGAAAAGAAATCTAACAGTCACTGAATTCTAAGTGCCAGGTGTTGGTTCTCCTCGAGTTACAGTTTTAATTTTCTGCAGGATTGCCTGGCCCCTGCTCACTTCCCTCATCTCTTCTTGCTTCTCCCCATGTCTCCCAGAGCCCATTCATTCGGCATTCCCTCAATCCCTCTGTGCCTCCTACTTACTCTGTACCATTTGCCTGAAATACAATCTCCTCTTCTCTGTACTTAATCTAAGTCCAACCATCCAATGGATTATAAGGAATTGCTTTTCCCTCTATTTGTTGGTGTGATCTTTCCTGATTAATATTAGTATCCCCACTAGAACATAGATATGCAAGACTACTCCTGTATATATGAGTTCTATGTCTGTTTTCCCTCACTAGTACACACAGCATCTAGTTTGGGCACTGTTAAGCATTACTTCAGTGAATGATCTATTTACAGTTTATCACATTGTTTTTTTTTAATCTCATCACCAAGTAATATCATATTACTTTCCAGGCAGCATGTTATTTTGAACATGGCAAAAATAGCCAAAAGCAGACATTACTAGTTGAGTTTAGACTTCCAAATTTAAAGTAAAATAAGGAAAATAAACTATAATAATGATACATTTCTTCACAGAATTATGGTCAAATAAATTGTAAAACTGTAATATTTGGGTGAACACAGGAGTCCTGTCTTGAATGTCTGTTTTCAGACAACTGTCAAAACACATAAAGAAACAGAACAATAAAATCAAAATCAAATACACTTAAATAGTGTGCTTCTGAATGGGATTGAGTGTCATTTTGAAAAGAGACACTGGAACATGCCTGGGGAATGAAACAAGGGAAGACAGAGGGCAAAAGATCCTGAAATGATAGCTACCACAGAGCACTCCATATCCATGAGTTTACCTAACATCTGGCAGCTTGAATTAAAAAAAGAAACATATTCCCTTTCAAATGTTGAGGTGCTTTCAAACGGAAAATTAACTTTAAGGTTAAATATATATCACAAATGATGCAATCAAAGTACATTTAAATCTACTGAAAGGAAACAAAAACAAGTTTCAATAACACTTTGAAATACTGTAAAAGGAATTGCTATGAAGTAATTTTTAATTATGAACTGAAATTGTGACATTATCCCTCAGTAGGAAATATGTGGTTACCTTCTTTAGGGTGCTTCAAGAATAAGATATGTTGAAAAAGAACAAAAACACACTAACTAGTATATGAAGTTAAATGGTATGCCAGTGGTCAAGCTCTAAAGATTGAGTGCTCTCAATCTCCAAGCATTTCAAAGATGAGAATCTCTATCTCAAGTGCATATTTCATCAAGCCATTATGGACAAGCAGGAAGCATTAAGAGATTGCATCTTTTCCCAAAATAAATTTCTAGTCATATGCCAGAAGTATAATGCATTTTAGATAAATTAACAAAACACCCATGTAACTCAAGATATAGCAACATTTCAACTCTGACAGCTTGATTGGCTTAACAATCATTTTAAAATTGGTCACAGTGTAAATTTTTCAAGCTGCCTATGAAAAAATTTATGAAGATTAACTAAATAACAGCTTTATCATCAACTATTTTTTAAGACATTATTATTTATACAATGTTGTGCCAATCCTACATCCAATCTTACTAAATTCAGTTCTCCATGCCTTTAAGATTGAAAACAGTCCTTTCCCCTACACCATAACTTCCTGGAAAGTGAAAGTGAAGTCACTCAGTCGTGTCCGACTCTTTGTGACCCCGTGGACTGTAGGCAACCAGGCTCCTGCATCCATGGGCTTCTCCAGGCAAGAATACTGGAATGGGTTGTCAGTTCCTTCTCCAGGGGATCTTCCCGAACCAGGGATCGAACCCAGGTCTCCTGCATTGCAGGCAGATGCAGGCAGATGCTATAACCTCTGAGCCACCTGGGAAGCCCTAACTTCCTGGTGAAACTGTTAAATAGACATAAGCAGATTGGGCAAAGAGCACTATTAGATTAATGCCTCTTTTATACAAGACAAAATGATTTCCACTGACTAAGGGTGTACACTCTGTCAAATTACTTGTGCTCTTGAATTTTCATACAGCTCATTTAATTCTCACATCAACCACATGAAGGGAATAATCATTATCATCCACACTTTAAGTATATAGAAATTGAGGATTAGGCAGGTCCAGCGAATTTCTCAGTCTAACTAGTAAATAAATACTAAGCACAATGAGTATAGAGTCTATTTGCTTCCAAAGTTCATATATCTTCACAAAAAAATTCCTGCTACATTTTGACTAAAGTAAAAAGCTTATTGAAACAACCCAATAAAGATGTATACAGCATAGCAATTCCGTATCACTCCATACCAATTCCTGTCCCACCACCTTTAAGTAACAAATGCAAACAGTGCACTCTATGCCCCCATGTCTTTTTTATTAAGATATTTTTATTAAAGTACAGCTGACTCATTGGAAAAGACCTTGATGCTAGGAAAGATTGAAGGCAAAAGGAGAAGAAGGCGGCAGAGGATGAGATAGTTGTCTCACAGACTCAATGGACATGAACTTGGGCAAACTCCAGGAGATAGAGAGGAACAAGGAGGCTTGGCGTGCTGCAGTCCATGGGGTTGCAAAGAGTTGGACACGACTTAGCGAATTAACAAAAAACAGGCAAATAGCTGATTTACAATGTAATATTAGATTCAGGTATACAACATATTGGGCATCCCTGGCAGCTCAGCTGGTAAAGAATCCACCTGCAATGTGTGAGACCTGGGTTCGATCCCCTGGATTGGGAAGATCCCCTGGAGATGGGAAAGGCTACCCACTCCAGTATTCTGGCCTGGAGAATTCCATGCACTGTATAGTCCATGGGGTCGAAAGAGTCAGACAAAACTGAGTGACTTTCACTTTCGGACAACATAATATTTGATATTTTTATAAATTACACTTCATTTAAAGTTATTATAAAATATTTATGTTTGCTGTGCTATACATTATATCCTTGTATCTTACTTATTTTATACCTAGTAGTTTGTAACTTAATTACCAGCCCCTATCTTTTCACTCCCTCCACCTCTCTCTGAACTGGTAACCAGGAGTTTGTTCTTTGTATCTATGATTCGGTTTTTGATATGCTACAGTCATTTGTTTTATTTTTTAGATTACCCATATAAGTGAATATATATTTCACTTATATTTTTATTGCTCTGTTTGACTTACCTCACTAAGTATAAATCTCTCCAGGTATACCCATGCTGTTGCAAATGGCAAAATTTCATTCCTTTTTATTGCTGGGTAATCTTCCATTATAATATATATATATATATATATATATATATATATAAAATCCCCCAGCTTATTTATCCATTCCTATGTTTCTGAACATTTAGGTTGTATCTAGGTCTTGGCACATTGCAACAAACTGTGGAAAATTCTTCAAGAGATGGGAATACCAGAACACCTTACCTGACTCCTGAGAAATTTGTATGTAGGTCAAGAAACAACAGTTAGAACTGGACATGGAAAAATAGACTGGTTGCAAATTGAGAAAGGAGTATGTCAAGGCTGTATATTGTCACCCTGCATATTTAACTTATATGCAGAGTACATCATGAGAAACGTTGGGCTGGATGAAGCACAAGCTTGAATCAAGTTTGCTGGGAGAAATAAGATAACCTCAGATAGGCAGATGACACCACCCTTACGGCAGAAAGCAAAAAAGAACTAAAGAGCCTCTTGATGAAAGTGAAAGAAGAGAGTGAAGAAGTTGGCTTAAAACTCAACATTCAGAAAACTAAGATCATGGCATCTGGTCCCATCACTTCGTGGCAAATAGATGGGGAAACAGTGAAAATAGTGTCAGACTTTATTTTTCTGGGCTCCAAAATCACTGTAGATGGTGATTGTAGCCATGAAATTAAAAGATGCTCCCTCCTTGGAAGAAAAGTTATGACCAACCTAGACAGCATATTAAAAAGCAGGGACATTATTTTTTTAACAAAGGTCCATCTAGTCAAAGCTATGGTATTCCAGTAGTCATGCACAGATGTGAGAGTTGGACTATAAAGAAAACCGAACGCCGAAGAATTGATGCTTTTGAGCTGTGGTGTTGGAAAAGACTCTTGAGAGTCCCTTGGACTGCAGGGAGATCCAACCAGTCCATCCTAATGGAAATCAGTCCTGAATATTCAACGAAAGGACTGATACTGAAGCTGAAAATACAATAATTTGGTCACCTGATGCAAAGAACTGACTCACTGGAAAAGATCCTGATGCTGGGAAAGATTGAAGACAGGAGAATAAGGGGTCAACAGAGGATGAGATGGTTGGATAGCCTCACCGACTTGGACAAGTTTTGTGATTTGGAGATGGACAGGGAAGCCTGGTGTGCTGCAGTCCATGGGGTCGCAAAGAACCGGACATGACTGAGCGACTGAACTGAATTGAATTGAACGTCTTGGGTAGTGTAAATAGTGTTGCTATGAATGTTGGGGTGCGTGTATCTTTTCTAATTAGTGTTTTCATTTTCTTCAAATATATATGCAGGAGCGGATTTGCTAGATCATATAGTAGATCTACTTTTAAATTTTGAGGAAACTCCATAGTGTTCTCCATAGTCGCTCTACTGATCTACATTCCCACTAACAGTGCATGAGGGTCTCTTTTCTCCTCATCATATCAACATTTATTATTTGTTGTCTTTTTAACAAGAGTCATTCTGAGAGATGTAAGGTGATATCTCACTGTGGTTTCAATTTGCATTTCACTGATGTATAGTTATGACATTTTGTTGTTGTTTAGTCACTTGATTGTGTCTGACTCTTTGCAATCCTATGGACTGCAGCTCCCCACGCAGCATCTTTTAACGCTCTGTCTTCTTTGAAAAAATGTCTATTGAGGTTTTCTGCCAATTTTTTAATCAAGTTCTTTGTTTGTTTATATTGAATTGCATGATCTCTATATATTTTTTAGATAGTAACCCTTTATCAGATATATCATATGCAAATATATTCTCTCACTCATAGTTTATCTTTTCATTGTGTTGGTTTCTTTTGTTATGCAAAAGCTGTTGCTGATTTTTGCTTTTATTTTTGCCTTTTTCTCCCTTGTAAGAGGTGGGAGATTCAAAAATTTAATTGCTCAGACTTATATAAAAGAGTATATGACTTATGTTTTCTTCAAGACATTTTATGGTTTCCAGTTTTACATTTGACCTTTAATCCATTTTGAGTTTACTTTTGTATGTCGTGTGAGAAAATGTTCTAATTTTTTTCTTTTATTTGTTACTTCCAGTTTCCCCAACACTACTTATTGAAGAGATTGTCTTTTCCTCATTTTTATTTTTGCCTATTTTGTCATAGATTAATTGACTATATTTGCACAGATTTATTTCCAGGCTCTCTGTACTGTTCCTTATTTAGGTGTCTGCTTTTGTTCCACAATCCTTATGTTTTATTATAGCTTCATAGTATAGCCTAAAGTTAAGGAGCATAATACCTCTAGCTTTATTCTTTTTTCTCCCAACTGCTTTGCCTATTCAGGGTCTTCTGTGGTTTGACACAGATTTTAGGATTACATGATCTAGTTCTGAGAAACTTGTGGTATTTTAGTAGGGATTACATTAAAACTGTAAGGTTGAATAAAGAGTCCCTCTGCATCTTGTAAATAACAAAGTAAGTAGACAAACAATAAGGACCTGTTTTATAGCACAGGGAACTACATTTAATAGCTTGTACTAACCTAAAATGGAAAAGAATGAAAAAGAATATATATATGTATGTGTGTATATATATATGTATATATGCATACAAAATGAAGCAGGGCAAAAGCTAACAGAGTTTTCCCAAGAGAATGCACTGGTCAGAGCAAACACGTGCTTCCAACAACACAAGAGACAACTCTACACATGGACATCACCAGATGGTCAACAGCAAAATCAGACTGATTCTATTCTTTGCACCCAAAGATGGAAAAGCTCTATATAGTCAGCAAAAACAAGACCAGGAGCTGACTGTGGCTCAGATCATGAACTCCTTATTGCCAAATTCAGACTGAAATTGAAGAAAGTAAGGAAAACCACTAGACCATTCAGGTATGACCTAAATCAAATCCTTTATGACTATACAGTGGAAGTGAGAAATAAATTTAAGGGATTAGATCTGATAGACAGAGTGCCTGAAGAACTATGGACCGAGGTTCATGACATTGTAGAGGAGTCAGGGATCAAGATCATGCCCAAGAAAAAGAAAGGCAAAATGATTGCCTGAGGAGGCCTTACAAATAACTTAGAAAAGAAGAGAAGCTAAAGACAAGGGAGAAAGGAAAGATATACCCATCTGAATGCAGACTTCCAAAGAATAGCAAGGAGAGATAAGAAAGCCTTCCTCAATGATCCAAAGTGATCAATGCAAAGAAATAGAGGGAAACAATAGAATGAGAAAGATCTCTTCAAGAAAATTAGAGATACCAAGGGAACATTTCATGCAAAGATGGGCACAATAAAGGACAGAAAGTGTATGGACCTAACAGAAGCAAAAGATATTAAGAAGAGGTGGCAAGAATACACAGAAGAACTATTCAAAAAAAGATCTTCATGACCCAGATAACCACGATGGTGTGATCACTCACCTAGAGTCAGACATCCTGGAATGCAAAGTCAAGTGGGCCTTAGGAAGCATGACTATGAACAAAGCCAGTGGAGGTGATGGAATTCCAGCTGAGCTATTTCAAATCCTAAAAGATGATGCTGTGAATGTGCTGCACTCAATATGCCAGCAGTTTGGAAAACTCAGCAGTCACCACAGCACTGGAAAAGATCAGTTTTCATTCCAATCCCAAAGAAAGGTAATGCCAAAGAATGCTCAAACCACTGCACAATTGCACTCATCTCACACACTAGCAAAGGAACGCTCAAAATTCTCCAAGCCAGGCTTCAACTGTACATGAACTGTGAACTTCCAGATATTCAAGTTGGATTTAGAGAAGGCAGAGAAACCAGAGATCAAATTGCCAACATCTGTTGGATCATCGAAAAAGCAAGAAAGTTCCAGAAAAACATCTACTTCTACTTCTGTTTTTTGTTGTTTTTTTTTAATCTCTTCTCCTTCTGGTACCCTGTAAATGCAAATGTTGGTGTGCTTGATGTTGTACTGAAGTTCCTTAAATTGTTCTCATTTTTTAATCCTTATTTTTCTTTTTGCTGTTCCAATTGGGTGATTTCTAGTATTCTATCTTCCATATTGTTTATGTATTTTTCTGTATCTCTTAAACTACTTTTACTTTCTTCTAGTGTACTTGTTCATTTCAGTTATTGTATACTTCAGCTCTGGTTCTTTTTTATATTTTCTAGTTGCTTATTAAAATTCTCACTGAATTTATCTATTATTTTCCACAGTTCAGTTAACATTCTTATTAGTATTGCTTTCAACTCTTTATCAGGTAAACTATTTATCTGTTTCATTGGGGTTTATCTTTAGTTCTTTTGTGTCAAACACAAAAATATTTCTCTGTCTTCTCATTTTGACTTTCATTATCTGTAGGACATTAGGAGAAACAGCAACCTAATTTCCCAGCATTGAAAGCAAATTGTTGTATGAGAGCTTTTCTATGCAATCTGTGCATGCCAGCAGTTTTGCGGGAGAATTAGATCTTAAGTAACATGGGTTGTGTCTTCCTTAGGGGGCTGCTGTGTCTACCTTGTTGGGAGGTATGGATGGAGTTGAAGGGACTAGAGCCAGAACCAGGTACAAAAAAGAAAAGTCTGGTTTTCTTACAGCCCTATGGTCATTCCTATTGGTTTTCAAACCAGCTAAGAGGGCTCATCTCCCCATGTCCATGTGGGACCCCAGAATTGTGATGTCTAATATCTAGCTCAAACCCATTGCTCTTCAGGAAGGATCCCCAAGCCTGTGATAGCCCTCTCCTCTTCTCTGTCCTCTACAAGGGATGTGGGTCCCAACCAGACTGCTTCTCTTCCCTTCCTACAAGACTCCATGTGGGTCTTTACAGAATTGTTTTTGAAGAGTTCTGCTGGTCACCAGGTTGATTTCAGCAAGAGTCACTTTATACATAGTTATAGTTTTGATGTTTTTCAGGAGGGGATGTGAGTCCTCAGAGTCCTCCTACTCTGCCATCTTGATCTCTCCTCCTCCCAAGATTTTCTTAAACCTCAGAAATAGGATGATATGTCACCTTAAGAATTTGCATCTGATTCTAAAGTGTGTAAAACCACTCCATTTAGAAATATAGAATGTTTTCACAGCAATTAAGTGTCTATACTTAGTCCAAAACTTTATATTCTTTAATAATATTATAAAGTCAACTTTATGATTCTGGATCATTTGTGTAAAATGGTAAAATATTTTTAACTGTTTTAAAACTTGTTTTATTATTATGAACAAGATTTTTTATTTCAATTTTTTAATATTTCATAATGGTAAAAAAAAATAGGTTTGATATATCAATATTTTCCCTTGAATCTATTTACTCTACTCATTTATGTGTTTTAACCAATTATTAATTTTCCAAATCTCTGATTGAATCATTGGCAAATAATAATCCTTTCTCTTATTTTTCACTGTTAAAACATATTTTGTTTGTTTGTGTGGTGATTGTATTAACAACAACCTAAAAAACAAATACCCATAAATATTTTGATAGTTTAACTTCATATCTTAGACCTCCTCATTTTGAAAGGCAACTTCAGGAAGGCATATTCCTTAAAGAGCTGTTATACCTGATCACTAAGAAAGAGCAATGAAAAGTGTGTTCCAAGAACTGGCATCATTCAGTTCAGTTCAGTCGCTCAGTGGTGTCCAACTCTTAGTGACCCCATGAACCGCAGCACGCCAGGCATCCCTGTCCATCACCATCTCCCGGAGTCCACCCAAACCCATGTCCATTGTGTCAGTGATGCCAATCAGCCATCACATCCTCTGTCGTCCCCTTGTCCTCCTGCCCTCAATTTTTCCCAGCATCAGTCTTTTCAAATGAGTCAGCTCTCTGCATCAGATGGCCAAAGTATTGGAGTTTCAGCTTCAATATCAGTCCTTCCAATGAACACCCAGGACTAATCTCCTTTAGGATGGACTGGTTGGATCTTCTTGCAGTTCAAGGGACTCTCAAGAGTCTTCTCCAACACCACAGTTCAAAAGAATCAATTCTTTGGCACTCAGCTTTCTTTACAGTCCAACTCTCTCATCCATACCTGACTACTGGAAAAACCATAGCCTTGATTAGTCAGACCTTTGTTGACAAAGTAATGTCTCTGCTTTTTAATATGCTGTCTAGGTTGGTCATAACTTTCCTTCCAAGGAGTAACCATCTTTTAATTTCATGGCTGCAGTTGCCATTCGCAGTGATTTTGGAGCCCAGAAAATTAGTCAGCCACTGTTTCCACTGTTTCCCCATCTATTTGCCATGAAGTGATGGAACCAGATGCCATGATCTTAATTTTCTGAATGTTGAGTTTTAAGCCAACTTTTTCACTCTCCTCTTTCACTTTCATCAAAAGGTTCTTTAGTTCTTCTTCACTTTTTGCCATAAGGGTGGCCAAAAACTAGTTAGCAATCCAAAGTCTCAGATCCCATCCCAGATTACTAAATCAGAATCTTGGGGGCTGGGCTCAGGAATCTGACTTTTACCAAACTAATACTTGAGAGGAGCACTTCAGTAAAACATATATGATCTATCCTCTTTATTCATGAATTTTGTATTTGTTAATTCAGTTACTCTTTAAAATTTATTTGTATCCTATTGTGTCTTTGTTGTCATTCAAATATAAGTGCATGCACAGAGTGGCAAAAATTTATACCATCCTACATGCATCTCCATTCCTACTCCCAGCTAAGACTGAACAAAGAGTCCCTCTGCATTTTCAGCTCCCATAATATAAACATGTGTCCTTTCTGTGGTCTATTTAGTGCTACACACTTTGCATTTCTGTGCTTCTTGTTTTGTTTTCCCTTCTATAATGCCCCCCATGTGTAGTACTAAAGTGTTGTCTGGTATTCCTAAGTACAAGAAGCTGTGATATGGCTTATAAGAAAATGCATCTGTTAGAAATAAGTCATGAGTTACAGTACTGTTGGCCATGAGTTCAATGTTAATGAATCAACAATATGTATCACATAAGATAGGTTTAAGCAGAAACACACATAAGGTTATATACTGATCGATTAAGGAAAATCTGACCAGAGGTTCCTAGGAACTTAACCTTGTATTTTTCCAGGCAATGATTTATTATTGGCTAATTCAGTGTTCTAGTTAACTTTATAAAACATAACAGCCATAAGTAATGAGAATTGACTGTATATAAGAATAAAACATTGGCACAGTGGTAAAGAATCTGCCTGCCAATGCAGGGGATGCAAAAGACATGAGTTTGATCCCTGGGACAGAAAGATGCCCTGGAGGAGGAAATGGCAACCCACTCCAGTATTCTTGACTAGAACATCCTATAGACAGAGGAGCCAGGTAGGCTACAATCTGTGGGGTCGCAAAGAGTTGGACACAACTGAGTGACTGAGCACATGGAACACACAGACTGTATATAAGTACTATCTATATCAGAAATACAAAAGGAAAGAAATATATATACACATATAAAATAAGAAAACTAATGTCAACAGGAGGAAAACTAAATCAATAAAGATATATTCATGATATATATATTCATTTTGAATATATTGATATATATTCAAAAGTATATGCAAAAGATATATTTGTTTTTAATATATTGATATATATTCAAAAGTAATGCAGCTGTGAAAATTAACAACATGAATTAGTATGTATAACATGATGCATTAATATATTAATTATGCTAATTAAGACTATGATATGAAGGACAAAGTAATACAATGCTGAATTTTAAAAGTTTCAAGAGTAAATTCAACATTGGATCATAAAATTCAAAAGCATGCAAGACTAAACAATATAATGTTTAAGGACACAAACACATGTGTCAAATCATGAAGGTTAAAAGCAAAGACATCACAAATGCTATTGCAGGATTGAGTCTCTGCAGAACTAGGGGAAGACAGAAAGATATGATAAAAGAGAAACATTTACATAGAAAAAAGGTGAATAATGAGTACAAAGGTATTATAAAGAATCAAGAATTTTGGTAAATCTAGCTGTATATAACAGAGACTTTAAAAGCAATGGCAATGTTATACTTATTAAATATGATTGTTAGCTTTTACAAATATTTTTCTGTAATGACTTACTACTTGATACACTTAAAACTGCGATATAAAAATTTTTAAATATTTTGTTTGGAATACAAATATAAGAATTAGTAACTTGAGGTGAAATGCTGACTTGTGAGTAGTTTACTGAAAGTTTATAACAAATATAGATTAACATCATTAAAGAGTAATAAAATATCTATCCTGAAAGTTAAAGTTTACAAAGCTCTTCTACCTATACTGTTTCATTTAACACACTCTCTGGCATTGCAATTTATATACAAAAGAGAAATCTGTAATAGGCTAAAATTTAAAAAAGTACAAAAAGGTCGGACTTCAGAATTGAAATGTACTAGTCTTTAAATTGTATAGCTGCAATTATAATCTTATCTGCATATATGTCTATAATGGTTTACAAAACACTTTGACGTATACCTTTTAAAATATGACCTAATAATATAAAATTCACATAGTGTGAACACTGGTTATGACAAAACCAAAAATATTATATGCAAATTGATCATGTGAAATGTTGAAAAAAATCCCAAGTTCATCCTTTCCCCATCAAATGACTAGAGCCTTCTCATAATGAAGCCACCACTGCTCCCACTCTAACACTTTCTCTTTTTAAATATTTTTAAATCATCAAAGATTTCATTAACTATGGAACTTCAATCCAGTGAAGAGCACTTTGAGTGATCTTAACAACTGATCAATTACTCAGAGTGAACTTTCAACTCTAAGTGTCTTATATGTGGCATAAATCTAAGATCAGCTTTTAAAATCAAAGTGGCTATCAACTTGATCAAATAATTAGGGCACAATTCTCTAGCCCATCATTAATCAGAATGCAAATATTCAATACAATGCTTTGAAGACATTCAACATGACCAGACCACTGCACTTGAATAACATTAAGGCAAATTTTAATTTCTGCATGAATTAAAATCAGCAAAATACAAAGTAAAGAGTTGTACAATATTTTTTATTCCTTCTTTTTCTAGGAGGTTGTCTGTGGACACTTGAATTTACTGCACTAAATAATACTGTTCTAAGTAAAAGCCTCAGTAAATTGCTGAAAACACTGGAACATAAAATGAAACTCAGTCGATTTACTGAAAATATTTTTTTTTCCTTCACTTAACATGGTTATACAATGTGTCAATTATCTAGTCATTTAGAATTTTCAGGAAGAAAGAAACAACGTGCTCTATAGAGAATCAGTTGGCTTTCATAATACTCAGAGAATATTTGCATAATAACACCGCTACAGCTGCAAGGTTAAATCCATTAATTTATTGGGAACAGAACAGACTGTTCTGGTTGGCTGTTGCAAAAATTGCTTTTTGCACTTGTCTTTTCCACCATCAAGTATTTGCTGGGCGCACACAATTACTGCAGCAAAGCCTATGTTGCCAAGCGAGGAACCTTATTTAACATGGAAAGTGGCGAACACTTCACTTTCTGAAAATGAAAAAAATTAATCTTGAAAAGCTTCCTAATTAACATTTTCTCCTTCACTAGTTGTTTCATAGGATAAAGTAGAGGATGGCAATTCAGATGAAGGTTAACTAGATGAACCCATTTCTGCAGCAGCTCTCAAGTGCAAATGTCATCCCTAAACAATCTCTCTTCATAACTAGAAATAATCTCAAATCTTCCTTAGGTATTTTTCTCCTAAATGGTAAATTTCAAAATAGAACACTTATTTCCAAAAGTCACTAAATGAACAAACCATCTCTTGAAATTCATATTATATAGTTAAGAGCTGCTATGTAATAAATGTAAAGGAAATTCACAGAGTTTTTATGAGTTCTGAGCAAAAATCATTAAAACAAGAAAGGAGCATACTATAACTTAAATCATATCTTAAAAATGAACTGCATTCAGCCAAGTATCATATAACCTGTAATATATTAATAACTAAGTTTTCCTGCCAAGGACTCAGGACTACTAAATCACAGGAACAAAATTAATGGGAACACTCACAATTGTTTTTAATTTGATAATTTATAAAGTGTTACTATGCTAAAAAGGAATGGAGTCATTTATAAACATAAATAATAACATACATTTATGTATTATATTTGGGTCGTGGAATAAATTCTGGGGTGAGCAAGTCAGACAAAATAGTATAGACAAAGAAAGTAAGTGAAAGGAGAGAAGAAGTAAAAAGGAAGAGGAAAGTAAAATGTGAAAAATAAATCCTTGTTCTTCATCAGCCCAAACACTTTCCTTTTCCTATTCTCCTATGTCTCAGCTCAGCTCAGTTCAGTTCAGTTCAGTTGCTCAGTCGTGTATAACTCTTAGCGTACCCATGAACTGCAGCACTCCAGGCATCCCTGTCCATCACCAACTCCCAGAGTTCACCCAAGTCCATGTCAGTTGAATCGGTGATGCCATCCAATCATCTCATCCACTGTCATCCCCATTTCCTCCTGCCCTCAATCTTTCCCAGAATCAGGGTCTTTTCAAATGAGTCAGCTCTTCACATCTGGTGGCCGAAGTATTGGAATGTCAGCTTCAACATCGGTCCCTCCAATGAATACTCAGGACTGATTTCCTTTAGGATGGACTGGTTGGATCTCCTTGCAGTCCAAGGGACTCTCAAGAGTCTTCTCCAACACCACAGTTCAAAAGCATCAATTCTTTGCCGCTCAGCTTTCTTTATAGTCCAACTCTCACATCCATACATGACTACTGGAAAAACCATAGCCTTGACTAGACGGACGTTTGTTGGCCAAGTAATGTTTCTGTTTTTTAATATGCTATCTAGGTTGGTCATAACTTTCCTTCCAAGGAGTAACCGTCTTTTAATTTCATGGCTGTAATCACCATCTGCAATGATTTTGGAGCCCAGAAAAATTAATTCAGTCACTGCTTCCACTGTTTCCTCATCTATTTGCCATGAAGTGATGGGACTGGATGCCATGATCTTAGTTTTCTGAATGTTGAGCCTTAAGTCAACTTTTTCAACTCTCCTCCTTCACTTTCATCAAGAGGCTTTTTAGTTCTTCCTCACTTTCTGACATAAGGGTGGTGTCATCTGCATATCTAAGGTTATTGATATTTCTCCCATCAATCTTGATTCCAGCTTGTGCATCCTTCAGCCCAGCATTTCTCATGATGTACTCTGCATATAAATTAAATAAGCAGAGTGACAATATACAGCCTTGACGTACTCCTTTTCCTATTTGCAACCAGTCTGTTGTTCCATGTCCAGTTCTAACTGTTGCTTCCTGACCTGCATACAGGTTTCTCAAGAGGCAGGTCAACATATCTCAGTAGAACAGCAAATATGTTGCTTTCTGGGAAGTCATTGAGTTTTTCCACAAAAAGCAAATAACACAGTAGTATGTTGGAAATCCTTTAAAAGCAGAAAAACCATAAAATGTATTGGGGAGAGTGGAAGGGTGATTGGGTAAAAGTGAGATATTTTCCCTTGAAACAACGACACTCATGATTACATTATTTGTACATTTTTAGTACCTACAGTGCAAGCATTTTTGTGCCTTGTTTTGGAATACCATCTCTGTGCCTTTTTAACTTGCCAATTTTCTATTATTCCTTCAAGACCCAAGTCAAATGTATTCCCATCTATGAAGATAACCCAGATTGCCACAATCTAAATTAAATCTTTCTTCTTCCAAATTCCTATAATATTTTCATTATCAAACTGAATTTTTATTACAGTTAAATTATGAGTTTCTTGAAGGAAGATGATGGCATTTACATAGTAGCCCCAAAAGTTTGATCAATTCCTTACATAAAATGGGCATGTAAAACATATCCGGTGATCTATGTTGAAATTCCTCCAGCAGAAAGTATTTTATTGGACTAATTTTCATATATCAAAATGTTTCCTTTTTTTTTTTTTCATTAAAAAAATAAAAATCCACATATCATTAGTTTAGACTGATCATCCTTTAAGGTGGCTCCAGTAGCTCAGTGGTAAATAATGCACCTGCAATGCAGGAGACGCAGAGATGTGGGTTCAATCCCTGGGTCAAGAAGGTCCCCTGGAGGAGGAAATGGCAACCCACTCAGTATTCTTGCCTGGGAAATCCCATGGATAGAGGAGCCTGTCCATGGGGTAGCAAAAGAGTTGGGCATAATTGAGTTACTAAACGATCAATACAGTAACCAGAGGGATTTTGTGAAAGCACATGGCAGAGAGTGTCACTACTCTGCTAAAAGGCTCACAATGTTTTTCCATTTCTCTCAAGGTAAAACTTAAGGTCTTTAAAATGAAATACAAGTCCCATGACCTCCCTGACTTAATTCGTGTCCCACGCTCATCCTTTTTCACTCTCTTCCCACCCCATCTTTTGAATCACAGTGTCCTCCTCACTGGTTGATAGCAGTAATGGATGGCATCACCGACTCAATGGACATGAGTTTGAGCAAACTCCGGGAGTTGGTGATGGACAGGGAGGCCTGGTGTGCTGCAGTCCATGGGGTCACAGAGTCGGACACGACTGAGCAACTGAGCTGTCCTCCTCACTAGACTTTTCTTACCACAGGGCCCTTGCACTTGCTGCTTTCACACCTGGAACGCTCTTCTCTTAGATCACCATAAGGCTTACTCCTTGGCCTCCTTTAGGTCTTTACTCAATAGTCACTTCAGTTAAACATTTCTAACCTATCTTACATAAAATTATGCTCACTACTTTATTTTTCTCATTAGCAAGTTTATCTCACTGTCCTATACAAATAAACATACCATCATCATCACCATGATTTATACTCACTTATCTTTTTTTCTGATTTATTCATTGTTTTATTCCTAAAGAATAGATAGAATCTAATCCATAGTAGGCCTTCAATAAACACACTGAATATTGATTGGATCACTAAAGGTTTCTACACATTTTTGACAAGGTAAGTGCCTGGTTGATAAATAGATTCTTGTTTTTGCATTTTCAGTCCTATTACACTTTTAAACTTTTATGGAAATATCTATATTCCAAGCTTTTAAGTTACAGAAGCAAAGTTTAGCTCTTCTACAATGTGGGAAAGAAGAAAAGTAAATATCAAAATGTACTGTGTTGAGGAAGTAGATTCCCAAAAAGACAGAGAATATTGGAATAACAGTGATCTGTTGGATTATTTTAATCAATAGGAAGGTTTAGAATATCCTTAGATTAAAATTTAGGTAATGTATATGCACATATCGGATAGGGAAACACTATTCACAATAGTCAAGAGGTAGAAGCAATCTAAATGCTCAATGAAAGATGAACAGATAAAGAAAATATAATATATACACACTGAAATATTATTAAGAATCTAAAAAAGAAAGAAACCCTATCACATGATGCAGCATGAATGTACCTTGAGGACTTCAAGATAAGAGATACAGGCTAGTTACAAAATGACAAATACCATATAGCACCACTTATATGGTAGTAAAACCCAGAAATATAAAGGAGAATGGTGGTTTCCAAGGACTAGGGAGAGGAAGAAATGGGAGGTTTTTCAACGGACACAGAGCTTCAGCCTTGCAAGATGAAGAAAACTGAAAGATCTGCTGCACAACACTGTAAATATGTTTAACACTCGTGTACACTTAAAAATCATGAAGATGGTTGGTTCTAGATTATGTGATTTGATCACAATTAGAACACTTTTTGAGAAAAAAAAAAAAAGAAATGAACAGCTATAGATCTGCAGTGGCACATGGATCACATTTTTATCCACATATGCATATTTGTGTTTTCAAAGGCTTCTTTCACATTTGTTTATTTAAAGAAAGCAGATATTACACCATATAAAGTCATTTAATGACAACTGGAAGCCATGAATTTTAAACCACTCTTCAAGGGCAATTATCTATAAAGCAATGGACTTTCTTAAAAATGGATAATAAATTTTATGTCAAAATTTAGCTATGTTTAAATCAGGGAAGACATTGTAGTTGCTTTCAATATAATAATTCAATTACTGTAAGTATTTAATATTTAATATTAACTTTTGGTGCTTGCAAATAGCTGAGAAATAATTTGGGTTCATCCTCCTATCATTGGCAATTGCAGTACATTTACAAGGACTGCATGCTGCTGCTACTGCTCCTAAGTCACTTCAGTTGCGTCTGATAGACATATATTAATTACAATGTAATAATCTCAAAAATATACAAGCAACTCCTGAAGCTCAATTCCAGAAAAATAAATGACCCAATCAAAAAATGGGCCAAAGAACTAAACAGACATTTCTCCAAAGAAGACATACAGATGGCTAACAAACACACGAAAAGATGCTCAACATCACTCATTATTAGAGAAATGCAAATCAAAACCACAATGAGATACCATTACACGCCAGTCAGGATGGCTGCTATCCAAAAGTCTACAAGCAATAAATGCTGGAGATGGTGTGGAGAAAAGGGAACCCTCTTACACTGTTGGTGGGAATGCAAACTAGTACAGCCACTCTGGAAAACAGTGTGGAGATTTCTTAAAAAACTGGAAATAGAACTGCCATATGACCCAGCAATACCACTACTGGGCATACACACCGAGGAAACCAGATCTGAAAGAGACACGTGCACCCCAATGTTCATTGCAGCACTGTTTATAATAGCCAGGACATGGAAGCAGCCTAGATGCCCATCCGCAGATGAATGGATAAGGAAGCTGTGGTACATATACACCATGGAATATTACTCAGCCGTTAAAAAGAATTCATTTGAATCAGTTCTAATGAGATGGACGAAACTGGAGCCCATTATACAGAGTGAAGTAAGCCAAAAAGATAAAGAACATTACAGCATACTAACACATATATACGGAATTTAGAAAGATGGTAACGATAACCCTATATGCAAAACAGAAAAAGAAACACAGAAGTACAGAACAGACTTTTGAACTCCGTGGGAGAAGGTGAGGGTGGGATGTTTCAAAAGAACAGCATGTATATTATCTATGGTGAATCAGATCACTAGCCCAGGTGGGATGCATGAGACGAGTGCTCGGGCCTGGTGCACTGGGAGGACCCAGAGGAGTCGGGTGGAGAGGGAGGTGGGAGGGGGGATCAGGATGGGGAATACGTGTAACTCAATGGCTGATTCCTGTCAATGTATGACAAAACCCACTGAAATGTTGTGAAGTAATTAGCCTCCAACTAATAAAATAAAATTAAAAAAAAAAATGTTAATAATCAAAATCTATTTTTGACTTAAAATAAACATCTAGTACCCACGAGTTGTCCTGCTGTTCTGGGTTAACTGTGGGTGTACTAGCATGCTAGTGGGTGTACAGTCATGTCTGACTCTTTGTTTCCTCCTCTAGGGGATCTTCTTTGGGACCCCATGTCACAAAAGTCTCCTCTGTCCATGGGATTTTCCAGGCAAGAATACTGGAGTGGGTGGCCATTTCCTCCTCCAGGGGATCTTCCCGACCCAGGGATAAAACCTAAGTCTCCTTTGTCACCTGCATTGCAGGTAGGTTCTTTACCCACTGAGCCACTGAGGGTTAACTGTATATAAATACAAATAAGCATATGAGCATTATATCAATACATTTTCCTCTATCTAGACACATTATACATGGTACCATTTCCACCCTAAAGACACATTGAAGTTCTAATTCCCAATACCTGTGAATACTACCTCATTTGGAAACAAGGTATTTATACATGTAATAAAGAAAAATTGAAGTCATACTGGATAAGGGGGGACTGTAAATCCAATAACCGATGACCACAACAATCTTGCTGTGGTATTTGTCATGGCGTCTCTAGGGAAACAACACAACACATGAATATGTGCATTTGCCAGGGGGCAAAATTTGCCTAACGGAGCATGGGCATTGGTGATTCACAAATCTGGATTAAATTTTTGCTCTATGGGTTACTTTCAGTGTGACTCTGAGTAAGTTACTTACCCTCTCTTCCATCAGTTTTCTCTGGTAAAATGGCAATAATTGTGTTGTGAAGATTGAGTGAAATAGAATGTAATGACCAGAGCCTGTCACAGGATGAGCTCAGCATATAATAAAAGGAATAACAACTGACGTAGGATGTTGGTTACACACGTTACACTCACATATGCCAATAACTTTACTTAATTTTCTGTTTTTCCTTTATGTTAAATATATTGAAACCAGTTCCGAGGAAAAGAAGAATAAAATAAGGCCAAATACCTAAACCATATCCTATATATTTTAAATAATAAAAATTATTTAATACAAAATAAATATGGTTGCAAACACCAACACTTGTGCATTCAATGACCAGTTTTATTCACTATACATTTAGGTGTTGTATTATTTATGATAAAACTGAACTATGTCCTTGGATCTTTATTAAATAATAACTTACATGTCTATAGATTAGTTTTCCTTTGATAGCAGAGCTACTTGCCATTAATTATAGTACTTATATAACCTTGAAAATATAATAGTTTATAGATCACAGAGGTTGCAATTCATCATTTTAGGATGATACATGGAAAACTAAGTTTAATTTTAGACATCACAGATTTGAAAAGTCAAGGACGAATCCAGGTATGCCCATAGAAATACATGTAGAACAGTGAATTGTCTAACAAGCAAAAGACAATTAGAGCAAAATTGTTGTGAGATGTAGGTTTAGCTTTCAGACACACAGCTTAAAGGGCACAAGAGGGATGGTTCCCATCACATATGCAAAGGTTTGGCAGATGGGAAAGTATGTCAATTTATTCTGTTTTGCTTGAAAACCAATATTGGGGTCTTCACGACAAAATTATATGAAGGCATATTTTGAATCAATATATGACAAATAGCATTATAACAATTTGAACTATCCCCAAATAGAATGAGCTGCCTCAAAACAGTAGAGATATTTCTGTAAAGGTTGTCTCAGCATCTGCCAAGGATACTGTATTATTGAGCTAGGGAAACTTATGAGTCTCATGATTTCAAAATGTTTTAGACAGGAACTTTTAAAGCTAATTTGTTACTTTATCATAATAAAGAATGAAATTTCATTATTTTCAATAGCATGGATGTTCTTGGAGGGTATTATGCTAAGTGAGATATGTCAGGCAGAGAAAAACAAATACTTTATGATATCACTTATACATTAAATATAGAAAATGAAACAAACCAGGCAATATACTAAAAAAGAAACAGACACATATATAGAGACCAAATTTCAAGGTTACTGTAAGGAGAGGGGAAAGAAGAAGAGTAATATAGAGGTATGGAGTGAAGAGGTATAAAATATTATGCATAAAATTAAAAAATAAAATAAAATATTATGCATAAAATCATCCACAAGGGTATATTTTATAAAAATACAGCCAATATTTTATAACTATAAGTGGAGAATAACCTTAAAAATTTTGAATCACCATATTGTATACCTCTAATTGATGTCATATTGTACACCAAGTATACCTCAATAAAAAAAAAAAAAAACTGGCTTTCCTGATTCAAAAAGTTAAATCTCAAACGATGTCCTAAAACATAAAAAGTTGATCAGTGTTGTGAGGCATTGAGAAAAAAAATTATAAGTACCCACCTAGCAACAATGTTGTACACCTGAAAATAATAAATCAAATATAAAGAAAAAAAAATGTACCCACCTAGCAGAATGGCTAACATTAAAATTTCTAACAATACCAAGTGTTTATAAGAAGTGCTGTCACTAGAATTATTGTATATTGTTGCTGAGTATGTAAACTGGGACATCATTTTGTAACTGTTGCTGGTGTCTATTAAAACTGAAAATATGCATATCATATCATCTAGAAATTATATGATAGCTATATATCTTTGCTATTCATACAAATATTCACTAACCAAAATGTTTACAAATATTCAGAACAATTATATTCATAGAAACAATAAAATGTCTGTCAACAAGATAAATAAATTGATATATTCTTTTATTGGAATAATATATAGATGAAAACAAATAGACTACTGAGCCAGCAGAAATATGGGACGAATCTCAGAAACATTCTTGGGCTCCAAAATCCCTGCAGATGGTGACTGCAGCCACTAAATTAAAGTATGCTTGCTCCTTGGAAGAAAAGCTATGACAAACCTAGACAGCATATTAAAAAGCAGAAACGTCACTTTGCTGACAAAGGTCCATATAGTCAAAGCTATGGTTTTTTCAGTATGCATGTATGGATGTGAGAGTTGGACCATAAAGAAGGCTGAATGCAAAAGAATTGATGCTTTTGAACTGTGGTGTTGTAGAAGACTCTTGAGAGTTCCTTGGACTGCAAGGAGATCCAACCAGTCCATCCTAAAGGATATCAGTCATGAATATTCACTGGAAGGACTGATGCTGAAGCTGAAGCTCCAACACTTTGGCCATCTGATGCGAACAACTGACTCATTGGAGAAGACCCTGATGCTGGAAAAGATTGAAAGTAGGAAGAGGAGGGGATGACAGGATGAGATGGTTGGATAAAATCATTGACTCTATGGACATGAGTTTGAGCAAGCGCTAGATGGTGAAGGAAAGGGAAGCCTGGCAAGCTGTAATCCACAGGGTCGCAAAGAGTCAGACATGACTGAGCAACTGAACAACACAGAAACATAATTTTGAATGAAAAAAGTCAGACAGAAATAATACATTTGATTCCATTTTTATAATGTTCAACACATTATAGAAATCTAATCTATGGTGTTAGAAATCAGGATTTCTAAGAAGAAGAAGGATTTCTGGAGTAATGATATACTCTACTTTCTGATGGGTGGAGAATTCATGGTGCAATTTTTACTCTGATGATAAATCACTGAGTTTAATACTTTCAATAGGTATACTTTATATATATATATAAAGGTCAAAATTCAATAAAATACTTAATTTTTTTTAAGAAAAGTTAATTTGCTCTCTGTAAAATCAGAAGAATGTATGTGGAGATCCAGATAATAATACTTATACTTTCTCATCAATTCCCAAGAGAATTTAGCAAAGACATTTAAATTCTTTACACAGTGTTGCTTAAAGAAATACAGAATATTAGAACCTTACATAGTCATAGAAATTATCTGCCCCAAGTCCAGGTGTGAGAGCTAAGAGAAAAGATACAGGAAAGAAATTGAGGCCTGAAAGGTTTTTTTCCCTAAAATCAATCAATAGCTAGATACAAAACCAGGCACAGAATGTAGGCACTTGATTCCAGGTTTAATGAGTTCCTTCTACCTTGGAAATTTAGGATTGTCTTTTTATAACAGCACTTTTGTTCCTTTTTTCTTACCTTTGGCAGCAAATCTATACTTAACTCTCACAATAATTTCAAAGAAAATCTTTTTTTGTTTAATTTTTGGATCAACCAGTTTTAATTTCCTCTTTTTTCCCAAGTCTGCTGAGAAGTACTGCATAAATGTTTAAGGGATGGATACAATTTCCACAAGACTGAGCTAAGAGTCTACCTTGAAATGAAAAATGGTACTGATATTTAGAAAATGAAAAATAGCAAGTTAGCTTTGTGGCTCAGCAACCGAATGTTCCACTATGGCACAAGTTGCTCGCTGTGCTATAAATTTTTCCATCTTAAGCTCTAAAAGACAGAATGAAGACCTGGGGGACTTTGCTGGTTCCAGTGATCTATCAAGTAACTTCAGGAGCTGAAAAATTTGCATCATTTGGCATCTATAATGCCAGATACATTCAACTCAGTGAGATAGTAAATCAATATCCCCTTAAATTATGAGACAAAGCATCAAGACCAGGAGCAAAGCACCTGCAGACAGAACAGCACCAAACAGAATTATCATCCTACCCAAATATCAGAAACTGAACATTTAGGCATTTAAACTGTCCTCTGTGACAACATGTGGAAAACATGCAAAGCACAGGTAAGTATACACATTTAAAAACACACAGCATTTAACTGATGACACCCAAAAATGGCACTCTATTTTAATACAATGTCTAATATTAAAATATTTATGATTACAGAAATTAAAATGACTCACTTAAAAATCATCCATTGTTTATTGGTATGAAACTCTGTGCTTCTAAACACTCCATAAAAAATTCTTAAAGTCCACGATTGATAAAGTGTTAGAGTCAATGGGAGACTATTTGCTTAACGACAATCTGTCTATATTATGTACAAAATGTCAAGTGGCTATAAGAATAAGTAATAAAAGTCTATGGATTTTTTGATAATGAAATATTTTATAAATACAAACAAGAAGTGCCACTGTAATAATCACTTAAACTTATATCTTACACAAACTCTAAAATTTAATTATGTTGCTATTTTTGATGCTATTTATATATATATTTAATTAATCTATTTTTTATTGAAGGATAATTGCATTACAGAATTTTGTTGTTTTCTGTCAAACCTCAACATGAATCAGCCATAGGCCTTAATATATTTTCTAAGCAATGTCTTGCTTGTGACATGTCAGAGGGGTTGGCTGAATTGCCAGTGGCCAAGAAGTACAGTGAATATGGTAGCAATGTCTATGTTTTCACTGTTATTTTCATGACTGGATGAATATTGCCTTCCAAATACATATAACTATTTAAATCCATTTCATTTTATTTGTTCTTTACCCATTGTTCGAAAAGAGTTGAGATAACTTCAGTGGGAAAATATGGTTTTCTCCAATGATGCACTACTCGGTTTAGAAAGACATTTCAGTTTTACTTTTTCAAATTAAATTTATATTATCTGTTTTTCAAGGGCACCTGAATGTGTTTTTTAAACAATATCAATTTACATAAAATTATACTTTGCAAGCAATTGTTGTAATGTTTTCTAATACTAAAATTCACTATAGAAAAGGACTGTATAAAGCACTATGACTTTACATTAAAACTTCTCTTGCAGCACCATGTGAGTGTAATCCATGTAGAACACACGGCTGTCAGTATATAATAAATACAGAGCCACTCAGAGATCACTAATACTGTGCTATGAGCTACTTCACGGGTTACCACTTACTTCTTGACTCCTATGAATGGCCCAGCTCTAGTAGGGCAGATCATACTCACCAGGGCCTTATTTGGTGGCCATAAATAAACACCACAGCACATATTTCAAATGTAATAATAATGATGTACTCAAATTAAATTTTCCAGGAAGGGAATTTCTGCACATTTATCATAAAATTAGGATTTTTCTGATTTTTTTTCCCTGCAGACCAGCTCATCATATTAAAAATTTTCATTTATCTATTCCCAACTTTTTGCTCAACAAGATTGCTTTTATTAACTCCAGTCAAGTTATCTTATCACTCTTTTGGGGCAAATATTCCTTTGCTACTCAATAGGCCTCAGGACATAATCACACTTCTGCAAAATAATTGCTATTGTTAATAACCATGAGTCAGCTAGAAAAGGTTGAAGGTGTTTTAAGCTTTCTGACTAATAAGGGAAGTAAATTGTTATAAAGTTATTCAGAGTTTTTCCTATGAGGGTTCATAAAGGAAAAACTATAATTTTGATGATATCCTTTTAACTTTTTAAATAATATATATAGAAGCAAGTTTCATACTCCTTATGCACTTCATTTTCAGTTGAAATAATAAGACCAAGGACTTCAGCAAAAGTATTTCTAAAAGAATGTAGATTTATCTGAGATAAACCTTAAAATAGTATCAATCATTAAATAATAATCACAACTGATAGCATATTTGTTGTTGTTTTTGTTCAGTCATTAAGCTGTATCTGACTCTGTAACCCCATGGACTGTAGCCCGCCAGGTTCCTCTGTCCATAGGATTCCCCAGGCAAGAATATTGGAGTGGGTTGCCATTTCCTTCTCCAGGGGACTCTTTCCAACCCAGGGATCTAACTTATGTCTCCAGCTTGGCAGGTGGATTCTTAAAACACTGAGCCACCTGCAAAGCTCCATAGCACATAATGAGTGTTTATAATATATAATGTTCTAATGCTAGAAACTTTAGATAAGTTAACTTCTTTAATTTTCAAAATAACTCTGCATTTTTGTTTTAATTTTATCCCCATAGTAGAGAAGAGAATACAGAGGTTTCCTCAGAGATTGAGAATAGTCTACATCACCCTAATCACTGTCTTCATTACTTGTCAACTTGGCAGAGAAGAAATGCAAAAACCACCAAGAAGCATCAGGGTTACTTGAAGGAAATTCAGATGTCAGACATATATAGATATAGATATATACATAAAACAATATATGTCCATATTGGGTTGGCCAAGAGATGGTTCTCTTTATTTATTTTTGCAACATCTTATAATTTATACTGTCTAGCTGGGATTCACCCTGGTTCTTGTCTAGCTGGGATTCATCCTGGTTCTAAGTCACTACAGTAAAGAGCTACTAACTAGAAAAAGTTCTGCCACTCAAGTGTGTCAATTAAGAAAAAAAGTTTAAATCGTTTCTCCAAAGAAGACATACAGTTGGCCAACAGGCAATTGCAAAGGTACTCAACATCACTAATTATTAGGGAAATGCAAATCAAAACCAACAATGAGATATTACCTCACACCTATCAGAATGTCTATTGTCAAAAAAAAAAAAAAAAAACAAGAAATAACAAGTTGGCAAGGATGTGTAGAAAAGGAAAAACCCAAGCACTGCTGGTAGGAAAGTAAACTGGTGCAACCACTATGGAAACAGTAGGGAGATTCCTCTAAAAGCTAAAAATAGAACTAATATATGATCTAGCAATTCTACTCCTGAGTATTTATACAAAGAAAACAAAAATACTCATTCAAAAAAGTAAATAAATAAACACACCTATGTTCATTGCAGCATTATTTCCAATGGCCAAGATGCGGAAGCAGTACAAGTGTGCATCGATAGTAGTAGTACTGTTAGTCACCCAGTCATGTCTGACTCTGCGACTCCACAGACTCTAGCCCACCAGGCTCCTCTTTCCACTGGATTCTCCAGGCATGAATACTGGAGTGGGTTGCCATTCCCTTCTCCAGAGGATCTTCCCGATCCAGGGATCAAACCCAAGTGTCCTGCATTGCAGGCAGATTCTTTACTGTCTGAGCTACAGGGAAATCAACAGATACATGGATAAGTAGATACATGGATAAAGAAAGGTGTGGTATATCCCTGGGTTGGAAAGACAACCTAGAGGGGTATATACATACAAATGAATATTACTCAGCTATAAAAATAGTGAAATTTTGCCATTTATGACAACACAGATTAACCTAGAGGTATTAGGCTAGGAGAAAGATAAATACTCTATGACTGCACTTATATGTGGAATCTAAAAAAACAAAACAAATGAAGAGATAACAAACAGGAACAGAGTCATATATAAAAAAATAAAAAAATAAAAAAAAGAAACCCAGGTAGTTGCCAGAGGGAAGGGAGATAGGGGGAGTAGGGAAATAGGTGAGGGAGGGTGAACAAGGCCCCGTGTCCTTATCTTCTGAAGTAAAATGCTAACTCAAGAGTTAATGATTGGGAAATATGAAGATACAGAAACAAAGAATAGCTGTTAGACTAGGGAACTGGTAAAAATTTTGACTATAATTCTCCCACATAGCAGAATCATCAAACTCCCAGTTCTCTGAAAGATATAGATAAAGATCTAACAAACATTCCTAAGTTGTTTCTACAGGAAGCAGAAGACCCCCTCCAGATGAGAACTGCTGACCACAAGAACACAGACCTAAACTGACTGAAACTAGAAAACTGGTGATGCTTGAAACTTCAACTTTATCCCAACCAGTACAAGAATTGTCCATGAGCTGATCACGCCCTGTTCCTTAAACACTATAAAACTCCTCACTATCCCCTCCAGGGTGGGTTACATAGTCTGGAGGGTATTAGACCACCTTGGCCCCCTTTGCCTGCCAAAGCAATAAAAGCCACTCTTTTTTACTTCACCAAAAACTCTCTCCATGTTTCTATTTGGCCCAGTGAACAGAGGCTGAGTTTTGGCAACAAGAGGTATAATACAAGCTTGCAGTTGCAAAATAAATGAGTCACTGGTATGAGATGCAGGGTATAGAGAATAGAGTCAATAATTATATATTTTTGTGTGGTGACAGATGGTAACTAGAATTATTCTAGTGGTCATTTTGAAGTGTATAGAAATATTGAATCACTATGTTGTACACTAGGAAAAAACAAACAAACTCATATGAGATCACATTTGTGGTTACCAGAGGAGGTGGGGGGAGGAAAAATTGGATGAAGGCAGTCAAAAGGTACAAAATGCCAGTTATAATGAAAATAAGTAGTAGGGATGCAGTGTACAATATGATAAATTAATGGACATTGCTGAATGTTACATATAAAAATTGTTGAGAGTAAATACCAAGAGTTCTCACAAGGAAAAACATTTTTTTGCTATTTCTTTAAATCTGTATCTATAAGAAATGATGAATTTTCACTAAACACTATGGTAATCATATCATAATGTACGTAAGTCAAATTATTATGCTATCTGCCTTAAACTTATATAGTGATGTTCATCAATTATATCTCAAAAAAACTAGACAAAATAATTGAAACTACTTTGTGATTTTATTAACATAGACTAGAATTTAAAGAAAATAGTAATTACTAAAAATAGAAAAAAATTAAATCAGCACCAATAATCCAGAAGAATCAATAAACCATGTATCCTTTAAATATTTCTCCTTTAATATTCATTATAAAAACAATCTATTCACAAAAGCTAGCCAATTATGAGTTAAGTTATAAAATTTTCTAATAATTGAATATAATAATCTATATTATTGAGAAAAAATCAAGCAAATAGACTCTGGGTTTGACATTAAAGACTTTGAATATATACCCATCCTGAACAGATGTCATCTGAGGAAATAACTATGGACAAGGATAAGACTTTCCCCAGAAAATAGTTATAGGTAAGTTTCAATTAAAAAATGAGCAATTTGGGCACAAAATTTCATAATAAAGTTGAAGCTTCTCATTTGGACGGTACTGGTGGAGAGGTCTGACAGAAGTGGTCCACTGGAGAAGGGAATGGCAAGCCACTTCAGTATGATTGCCTTGAGAACCCCATGAACAGTATGAAAAGGCAAAAAGATAGGATATAGAGAGAGGAACTCCCTAGGTAGGTAGGTGCCCAATATGCTACTGGAGATCAGTGGAGAAATAACTCCAGAAAGAATGAAGGGATGGAGCCAAAGCAAAACAATACCCAGTTGTGGATGGGACTGCTGATAGAAGCATGGTCCAATGCTGTAAAGAGCAATATTGCATAGGACATTGGAATCTTAGGTCCATGAATCAAGGCAAATTGGAAGTCGTCAAACAGGAGATGACAAGAGTGAATGTCGACATTCTAGGAATCAGAGAACTAAAATGGACTGGAATGGGTGAATTTAACTCAGATGACCATAATATCTACTACTGTGGGCAGGAATCCCTTAGAAGAAATGGAGTAGCCATCATGGTCAACAAAAGAGTTCGAAATGCAGTACTTGGATGCAATCCCAAAAATGACAGAATGATCTCTGATCATTTCCAAGGCAAACCATTCAATATCACGGTAATTCAAGCCTATGCCCCAACCAGTAAAGCTGAAGAAGCTGAAGTTGAACTGTTCTATGAAGACCTATAAGACCTTTTACAACTAATACTCAAGAAAGATGTCCTTTCATTATCGGGGACTCGAATGCAAAAGTAGAAAGTCAAGAAACACCTGGAGTAACAGGCAAATTTGGCAAATTTGGAGTACAGAATGAAGCAGGGCAAAGGCTAATAGAGTTCTGCAAAGAGAACGCACTGGTCACAGAAAACACCCTCTTCCAACAACACAAGAGACAACTCTACACATGGACATCACCAGATGGTCAACACCAAAATCAGATTGATTATATTCTTTGCAGCCAAAGATAAAGAAGCGCTATACAGTCAGCAAACAAGACTGGGAGTTGACTGTGGCTTGGATCATGAACTCCTTATTGCCAACTTCAGACTAAATTGTTGAAGAAAGTAGGGAAAACTACTAGACCATTCAGGTATGACCTAAATGAAATTCCGTATGACTATACAGTGGAAGTGAGAAATACATTTAAGGGATGAGATCTGATAGACAGAGTGCCTGATGAACTATGGATGGAGGCTCATGGAACGTGAAGTCAAGTGGGCCTTAGAAAGCATCACTATGAACAAAGCTAGTGGAGGTGATGGAATTACAGTTGAGTTATTTCAAATCCTGAAAGATGATGCTGTGAAAGTGCTGCACTCAATATGCCAGCAAATTTGGAAAACTCAGCAGTGGCCACAGGACTGGAAAAGGTCAGTTTTCATTCCAATCCCAAAGAAAGGCAATCCCAAAGGATGCTCAAACTACCACACAATTGAACTCATCTCACAGGCTAGTAAATTAATGCTCAAAATTCTCCAAGCCAGGCTTTAGCAGTATGTGAACCATGAACTTCTAGATGTTCAAGCTGGTTTAAGAAAAGGCAGAGGAACCAGAGATCAAATTGTCAACATCCAGTGGATCATCAAAAAAGCAAGAGAGTTCTAGAGAAACATCTACTTCTGCTTTACAGACTATGCCAAAGCCTTTGACTGTGTGGATCACAATAAACTGTGGGAAATTCTGAAAGAGATGGGCATACCAGACCACCTGACCTGCCTCTTGAGAAACCTATATGCAGGTCAGGAAGCAACAGTTAGAACTGGACATGGAACAACAGCTTGTTTCCAAATAGGAAAAGGGGTACGTCAAGGCTGTATATTGTCACCCTGCTTATTTAACTTCTATGCAGAGTACATCATGAGAAACGCTGAGCTGGAGGAAGCACAAGCTGGAATCAAGATTGCTGGGAGAAATATCAATAACCTCAGATTTGCAGATGACACTACCCTTATGGCAAAAAGTGAAGAGGAACTAAAAAGCCTCTTGATGAAAGTGAAAGAGGAGAGTGAAAAAGTTGGCTTAAGGCTCAACATTCAGAAAACTAAGATCATGGCATCTGGTCCCATCACTTCATGGAAAATAGAATGGGAAACAGTGGAATTAGTGTTAGACTTTATTTTGGGGGGCTCCAAAATCACTGCAGATGGTGACTGCAGCCATGAAATTAAAAGATGCTTACTCCTTGGAAGGAAAATTATGACCAACCTAGATAGCATATTAGAAAGCAGAGACATTACTTTGCCAACAAAGTTCCATCTGGTCAAGGCTATGGTTTTTCCAGTGGTCATGTATGGATGTGAGAGCTGGACTGTGAAGAAAGCTGAGCACCGAAGAATTGATGCTTTTGAACTGTGGTGTTGGAGAAGACTCTTGAGAGTCCCTTGGACTGCAAGGAGATCCAACCAGTTCATCCTAAAGGAGATGAGTCCTGGGTGTTCATTGGAAGGACTGTTGCTGAAGCTGAAACTCCAATACTTTGGCCACCTCATGCGAAGAGTTGACTCATTGGAAAAGACCCTGATTCTGGGAGGTATTGGGGGGCAGGAGGAGAAGGGGTCAACACAGAGGATGAAATGGTTGGATGATATCACGACTCAATGTACATGAGTTTGAGTAAACTCCAGGAGTTGGTGATGGACAGGGAGGCCTGGCGTGCTGCGATTCATGGGGTCACAAAGAGTTGGACATGACTGAGTGACTGAACTGAACTGACTGAATTGAGACTGAGACTCCTATATATGTAAGGGCTACACTTTTCCCTATCAAATAACCATTAATATTGATACATAAATTTTACCTAGAGTGTGTTTCAATATTGATTTTCCTGACAATTGTAAATAATGCTCTCATATTAATAACTCAAAAGAAATTGCAGGTTCAAATATAATATTTCCTTTAAGATAAATTAAATATTTTCAAAAAGGTCTCTAGGTCAATGCCTTTTTATTTAGCATAGAATATTATTGCCCTTGTTCCAAAGCTAATTTTACTTTCTTAGCATTAATTACAAGGAAAAAAATCTGTTTCTCTTATTTACTAAAAAAGTAAAATGTGTTTTTTTTTCCTTAATAGAACTGTGTAGAGGGAAATAAATTTCAGGTTAATTTTTCATGATGAAGGCATAAAATTAAAAAGGTTCAATAATTACCTTTAAAATTATATATGACATTTTTGATTCTTCATTTTTTCACATATCAGAAATGTAGCATATAGTTAAAATAAGAATAAAGATCTTTCCAAAGTAATATTTAAAACCAATCTACAAATTTTTAAGAAATATGATTTTGAACAAGTCATCTTGTAACTTGTTGACAACTTCCTGTATGTCAGTTCAGTTCAGTTGCTCATTCGTGTCTGATTCTTTGTGAGCCCATGGACTGTAGCACGCCAGGCGTCCCTATCCATCACCAACTCCTGGAGTTTATTTTTAATAAATTTATTAATTCGTTTATATTTAATGAATTTGCCAATGTAAAAAAAATTACCAATCATAAAGTATCTTAAAATTCTGTAAGAAAAGTAAAACTTAATACATATATTAACACTGAAAAGTTAAGCTTATTCAGTGAAAATTGTATTCTGCCAGTCAAAAAGGATAGCAAAAAACATTGAGAAATTTGAGGCATTGGACTAATAGTTTAACTAAATTCACAAATGCAATCATTTAAATAAACTTTCTATTAATCTTTTTGGAAATAAGAAAAATGCATTATCCTATTATAAATATCTATTTCAATATAAAGTTAAAAATATTTAGAAAAGTAGCTACATATTACATTTCTAATGGCCCACTGCTTAGGGCACACAGTCTTCTATTTTCTAAAATGAAAATGTTTATTATATTCTATATATTCAGATTCTTAACATTCATTTCAAAATTCTGGCTCAGAGAACATAAACTGAATGAAAACTCTTTCGAGCAGAATCCCAGAAGTAGAGGACACGCTAAACATAGTTGAGAGCAAGTTAAGGAAATCCATAGTGAAACACACAAAGACTACTGACAAAAGGAAGCCCCTGAATGCTTTTCTTTTCTTTTTAGTATATAGAGTAACTTTATATTTTTAACTGAAGTACACTTGATGTGCATGTAAATATACACACATATATATGTGTGTATGTATGTATGTATGTGTGCCAAGTCACTTCAGCTATGTCCGACTCTTTGCAACTCTATGAACTATAGCCCACCAGGCTCCTCTGTCCACAGGATTTTCTAGGCAAGAATACTGGAGTGGATTGACATGCCCTCCTCCAGGAGATCTTCCTGATGCTGGGATCAACCTGAGTCTCTTGAGTCTCTTGCATTGTCAGGCAGGTCCTTTACTGCTAGTGCCACCTGGGAAACCCATACATATATTCACTTTTAACTCTTTTTCAGATTCTTTTCCACTAGAGATTATGATAAAAGTATTGAGTATAGTGACCTGTGCAATACAGTAGGTCCTTGCTGGTTATCTATTTTATACAAGGTTATCAATTTTAAATATAATAGTATATATATATATATATATATTCATCCCAAACTCCTAATTTATCCCTCTCCCTTTTTCCCTTTGGTAACTCTAAGTTTGTTTTCTATGTCTGTGGATCTATTTATATTCTGTATCTAATTTCCTTTGTATCATTTTTTTCAATTCCACATGTAAACAATATAATATTTGTCTAACTTTGGCTTACTTCACTTAGTGTGATAATTGCTAGATCTATCCATATTGCTGCAAACAGCATTGTTTAATTTTTCATGACTCAGTAATATTCCATTGTCTGGAAGCATTCTAAATGTCCATCAGCACATGAATGGATAAAGAAGATGTGGTGTGTATATATCAAATCTATTACAAAGGAAATCACCCTGAACATTCATTAGAAAGACTGGTGCTGAAGCTTCAATACTGTGGCCATCTGATGAGAAGAACAGACCCACTAGAAATGACCACAGTGCTGGGAAAGATTGAGGGCAGGAGGGAAAGCAGGTGTCAGAAGATGAGGTGGTTGGATGGCATCACCGACTCAGTGGAGCTGGTTCCATCCCTGGGTTGGGAAGATCCCCTGGAGAAGGAAAGGGCAACCCACTCCAATATTCTTGCCTGGAGAATTCCATGGACAGAGGAGCCTGGTGGGCTACAGTCCATGGGGTCACAACGGGTTGGACACGACTGAGTGACTAACGCCCACCACCCACCACCACCACCAGGAGACAAGGAAGGACAGAGAAGCCTGGCAAGCTGCCGTTCATGAGCTGCAAAGAGTCGGACATGACTTAGTGACTGAACAATACTATAGTATTGTTGTTCAGTCACTATATATATACATACACACACACACAGAGAATGGCATATTGTTCAACCATAAGGTAGCCCCTGAGTCTTAAAGGGGTCAAGGAAAGTGGGCAGTGTTACAGGAACCTAGTAAGTGTGGGAACTGTTGAAAAGGAGCCACACACAGGAAATGAGGCCTCAGTAGTGAGTTTTCTCTCATCTGTCAAACGCAGCCCCATGGAGGTTAGAGACAAATATCCTGAACTCTCTTTGGTCCCACCCACCAAACTGTTTTGTCTGTGACTCCCTTTGGCTGAATCCAGTAGAGACAGAAGGCTAGTGAGTTTGGATGATGCAGCCCATTGAGATGGACCTTTAAGGGCAGAGTCCAGAGCAGAGAGGAGAATGGTTCTGAAGAGGCAAACTCTGGGAATACAAAAATGAGTGTGATTGGAAGTTAAGAATTGAATGTATACACTACTAAACAGAGATATGAGCAAGTTAAGGAGACCCACAAAGTGGATAACAAATAAGGATCTATTGCATGGCATAAGGAACTAAACTCAACATTCTATAATAATTTAAATGAAAAAAGAGTTTGCAAAAGAATGGATATTTGTATGGGTAAAACTGATTCACTTTGCTGCACACCTGTAATTAACATATCATTGTTAAGGAACTGTCTTCCATTATAAAATAGAAATCTTTTTTAAATTCTAAAAATAAGACTGCTGCTGACCCCATCCTTTAAGAATTCAGTTTTATGAGATCATTTTTTCTTTCAAATAAATATAGTAAAAATATGAGCTAGGTTTGAACTTAAATTGAAAACAAAATTTAGGAACATGCAATATATTCATACTGGAAAATTCAGAAAAAAGTTCTTTGCTTTTTATGTTTAATATAAATTTAACAGCAATCCAACATAATATGTATATAGCTTTGATTTCAAGTTGTAAATCAACTTGTTCTAGCATAAATTGTATTTATTGCCAAAAAATAAAATTACTTATATGGATGCAGAAATGATCTTACTTATACATCTATTTATCCAGGAAATGTCAACTGTAGGGAATTATTGCATCAAAACTCTTGTAGTAATTACCTCAACCTGCTAAAAAAATCCATAACAAAAAACTATCAAGTTGAAAACTGAAAAGTATATCTTCACTAAAATGAATCAAAAGGCAGAGAGAAATTTTTAGCCATTATCCTTTTCTGCCTTCCAGCTTTTTCTTTTTTGTTATTACACCTATTCCTAGGACCTAAAGGATGGATCAAGTCCAATTTTAAATTTAAATACATAATTAAAAGTGTAAAGAAGGATTTCTATTAAAAATCATACTCTTTTCTTACATATATTATTTTTAAAGTGGTCCTTAATATTTCTTAGAAAACAATTTCCTTTGAGGATATGATAAAACTTATAGATACTTTGTCTACAGGAGCGCATGTACAGAGTAAATCTGGCAAGGATCAGACAAGGACAAATTAAGGACATAAAGAAGCAATATATTGGAATTAATCACTACCTTTATCTATAGTTTTTGAGAAATCCATCCAAGTAAGTATATATAGTAAAGTTTAATAGAAAGGGGAAAAGGAGGAGATCTTTGATTATTATAACTTCAACACAAAAGGAAGGCAGAAAAATTAAATATAGTACACTAAGAGATAATAATAGAGTCTTACAATAGTGTGAGAAAGTTGAGCACCAAAGAATTGATGCTTTTGATCTGTGGTGTTGGAGAAGACTCTTGAGAATCCCTTGGACTGCAAGGAGATCCAACCAGTCCATCCTAAAGGAGATCAGTCTTGGGTGTTCATTGAAAGCACTGATGCTGAAGTTAAAACTCCAATACTTTGGCCACCTCATGCGAAGAGTTGACTCATTGGAAAAGACCCTGATGCTGGGAGAGATTGGGGGCAGAAGGAGAAAGGGATGACAGAGGATAAGATGGTTGGATGGCATCACCGACTCGATGGACATGAGTTTGAGTAAACTCCAGGAGTTGGTGATGGACAGGGAGGCCTGGCGTGCTGCGATTCATGGGGTCACAAAGAGTCAGACACGACTGAAAGACTGAACTGATTGACAATAGTGTGATGTTACCTTATAACTGTATTTATAATTTTTTGCTGCTCTTCATACAATACTGCATCAACTCCAAGATACCACCCATTGTAGATTCACCATTTCTTATGTACCAGTGTAAGAATGAAAAATGATTGTCAATGAAACTACGGCACAATGCTTTCTCACCACGTGGAATTTTTATTTTATACTTATTGAAAGAACTATTATTTAGGCATCATTTTATAACACATCAGTTTACTATAAAAAGTTAATCATAAGCTAAATAAAGGTGTAAGTGTGTTCCCCAAATTTCTCACTTTTTGGAGTCCAAATCTCCTGAATCTCTTTTTTGGCTCAAGAATTGTAAACTTTCCTAATTTTCCACACAGTGTTCTTTACCAGCAAAAGCAATGGTGTGTAGCATTACCTAAAAGAGTGCTCCAGTTTTGTCTCCAGCTTTTGCTTCCAAGAGCATGTGCACTCAGTTGCTTCAGTCATGTCTGACTCTTTAGGACCCAACGAGCAGGAGCCCGCCAGGCTCCTCTGTCCATGGGATTCTCCAAGCAAGAACACTGGAGTGGGTTGCCATGCCCTCCTCCAGGATATCTTCCCCACCCAGGGATCAATTCTGTCTCTTAAGTCTCCTGCATTGGCAGGCAGGTTCTTCTTTACTACTAGAGGGACTTGGGAAACCCTTGATTCCAAGTAGGTAACACCAGTTCTGTGAGTTTCAGTTCTGCTGTTTCCCTGTTTGGTGGCACTTACATCTTCTTTCTTTCTCAACTGAATCACATTGGGGTGGAAGTTAAGCAGCTTTCACTCAACATCAGTAGGAAATTCATTACAATAAATTCAACGACCTGCACAGTGTGTACATCAGTCATTCAGTTCAGTTCAGTCACTCAGTTGTATCCAACTCTTTGTAACCCCATGGACTGCAGCATGCCAGGCCTCCCTGTCCATCATCAACTCCCGAAGCTTACTCAAACTTATGTCCATTGAGTTGGTGATGCCATCCAACCATATCATCCTCTGTCATCCCCTTCTCCTCCTGCCTTCAATCTTTCCCAGCATCGGGGTCTTTTCCAATGAGTCAGCTCTTCGCATCAGGTGGCCCAAGTATTGGAGTTTCAGCTTCAGCATCAGTCCTTCCAATGAATATTCAGGACTGATTTCCCTTAAGATGGACTGGTTGGATCTCCTTGCAGTCCAAGGGACTCTCAATAGTCTTCTCCAACACCACAGTTCAAAAGCATCAGTCTTCAGTGCTCAGCTTTTCATTACTGCTTTGAAATTTACATATTCTGAGAGATTTGGTAATTTCTCTTTCCTTAATTTCTGTTTCTCTGTGCATGATGAGCAATCCTTTATGCATAAATGTTAGTAGCAAAATGTAGTAGACCTTCTCTACTTCAGGGTGTTCTTCTTTCCTGGTCCATGTACAGTATTTCATTGCTGCATTATTCATTGTTGCTTTGCAAGAAAATATGAAGTCATAGTTCTTCCTCCAATAATGAATATTTGCTTCCTTGACAAAAGATGTTCATTCAACTATTTTTTAATTAATTGATTTATTTTAATTGAGGCTAATTAGTTTGCAATGTTGTGATGGCTCTTGCCATACATTGACATGAATCAGGCACAAGTACATGTGTGTCCCCTCATCCTGAACCCCCCTCCTACCGCCCTCCCCACCCCATCCCTCTGGGTTGTCCCAGAGCACCGGCTTTGGGTACCCTGCTTCATGCCTCAAACTTGCACTGGTCATCTATTTTACATACAGTAATATACATGTGTCAATGCTATTCTCTCAAAGCATCCCACCCTTACCTTCTCCCACTGAGTCTAAAAGTCCATTCTTTTCATTTGTGTCTCTTTTGCTGTCCTACATATAGGATCATTGTTACTGTCTTTCTAAATTCCATATATATGCATTAATATACAGTATTTCTGTTTCTCTTTCTAACTTACTTCACTCTGTATAATAGGCTCCAGTTTCATCCACCTTTTTAGAACTGACTCAAATGTGTTCCTTTTTATCATTGAGTAATATTCCATTGTGTATATATACCACAACTTCCTGATCCATTCGTCTGCCCATGGACATCTAGGTTGCTTCCATGTCCTAGCTATTTCAGCCTTTCTTTCTACAAAATAGCTTTTCATTTCAATGCCAAATCATAGTGTAATATTTATGAGGACATTTTAAATAACAATTAAACTCAACATTTGGAAGCACCATTAATGCACAATAACTTGGATGAACTTACAAAGTGATGACAACATGAACACTATGACAAGTTTGTACATGCACAAGCAGTAACAACTACATTGCTAGCCTTACCTGGATACTAGTGATTTGAAGACATCATTGATAGTAGGGCATGTTCTGAATTCTGAGATGTAAAGAGGTGTTTTATTTGTACTTCAAAACTGACCAGATACAGTAGTTTAAATCCTCATCATTAAAGGGATACATTCAGCACTTGAACATACAAAGCATATTTTCAACATAATGCAACTCACATCAAATTATCAGAATTATTCTATTTACACCAAAGCTATGTTATACTTTGGGCTCCTTAGTGACTCAGGTGGTAAAGAATCTCCCCGCAATGAAGGAGACCCTGGTTTAATCCCTGTTGGGAAGGTCCCCTGGAGAAGGGAATGGCTACTCTGTCCAGTATTCTTGCCTGGAGAATCCCACAGACAGAGGAAGATGGCAGACTATATTCCATAGGGTCTCAGAGTCAGATACAACTGAGCAACTAACACTTAATACTATGCTATAGTTCATTTTCAAATAAAAGCTACTGAAAGTTTAATCATTTAATTTGAAAAAATATTCAAAGAGATTTACAACTCAATAGTTAACATTCATTGACTCTTTGCTATTTATCAAAGCACTTCATCATTAACATCTTTACCATATAATATTTATAGAACCTTCCTCAGTATCATATGAAAAAAGTATAAGATCATCTTTAACAGGATACCCATTGAGGTGGCACTCCAAAGCAAATACCATGCCTCTCTAACAACAACAAAAGAACTTAAATGCCTATTGTCACTGTTCTAAATATTTACATAGAAATCTAAAAACTTAGTTTTTGTCAGTTATTACTATCTTACAAAGTCTTTAGAGATACCATGAATTCCTTGTCTCGCCAATTTTGGATTTTAAAAAACAGTATGCATGTAGACAAGCAATGTGATACTAATTTTGGTCAAAATAAAGATAGAATTGTAAAATAAGTAATTTACTACAAGGCTCATAAACTGGCCCTGGGACCAATTCAAAAGTGAGTAGGCTCAATCAAAAATATCTGAGTAATAGTAACAATAATGCAACATAGGAACTGCTTCTAAACTTGAGTGTTTTAAAGGGAAACTCTTGTTAGATGCAGAGTTTCACAAGCTTACTAAACTGCCAGTATCGCTTCTCTGTTTTGCCAGATTTTATATATCTTACAGGTTACTGCTCCTTATTTCTCAAGAATAATTACAGCAATTGAGAAAAGAAACCTCTCTTGTCAAGCCAAGTTAGTCCTTTCCTATTCATTACCAAACAACAAGATCCTTAATTAATTTTAGGATGGTCATTGATTTCATTACCATAATCTCTGATTAATCTTGATTAAAAAATCAGGAAATAACAAATAGCTTTGAAAAGTTGAATTTGCTTTATACATTTTCACTTCTGCTCATGATACTTTCTGTGATTGTGATAATATTTATTGGGCATCCATGTCTACTCTGCTAACCTGAGAGAAACTGTGGTGAAGACTAAGATATGCAGTGTTCCACAGTTTATCAAAAGCATGGCAGTGGATAGTGCAAACAAGGATTCGAATACTTTCTCTTCCTCAGCATGCCCAGAGGAATTCAGCCAAGGATATAAATGATACAAACCACATACCTAACACAAAAAGTAAACCATCCCATTATGAAACATTCTGACATACCAGGAGAGGAAGGTTCAGTTCCGTTCAGTCACTCAGTTATGTCCAACTCTTTGAGACCTCATAGACTGCAGCCTGCGAGGCTTCCCTGTCCATCACCAACTCCCAGAGCCTACTCAAACTCATGTCCATCGAGTTGGTGATGCCATCCAACCATCTCATCCTCTGTCATCCCCTTCTCCTCCTGCCTTCAATCTTTCCCAGCGTCAGGGTCTTTTCCAACGAGTCACTTCTTCGCATCAGGTGGTCAAAGTGTTGGAGTTTCAGCTTTAGCATCAGTCCTTCCTGTGAATATTCAGTACTGATTTCCTTTAGGATGGACTAGTTGGATCTCCTTGCTGTTCAACAGACCCTCAAGTATCTTCGCCAACACCATAGTTCAAAAGCATTAACTCTTCAGCGCTCAGCTTTCGTTATAGTCCCACTCTCACATCCATACCTGACTACTGGTAAAACCATAGCTTTGACTAGATGAACCTTTGTTGGTAAAGTAAAGAGGAAGGTTAGTTAAGATAAATCTTGATATAACCTATAGCTGCTTTCTTGGAAATAACTGAGAAAAAATGTTCATGTATATTCAATGAAATTCTCAGACCCACAGAAGCTCAGACTCCTATGAATCCAATGAAATTAGACAGAAGTAGTGAAAAAGAGGAAGAAAACATCACTTTTGTTTACAAACCTTAAAAGTAAATACCTTCTCAACATTAAATTTTAATGTAAAACTTTACTGTTTGACTAACGATGCTAAAGGCCTTCCAATATCTGTTTTCAAATACTTGTCAAACTTTCATTCAACATTTCCCTAAATTTTTATTAATAGTTTGTTCCACTCTACTATGTACACACATATAAACACATATTAATTCAGGAATGAGCTCAGATGCTACTTCCCCAAGGAAATCTAGTGCCACCACTAAGAAAATCAGTTTCTGTGCTGAAAGCAGAGTGCTCTTACCACTTATTGCAATTTACATGTTTTTCTCTCAACTCACAAAGGATAGAAATCCTTGCATTTATGCCACTCCAACTCCTACTCTACTGATTTAAAAAAAAAAAAAAAAGACAAAAATTGAAGATGGGGAACACTGCCCCAAAATGACAAACATAATTAAAACAGGAAAGAATGTGTTTATTTTTGTTACATATAACATTCCATTGGGTGAATGTACAATTACTTATCCATTCTACTGCAGATAAATGCTTGGGTTGTTTTCAAATTAGGGCTATTACAAACAACTGCTGTGAATAATCTTTTATACTACTTTCGGGGATAATATGAATGTTGGAGCTTAAGGTATGTGTATGTTCATATCTAGTAGACATTGGCCAAATTGGTTTTACTAATTTGTATCTCCATTAGCAGTGTTTGAGTGATCTGGTTGCTCCATATACACGTCAAAATTCATTTAATTATCAGTATATAAAATCTAATCATTATGGTGTATGTATAGCTGTATTTAGGGCTTCCTTTGTGGCTCAGACAGTGAAGAATCTTCCTGCAATGCAAGACATCCAGGTTGAATCCCTGGGTCAGAAAAATCCCTTGAAGAAGGGAATGACTATCCACTCCAGAATTCTTGCTTACAGAATTCCATGGACAGAGGAGCCTGGTGGGGTCACAGAGTCAGACACAGTCGAACAAGCAATACTAGTATAGTGGTATTTCAATATGGTTGTATTTGCACTGCCTTGACAACTAATGCAAATGACTACTTTATCATATGCTGCTGGCTATTTGAATATTCTGTTCTATAAACTGCCTGTTCAAGTCTCTGACCCATTTTTCCATGAGGTTTTTATTTTTTAACTTACAAAAATTCTTTCTATTTGCTATATATACATCTTTTGTGGACTATGTGTATTGCAAATATCTTCTTAAATTCTCTGGTTTTCCTTCTCACTCTCTTAATGATGTCTTTTGATTTACAAAGTTTTTGAGTGAAGTCTTTTTTCTTCACTTTATGACTGGTGTTTTTTGTGTCCTCTTTATGAAATCTTTATCAATCACAAAATCAGGAAGATATCCCCCCAGGGCATTGTAGTAGCTATGAAGGCAGATTATAATTAACTGGAAACCCCAGACGTTGCACTCTGAAGTCTAGCACCATATTCAGAGAAGCTACACTTCCCATAGCCTACTTCTAGCTAATGATTGAGTGTGACAGGGGTCCCAAGGCAGGCCTGCCTCTGGTAGTTGGGAGACTGCTCTCATAGATGCGCTTGACTGGAGGACTGAATCCAGGGCTTAACTCACTTAAAGCCACACTGCAGTCTAATACCCTCTCACCCAACTCTCCTTCCTTCTCTCCTTCTTGGAACAGGTCAGACCAGTATTACAGTCATAACTCTTCCCGCCTCCCCTGCCTGCTTTTCCATTTTCCCTCCAAGGTATTTCTATGCACAATTATTTTGTACTTCAATCTTGTTTTAGGGGTTTGCTTCTCAACTGACCCAGATTAACACAGTTATCTTCTAGAATGTTTGCCATTTTACAATTGAAATTTTGATTTGTGTGTGGTGTAACAAAGGAGACACCATTTATTTTTCTTCCATGGATATTCAATTGATCTGGCATTCTTTATGGAAAAAGCTGTCCATTCTCTACTGTTCTTCAGTATTGTCTCTTTCATAAACCAAAGGCTATAAAACTTTGGTCTATACCCACCAAAAGTACCAAAGGTGGGTATTTCTGGACTCACTGTCTACATCAACATGGATGAAAAAATATGACTAAAATAAAAGACTTCACACATAATTTTATTTATAACCCACATAATAATGGAGCAGAAAATCTGGGTTCACTGATACCACATGGACAAATCAAATATCATGAAAAAATAGTTTAAAATCATGTTCTAAATGTTAGCACGATCTCAAAGTAATAAAAAGGTATAGAAACAGGACATAGAACCAAAGGTTATATTAGGTAGAAGAGAGTTGTTTCTTTTTTCCTGAAGAAGTAAATGAATACCAAATACTTTATTAAATTAAATAATCAGTTCTTCCAGTAAGTATGAAATAAATGAATGGAACCAAATGCAGGAAAACTTTTTAAAAGAGACTAATCATGATAAGTTATTTTTATATGGAACTACTTTTGTATGGCAGCATAAAATAATCAGCCAATGACTATATCTGAAATGGAAAACATAACTTCATTTAAGCTTGGTGTGTCAAGGCATTTCTGTTTATTTGTTGTTGTTGTTCAGTTGCTAAGTTGTGTCTGACTCTTTGCAACCCCAGGCCCTGCAACGTGACAGGCTCCTCTATCCTCCATTATCTCAAGGAGTTTGCTCAATTCCATGTCCATTGAGTCAATGATGCCTACCAACCATCTCATCCTCTGCTGCCCCCTTATCCTTCTGCCTTCAGTCTTTCCCAGCATCAGGGATGGTTTTCAGTGAATTAGTTCTTCACATCAAGTGACCAAAATATTGGGGCTTCAGGTTTAGCATCAGTCCTTCTAATAAATATTCAGTGTTGATTTTCTTTAGGATTGACTGGTTTGATCTCCTTGCAGCCTAAGGAACTCTCAAGAGTCTTCTCCAGTACACAATTAAAAAGCATCAATTTTTTGGCATTCAGCATTTTTTATGGTTCCACTCTCACACCCATATATGACTATTGGAAAAACCATAGCTCTGACTATACGGACCTTTGTCGACCAAGTGATGTCTCTGCTTTTCAATACAGTCTAGGTTTGTCATAGCTTTCCTTCCAAAGGGAAAGCATATTTTAATTTCTTGGTGGCAGTATCTTCCCATATTTTAAATTGTTAATTTAATCTATAAATAACCAGGACTCTACTCATACATCCTATAACATGAATTCTTTTCTTCAGCAATAGCTGATTACTATGACCATGAGTACCCATCTGTGGTTATAACCATACTGAAAATGAAACCAATTTTCTCAAAAGAAATTCCAAACTTCACAGCTGACTTTTACTCTTTAAAAAGTCTTTAATGCTTATACATGTGACAAAACAGGTATACAGTGTTTTGCACACTTATATGATCAACTTTTCATGGAACATCTTAAATAATATTGTCTCAAAAACAACATGTATATTATCATGTGTGAAACAAATCACCAGTCCAGGTTGGATGCATGAGACAGGGTGCTCAGGGCTGGTGCACTGGGATGACCCAGAGGGATGGGACGGGGAGGAAGGTGGGAGGGGGTTCAGGATGGGGAACACATGTACACCCGTGGTGGATTCATGCCAATGTATGGCCAAAACCACTACAATATTGTAAAGTAAGTAGCCTCCAATTAAAATAAATAAATTTATACATATATTAAAAAAAAAAACATTACAGGCATTCAAAGTCCCTTACAGCAATTTCAAAGACAAGGATACACACAAGCAGGTTCTTATCAGTAGAAGGTACCTTTGGATTAATGTTAAAGTTCCACCCCCACCAATCCCTGGACCATATTTCTCCCCTATCAGAAGGTTCAGTTCATTACACTGGATGAAGAAAAAAAGTCAAAAAATGTCTTGTATCATCACTGATACTACTGACTGGCCACTTACACTAAAACAGTCAGCTTTATTGTAGATTTATAAATTTCCTTCATCTATTGGTTTAAAATATATCTCAAAGTATCTGAAAATGTGCAAGAAATATTTTCATATATAAGATAGAAATGGATAAAGCCATGCCAAAGAGGAATAAAAGTTGTTAATATTCTATCTAAAGCAATGTCCTATTTATGCCAACAAAGATATAAGAAATAGGCACCCTAGGTCTCATCCTCAGCTCTCAAATGAACTTACTCTGTCACATGAGCTGGGCTAGTTTATACTCCACTCAGTCACGTGTGTATGTGAGTGTATGTGTATGTGTGTCTGAAGGTTTTTGGGGATTTATTTCTCTGCTATTCTTTCCCTCTGTCCCTGTAACCTATTTCCACTAAGAATATAATATACTTAAAACAAAAGACATACATGATATAAGGGTATTAAAAATAAGACAAAAACAATCAGAAACTATATGCCTGTCTGGTATGCATATGCATGCAATTAAAAGGCATATTAAAAGTTATATATATATACCTTTATATACAAGGATGAAGACACAAATATATACATATATATACACATGTATATAATAGATGTATATATATATTTTTGCTATATATATAGAAAATAAGGACTAAAGAAAAGGACAAGTACGCCAACATAGTTACTAAGACCATATATCAAATTAGGCTCTGAACTCTCTGGCAGAAGGGCAACAGAGAAATACAATCACAGGTTTTCATTACTGGACCCAGAGCAATTCATCAAATGATATAAAACACTTTCTCTATCCTTCCCTCTCTCCTTTCTTCTCTCTCTCTCATTTTCAGTCCATACAGACACACATATACACACGTGTGCGTGATCTCTACAGATATAAACATACAAGAGTTAAATATACACATTTTTAACTTTTAACCTATTATATATTTCATACTTATTATTTTCAAAAAGCAAATAAATCTTTGAATAAATTATGTGTGTGAAAGCCTACAAAGCCTGTGGTATCAAAAATGAAAAAAACAGTATGAGTAGAAAATACATAGATTCTGAAAATTCACATTATTTTTAAGTAGAAATGTTCCTTATAGCAGCTTTATCTGCCTAGGAACAAGACAGTACTATACTAGTAATGTGGTTTTTGTGTGTGTTTTTTTTTAATAAAGTAACTTTTATTTTAAGGGGTCTATATGAGGAATCATGAAATACATGTTAGAGTAATTTTTATTTACTCACACATATGAATCTATACATCCACATGGCACCCTTTAACTATTGTGTTAAATGATATTTGATTTTACATGAGAAACACTGGCAAACATTACTTTCACTATGCAGCTATTTTGCTTCCAATGCCCATTTATTTTAGTTTATTGATGACTAGAATGTTTTGGGCTAAGACTTGAAGGAAAATACTATGTAATATTCATCTTTGTGTTATAGTACGAGGTACAAGGTTGGCATGCAACACATTTGATTGAGAAAAGAAAAGAGTAAGTAGTTTATCAAGGAAATCAAGAGACAAAGATTGTCTAAATACCTGTTTCAGTTATAAATGCAGGGTCAATCCTAGAGAGTAGGATTTAGAGTGATATCTCTTTCCCCTTACATAGAGCCATATGCGAGGTTCTCCACGTACACACATTCCATATAAAAATGAAAGATACACTACATGTTTTAAGTTGATAGCAACATCAGCCCTTGGATTTGTCTCACTTAGGCCACTTTTTGTCAACTTTCAAATTAGTTGCCATTTATAACAAAGGTGTCATATAATATTTGAATTTGAGCTTCTCTTAAGAAATCAAATGTCTGGCAATGCTGTACCCAGAGTTGCTCAAGACAACAAAAAGTTACACCCAAATGCTGTGGCTCCCTCCAAACAGAGCCTGGACTTCCCAGTAACCACATCACTCACTCCTCAGTGTCTGAGACTCAATTCGCTTCACCGGTTTATGTTCACTGTGGGGCCACTACAAGCAACTGATTGTGTAAACTCTGCTAGGCACAATCCATTTTCAGTAATGAATCCAAATCTCAATTTTGGTAATTACTAACAGTGAAACCTTGAGCAAGTAATCTATTCTCATGGAGTCTCAATTTCATCACCTATAAAGCTGTGAAAGTAATCCCTTGCCACATCACAGGGTGACTGTGGGAAGGAAATGAAATTATATATGAAAAGGCTTTGTGAACTTCAAAGGCCATGAAAGCCACGTGTATATAAAGTACTATTTTTATTTTATTATTAGTTTTAATAGGTTAAATAGCAATCATCTTTAAACTGTGATATATTCTAAACAAAACTGAAACTTCTTAGATTAATAGGCAAGAAAAGAAACTACAAAGGTTAACAGTGTCTTAGATGTACAATTAAAAACTGATAAAACTTAGAAGCAAGCAGAGAATAGATCATCAGACTTCACATTATTTTTGGTCAATCCACCTGTGCTAAAATAATTTAATCAAATCACTTCATTAAAATAAAAGAGCAGGCAGCATATATAGTATTTTCATTAATTATTCCAAACGTATCTATATAATAAATATTTGTCTTATGCATGAAGTATTAAAAATATAGGGCTTCCCTGATGGTTCAGTGGTAAAGAACCTTCCTTCCAATGCAGGAGATTCAGGTTCAATCCCTGGGTTGGGAAGATTCCCTGGAAAAGAAAATGGAAATCTACTCCAGTATTCTTGCCTGAGAAATTCCATGGATAGAGGAGCCTGGAGGGCTGCAGTCCATGTGGTCACAAAAGAGTTATACATGACTAAGTTACTAACCAAATTAATAATATATCTTAAACACATTTAATTGTAAAATTTCTTAAGGAAAAGTAACTCAGCTTAAAGAAATGCTATAATAAAGAATTACAGAATTTAAATATCACTCTTACCTAAAATTTTATAGTAAAAATTTTTTCTTGTAAATGTATTTTTATATTCCTTATTGCTCTTATTTTTATTTCAAATTCTTCTTGGGATATGAGTGTGTGTGTATTCAGTTTTTAAAATGGGAACCTTCTATTTCTGAATAAATTTTCAAAAAATCACTTCTATTCACAACATATAGGTGCAAATTTCAGTTGTGTGCTTTCCTCCTTTAGAGTTCCATATCTCTTATTAACTTTATCTTGCCTGATGATGATAATGGTTACCCAAGTCTGAATCCTTCATGTGTTGTGCTAAAGATATTTGATATTATCTTTGATATTATATTCATACTATCATAAACAGTATGCAAAAATACTATGCTGTCATATATAAATATATTTCTATACAAAAATAGATTTTCCATTGGTCACTTTTTTCATAACTGAATACATCTCACTGGGGTACCTCATTTACTTAATGGACTTTATTAACGATCAAAATCCATTGCTAGCGTGAACCCTTTAGTTTCATATAACAACAAATCTCTTACTTTTTTTCCTAAGGATCTCTACCAAGTTTTGGCAAGCATGATCATAACTTCAAAATTTTCAGACATAAAAAAGATGTTTTTCATGTTCTCCATAGTTTACTATGATAGATTCTTATTAGGTGTACCATTGAAACATACTGAATGCTAGGATGCAAGTAGCTTACTGTTGTGTTTATCTTTATTAACCATAATAATTACCATTTTGAGTGCCTATCTTGAGCAGACTTACATATCAAGTGACTGAATCCTTGACCTAACCCTATACATATTGTAACATTAGTTTACAACTGAGATAAATGAAACTAAGGAAGGTGAAGTAACTTGATCATTGTCTCACACCCTATAAGTGAATGGCAAAGACAGAATTACAACCCAAGTCTTCTCAGATCCCAAAGCCCCAATGTTTTCCAAGCAACTGCTTTTCAAACTGTTTCCATTGTCTTCAGGAGTGAATAAATTCCCTAAAAAACTGATAACAGTCATAGATCCTTATATAAATAGTGGATATTGAAAAAAATCTCTAAAGATTTATGAGCCCATTTTGAAGGCAGTATAAATTATGTGAGTTGAAATAAAAACCCCTAAAGATGACAGGATTCAATGATTGACATGTGCTTCATTATCATTATTTACAAGTAAGATATACTACAAACTAATGCTTATATTTCTTTCAATTTATTTACTTAATTAAAAATAGGAAGAAGTACTTTTTTAAGAGAAAACCATTTTTATATCCTATTTAATTTCTTCTGCTAGCAAATTCTTATAGTGACAATTTGAAATCTCATTTTGTAAAATAAACCCCCAAATTTTATTGATTTTACTATATTTTGTCTTCAATGCATTTTGTATATTATTCATGAATTAAGAAAAACTAAAGCTTAATTCAAGTATCTTGCATTTTTTAATGTTGCACATAATTTTTTTAATGAAACATGCAAGTGTTTACACAAATGGTAAACTAATGACATTTTTCAGGATTATATATTCAGCACACAAATTCTGAAATTCAAAGCCAAACTACTGACATGTGAGATTGGTCCTGAAGGCTTGTTTCTCCTTTTAAGCCTACACACTCCAGTTTAATCCAGAGTTGGTAACCAAGGGAAAGTATAGATTTTAGAAATAAACATCTATATGATTTATTTTATTTTATTCATTATGTCAAGGACCCATTCATTCTTTATATATGTACATATATACACATGTATATATTATATGTATATACTGTACTTCACCCAAAAAATGATTAATGACTCCAGATTCCTCAGTTCCTCATCTTAACAAGCATGCAGACAATCATGTTGCTAAAATGAAAAGTAGTTACTGAGATTGAATATTAAACTATGTCTGAGCCTTCTTGGAGCCAACAACAGCAAAAGCAGACAATGATGCTGACTTCTTTATAGCTACAACTAGGTTTTCAGCTTGTCAGAATAACTGAAAATATTTCTCATATTTCTGTAACTTTTAACACTACAACATTTTTCATGGTTATTGATAATTCCACACAAAATTATTTCATACATGCAGACAATATTTAATGATATATATAGGTAATGTTCAAAAGTTACTAGAAGTGTCAAAATTAACGCAAAAATGCTGCCACACATTTATTATTTTGGAACTGTTCTAATTGAACAGTGATGGGTTAAATTCACTTCTATTTGGTTTAGAATCCCATTTGACTCCCAGTCAATGCCCCAGACTAAATTATTACACTCTGTGATTTATAAACACATAAATATAATGCATCTGAGTGAAGATAAGCCAACAATAATTAACTGCCTGTTAGTTTTTAGCCATTGTGATGTGGTTAGTGTATAGTAAACACTATACCAGAGTATTTTAGTAGGAAAAAAAAATAGAAGAGAATCGAAAGGCAGTTTCTGCCAAAGATTGACAAGTTACTGGAAAGGTAAGAATGTTTGGTTTACTATGTGCACTGCTAGCAGGAATATAAAATGGTGCAGAAGATATGGAAAATAGTATGGTAGTTCCTCAGAAGATTAAATACATAATTGCCATATAATCCAGCAAATCCACTTCAAAAGAACTGAAAGCAGGGCTCCAACAGATATTTGTATGCCAATCTTTTAGGAGCATTATTCACAATAGCCAAAAGCTAGAAACAACCCAAATGTCCCATCACTGGATAAACAAAGTGTTGCATATATAGATATGGCAGAATATTATTCAGTCATAAAAAGTAACGAAGCTGTGAAACATGTTTATGATATGGCTGAAATTTGAAGGCAATATGCTATGTACAATAAGCCAGACACAAAAGGACAAATAATGCATGATTATACTCAAATGAGGGGCTAGAATAAATTTACACATACAGAAACTAGGATGGTGGTATCAGGAGATGGGGAAGAGGGAATTGAAAGTTACTGCTTAAAAATTTCAGTTATGGGATATGAAAAATTCCTAGATGGATGGTGGCGGTGATGGCACAGAAATGCAAATATATTTAATATCACAGAACAGCACACCCCCAAATAGCTAAAACAACAAATTTTATGTCATATATATTTTTCTATGATTTAAGAAGAAATTAAAAAAGAATACTTGACATACTCTTCTAATGTATTTTTTTGTTTATATTAATTTTAATTCATTATTCACTAGCTTTGAAAGTATCATTTAATTTTTAATGTGTTCCTTTGACCACACCAGAAAGCAAAATGAAAGGCAAAATTCCTACCTTTTATTTTCTACTGCATTTCTATTTCTATTGTATATTTCCCAATCACACAACATTGCTGCGGTTCTCAAACCTGAACTTATTTGAAAAATACAGAGTCTGAGGTCACATAGGGATTACAGAACCAGAATTTTTGAAGAGTCCTACTCAAGAATATTTTTTTTAACTCCCCAGTAATTCTGATCATAAACCTCACTGGGAACCTCTTTACTTTTTCTCCTTGATGTGTGGTCTTAGCTGACTGTTGACAGAAGCTGATTTTTCAGAGCTGTGGAGATACCATAATCTCTCTCATTAAAAAATAAACACATTTAGGAATTGGAAATGTTTCTAAGATTGTGCCCAGAGTAACATAACATGAAAGCATTCACTGTCTTTCATTCACTATCTAGGGTCTTGTGGTTAGCAAAAAGAAATAATATATTCATTCTACACCTAAGGCCCTTATAAGAACACAGCATGATTCCAGAAACTCTAACAATCTCCATTGATCCATAAAATTTGATGGCAAAATCATTATGAATCCATCCTAAACTGTAATTCTCTTCAATATATGCATGAATTATATATTCCAGTCACAGCATATAAAGTTGAAACTCACTTAGGCTGATATTGGAAAACACACTTATTTAATAGATTATGTCCTTACCAGAAAAACATGTCTAAGTTGATCTAAGATCTTCCAATACATTTGTCTTAAAAGCAAGTTTACGTCAAAAGTTCTAAAGTACATAACTATCTTTATAAGGGGAAAATACTACCAATTACATGGGCATAGACTCTGAAGCTTCTTCTCTGAACCCATTTTCACATAAACAGCAAATACATTTTCTTCATACACAACTCTGAGCAAGTCATTCTTATAATCAAAACAACATGAACAAAAGTTTCAATTTTTCTGGCCTTTCGCCTGTTAATACAAAGCTCAAACTCCACTGAGCTAGCATTAAGGTCACTTAGTCTAGCATTAAGCCCACTAGACTACGACCACAAATATTTTAGGGACTGTTTTAGCCACACTGTTTCAGCTGATTTTCACCACAGAGTCAAAATTACAAGACACAAGAGCCTGAAGTGGGCTCTCAGTGTTTCCACATCCAACTCTGGTACCCCGTGGACTATAACCCACCAGGCTCCTCTATCCATGGAGTTTTCAAGGCAAGAATATTGGAGTGGGTTTCCATTTTCTTCTCCAGGGGATCTTCCTGACCCAGGGCTTGGACCCGCATCTCCTGCATTGGCAGGCAGATTCTTTACCACTGCACCACGTGGGAAACCCTTGAAATGCGTTCTATTCTTCAGGTATTCCTTCCTTTGTGTGGCACTCACTTAAATCTAGATTACCCCTGTACTCTTCCTACGTGCTGCCCAACACTGGAGCTCTTTATGAACTTGGCCCTGGAGCTGGAGCTGCTCTCTTTTCAATCAAGGAATGACCAGGGGCTTCTTGCTTTATAATCCAGCCTCTATGAGTGTGGCAGGGTGTGAGAGAAGGCATTCCCATCCTTCCACTAGTTTCCTAATGGCAAAGAAAGTGGTCCCATCAGGATGTCCAGCCCCAACTCTTCAGGTCTCCTGTCATCTCTTTTAGAAATGTAACCTGCCAACACAATCTTTCAAGCAAGCGTAAAAATTTAAACCAGGAAGTATTTTCAACAGAGAATTTATGGGTGCCATTTGTTCCATTATCTTTTTGCAGACGTGTAGTAAGTCTGAGAAACACAAGTATCTCAGTCAATCTTGCTTACAAACAACAGATACAGTTTTAAGAATTCTAGCTGTATCCCATAGAGGACAGAAAAATCATTATACACAGGATCCACTTGGGGGATATTACACAGAGGTCTCCTATTCTAGCAATTAACCTTCCCTAAAGCGGTTCATACTGTTTTTCTTGAGCTGCAGTCATTGTGGACTCATATATGTTTCTTCTTAGACTTACACCTTCCCAACTACATGCTTACATTCACCCAAGGTTATTAAGATCATTTTAAGTGGATCTCTTTGGTTAAAACTAGAACAAATTTGAAACAGAACAAAATAGAACTGTATCATGAACTAATATGATGGTAACCATCAATTTAATACATTTCCATAAACAGAGCTAAATGGAAGTCTCTACTGTCTGTCACAGAATAAAAGATATATAGCATCTTTCCAATCCTGGTCCTGTCTTCTTTCCACGTATTCTTATTAAGTATTCCATTTGCTTTAACTGCTGCTAGATTCAAGTTCTACAGTCATTATGCCTTCTGTGACTTTACTGTTGTAGTTAAATAGCAATTTGATATTATAAGCTTTTGCTGTGAAGCACTTGAAGCTGCTTTTTTATTTTGACTATGCATGACCCTTAATAGTATCTCCAAAGGCAGTCCACAGCAAGGAAACAGAATCATTATACAACAATTTCTAATATTCCAAAGTCAACACTGTGGTCATTTTCTCTTTTCCTTCAAATTATGCCAGTTTCCATGATTATCTTAATTACCTATTTGCTTATTTGTGTGCTCTTCTTCTCTAACAATATCTGCACAGCTGTCCCATTGACACTAGAATATAATCTCTAGGAAAGAGGTCATTTTCAGTCCACAGAGAATTTACTCTGTGGACTGAAAACAGCGTCTGGCATTACAAGAATCTCTGCATAAATGAGGAATGAATGAGCAATATCATTAACACTTTCTCTCCTGAAAAATATATTTTCAAGACAATGAAATGATAGCTGTATTCCGGAGTCACATAGTATACATGTCTTTTTTAATTAAAACCAGCTGATTGCTTTTCTCAAGCAATCCGAAAATGGTTCTTAACCCAGAGAATAGGAGGATGAAACACAAGGAGTCTGTAGTACACGTGGCAGGTGACCCAGACTTTGAGATCCTAGAAGATGAGCTTCATGTGGTGTACGTCAGCGTGCATTTTTTAAGAGCTCCTCCTCGGGTGATTTCTTAGAATTCAGACCCAGAGTCCCAGTTCTCAACAGCTGAATGTCTTCCTCTATACACTGAATTTCTACAGATCTTTAGTGTAAGCAATGCCAAGGCCCTCCTGTGCCTCAGAGACATAAACAAAGTCCGATATATACAAACCCAGAGGCCTGGCCCTGGCATCGGGAAAACTAAAGGTAAGGGGTATGCTGAGAGCCAGACACCCTAGCTAGGTGGCCTCTTTATAGGCTCCGCAAAGGATCTTGCTCTTGAATGGGGTCCTGACCCCTGCTGGCTTGGTTTGGCCACCTGGTCCCCATTCCCAAGTCTAAGTGGGCAAGGGAAGTGAGAAGCCCAGCCTTCAAGTCTCCTCTGGATTAGTGTACTGATCAGGCATATAAAAATAATCTGGGGGGCATTGTCTATTAAGAGATATCATAGATAGCAGGTGATAAGCTCCTCAGGCATATTCTACCAGGCCTCCCTGGGACTACACAGCCTTTGAGGCTTGGAGACGCTATGAATCCCTCCTCTGAGGCAATGCTAAAGAGGAACTAATTCTCCCTTTTCTGTTGAGTACAATGCAGGACACATTTACCTACATGAGGGGCAGATAAGGGCAGGGACTAAGAATGGGGTTTGAAAGCCAAGATTTCAGTATCATCCAGGCGATACTGATGGGGACCCATGATAGAGATGTGCTCCAGGGCCTTGACATTGTGACACTTTTAGACTAAATCAAACTGTATACCAATCTCTTCCTACACTGACACAATTTTAAAGTTACAAGTAACAAGCCAACCTTGAGGACAGCCTACAAAAGGACAGTCTGAGAGGTATGGAGGGACATTAAGTACATATACTTCAGGACTTCTGAAAACCACTTACCTAACATAAGCTCAAGCTGGAAGTGAAATAATGTGAATTTTAACTAGCCTTAAGAATTGTCAAAATTCCAAAGTAAATTGAAGACCTTTTGGAAATAGGTATAGGACTCCTTATCAGAAGGAAAAAAAGAAAAGGCAAAAAGAACAATCTGAAGCCAGTAAAGTGAGAGTGAAAAAAATTGAAATGTTAGTCTCCCATTCATGGCCTACTCTTTGCGACCCCATGGACTGTAGCCCACCAGGCTCCTGTGTCCATAGGATTCTCCAAACAAGAATGCTGAAGTGGCTTGTCATTTCCTTCTCAGGGGATCTTCCTGACCCAGGGATCGAACCAGGGTCTCCCACCTTGTTGGCCAATTCTTTACTATCTGAAATACCATGGAAGCTGAAGCCAGTTAAAAAAAAAGAAAAAAGACAAAAATTGCCAAGTATCTAAATAGTATAGGAAGACATGACTGTATCAAAGCAGAGGGAAAAAACAGATGTTTCCTAATCAGAGCAACCCCCAAATCTCCAAAAGAAGCAAAATGGACAGAGGAGGAAAAACCATGCTTAATGAAGCAAAGGTACTAAAATATATTTTTATCAAGCATGAATAAATTAACCTGCCCCTTCCTAAATATTTATTAGAAAAATCATTCATGTGGAACAAATTCTTTCACTAACATTTCTGAATATTGTGTTAATATGCAAAAGCATATTTTTATAGTTACCTTTAATAAGTCTGTAATTTGATATTCTCACAGTCTCCTTAATTGTTTATGCTGATACTGTTAACAAAGTATTAACAGCTTTTTTAAAAGACTGATCTTCCTTCTGTAATCTCTCCTAGTGCCACAGCCATAATTTGGTTCCTGTCATTTTCTGTGTAGAAATGCCCTTTACCTTCTTCCTTCCTCTTTAACTCCTATCTCTAGCCCCAGACCCTTGTGGCTCAGCTAGTAAAGAATCCACCTGCAATGCAGGAGACCTCGGTTCGATCCCTAGCTTGGGGAGATCCCCTGGAGAAGGGAAAGGCTGCCCACTCCAGTATTCTGGAGAATTCCATGGACTGTGTAGTCAATGGGATTGTAATGAGTCGAACATAACTGAGTACCTTTCACTTCACTTCACTTCCAGCCTCAGATTAGATGCATCACTCTTTTTAGCCTTCCTTGACAACTCCACTCAGAGTTAGGGTCCTTTGTCCCAAAACTTCTTATATGTACTTCTATTGTATTAACAACGAAGCACTATAGTACAAAATTGTTCTTTATTAAATTCTTTCTTCACAACATTAAAAAAAGAAAACATTTCTTATTCTTTTTGTCTCCAGGGCTTATCAAAGTTCTTGATATAAACTGGACATTCATAATTATCTACTGAATGAAGGACAAGCAGAAAGGTCCTAAAATCTTTCCATTGTGATCAAAATCATGCAATAAGCTTACATTGTATATTTTAATAAGCAAAACCAGAGCAAATATTTTTATTTAGATTCTATGTTCATGGCAATAAAAGGCAGCCTGTTGGAAGGTGTGAAATTCAATTATCACATTGTTACTATGATACCATTTGAAAACACAACTTAGTACATTAATATATACTTGACTGATACTTATTTCTTTATCTTAAAGAAATATTAGTACTTTGAATGCTTAGTAATTTTACAAAAACTACTCATTTTGATTGTTTCTGACATACTACTCATAAAAGAATCACCAAGATGAAACATTTATGTGTTCAAAATGTGTATAAAATACTTTGCAACAAGGCCATATATGATCTGAAAAAATAAAAATAGCATTGGCAAAGGAAATCAAACAACACTCAGCTTTATTATTAAATCCTGAAATAAACACACATATAAGATACATACATATGTGCATCATATTTTCTATAAATCAAAACTGAGATCAAAGTGAGTAGTTTTGTATTCTTAACATATAATGATATGCTAAACATATCATTATATATTTTAATATATATAATATATTTTATATATTATATAAATATTTTATATTTTAAATATACAATATATAAATATAAATAATATATATTTATATATAATATATTAAAATAAATAAAATATATAATATATTTAACATAATTTATATATAATGATATGTTAAGCATACCATTATATATTTTAAACATATAATGATATTGTGAACACTTCCTCTGTCATAAACTAACCTCATGAGGGCTTCCCAGGGGGCACTAGTGGCAAGGAATCTGCCTGCCAATGCAAGAGATGCAGGAGACTTGATTTCAATTCTTGGATCAGGAACATCCCCTGGAGGAGGAAATGGCAACCCACTCCAGTATTCTTGCCTGGAAAATTTCATGGACAGTGGAGCCTGGCAGGCTACAGACCATGGGGTCACAAAGAGCTGGATATGACTAAGCACACATATGAACTAATGTCATAAAATATTAAAATTTTTAAGTTCCCTGTGTGGCTATGGGGCTTCCCTGGTAGTGCAGTTAGTAAAGAATCTGCCTGCAATGCAAGAGACCCCGGTTCCATTCCTAGGTTAGGAAGATCCACTGGAGAAGGGAAAGGCTACCCACTCCAGTACTCTTGAGCTTCCCTGTGGCTCAGCTGCTAAAGAATCTGCCTGCAATGCAAGAGACCCTGGTTCGATTCCTGGGTTGGGAAGATCCACTGGAGAAGGGATAGACTACCCACTCTAGTATTCTTGAGTTTCCCTGGTGGCTCAGCTGGTAAAGAATCTGCCTGCAATGCAGGAGATCCCAGTTCCATTCCCCAGTTGGGAAGATCCACTGGGGAAGGGAAAGGCTACCCACTCCAGTATTCTGGCCTGGAGAATTCCATGGACTGTATAGTCCATGGGGTTGCAGAGTCAGACATGTCTGAGTGACTTTCACATTTCATGGGGATATGTTGTAAATTATTTAACTATTCTCTATCCTTGGAATTACAGTCAATGGGGAGTTGGTGATGGACAGGGAAGCCTGGTATGTTGCAGTCCATGCGCTACCTAAGAGTCCAGTGTGACTGAACTGAACTGATCCTTGGAAATGGGCTTCCCAGGTGGCTCAGTGGTAAAGTATCCACCTACCAAGGCAGGAGACACAGAGTTGATCCCTGGGTTGGGAAGATATCCTGGAGGAGGAAATTACAGCCTACTCCAGTATTCTTGTCCGGAAAATCCCATGGACATCTGATTATTTAGGTTGAGAAACTGGTTTTCTCGCTGTTTTCCTTTTTTTTTAACATTTGGGTATTTTTTTCAGCTATTTTTTTTTTACATAAAAATAAAATGCCTTCAACATGAAAAAAATAACATTTGCAATTCAATATTGTGCTGGCTTCTTTTTAGTTATGGCATTTATATTATAGACAGTAAAAGGAATGATTTTAAATCACGTAAATCTATGGCAACAGAATTCTGAGATATTATTTAGATCATTTTGTCTTTGAATATCCATTCTTTCAGATCTCATCTGAGAATTTTATCACCAGGTAAGTCTTCCTAAAGAGACAGTAAATAACCTACTTAGTTTAAATAAACCCAATTAATGGCTAATAACATAAGCAGATAGTGCTAAAAAAGTTCAAATAACTATTAGCAAGGCATTTTCAAAGTTACAGAAAAGAAGCAAATGTCATCTTGCATTTTAAAGTTGCAATTCAGGTAATTATTAATTATTCTGAAGTTAAGAGTTTAGGTTTATGATATAGGATTATTGCAGTCCAGTCTCCACATGATGCCAATGATTTTACACCTGGTCTTCAAAATGTATTGCCATGAAATAAAACGTGCACTGAACTTAGAATACCATTATACACAAAAGAATTAATATAGAAAATTTCAAATGTTTACATATTCAAAAGATCAGTGATTCTTAGGACATGTGTATGAAAAAACAATTTGCAACAAGGTCATATTCTTGCCAATATTGTTTAAGATATCAAGGTAGTAAAAACAGAGGAAATAAAATATAGTTTAATTTTATAAAATTTTGATAATTAAAAACTTGAAAAGTGATTAAACTCCCAAGTAAATATAGAAATATTGTGTGATCCTGTAACAATTTGAAATATTAGTAGTAAAGTATCCATCTGCCAATGCAGGAGCAACAGGAGACATGGGTTTGATTCTGGGTTGGGAAGATCCCATGGAAGAGGAAATGGCAACCCACTCCAGTATTCTAGCCTGGAGAAGCCAATGGACAGAGAAGCCTGGTGGGTTACAGTCCATAGGGTCACAAAGAGTTGGACACAACTGAGTACAGACACACACATTATAAACACTGTCAAATACATGTTCACATTAAATCAAGAAAAATGGTAAAAATGATTTTAATAAGGAGTAAAAAGTAAAAAAAGTAAGACTCAATCACCTATTGAAAATATATTTCCATAATAAGGAAATTAATATGTGAAAATCACAGCTAATTTCATTTTCTATTTATTGGTCCAACTTGGCTTACTTTATAGACCAAAGTAATGAGCACCTTGAAAAAGAGGAATTTTGCAGTTACAATTGGGAAACCATCATAACTACCATCCAAAAGCAAGTAAATTATGAATAATATTATGAATAAGAATATTTGAAACTAGAACATATTCTATAATGGACTTTTCATACATCGAAGTATAATTATTCAACTGAATAGAAGCTATATTTTACAATATTGGCATGCAGACCCAAACACCATCAACCAGCACTATTACTATGCATAATAGTACGCACCTCTACAAATCTGCTCTCTTATATTTACCAGATAGTATTTTAAAACTAGACAGAATACTGACACACAAGATTTGTGCAGGTGGAGGCTAATAGAAAGCCTTCAATGTAACATGATCTTTTGGGATCATAAACTATGGTTTGTAAAACTCAAAGGGAGAGAGGGAACTGGAAAAAACACTAATATTACCTGGGTGGCTTCTATGACATGTATAGAAATACCATCTATTACTAAAAATCAACAGCTAAACATCTATATATTATGCAACTTGTGAAAGAAGTGTTAGTTGCTCCGTCATGTCCAACTCTTTGAGACCCCATGGCCTTAGCCCACTAGGCTCCTCTGTTCATGGAATTTCCTAGGTAAGAATACTGGAATGAGTTGCTATCTCCTTCTCCAGGGGATCTTCCCAACCCAGGGATCAAACCTGAGTCTCCTGCATTGCAGGCAGATTCTTTACCATCTAAACTACGAGGGAAGCCATTATGTAACTTAAGATCTTTAAATCACCTGTAAGTAGTAAATATTTATTTGTTGACACCAAAATGTAAGTTCTAGATCATTACACCCATCATTTAACTTAAGCCTTGCAGTTACTGAATTAAATTAGTGTGCCTACTTGTACTTTCCAATTTTCTGGGATTCAAGGAAACTGAGTCCCAGAACACTGGGCAATTTATCTAGAATCATACTAGCCAGTAACAGAGTTAAACACAGATCATTCTAGCGCTAGGTCTCTGCTTTAATCAAGCATCCCACTGCCTACCATATGGAAAAGCATGCACTTGGCAAGACTCTTTATTTAATGATAAATGATGACCAGAGTCTCAAAGGAAACACATTTCTGGTGTGTATAGCATGAGGATTCAGTAGCCAATCACTTCAAATCAAACCTCCAAATCTAGTCTTTCACTGAGGAAACCCTGGCTTCTGAGAGAAAGACAGCCAATCCCAAAGTAATTTGCCTCCATAAGGAAGTAGTCTATTACCTTGCCCTAAATAAATGCAGCATTCAGTTATTACTTCCTGCCAGAGTGACAGTTTAAGCACAAGGCATTAAAAAACTGTTTTCTCCTGTTCTAGCTATCTGTTATTTATTGCTTCATACACCACTTGTCTAAAAGTGATGGATAAATATTTGAAGCGAAAGATGCATCATTCTGGATGCTCCATGAAATTCAAGATGGATAAAAGTCAATGTTTCAGGCTCATCTGCTTCTAGCTTTCTTTCTATAATGAGGTTAAAAACAAGCTTTAAGTGTTTTTAAAGACTCCTCTAGTTTAAAAAAAAGAAAGAAAGAAAAAGAAAAACAGCTTTATCAGTTTCTGTGTCAAGTTCTAAAGGATAGTTTCTATTCCAATGTGTTAAAGATTATGCTTTCAATTTTGGGAAAAATAGATGTACCTGAAACAATTAAATTGTCTTTCTGACAACAAGATTTTGAGATTATGACTCATTCTTTGGGTTATGTTTTCACATAACAAAAAAGAAAAGTAACCAAATACTGGCACAATCCACATAGTCACAGGCTACTTCTGTGATGAGAGTGAAACTCACAGCTGCTCAAAAAAGATCTTTAATTATGGCCGATTTGCATTGTTGTATGGCAGAAATCAACACAACATTGTAAAGCAATTTTCCCCCAATTAAAAATTTTTTTTTAATTCTTAAAACCAAGATTAATTTATTTATAATAATAATACTTGCAAATACTCTTAAACACTGCTGTATTTTGAGCCAGCAACTTTCCCCCAACTAAATTTTTTTTTAATTCTTAAAACCAAGATTAATTTATTTATAATAATAATACTTGCAAATACTCTTAAACACTGCTGTATTTTGAGCCAGCAACTGTGCTAAGATTTTTTAACCTAATTTATCACACTTAATGTGATAGTTCTTCTCCCTGATAACTAGGGGCTCTCCCTGCCTCCTTAATTATTTGTTTAAAAATACCTCAGTGAAGCTTTCTCTCCTCACCTTCCTTAAGACTACAACATCTCCTTTCTTCATATTGTCTATTGTCTTTCCTTCATTTTACTTTTTCCCATAGCATTTATTACTATCAGATACCGTATACATTCTACAAATGTATTTGTTTATTGCCTATCTCTCCCAACGTAAATGTAATCACCAAGAGGGCAAGGATATTGGGATTATTTATGATTCATTTACACTATTTTCTTCAGGGTTGTAGCCCCAAAGCCTATGACAACAGCCCATCATTAATACTAAAAATGTTAATTTAATAAAAGTGCTTGATCTTTACAAACAACCACCTGATGTAATATTAATCCATTTTGTAAAAAAAATAAATAAATAAAACACAAAACTGAAAGACATACAAAAGTGACTTACTGAAGTTATAAAGCAAATAACTACTGAATCAGGTTTATGGACTCAAGTTGAAACCTCTCTAATTCTCTATACTGCTTCTAGAAAACAGAATCATCCTAACCAAAGTTTGCCTATTTGTTCTACAGATTTATAGACCTTTGAATAAATAATGAACAGGTTTAGAAATTATAGCAAATGAATATACCCTTTAAATATCCTTCATGACTGGTCCTCTTTCAGAAGGTCATCCATGTAGATGAGCAGGTAGCTTTGGAAGGCACACAAATGGGTGTGAGGGAGAGCAGGGATCAGCTCAACCATCTGTATCAACCCTGGAAATCAATGTGTTGACAGATGTCACTGCCTGTTTCCCCTCATAACCAGTAACCTGAGTGTCACGAAACATTTGCTGAGATAGGAAAATGAAGTATGCACAAAATTTAAGCTTATGTAGGGACTTTATTAGAAAAGAGAAAACAGTGAAAAACTACAAATATTTGAAAGCTTTATATAACATACGATGCATATTTAATACACACACTCATTCTACAATATATATTTGTCTTTTTCATTTTATTTTTCAAATTTCTCTAGCCCACTTTGAAAATAAAATAATTCAGTTTCTCATTACATACACCACATATATGCACTTGAATTCTATCTTTTCAAGCTTTTAAACCACAATCAGAGTCACAGCAAAGATTAGTCAGCATTTGAGGAACATGATGAAGAGAATATATTTTGCTATTGCCATAACAGAGAGAGATGGTTAAATTAGGAAAGGAACTACTTCAAAGAAAGTATCATAGCCATAAAGAATGGTTGAAATAATCAATATTCATCCAGTTGCTCCAGCTTTTCCTACTGACCGTTTTCTTCTCATCAGCCCCTTGAACTACAGTGACAGGTATGTTAGGGATTGTAAGGTTGGAATTTTAAAGTTTAGCAGAGCTGAGTACTTTTTGAGAAAGCTTTTCTGAACCATTGTTTACTCTTTTGTCTAAAAACACTACTAATATAGTAAAGAATATGTAACCTAAAGAAAACAGAAACTGACCAATAAATGATGTTAAGCATATGTGGGGATGAATCTATGGGAAATGAGAACAGTTACTCCCTAGACATTATTAGTCACTCAAAAGTATGTCATGTCATAATGAGCTCCTCCAAGTGGTGAGTGTAAAGCAGAACCAAAAATAAACCCACCTCTTCGGAAAGTGAAAGAAAGTAAATATGAATCAATTCCTTACCCAGGGAAACTGAAAATTATGTAACTGGATCCAAAAAGTTCTATTAGGAAGACTCATTTAGCTTTATGAACTGGCAGATTCCACCTGAAATCCAAGGGACCTGATTATAAAACATGTAATGTAAGAATATCATAAAGATAATCTGTAGCTTCCAATATTGGTTGTAACTCACTTCCAATTCTCTGTTTCCATTTAGTAAACACAGGGCTACTGATGTAAATAATGTAATAATTTCTGTACAACCACTACTCCTCCAACTGACTTGTTTTTTTAACACTAACTTTGGGATAAGTCAAAACCTTGCTGATGGCAGTGGTTGAAAATATCAAAGAGGGATACAGGCTGAAAAAAAAACAACAACAAAACAGTGAATTATGAACCAAATGTTTGAACATACTTTTCCATTTGTATCTTTTTGAAAATGGAAAATAACAGGAAAAGTCCTCACTTTTTTTAAGTATACATTTTTTAAGTATAAATGTATCACACAAACGGGAAAATATTAGGTTTAAATGAGATGGAAATTTAAAGTACTTAAATATTTCTAAAATTTACTTTAAGATGACATAAGAGATGATAAAAATATGGCTCAGGTTTCCTCCAAAAAAGAGAACCAAAGAGCTCTTGTGTATTCCAATTAGAGAGTAATCCGACCAAGTATCTTATTAATGACATCTGAGGAAGTCCCTAAATGATTAATAATGAAAGTCATACTTTAATGTTGTTTAAATGATGTTTTAATTTAACCAACAAAATGAAAAATTACAATAATATTTGTGTTTCAGAAATATGTAGTTTGGATTTTTAATGAGTAAGCATTACATATATAATACATTACCTTTCATTTACACTGTAGGAAAAGCTAATTTTAAAAAAAACCACTCTACCATGATATATTTAAAAGCTGCCCCAAATGGCATATTATACTGAAAGTTTTAGAGTGACATCCACCACATTTCATAGGCATAACATTATGCTAATAACTATCCTTTCAACTCAGAATTCTTGAGCTAATCAGTCACTTTTTGATCCAGGGTAAAATTGCTCAATTTTTTGCCCACTAATCAAAAACTACAAGCTTATTTGAACACTGGCTTTGCATGCATAGGAATCACACAGTCTCTGTAACATATGCATATATAAGTGGGTAAGAAGGGAGCCCTAAGCCCCTCAACACAAGCCCACAAGTAGAGATGCAGGACAGTGTCTATGAAGGGAGCTGCCCTGTTATATACAAAAGGTATCATGGCATCGTATTTAGGATCTGAGAGAACAGATCAACCTGAAAGGTGACTGTTTTCAATACATATCTTTTCTTAAAAGTATATTATAAATGTACTAGTATATAAAATTATAAGTTCAAAAGTATTATGATCATAGAATGTACTTTTATCTTCTTCACACATTATATGCAAATTAAAGGACTACTTCTAATAATGCTCTGAAAAAATTACTGAGGAAAATTAAATAGAATAAGCCCTCAAAACAAAGGAAATGCTTAAGCCAATGATCAAGCTATTTATTTTTCTCTGTTCTGAAACACTGATTCTGTCTTCCAAAGATAAACTGCTCTCAGCACTTGTTCGGTCATTGTCTTAAGGGCATGGTAACCAAAGGTCGTACACCACTAATTAATCAACTGCAGGCTCATTTAGGACCCCTGAAACAACTCTGCTAGGCTTCCAATCTTTCCATAGCAAAGAAGGCCAACTATTAAATATAAGCATAACTATCCCTAAGTAATATTATTGCCGCATCTTGTATGTTAATTTATTTCTGTGATAAGAATAATACAGTGTAGTGCATCAGATATTAGTGATTGATGAAAAATGTTTGCCTTTGAGGGTTTTTTTAATTAATTTATTTTAATTGGAGAACAATTACTATATAATATTATGAGGGTTTTTTGCCACACATAGACATCAATCAGCCATGGGTACACGTGTGTGTCCCCAATCCTGAACCCCCCTCCCACCGTCTTGCCCATCCCATCCCTCTTGGTTGTCCCAGAGGACCAGCTTTGAGTGTGCTGCTTCATGCATCAAACTTGCACTGGTCATCTATTTTATATATGTTAATATACATTTTTCAATGTTATCCTCTCAAATCATCCCACCCTCACCTTCTCCCCCAGAGTCCAAAGGTCTGTTCTTACAGGAAATATTTAGAAGGATTTAACACAGTTTTTTAAAATTGGGTTTATAATCCTATCTTATTATCTTTCTTCATCCCAAACCATGCAGACATTTTAAGATGAACTATCAGAAATCTTACAAATGCACAGAGAAAGAAAAGAACAAATGAGTAATATCTCCCTATCTATATCCCTGAAAAAGTTCTAAGGTCACAGGACATAGAAGGCAGAAGAAACAATCTAACAGTGAAGAGAACCAATATGCTTAAAGACAGTACCGTTGAATAACGGAGGGAGATGGGCACCAAATGTTCTGTATGATGTACGATAAAACATGGTTCACTTTCAGAAATAATGGTGTTACAAAATATTAGAAGAGGAAACAATAATAGCTCTTTCACCATGAATCTTTTTTCATATTATGGGAATATCTTGATAAATCAAAATGCAAGGACCATTTGGGAATCCAGATTTTAAATCAACTTCTAAGTAACTCAAAATATGATCTTGATTGAGCCATTTAATTTCTTTGAGTCTCAGTTTTCCTAAATATGAAACAAGAGACTGGACATAGACAATCTTTAAGATCATTTTCAACTCTAATCCTCTATGATTGGTATGTTCAAAAATTTGAGGAATGAAGTTTTTATTGCAAAATTCTATCACAATACACATGTCTATCTGAGGTACTTATACTAGTTATTTTGAATGTAAGTAAATATGGCCTCAATTTTGAGATCCCTGAAGTCAGAGACCAACCAGAAACCATGAGTATCTATTAACAGAACTGAGCAGGTTCACTAAATTGACACTTCATGAATAACAGAGTGAGAGTAAAAGATGGACATTAACAGCTCTGTGAGTGAAAGAATCACCTTTGTTAACTGTTCACATTGAAAAAATCTACATTTATCTTAATTATCAAGTAGATAGGGAAATTATGCATAATAAAATCTGTGCTTCAAATAAGCTGGGATAAGACCATTATTCAAAAATTAACATTAAAAGTTCTAAATGTCCATTGGAAAATTTTTTAAAGTAGCACTTCTCTTTCTCTATTCATTTCAGAAAACTACATTCCAGAAAGATCAAAAAATTCATTAGAGACATTAAAACTTTGAATGCTAAAATAAGTTACTAAATATTTTATATACTCTTTGGTGATAAAGGCCCCTCTAAATGTGTTCTACAACCATGAAAATATTTAACTACCATGATATATTTAACCAAGATACCCTTACTAGTTCAAAAAACGGTAATGATGTGTTGAAAAAGGTTGATATAAATAAGGTTTTAAAATAAAAGTGGTTGACATTAATTGCAGCAATATCTCTTTGATCCATCTCCAAGAGTAATAGAAATAAAAACAAAAATAAATAAATGGGACCTAATTAAACTTGAAAGCTTTTGCACAGCAAAGGAAAACTTTAAAAAAAAGGAAAAGACAACCCTCAGAATAGGGGAAAATATTTGCAAACAAAGCAACTGACAAGGGATTAAGCTCCAAAATATACAAACAGCTCTTACAGCTCAATATTAAAAAAAAAAAAAAAACTAATCAAAAACCAGTAGAAGATCTACATAGACATTTCTCCAAAGAAGATATACAGATGGCTAAAAAGCACATGAAAAATGCTCAGTATCACTAATTATTAGAGAAATGTAAATAAAAACTATAATGAGGTATTACCTCACACCAGTCAGAATGGTCATCACCAAAAATTCTACAAACAATAAATGTTGTAGAGGGTGTGAAGAGAAGGGAACTCTCCTACACTGTTGTATAGGAGAACGTAAATGTAAATTAGTTGTGTAATGTAAATGTTGGGTAGGGAATGTAAATTAGTACAGCCACTATGGAGGACAACACGGAAATTTCTTAAAAAAACTAAAAATAGAGCTACCATATGATCCAGTAATTCAACTCCTAGGTGCATATCCAGAGAAAACTACAATTAAAAAAAACACATACACCCCAATGTTCAATGAAGCACCATTTACAATAGCCAGGACACGGAAGCAACCTAAATGTCCATCAACAGAGAAATGGATAAAGAAGATTGTGTGTGTGTGTATATATACATACATACATATATATATATATATAAACAAACATATACATATATGTTTATATAGAAAGTGTTAGTTGCTCAGTCATGTCCTATTTGCAGCTCCATGGACTGTAGCCCACCAGGCTTCTCTGTCATTGAAATCTTCAGGCAAGAATACTGGAGTGGGTTGCCATTTCCTGCTTCAAGGGATCTTCCCAACCCAGGGATCAAACTCATGCCTCCTGCATTGACAGGTGTATTCTTTACCATCTTTACCATGAAGGAAGACTATATATATATTCGCATATGTACATATACATATATAATATATACATACAATATATTTGTATTGTACATGACTTGCATTTTGTATGACTTGTATATTGCATTGTATATGACTGCATATTGTATATGACTGAATATTACTCAGGCATAAAAAGAATGAAATAATGCCATTTGGAGCAATACAAATGGACTTAGGGATTATCATACTAAGTGAAGTAAGCCAGACAGAGAACAGAGAAATAAAATATCATATGATATTGTTTATATGCGGAATCTAAAAATGAAAAGAAAAAAAAGATACAAATGAAATTATTTCCAAAGCAGAAAGAGGCTCACAGACATAGAAAACAAATTAATGATTACCAAAGGGGAAAGGTGGGGGGAGGGATAAATTAAGAGGTTGGGATTAACAAAACAAGTGCCTGCATGCAAAGTCGCTTGAGTCGTGCCTCGGTGACCCTATGGACTGTAGCCCACCAGGCTCCTCTGTCCATGGCAATAGATAACCAACAAGGACCTCCTGTGCAGTGCAGGGAACTATACTCAATATGTTGCAATAACCTATAAGGGAAGAGAGTCTGAATAATAAAAATAACAATAGTATTACCAAATATACACACATCTGAATAATAAAAATAACAATAGTATTACTGAATACACACACACACACACACAACTGAATCACTCTGCTATACACTTGAAGCTAGCAATATTGTAACTCATCTATACTTGAAGAGACTAAATAAATAATTTTTTAAATTAAAAGTGGAAAATAAGTAGAGGAAAAACCTTGACAGGAAGAGTCTACTACACAAGAACTCTTGTAAATCAATGGATTAAAACCCAACATACTAACAGAAAATTAAGCAAAAACACAAATAGGTAAATTATAAAATTCTGGTCACTTAAATATAGTATAATCTCATTACCATATCCATATAGTAAAACAAAAATAGGATTTATTGCTCTCGCTTAGGTAGATAAAGATAAAACGCTCTACAACAGTCAGAATTATTAAGTGTATGGAAAAGCCATACACAGCAGAATTTTCTGGAAGACTATGTAGTATTTTCAAACTTAAACTTGACATTAGCCTTTGACTCAAAATCTTATTACTGAATCTTTTCTTAAGAAAGTAGTCTCACAAGTGAAATTTCCATAGAAGTGAACTGGACAGAAAATTGTATAGTTATCCAAATTATTATGTGATCCTCATTTGTTCAGACTAAAAAATATAGTCTATGGTTGTACATATGTAAAAGGATATCTAGTAGTCCTCAGTAAATATTATTTAATTAACCACACTGAAAATGTTTTGTTCTGTCATTTTATAGTTAAATTCATTTCAATTATAATTTAATTTTAATTATAGAGACTTTGAAAAATATGTAAAAACATAAATGATAAAATGACCCAACCTTCATTCTATTGATTAAAGATATTGTGTGGATAGTCTTCCAGTCTATTTCAAATAAGTGTGTGTGCACATAGGGTTGTGTGTGTGTGTGTATGTGTGTGTGTGTGTGTGTGTATTTCTGTAAACCACAGTTACAATTAGCTAAGGTGTAGTTCTGCACCTTTTTTCAACATAGCATGTTTTACAAATATGAATATATTTTAATGAACAATATGTAAGCATCCTTGTGTATATTTCTGAATATATAAGATAAACATGGCTTCCAATGTTAAAATATTTTTATCAAGTTTTACTAAATTTTCCTGGAGAAGGCAATGGCAGCCCACTCCAGTTCTCTTGCCTGGACAATCCCATGGACGGAGGAGTCTGGTAGGCTACAGTCCATGGGGTCGCACAGAGTCGGACATGACTGAGCGACTTCACTTTCACTTTTTCACTAAATTTTCCTTAGCACTTGAAATTTGTTCAGGTTAGTTTTATTTTGTAGAAACAAAATGCCTTCAAACGGAAAAAGATAACACCAATTTTTCAACATTTTATGGGCTTTTGGTTTTGGCTATATTATACATATCATGAGAATACAAAGCAATGATTTGAATTTTCAATTTAGAGTCACTAAATCAAAGAAATTTATAAAAAATAGAATTCTAAGGATATTATTTAGGTCATTCTATCTATAAATATTCACTATCTCAGAATCTATATAAAGGTGTGATCAACAAAGGTTTTCTGAACAGAATGTAGAATAGAGTGTCTCTGCTGCTGCTGCCGCTGCTAAGTCACTTCAGTCGTGTCCGACTCTGTGCGACCCCATAGACGGCAGCCCACCAGGCTCCCCCATCCCTGGGATTCTCCAGGCAAGAACAATGGTGTGGGTTGTCATTTCCTTCACCAATATAGTGTCCCTAGGTAAACAATAACAATGTGAACACCAAAATGTAACAGTATTTCAAACAAACTGCTTAATTTCAAATAATTCTACTTAAAGGCTAGTACCCTGAAGAAGTAAATAAGTACTCAAAAATGTTTAAATAATCATAAACTGGCACTCTCAAAGTTACATATGACAATCATAACTCTGCCTTTTAGAGATGGCAATCCAGGTAACCATTCATTATTCTAAATTAACATATTAGGTTTATGACATAGAATCAGTGCAGTCCAACTATCGGTATAGTCCAATCTCTGCAAGATGAAATGACAATGTACTTGATGTTAAAAATGGAGATCGCTGTCATAGAATGAAAGGTACATTGGACTTAGAAGAACACAAAATATATAATAATTCTAAAAGGATCTGTAGCTCCTTCCTACAATGTTTTTTCTATAGCTGTGGAAACTAGGCTGAACAAAGTTAAGCAACAGGTTTAAGGGTATTTCCTGGTGCCTCTGCAGGAAAGAACCCACCTGCTAATTCAGGAGATACAGGTTCGATTTCAGGGTCAGGAAGATCCCCTGGAGAAGGAAATGGCAACCCATTCCAGTACTCTTGCCTGGGGAATCCCATGGACAGAGGGGCCTGGACAGCTACAGTCCATGGGCTTTCAAAAGAGTTGACATGACTAAGCGACTAAACAACAACAAGTTTAAGATCATACTTATAAATAAATGGCAGAAATAAGGGTTGAGTCCAGATCTTCTCTTAATCAAATGACCTTTTCTAAAATGTCACTATACTGTTTACACATGCATATAGAGACCTTAGGGCTTCCCAGGTAACACTCGTAGTAAAGAACTCTCCTACCAGTGCAGGAGACATGAGACCTGGGTTCCATCCCTGGGTCGGGAAGATCCCCTGGAGGAGGACATGGCAACCCACTCCAGTTTTCTGGCCTGGAGAATCCCATGAACAGAAGAGCCTGATGAGGTACACTCCATAGGGTCACAAAGAGTAGGATGTGACTGAAGTGACTTAGCATGCATGCACATAGAGACCTAATGTGTAATCATGTATTTCACAAACATTGCTTTCTCCTACATTGGTTCTCCCTGATGGATCATTCATGTTCTCTCAATTTTCACTCCCTCACTGGGTGATATGAAAAACATAGTTAAGTCTAAGCTCTAGGATAATGGAAGCAAGTCCCAGTGGTAATTTCTCTAATCTTCCAGAAAATGATTCAACTGCTATTTTCCATTGATTCTCTTTTTTTCTTTGAAAGCAGACTTATGCAATAAAAATTCCCCCTCTTGTCAACAAATCCTCTTAGCATCACATAATCATCTCTTCATGAAAAAGTAGCTAGGGGAACATTGCTAGCAATTTCTACATGCTCCAGGACTCAAATTACTAGCAAAGTTTGCAATTGAACAGAGGAAATTAGCAGTGTGTAGACACTGGGCTGTCAAATACATCTCTGCCTCAGATTTACCATTATTTTTCTTTGAGATGTCTATGTATCCAAGGAGACATTAGAATCATATATTCTTAAGGTGACAGTATAATATGCTCTTCCTATTTAGTGCATTCAGTTTGGCTAAGGTTAAAGGCAATAGCCTAAACATCAAAAACACGTCATCTTCAAATTAATAAGACTGATAGCCCACTTATGTTTCTATCATATATACATAAGGCAAAACATGCAATTATCTCACTAAAGGAGAAGTATTCCTAAATATCTTTTATAATTTGATTTCACATTAACAATTATCCTGAAGACACTAAAATTCCTTTAAATGAGATTTAAATAACTTTATGAGAAAAACATGCAAGTATTTCTGGATCTCCAAATGGATATCACTTTTCTAATCAATTTCAGTCTCATTTTGATCTCCTGAATCCTGAGTTCCTACAAGGGTCCCCTAGTTCAGTTTCATTTGGTTCATTCTTTAAACTGCTCTGATGAAAAAATAAAAACTGCTTTCCTCAGGCCAGATATTCCTAAATTTGTTCTGTTTATGATGTTCTTAATCATTTTTTTCATAGTATTCTAGGTCAAAAGAAATACTAACTAGTTTTATTTATTAGTGGTTTCATTAAGCACTTGAAGTAATCATTTCATATTATTTTCATAACCATTTGAAAAAATACATGTAAATTGAAAGTACTTCATGTGATTGATACCCAATAGATGCTGTTGTATATTTTAAATATTTTTCAGCACACCTGCACATATACTGTGGCAGTTGGGGTGACTTCTCCATATTTTGGTATTCACACTTTTAGGCACTGTTAATTGTATTTAGTTTGTCTGTAAGCATTGCAAGGGCATGGACTGGACTCAGTGCTTTCATTCACAGAGACTTACACAATGTCGGCACATAGTAGGCCTCTAATAATATTTGTGAAAGAGGATGAGTATGGATGAATGACCAAGGGGATGAATGCTGATTTTATTTAAATGATTATCTATGGATAGAGTATTTTATAATACTGGGTGGCACACAAAAAATGAAGCATGACTATGAACAAAGCTAGTGAAGGTGATGGAATTGCAATGGAGCTATTTCAAATCCTAAAAGATGATGCTGTGAAAGTGCTTCACTAAATATGTCAGAAAATTTGGAAAACTCAGCAGTGGCCACAGGACTGGAAAAGGTCAGTTATCATTCCAATTGCAAAGAAAGGCAATGCCAAAGAATGTTCAAACTACCACACAATTGCACTCATCTCACACGCTAGCAATGTAATGCTTCAAATTCTCTAAGCCAGGCTTCAACAGTATATGAACTGTGGACTTCCAGATGTTCAAGCTTGATTTAGAAAAGGCAGAAGAACCAGAGACCAAATTGCCAACATCCACTGGATCATTGAAAAAGCAAGAGAGTCCCAGAAAAAATATCTTCTTATGCTTTACTGACTATGCCAAAGCCTTAGACTGTGTGGATCACAATAAACTGTGGAAATTTCTTCAAGAGATGGGAATAACAGAACACCTTACCTGACTCCTGAGAAATCTGTACGCAGGTCAAGAAGCAACAGTTAGAACTGGACATGGAACCATAGATTGGTTCAAAATTGGGAAAGGAGTTTGGCAAGGAAATATATTGTCACTCGGCTTATTAAACTTATTTGCAGAGTACATCATGCAAAAAGCCAGGCTGGATGAATCACCAGCCAGAAACAAGATTGCTGGGAGAAATATCAATAACCTCAGATAGGCAGATGACATCACCATTATGGCAGAAAGCAAAGAGGAACTAAAGAGCCATTTGATGAAAGTGAAAGAGAAAGTGAAAAGGTTGGCTTAAAGCTCAACATTCAGAAAACTAAGATCATGGCATCCGATCCCATCACTTCATGGCAAATACATGGGGAAATAGTGGAAACTGTGGCTGACTTTATTTTTCTGGGCTCCAAAATCACTGTGGATGGTGATTGCAGCCATGAAATTAAAAGACACTTACTCCCTGGAAGGAAAGTATGGCCAACCTAGACAGCATATTAAAAAGCAGAGACAATAATTTACAGACAAAGTTCTCTCTGACAAAGTTCTCTCTAATCAAAACTATGGTTTTTTCAGTAGTCATATATGGATGTGAGTTGGACTGTAAAGAGTACTAAGTGTCGAAGAATTGATGCTTTTGAACTGTGGTGTTGGAGAAGACTCTTGAGAGTCCCTTGGACTGCAAGGAAATTCAACCAGTCCATCCTAAAGGAAATCAGTCCTGAATATTCATTGGAAGGACTGATGTTGAAGCTGAAACTCCAATACTTTGGCCACCTGATGCAAAGAACTGACTCACTGGAAAAGACCAGATGCTGGGAAAGATTGAAGATGGGAAAAGGGGAAGACAGAAGATGAGATGGTTGGATGGCATCACCAACTCAATGGACATGATTTGAGCAAGCTCTGAGAGTTGGTGATGGACAGGGAGGTCTGGCGTGCTACAGTCCATGGGGTGGCAAAGAGTCGGACATGACTGAGTAATTGAACTGAACTGAACTGATACAGCACAATGTTGGAGAATACTGGCTTCTAGCACTTTTTTGAAATATGATTATGTCTCTCTCATTTATAAAATGAGACCTAGCAACTTAACACCAACATATATAAAAGGGAGATAACTACAGGATCGATTTCAAAAGACTCATCAGTCCAGTTCAGTTCAGTCTCTCTGTCGTGTCCGACTCTGCAACCCCATGAACCGCAGCACGCCAGGCCTCCCTGTCCATCACCAACTCCCGGAGTTCACCCAAACCCATGTCCATCGAGTCAGTGATGCCATCCAACCATCTCGTCCTCTGCCACCCCCTTCTCCTCCTGCCCTCAATATTTCCCAGCATCAGGGTCTTCTCCAATGAGACAGTTCTTTGCATCAGGTGGCCAAAGTATTGGAGTTTCAGCTTCAACATCAGTCCTTCCAATGAACACCCAGGACTGATCTCTTTAGGATGGACTGGTTGGATCTCCTTGTAGTCCAGGGGATTCTCAAGAGTCTTCTCCAACACCACAGTTCAAAAGCATCAGTTCTTCAGCACTCAGCTTTCTTCATAGTCCAACTCTCACATCCATAAAAGACCAGTGGAAAAACCATAGCCTTGACTAGACGAACCTTTGTTGGCAAAGTAATGTCTCTGCTTTTCAATATGCTGTCTAGGTTGGTCATAACTTTCCTTCCAAGGAGTAAGCATCTTTTAATTTCATGGTTGCAATCACCATCTGCAGTGATTTTGGAGCCCAGAAAAATAAATTCAGCCACTGTTTCCACTGTTTCCCCATCTATTTGCCATAAAGTGATGGGACCAGATGCAATGACCTTAGTTTTCTGAATGTTGAGCTTTAAGCCAACTTTTTCACTCTCCTCTTTCACTTTCCTCAAGAGGTTCTTCAGTTCGTCTTCACTTTCTGCCATAAGGGTGGTGTCATCTGCATATCTGAGGTTATTGATATTTCTCCTGGTAATCCTGATTCCAGATTGTGCTTCCTCCAGCCCAGTGTTTCTCATGATGTACTCTGCAGATAAGTTAAATAGGCAGCATGACAATATATGGCCTTGATGTACTCCTTTTCCTATTTGGAACCAGTCTGTGTTCCATGTCCAGTTCTAACTGTTGCTTCCTGACCTGCATACAGGTTCTCAAGAGGCAGGTCAGGTGGTCTGGTATTCCCATCTCCTTCAGAATTTTTCACATTTTATTGTGATCCACACAGTCAAAGGCTTTGGCATAGTCAATAAAGCAGAAATAGATGTTTTTTCTGGAACTCTTGCTTTTTTGATGATCCAGCAGATGTTGGCAATTTGATCTCTGGTTCCTCTGCCTTTTCTAAAACCAGCTTGAACATCTGGATGTTCAAGGTTCATGTATTGGTGAAGTCTGGCTTGGAGAATTTTAAGCATTACTTTACTAGCGTGTGAGATGAGTGCAATTGTGTGGTAGTTTGAGCATTGTTTGGCATTGCCTTTCTTTGAGATTGAAATGGTAACTGACCTTTTCCAGTCCTGTGGCCACTGCTGAGTTTTCCAAATTTGCTGGCATAGTTGAGTACAGCACTTTCACAGTATCATCTTTCAGGATTTGAAATAGCTCAACTGGTATTCCTTCACCTCCACTAGCTTTGTTCGTAGTGATGCTTTCTAAGGCCCACTTGACTTCACTAATAAGAGAATTAAATAAATACATGGAATTAACCAAATACAGTACTTGCTGGTAGTGATGGTTTAGTCACTAATTCATGTCCGATTCATTGGGACCCCATGGACTGTAACCCACCAGGTGTCTCTATTTTGGGGATTTACCAGGCAAGATTATGGGAGTGGTTTGCTATTTCCTCCTCGAGGGGATCTTCCCAACCTAGGGATCGAACCTGTGATTCCTGCTTAGCAAGCAAATTCTTTACCACTGAGTCACTGATATACTGCCATCCATGGGGTCGCAAAGAGTTGGTCATGACTGAGCCACTGACATGCTGCAGTTCATGGGATCTCAAAGAGTTAGACACAACTGAGCGCCTGAACCGAACTGAACTGAGCCGCTGGGCCATCTGGGAAGCCATACACACTATTTAGTAGATGGGGAGACAAAATATGGGAATAAATAAGAGAATAGATCATAAAAACATTAAGACGAGAACCAAGGAAATAATTATTTTCAAAAAGCAAACTGTAGTTACACAGAGTAAGAAAGTACAGTTACTGTTTGCTCAGAAAACACATTCAAAGTGAAGGTTCTTCGGGGCCAGACTCAGAAAGCTGCGGTGTAACTGAAATCTGCCTTCTGCCAAAGTGATACAAACTCAAATCCTTTCATTTCACAGCTTGAAATTGAAGACCAAAAGCATCTCATTTCTAATCAGATTCCTAATTACAGAAGTACAGGCTAGCACCCCTATTGAACAAGGGGCTGCCAGTATTTCCATTGTCAGTTCCCATTTTCAGGCTTATTACTAAAGCACACACTCTAGGCATAGATTGTTTGGCATAGAGGATTGTTGGCATAGAGGATCTCAGCATGAGAGGGAACATGCTTTACAAAATTTGGCATCAACTTCTCAACTGTAAATACAAAGAAACAGAAAGGCAACAGTGAAAAGTCAAGAAAACCCAGGGTGCTGGGATTGGAAAAGGTGCTCAAGCTCATTTCAGCTGTAACATATAAATGAAAACCCTTCTCCAACCAATTAAAGAGAAAATACACATTTGAATTTAAGAAATATCACCATACATCTGTAACAAACAGTAGAAGCAATATGATCTACCCATCTGAATCCCATTAGTAAATACTGGCAGAAATCTAATTTCAATATCTATGAGGGATTGCTTCTGCTTCAAATTTGGCCAGAGTTTTGAAAAAGGTAACATTTGTTCTCATTTTGAACATTCTCTGCATTAAATTGTTTTTAAAGAATTAGACTTAGCCACCATTATTTATTTGTAAGCTTTCTGTCATACGCACTGAATGGTTAATATGTCTATTTTAATTTCTTAAATATCTTTTGCTTTGACTTTGGTTTTACTAACAATTGTTAGCTTTTGAAAACTGCTGTTAAAAAATAAATAAATAAAAATAAAACTGCTGTTAGTACTATAGGTTGTTACAATTACTTAAGCCAAAGCATACTTTTCTTTTAACAGATGTTCTTACAACTAACATGATACTTATAAGAATTAGGTCTTAATGTAGATGGGACCTGAAAAGAAATCTTTTGAAGAATTATATTGAAGATATTCAAGGTGCTTTTGAACTTATTTTTGGTTGTGATGATCACATAAAATACATAGAAGCTATAAAGAAAACTTTAAAATTTTTGACTCAGAAAAAGGTAGGAGGCCATCACTCTACAGCCTACAACAATACAGAACCTTTCATGTGTTTCTAGGTTCCTTTCAGTAGATCAACCTAAGGTTGAAGCCTAAGCTTTGTTGGTTCATGTAGTCTTTAGGGCAGGGAATAACTGCTTTAATTCAAAAGATTATCCTTCTAGGTACTGCTATGTTACAGTAAACAAAACCTTTTTTATGTCTGGGGTACCTAATTAAGTAGAGTGAATAAAAAATTTTTAAAGCCCCTGTGGATGGAGATCATGAAGAGTTGACAGAATTTAATACTTTGATACTTACTTAACTCATACTTTTTTTTTCTTGCCACAAGTACAGCGCCACTGAATTTATGAGAATATTTATTCACCCTTCTTGCTAGAAAATATAGCAATTTACTGAAAGTGGACAAGCAATTTATGGAACAAATTTTTAAATGGATAATGAAAGCACAGAATTATGGAGCAGGACTGGCCTCGGGAAATCATATTGTATACTACCATTCATGTTGAGTTACTATCTATTACTTTTTAAAAGGCATCCAGAAAGAAACAGTTAAAACCTCTAAGACAGCCGGTTCTAGATCTGATGCTATAAAGAATTTCTTCTTTGTGTCTAAACCAGTTTTTTCCTTCTACAATTTAAGATGCTTTTCTCTTCTTTTAACATCAGTTAAGATGGAGTTTTGCTGGAGAAGGGAATGGCAGCCCACTCCAATATTCTTGCCTGGAGAATTCCATGGACAGAGGAGCCTGGAGGGCTCCAGTCCATGGGGTCTCAAAGAGTCGGGCATGACTGAGCAACTAACACAACAACACAACAAGATGGAATATTGGAAGCTATGTGCCTTTTAGAGGACAAGTTCGCATACCATATATTCCCCTTTTAGAGACAGTATAAGCTAGACAAAATTGAAAGTATGCAAACAGAGTTACACTAATAGATTTTTTTAACTGTATCAAAAGAAAAGATAGGTCCACTCATCACCCAGTTTATAAATTTTTCTTGGCAAGTCAACCCTGATTCTTGCACCTTTTTAAATTAGTAGTTTTTTATGCAGAACAAAAGATGTCTTTCATTTAACCCTTCAAGGGAGGGTTATCTATGATAGATAATAGTATGTATAATAGAAAGAAGAACTACACTGTAGATGTAGGTCTAATTAATAATGTCAGGATGATCACTTTTGGACTCTAATCAATTCCATTATTTACATACAGTTGTCTTTATACTTCCCAAAATAGGATTGACAGGTCAAATCAATGCTGTGCTTCATAAAAATCATTTCCAATAAAGACGCAATTTTACTGTCATACACTTTCTAATGTTAACTTTACAATTTGTCTGAAAATGTCCAAGTTTTTCTATCCTCATGTAAAACCATAATTAAAAAGAAAATTCTAATGAGAATCCAATAACTAAATTTATGATTTGCATTTTCTTTGTTCTACTTAAGGTACACAAATCGCACAGAGTTTGGCCCCAAGACACATTTTTAAAATGCTGAGTGAATTATTTCTGTAAGTATGCAAAAATATTCTAAGCTAAATAAGAAAATTTGGACCACATTTTACTAAATTCACCCTCTGAGGAAGATAAAATAATTGACTAAAAGCCTTTCCCACTAGATTTACTGATTTAAGGCATAAGCTATATCTTATTCATCTTTGTATTACTGGGACTTTGCAGAGTATCTCATGCCCCCGCCCCCAGAAGCTGAATGACTAAACGAAATAAAAATTTTCAAATTGTATCACTTTAACCACTTACTTAACCTTGATACCAAGACCGTGCATGCTTACTAGTTTTCACACTGAGTATTAATACTGAATGAGTACTAAAGCTACATCATTGGTGTACATAAGAATACAAGTTAAGCACACAAAAATGTAAATGTGTGTATATCGAAATTTTAAGTTTCTATTGTTGTTCAGTCACTCAGTTGTGTCCAACTTTGTGATCCCCTGGGCTGCAGCATGCAGGTCTTCCCTATTCTTCAACATTTCCTGGAGGTTTCTCAAACTCATATCCATTGAATCAGTGGCGCTATCCAATAATCTCATCCTCTGCTGCCCCCTTCTCTTCCTGCCTTCAATCTTTCACAGGATCAAGGTCTTTTGCAATGAGTCAGCTCCTCACAGCAGGTGGCCAAAATATTGGAGATTTTGTTTCAACATCAGTCCTTCTAATGAATATTCAGGACTGATTTCCTAGGATTGACTGGTTTGATCACCTTGTAGTTCAATGGACTCTCAAGAGTCTTCCCCAGAACCACAGATGAAAGGCATCAGTTCTTTGGTGCTCAGCTTTCTTTAAGGTTCAGCTCTCTCATGCATATAGGACTACAGGAAAAACCACAGCTTTGACGATACAGTCCTTTGTAGGCAAAGTGATGCTCCGCTTTATGCCACAGAATGCTCAGACTACCGCACAATTGAACTCTTCTCACATATCAGTAAAGAGATGCTCAAAATTCTCCAAGCCAGGCTTCAGCAATACATGAATTGTGAACTTCCAGGTGTTCAAGCTGGTTTTAGAAAAGGCACAGAAACCAAAGATCAAATTGCCAACATCCACTGGATCATCGAAAAAGCAAGAGAGCTTCAGAAAGAAATCTATTTCTGCTTTATTGCCTATGCCAAAGCCTTTGACTAAGTGGATAACAATAAACTGAAAATTCTGAAGGACATGGGTATACCAGACCACCTGACCTGCCTCTTGAGAAACCTGTATGCAGATCAGGAAACAACATTAGAACTGGACATGGAACAACAGAGTGGTTCCCAATAGGAAAAGGAGCACGTCAAGGCCGTATATTTTCACCCTGCTTATTTAATTTATATGCAGAGTACACCATGATAAATGCTGGGCTGGAGGAAGCACAATCTGGAATCAGGATTACCAGGAGAAATATCAATAACCTCAGATATGCAGATGACACCACCTTTATGGCAGAAAGTGAAGAAGAACTAAAGAGTCTCTTGATGAAAGTGAAAGAGGAAAGTGAAAAAGTTGGCTTACAGCTCAACGTTCAGAAAGCTAAGATCATGGCATCCGGTCCCATCACTTCATGGCAAATAGATGGGGAAATAGTGGAAACAGTGGCTGACTCTATTTTGGGGGGCTCCAATATCACTGCAGACGGTGATTGCAGCCATGAAATTAAAAGACGCCTACTCCTTGGAAGGAAAGTTATGACCAACCTAGACAGCATATTAAAAAGCAGAGATATTACTTTGCCAACAAAGGTCCACATAGTCAAGGCTACGGTTTTATCAGTAGTCATGTATGAATGTGAGAGTTGGACCATAAAGAAAGTTGAGTGCTGAAGAATTGATGCTTTTGAACTGTGGTGTTGGAGAAGACTCTTGAGAGTCCCTTGGACTGCAAGGAGATCCAACCAGTTGGAGATTAGTCCTGGGTGTTCATTAGAAGGACTGATGTTGAAGCTGAAACTTCAATAATTTGGCCACCTGATGTGAAGAACTGACTCATTGGAGAAGACCCTGATACTGGAAAAGATTGAATAACAATAACTATAATGTTATAAAAGTCTCTAGCACACTTCCAGCTTCACTTTATAGCACCCAATATCTATATGTTCTGTTGCTTTCTTAAGTGTAATCGGAAGAACTCACTCACCTAGAGCTAGATATGCTGGTGTGCAAACTCAGGTGGGCCTTAGGAAGCATCACTATGAATAAAGCTAGTGGAAGTGATAGAACTCCAGCTGAGCTATCTCTAATCCTCAAAGATGAGGCTGTGAAAGTGTTGTCCTCAATATGCCAGCAAATTTGGAAAACTCAGCAGTGGCGACAGGACTGGAAAAGTTCAGTTATCATTCCAATCTCAAAGAAAGGCAATGCCAAAGAATGTTCAAACTACCACACAATTGCACTCATCTCACACACTAGCAAAGTAACACTCAAAATTCTCCAAGATAGGCTTCTACAGTATGTGAACTGAGAACTTCCAGATGTTCAAGCTGGATTTAGAAAAGGCAGAGGAACCAGAGGTCAAATTACCATCATCCATTGGTGGTGGTTTAGTCCCTAAGTCGTGTCCGACTCTTTGCGAGTCCATGGATTATAGCCTGCCAGGCTCCTCTTTCCACAGGATTCTCTGGGCAAGAATACTGGAGCAGGTGGCCATTTCCTTCTTCAGGGGATCTTTCTGACCCAGGGATCAAACCTGGGTCTCCTGCATTGCATGCAGATTCTTTACAAGCTGAGCTATGAGGGAGCAGTTGCCAATGACTGTTGGATCATAGAAAAAGCAAGAGAACTCCAGAAAAAAAAAATCTACTTCTGTTTCATTGACTACACTAAAGCCTTTGTTGTGTAGATCACAACAAACTGTGGAAAATTCTTAAAGAGATGGGAATACCAGATCACCTTACGTGCCTCCTGAGAAACTTGTATGCAGATCAAGAAGCAACAGTTAAAACTGGACATGGAATAAAGAACTGGTTCCACATTAGGAAAGCAGTGGGTGAAAGGCTGTATGTCACCTTTCTTATTTAATGTATATACAGAGTTCATCATGTGAAATGCCAGACTGGATGAAGTACAAGCTGGAATCAAGATTGCACAGAAAATACCAATAACCTCAGTTATACAGATGACACCACCCTTCTGGCAGAAACAGAAGAACTAAAGGACTTCTTGCTGAAAGTTAAAGAGGAGAGTGAAAAAGTTGGCTTAAAACTCAACTTTCAGAAAACTAAGATCATGGCATCCAGTCCCATCACTTCATGGCAAATAGATGGGGAAACAATGTAAACAGTGAGAGACTTTATTTTCTTGGACTCCAAAATCACTGCAGATGGTGACTGCAGCCATGCAATTAAAAGATGCTCCTTGGAAGAAAAGTTATGACCAACCTAACAGCATATTCAAAAGCAGAGGCAATACTTTACTGAAAAAGGTCCATTTGGTCAAAGCTATGGTTTATCCAGTAGTCACGTATGGATGTTAGAGTTTGACCATAAAGAAAGCTGAGTGCCAAGGAATTTATTCTTTTGAACTGTGGTGTTGGAGAAACTCTTGAGAGTCCCATGGACTACAAGGAGATCAAACCAGTCAACCCTAAAGGAAATCATTCCTGAAAAGTTATTGCAAGGACTGATGCTGAAACTCCAGTACTTTGGCCATCTCATGCAAAGAGCTGACCCATTGGGAAAGATCCTGATGCTGGGAAAGAATGACAGCAGGAGGAGAAGGGGATAACAGAGGATGAGATGGTTGGGTGGCATCACCGAATCAATGGATATGAGTTTGAGCAAGCTCCAGGAGTTGGTGATGGACAGGGAAGCCTGGCATGCCACAGTCCATGGGGTTGCAAAGAGTTGGACACAACTGAGCAACCGAACTGCACTGAAGTATTTGGGTAAATTCCTTACAGTGTTAAAGTTATCATTTTATATTTCCCACCTGTTAATTATTCCTTTAACAAACATCAAGTACTATGAGCACCTCATTAATATCCTGAGCCTCACATTTGGGTGAGAGAGATCAAGTTAGTTTTCTTTGTGTAGTTACTAGTTCTCTTGTATTTGATGTTATTTACAGGATGTTACAACACAATTGATACCACATAAACTATTGAGATTTACTTTTGTGCTTTGGGGTTAAAATTCCACAGAACGTTTTCAATGTATTGTGTAATATTTTAGTTATAGATTCTTTTGATAAGGTTCAGAGTTATAGTTTTACTTAAAATAAAACTATGCATCTGTTTGCAGTTATTTAGCAAATTTTCAGTGACTCAGAAATATTAGGTATTTCTCTCACTTTAAAGTGTATACTTAAGATTCTAGCAGAGATCCCAAATGTTGTTAACAGTAGGAGAGAGATAGCAATCAAGATAGTAATTGAGATGGAGATGGAGGATGAGAGGCAATAGTAGGAGTAGAGAGAGAGAAAAGAAATTTCATACATGAAAGTCAGTTATATTAGTGCAAGCTTTGCTAATATAATCAATGACATAAGTCTCTAAGAAAAGCAAACAACATTCTCCTGCAATTTTTTCTTGGGCTTATAAGAAGATTAAAAATCTTCTTTAATTCACCCAGATATTCTTTGAATCCTTTCAGTCGTGATGCTGCTCCTTGGAACTGTTTCCTGCTTTCCCTGAATTTCCCAGTCTATTGTTTTGTTGATGGAAGTAGTGGAGGGAGAAAAATCATCTCTATACAGTGCTGGCACAGCTAACATTTCAAAGTGAGCCACAGGCAGAAAAGGTGGAGACAGAAAGATTTGTGGGATACTGTCTAAACCATCAGTAGAAGATGGTTTTCTAATATCTGATAGAAAGGCATATTACACCTAGTTCCTGATCTCTCTTAAAAGGAGAGTACACATTTCATTCTTCAAAGTCACTGAACAGCTTCTTCCCAACTAATATGCAGTGGGACCTGTGGACAAGCCTCTTCTGGGTCTACTTTCTGATTCATCAAATCCCCTTTTTTCTCCTATAATAATAAAGTAATTTTCTCTGCCCTAGGGAAACCTTGCCTGAAGAATGGCCTACAGCAGGAAATCATCACCTGTCTCAGGTAAATGGGTTATTACAGAGCACTAAGTTATTTGTAAGATTACTGCTTTTACATCTCTAATTATTAGCTAGGTACTTTGAAGAGTTAATGAATTCCATACCAGAGAACAGTTTATTAGACCATAAAATGTTCCCAATCCAGTCAAATAAAATTCTTCCTCATCTTTAGAACAAAAAGTTTATATACTCTAGGACAAAGATAACAATGCATTAAGGATTCCTCATATACAACTGAAAATGTGCTTTATCCTGTGCTAGAGATGAAAGCTTTGGAGGCAGAGGCAAAATTTAATTTCCAAATCTATATAATCACTAATATCTGCAAAAAATATATGTATTCAGAAACTATATCAAAACTTTCTTATTTCACTTAAGTGTTGTAAGGCATAATATATTTAATGAGACATTACAAGATGTTCTTATGTTAAATTATATAAGGGCTTAAGTGAACTTTAAAAAAAAAAAAACACTACAAAGAAAATGAATATGCCTTTCCTATATGCAATTTAAGATTTCAGTTCTTAAAATTCTATCAAAATTGATGTTCAATCTTCTAAACCCATCTGTCCTTATTTGTCTTCTTCAAAGACTTATTCCATCATTAATAATGCCCAGTGATGATAGGTTGACTGTAAAAGCTGCCTACAAATAGAGCACCAAGACTTTCATTGGCTTTTCAGGGTAAATTCTAAGGTATACATTGACATAAGTGGTCTTTGTAGCACCTAGAAAAGGATGGTCACACACATTTCTGTGGAGGAGAAACTAAAGAAATATGAGAGCTTAACAGAATACAAAAATGTAATAAGAAATAGTTTAAAGGAATTACCATTCATTTAAATGAGAAAACAATCCAAAGTTATACATTTCCCATACGTTGAAAACAATCAGGTGTCCATATCTCCAGTAACATGATTTTGGTTACAAAATGGAAGAATACTTATTTAATGAAACATATTAAGGAAAAGGAACTAAAGAGTCACTTGATGAAGGTGAAAGAGGAGTGGAAAAGCTGGCTTGAAACTCAATATTCAAAAAATGAAGATCATGGCATCTGGTCGCAACATTTCATGGCAAATAGATGGCGAAACAGTAGCAACAGTGAGAGACTTTATTTCCTTGGGCTCCAAAATCACTGTAGATGGTGACTGCAGCCATGAAATTAAAAGATGATTGCTCCTTGGAAGAAAAGCTATGACAAACCTAGACAGTGTGATAAAAAGCAGAGATATTACTTTGCCAACAAAGGTCCATCTAGTTAAAGCTATGGTTTTTCCAGTAATCATGTATGGATGTGAGAGTTGGACCATAAAGAAGGCTGAACACTGAAGAATTGATGCTTTTGAATTGTGGTGTTGGAGAAGGCTACTGAGAGTCCCTTGGACTGCAAGAAGATCAAACCAATCAATCCTAAAGGAAATCAGTCCTGAATATTCATTGGAAGGACTGATGCTGAAACTGAAACCTCAATACTTTGGCCACCTGATATGAAGAGCCAACTCATTAGAAAAGACCCCGATGCTTGGAAAGACCGAAGGCAGGAGGAGAAGGGGATGACAGAGGACAAGATGGTTAGATGGTATCACTGACTCGATGGACATGAGTTTGAGCAAGCTCTGGGAGATGGTGAAGGACAGGGCAGACGGGCCTGCTACAGTTCATGGGGTTGCAAAGTGTAGGACATGACTGAGCAACTGAACAACAACAACATGAAGGATTGTCAAACTTTCATTAGTGCACATGTTCTTAAATGTCCACACGGTGAGAGACATACGATTCTTATGTTTATGTCTTTTGCACCAAGAGCCTTTGAGTAATTACATGCTGTGAAAAAAGCATCAATCACTTCATTATCTAGAAAGTCATTTTTTTATCCTATTTAAGGCCATATTTGGAGTCTATTTTAGAGTAAATAACTGCTAAGAATAAAAACCTGTTTTGAAACAAATGATTTCTTATGGATCATAGCTTTCTACCTTGTAGCCACTCCACTAAAACTATGAGATCTAGTGCCAGTCGATGAGTGAAACCACTCAGTCGAGCAATCCACAATGGAGAGGATTAGCTTACAACTGTTGCCACTATCAGCAAAACAGCAAGGAGCAGACAGTTCATTTTACAGAAACTTAATGGAGTGTATGGCTCTAGCTGTTTAATACAAGCACTGTCAAAGCATCTAAGCAAAAAGTCTCAGCTGTCACTACTGACAAGCTAAGTAGAATTATTTGTCACACTAGACTGCAGAAAGCACCAAAGAATGGCACATGGTGCTGCTACCATACTGTCTCCATACTGTCGACAGAGACAACATGCTTATGGTTGCCACAGACAGATGACAATAGCATCTTCTCAAAAGACGGGAATCACACAATAGATATGAGGGTTTAACATTCACCCCTTAGCATTTCCAAAGGGACAGCAGCCCATGAAGGCTTGACAATATCTTCATAAATATATACATTTGCTTAACAATCTACATATTATTTTATATTTATATGGAGAAATTATCCACACACAAATACACATACATATGCACACACTTAAAACAAAACAATATCTGTGAGTCAAATTCTCTTTGGTTAACTTTTTCTATGCAAATCTAAGAGTTTTTGATTTTATATTTAACAACATATACACAGCTTAATACTGAAAAACCTGATAAGCATAAAAAATTTTCATGAACAAATTATATAGCCTCATCACCCTCTTTATCAGGACACACAGAGTACATGTGTTTGCTTAACCAACAAGAAAAATAAAAGTAGGACTTGATAGTAGACTACTAATTTATCTAAGTTTCTCATACCAAGATAAATTGTAGTTTCTTTGGCTATGCAGACATCCATCACTTTCACTTAAAAATAAGTCCCGCATATATAATTTAGCACAGCCCATTAAACAAAAATTTGTATAGAAATGTGGTTGAAGAGGGAGAAAATGAAAACAAGAAACTCTGATTAATTAGAAATTAATTCAAAGAATGAAAACAAATAATGCTCTTAAATTTAGTTTCACTAAATCAAAGTACATGACTAGATACTTTAAAAATAGAGACATAATTAATTTCTATTTAAATAGCCTTCTTTATTTCTTTTAATTTATTAGAATTTTTAATCTGAATAATATTTACAAATGGCTACTCATAAAGTTAGATAAGGAACTTTTTCAGGATAAAATACAACCAATATTTTCAATTTTAGTTATTTATTCAACATACTTACTAAAAGCTAAGTGATAAACATTTAGCTATTGGAGGTTCATTTGAGGAATAAAGCAAGATGAATCACTTTCTCAAAGAACTATAATATAAAGATGAGGTATGCACATAAATAGCTATAATATAGGAGAAAGAGTGCCATGAGAAGAAAACTTAAATTACCAAAACAGCTCAAAGCCAGGAGCGATCTATTCTGCCCAGAGAATGAGCAGTGATGGAAAAGGGTATTCTCAACCATGGTGTCCAATGGGAAGCTCTTACCAGTTCTAAAGTTAAAACAAGTGATTGAATATCTCACATTACAAAATCAAAACACATTAACTTCAATAACAATTATGGTCTGAAAGAATTTTCTGAGATAGTCCCTTTTATCCCATTTATGGAGAACTAGAAAAGATACAGAGAATAATAGTAAGCCAAGGAAGGATAAGATCAGATTTGCATTTTAGACGGCTCATTCTGCTGAAGTGCAGAGATGGCAATGAGACAGAAAAAGATTGCATACAGAAATACTCATTAAAAGATACAGAGATAAGAGCTAATAAAACAGCCTGAGACCACTATCCTTACAAAGGTCTACACAAGCTTGGACCTCAGCTGGCATCTGGGAACGTCAATATCAAGAGGGCTCCAGAATCTCTGATAAGAGTATGTAACTATGTTGGAAGCAACCTAAATGCCCATCAACAGAGGAATGAATAAAGAAGATGTGGTACAAACATGCAATGGAATATTACTCGGCCATTAAAAAGAATAAAATAATAACATTTGCTGCAACGTGGATGGACCTAGAGATTGTCATACTGAGTGAAGTAAGTCAGAGAAGGAGAAATATTATATATCTCTTATATGTTAAACCTAAAAAGAAAAAAACAAAAAAATTTCACAGACAGAGTAGCTTGGTGGGCTTTGGTCCAAAGAGTCAGACACAACTGAATGGCTGAATATAATAGGAATTACATATTGGATACAAGCACCTTCACGAATCTTGCATATATATCTTGCACAGATCTATGAGCTCGCATAACTCAAGGAAGCTATGAGCCATGCCGTGCAGGGCCACCTAAGAGGGACAGGTCATGGTGGTGAGTTCTGATAAAATGTGGTCCACTGGAGGAGAGAATGGCAGACCACTCCAGTATTCTTGCCACGAGAACCCCATAAACAGTATGAAAAGGCAAAAAGATAGCACATCAGAAGATGACAGAAAGAGAGTCACAGATTAGAAAACAAACTTATAGACCAGAGTGAAGGATGGGGTATGAGATAGTTAGGGAGTTTGGGATGGACACGTACACACTGCTGTATTTAAAATGGATAACCGGGGAGGCAGTCCTAAGATGGTAGAGGAATAGGATGGGGAGACCACTTTCTCCCCCACAAATTCATCGAAAGAACATTTGAACGCTGAGCAAACTCCACAAAACAACTTCTGAACGCTGGCAGAGGACATCAGGCACCCAGAAAAGCAGCCCATTGTCTTTGAAAGGAGGTAGGACAAATTATAAAAGATAAAAAGAGAGACAAAAGAGTTAAGGATGGAAATCCGTCCCAGGAAGGGAGTCCTAATAGAGGAGAAGTTTCCAAACACCAGGAAACCCTCTCACCGGCGGGTCTGGGGGAAGTTTTCAAATCTCAGAGGGCAATAAAACCCACAAATTACATGCCTAAAGGCAACTCCCAACAGAGAAGTACCCCAGATGCTCGCATCCGCCACCAGCGAGCGGGGGCTGAACCGAGAGGAGCGGGCGGCATTGCTTAGGGTAAGGACCAGGCCTGAATGCCCTGAGAGCAATCTGAGGGAGCTAATGTGAGATAGCAACATAAACTGTGGGATAGCCAGAGGAGGGGGCGGAGGGGCAGGGGAGAGAGAATTATCTCATGAAAAGCCCTAACCTAAGGCACTGCTGGCCCGCTCACAGAACAAAAGACTGAGCGACTACCAGAGCTGAGCTAGCCGGCTGCGGACTGGCCCATCCCCCGCTGGAGGCAGGAGGCAGGGGGCAGGTGAGTGCCAGCCAGAGCCGGAAAGGCGCAAACTCGGCCCCAGAGAGGGCATCCCCTACCAAACTGCCAACAGGTTTCCAGTTTCTAACCAAAGACTTCCTGAGATTCTGGACAGTTGACACCCGCCGGGAGGGTCGCAGCCAGAGATCAGCTCCCCAGAAGAGACACACGGCACACTGGAGCCGGCGCGCCTGGAAACCCAGCGGCTGGGAAGGGGGAGGTGATAAGACGCGCCCACCTGAGGAGAGTGCGCGCACCAAGCACCTGGTCGCCTGAGCTGCTCGGACCAGGCAAGGGCACAAAACGCAGGCCCACCCGAGTCTGCGCCTTTGTGGAGTACCTGAATGGCTTAGACCTGGGAAGTGCACGCAACCCAGGGCCCACTCCCTGCAGAGCAACCCGGAGCCTGAGCGGTGTAGCCGGGAAAGCCCAGTGTGGCCCAGGCACTGCGAGCGCTCCCCACACACGCCAGTGAGATTTGTCTGCAGCGCCCCTCCCTCCACACAGCGCGACTGAACAAGTGAGCCTAAACAAGAGACCACCTCCACCCGCTCGAGTCAGGGTGGAAATTAGACACTGAAGAGACCTGAAAACAGAAGAAGCCAAATGAAGAGAGGGAACCGCTTTGGACAGGTGCAACAGATTAAAATCCCTGTAGTTAACACTGACTACATTGGAAGGGGCCCATAGATCTTGAGAAGTATAAGCTGGAACAAGGAACTATCTGAAACTGAACTGACCCCACACTGCCCGCAACAGTTCCAGAGAAATTCATAGATATATTTACTCTTATCTTTTTTAAAATTTTTTTCTTTTTTTAAGTCCTCTGTTACTCCTTTAATTTTCATTTTTATAACCTACCATTACCTTGCCAAAAAAAAAAGAAAAAAGGACCCTATTTTTAAAGCAAACTTCATTTATATTTCTTGTACTTTTTGTGATTTTTTTTATATATTGTATTTTTGAGAATCTAACCTCTACACTAGATTTTTAATCTTTGCTTTATAGTATTTGTCATCAATTTTGTATATTTAAGAATCCAACCTTCAGTACCCATTTTTACTTAGGAGTGTGATTACTGGATTGGTTATTCTCTCCCCCTTTTGACTCTCCTTTTTCTCCCCCAGGTCACCTCTATGTCCTCCCTCCCCCTTCTCTTCTCAACCCAATTCTGTGAATCTCTGTGGGTATTCCAGGCTGTGGAGAACACTTAGGGAAGAGAGTACTGCTTAGTTGTATCTCTCTCCTTTTGATTTTCCCTTTTCTCCTCCTGCTCACTTCTATCTCCTTCCTCTCTCTCCTCTATGAAACTCCACGAACATCTCTAAGGGTTCCAGACTGGAGAGCACATAGGGAATTGTTTACTGGCTAGATTGCTCTCGTACCTTTTGATTCCCCCTCTTCTCCTCCTGGTCACCTCTGTCTCCCTCCTCCCTCTTCTCTTCTCCATGTAACTCTGTGAACCTCTCTGGGTGTCTCTCACTGTGGAGAATCTTTTCACCATCAACCTAGAAGTTTTATTATTGGTGCTGTATAGATGGAGAAGTCTTGAGGCTACTGTAAGAATAAGACTGAAAAACAGGGGCAGGAGGCTTAAGCCCCAAACCTGAGAACACCAGAGAACTCCTGATTCCAAGGAATATTAATTGATAAGAGATCATCCAAAAGCCTACATCAGTTCAGTTCAGTTGCTCAGTTGTGTCCGACTCTTTGCGACCCCATGAATCACAGTACACCAGGCCTCCCTGTCCATCACCAACTCCCGGAGTTGACTCAAACTCATCATGTCCATCGAGTCAGTGATTGCATCCAGCCATCTCATTCTCTGCCGTCCCCTTCTTCTCCTGCCGCCAATCCCTCCCAGCATCAGGGTCTTTTCCAATGAGTCAACTCTTCGCATGAGGTGGAAAAAGTATTGGAGTTTCACCTTCAGCATCAGTCCTTCCAATGAATATTCAGGACTAATTTACTTTAGGATGGACTGGTTGGATCTCCTTGCAGTCCAAGGGACATGCAAGAGTCTTCTCCAACACCACAGTTCAAAAGCATCATTTCTTCGGCGCTCAGCTTTCTTTATAGTGCAACTCTCACATCCATACATGACGACTGGTAAAACCAAAGCTTTGACTAGATGGACCTTTGTTGGCAAAGCAATGTCTCTGCTTTTTATATGCTGTCTAGGTTGGACATAACTTTTCTTCCAAGGAGCAAACATCTTTTAATTTCGCAGCTACAGTCACCATCAGATGTGATTTTGGAGGCCAAAACAATAAATTCTGTCACTGTTTCCATTGTTTCTCATCTAATTGCCGTGAAGTGATGGGGCCAGGTGCCATGATCTTAGTTTTCTGAATGTTGAGCTTTAAGCCAACTTTTTCACTCTTCTCTTTCACTTTCCTCAAGAGGCTCTTTAGTTCTTCTTTGCTTTCTGCCATACGGGTGGTGTCATCTGCATATCTGAGGTTATTGATATTTCTCCAGGCAATCTTGATTCCAGCTTGTGCTTCATCCTGTCCAAGATTTCTCATGATGTACTTTGCATATAAGTTAAATAAGCAGGGTGACAATATACAGCCTTGATGTACTCCTTTCCCTATTTGGAACCATGTTGTTCCATGTCCAGTTCTAATTGGTGCTTCCTGATCTGCATACAGATTTCTCAGGAGTTGGGTAAGGTGGTCTGGTATTCCCAATTCTTTAAGAATTTTCCACAGTTTATTGTGATCCACATAGTCAAAGGCTTTGGCATAGTCAAAAAAGCAGAAGTAGTTGTTTTTTCTTGAACTCTTTCACTTTATCAATGATCCAATACATGTTAGCAATTTGATCTCTGGTTCCTCTGCCTTTTCTAAATCCAAGTTGAACATATGGAAGTTCATGGTTCACGTACTGTTAAGGCCTGGCTTGGAAATTTTGAGCATTACCTTGCTAGACTGTGACATGTGTGCAATTGTGCAGTAGTTTGAGCATTCTTTGGCATTGCCTTTCTTTGTGATTGGAATGAAAACTGGCCTTTTCCAGTCCTGTGGCCACGGCTGAGCTTTCCAAATTTGCTGACAAATGAGTGCAGCACTTTCACAGCATCATCCTTTAGGATTTGACATAGCTCAACTGGAATTCCATCAACTCCACTAGCTTTGCTCGTAGACGTGCCTCCTAGGGCCCACTTGACTTCACATTCTCGGATGTCTGGCTCTAGGTGAGTGATCACACCATTGTGGTTATCTGGATCGTGAAGATCTTATTTGTACAGTTCTTCTGTGTATTCTTGCCACCTCTTCTTAATATCTTCTGCTTCTGTAGGTCCATACCATTTCTGTCCTTTATTGAGACCACCTTTGCATGACATGTTTCCTTGGTATCTCTAATTTTCTTGAAGAGATCTCTAGTTTTCCCATTCTATTGTTTTTCTCTATTTCTTTGCATTGATCACTGAGGAAGGCTTTCTTATCTTTCCTTGCTATTCTTTGGAACTTTGCATTCAAATGGGTATATCTTTTGTTTTCTCCTTTTCCTTTTGCTTCTCTTCTTTTCACAGCTATTTGTAAGGCCTCCTCAGATAACCATTTTGTCTTTTTGCATTTATTTTTCTTGGGGATGGTCTTGATCCCTGCCTCCTATACAATGTCACAAACCTCCGTCCATAGTTCTTCAGGCACTCTATCACATCCAATCCCTTGAATCTATTTATTACTTCCACTATATAATTTTAAAGGATTTGATTTAGGTCATGCCTGAATGGTCCAGTGATTTTCCCTATTTCAATTTAAGTCTGAATTTGGCAATAAGGAGTTCATGATCTGAGCCACAGTCACCTCCCGGTCTTGTTTTTGCTGACTGTATAGAGCTTCTCCATCTTTGGCTGCAAGGGATACAATCAATCTGATTTCAGTATTGACCATCTGGGGATGTCCAGGTGTAGAGTCTTGTCTTGTGTTGTTGGAAGAGGGTGTTCTCTATGACCAGTGTGTTCTCTTGGCAAAATTCTATTAGCCTTTGCCCTGCTTCATTCCATGCTCCAAGACCAAATTTGCCTGTTACTCCAGATATTCCTTGACATCCTACTTTTGCATCCCAGTCCCCTATAATGAAAAGGACATCTTTTCTGGGTGTTAGTTCTAGAAGGTCTTGTAGGTCTTCATGGAACCATTCAGCTTCACCTTCTTCAGTATTACTGGTCGGGACATAGGCTTGGATTACTTTGATATTGAATTCTTTGCCTTGGAAACGAACAGAGATCATTCTGTCGTTTTTGAGATTTCATCCAAGTACTTCATTTCGGACTCTTGTTGACTATGAGGGTTACTCCATTTCTTCTAAGGGATTCTTGCCCACAGTAGTAAATGTAATGGTCATCTGAGTTAAATTCACATATTCCAGTCCATTTATTTCACTGATTCCTAAAATGCCAATGTTCATTCTTGCCATCCCGTTGACCACTTACAATTTGCCTTGATTCATGGACCTAACATTCCAGTTTCCCATGCAATGTTACTCTTTACAGCATCAGACCTTGCTTCCATCACCAGTCACATCCACAACTGGGTGTTGTTTTTGCTTTGGCTCTGTCTCTTCATTCTTTCTGGAGTTCTCCAGTAACATATTTGGCACCTACCCACCTGGGGAGTTCACCTTTCAGTGTCCTATCTTTTTGCCCTTTCATACTGTTCATGGGGTTCTCGAGGCAAGAATACTGAAGTGGTTTGCCATTCCCTTCTCCAGTGGATCACGTTTTGTCAGAACTCTCCACCATGACACGTCTGTCTTGGGTGGCCCTACACAGCATGATTCACACTTTCATTGAGTTAGACAAGGCCGTGGTCCTTGTGATCAGATTGGTTAGTTTTCTGTGATTGTGGTTTTCATTCTGTCTGCCCTCTGATGGAGAAGGATAAGAGGCTTATGGAAGCTTCCTGATAAGAGACTGACAGAGGGGGAAAATGGGTCTTGTTCTGATGGGCAGGGCTAAGCTCAGTAAATCTTTAATCCAATTTTCTGTTGATGGGCAGGCCTTTGTTCCCTCTCTGTTATTTGACCTGAGGCCAAACTATGGTGGAGGTAATGAAGGTAATGTGGACCTCCTTCAAAAGGTTCCATTCGTGTGGTGCTACACTCTTGCCCCCAACCCTGGAGCAGGCCCACGCCTCTGCCAGAGACTCCTGGACACCCCCGGGCGAGTCTGGGTCAGTCTCTTGTGGGGTCACTGCTCCTTTCTCCTGGGTCCTGGTGCACACAAGGTTTTGTTTGTGCCCCCAACAGTCTGTTTCCCCAGTCCGGTGTAAGTTCTGGTGGTTCTATGGTGGCGTTAATGGTGACCACCTCCGAGAGGGCTTATGCAATACCCAGGTCTACTGCGCCCAGAGCCCCTCCCCCTGAAGCAGTCCACTGCTGACCTCCTCAGGAGACACTCAAACACAGTTCTGTCTCAGTCTTTGTGGGATCTCTGGGTCCTGGTACACAAACCATGAAAAGAGATGAGTTCACCTAGACAGAATGTCTTTAGTGAGAAGAGTAAGTCCAGATCTAAATCACAGGCCAAATTAAGAGAGGCAATAAATAAAAGAAGAGCCCAAGGTGGAGATAAAGCAGCAATTCTTCAAGTGTGGGTCCTGGATCAGCAGGATAAGCATCACCTGGAAATTTGTTAGAAATACAAATTTTCACTCTCTCCAAGACTTATAATAGATAAGAATCAAGGTCTAGCAATCTATGTTTTAACAAATAGTCCAGGTGGTTCTAATGGATGCTTAAGTTTCAAAATCACTGAAATAGTGTTTAAAAATTTAGTGAGTAAGTCAGAATCTAGATATATAGTCATAAAGTTGCAAAGGACCAGGCCAACAATGTGAATAGTAGAATGTGAGAGAAGATGGTCGAGGGATGGATTGGCAAATTCAGTGGCTACAAAGAAGTCCAGCAAGACAAGAGCTTTGATATGCCTACTACTACTTAGCTTTACCAAGAACAGCTTCACCAACGTGTAGGGCAGAATTCCAATGGCACAAGGTGAAGACCAGAGAATGGAAAGGGAAGAAATTAAAACACAGAGAGCCTACTACTCTTAAGAATTTTAAGTGTAAAGGACCAGGAATCATGCCAGTTTTTTTGTGGCCGTTATTTAATATTGTTTTTGTTATTTTTTAAGGTAGGAGAGACTTGACCAAAGCAACAGAAAGAAGGAGGTTGACAATGCATGGATAAAATAAAAGGAAAAACCAGTAGAGAAAATAAAGGACAAAGAAAAAGAGAATAAGCAGGAAAGTGAGGCGGAGAGAAGGATTTGGAAAACGGAACTCCACTCCCACTGGGGAGTTCAATTGAAAGTGTAAACCACTGACTTGAAGTATCCTCATTTTTTCCCAAGAGGCATGATTTTCCTCCCATGTTGTTCATTGAATGGTAATAATCTTCTATGCATTCCTGGTGCCAAATAGAGGAGATATTCAATAAATGTTTCATAAAAGGAAAATTTGTTAAGAGGGCAGATTTTATGTTAGGTATCCTTTAAAGCAGTGGTCCCTCACCTTTTTGGCATCAGAGATTTGTTTCATTGAAGACAATGTTCCATGGATGGGGTGGAAGGCAGGGATGGTTTGGAGGCATTGGGAGTGTCTGTAAATACCCCAGGTCACCCTCATGTGACCTGGTGACCTGGGGGTTGGGACCCCTGCTTTAAAGTAAAATATATGCAGTAATGATTAACAATTCATCCCATTTTCCGAGCGAGAGAAGAAAGGGGAACAAGAAGAAGAGGGAGAAAGAGAGAAGAGAAAAACGGAGTGAGGTTTGTGCTAAACAACTCTTTCCAGCTCACAGAAGCTGAATGTGTGCAGCTCTTCACTCCGCACTCAGTGACGGAATTGTGGTAGCTTGAGATTAGCAATCATGGATGCATTTATATCACAGAAATGGGCAAACACAGGGCCTGCTTTTCAGGAGAACTGGTGGCTTAATATTACCAGCACGCCACTGGAAAATGCTAAGCAGTCACTCATCTAATGTTTACTTATTCTAGACTTCATCAGCAAAGCCAAGAGAAATGTAACTGTTATCTGTACTAGGCACTTATAAACTAGTTCTCAGAAAGTTAAATCATTTCATAGCTCGTAGGTAGCATAGGGATTTAAACTCAGATCTATCAACTCTAAAACTCAATCTTACGTTTCCCATGCTTGCCTTATCGTTAAAATCATCTGAATCTCTGGTTAAAACACATATATTTCTATGTTCCACTCTAGGCCTACAAAATAAGAATCTCTAAGGGAAGGACTTGAAACTCTGTCTGACCTATATGACTGTTATTAGCAGGCACATATAGAAGTTAGTTCATTATATCACTATCTCTGTAGTCGCTTCTTTGGTTTACTAGTCTGGGTTACTACTATAATAGGAGTCAGAACCACAGTCCAATCCAGTACTAAAAACTTGGTACTAGATACTAGTGTAGGCTACAGTCCTCAGTAACATGAAATATGTAAAGAATGAGAAGGAAGAACTGGAGAAGGAAATGGCAACTCATTCCAGTATTCTTGCCTAGAGAATCCTGTGGACAAAGGAGCCTGGTGGGCTGCTGTCCATGGGGTTGCACAGAGTCGGACATGACTGAAGCGACTTAGCATGCATGCATGCATTGGAGAAGGAAATGGCAAGCCACTCCCGTATTCTTGCCTGGAGAATCACAGGGACAGAGGAGCCTGATGGGCTGCCGTCTATGGGGTCAGACAGAGTCAAACACGACTAAAGCAACTTAGCAACAGCAGCAGAAAACAAAGAAGAGCCTCTAATGGTCAGAATAAAGTTGCCTAGACTTGAGATCATTCTCAGTATGACCCTTTAAGGGTCAGAGATGATTGGCTTTGCAAATCTTCTGGACAATGCCCATGAAATAATCCACATTCTGCAGTAGAGGAAAAGAACACTCATGGGGAAGTGGAAGAGGCTAAGAAAGCTGCTATAGTTGCACCAAAGATAAGTAGTAAAGACATTCTTAAACAAGGTGGTTCCTTGTTCCAACCACTTCACCAAGTTGCCTTTATATCCTTTGATGAATTAAAGTTTTAGGAAACAAACTGTAATAATCAAACAATTGCAATTGGCAATGATTGTATCAAAGCATTATCTTTGGCATAGATAGTCAAACTGAGTTCTTTTTCCTCCCTTTAAATTACACTCTCAAGAAGCAGACTTAATAAAAAAGAAAAATACCCTGTCAGTCTTATTAGTTATTTGCAATCTAAAATAAGTGAACCACTAAATTTCAACATCCATAATCATGTAAATATCACAGAAAAATCAAGAAATCTGTAAACTACTTCATAAAGTATAACAGCAACGTACATGTAACATGATAGAGCTCCCAGAACTCTGCCAACATCTGGCAGTAATTTTTCTCAAGCCTCAATATTGGTCTCAGTTATTCCTCACCCATCATAACTCTTCAGGGTGCTGACACGCAACACATGATGGGTGACTTAACTAGAGATCTGTCTTCCATTATCCCAGAAAGGTTAGCGGCAAGCATAAAATTCCATGAACTAGACAATGAAATGCTCCAAGATAGGCCTATACCAAGGATTGCTGGCTCGTGAGTGTGAATGGATAAACCACAGCCTGAGGTTAAAATCTTTAGCTTACTTTTTAAAATAAAAATCCAGCATTTCTTACTAGACAAAAATTAGCTTCCCCCTTCTTTCAGGAAAGCAACTAATTAAGAGCGTAGCTCTAGAACCAGACTGTGTGGCTCTGAATTCCTGCTCTGTCACTTAATAGCTGTGTAACTTTAAGCAAGTATATAAAAAAAAATTTATTTGTGCCTCAGTTTCCCCATCAGCAAAATAAGGGCATTGATAGCAATTCCTTCCTCAAAAGTAAAGATTGTATTAATTCAAAGCTCTCAAAACATTATGAATGGTGTTTGACATGTTCTAACCACAAAGAAAAAGTTTGCTAGTAATTATTCTATCACTCTTTGAAACAAACTGTTCCTAAGCCTAACTATACTATATATGCATAAGAGTTAATGATGATAACTTATTTAGCAATTTGCCATCAAAATAATCCATTAGGAAGATTAATGGGAAGAAGTCTCTAGAATATAACAAGCTATCATACAAAATCTAAGGAAGAGGTATGATTATTCACATTGTCCTACAGAGGAATTTGAAAACCTTTATTACAGTGAGTCTGAGTACTTATCTTGTGAACCTACTATCAAATTGTCCAACTTAGTTTGTTGGAGATAGAGGACTGAAAAATCTCTCTCTCTCTCTCTCAATTCTAGCTCTCTGTCACACACACAACTCACACACAGACACACACACACACAGCAAGTAGAGTCACACTTGAGCACATTAAATTAAAATCTTTTACTAAAAAAATTTATCCTTACCAAAAAAAACCAAAAAACTGACATTAATAGATCCTACAGGGACATTTTAGACTCAATTTTCAGGGTTTATGAAAACTACTGTCTTAGGGGGCACTATTATCCAGATATGGAAATAACGGAAAAAAGGAAAATTTGCCAGAAGCAAAGATCTCTGTTAGTCAGGAGCCAAGTTAGAAAACTGTGCAGCTCTGCAACGCTTTCTTTGTATGTTGCGCTTTCAAACATTCTCTCTAGATGAGATCAAGTAAATGTATGCACTTTAAACATCTGACTAATCACCCAAAGATGAGAAAGGCTCTAAGAGAAGCTCCTTTGATATCAGAATTACGTCCTGAGCACTGGCCCCAGTCCTTGCCCAACTATTGATTCTAATTACTTTCTCAGTTATTGCTCCCTCAGGATGGCCTAAAAATATAGCCTACCACTTCTCTTTAAAACAGAAATACTCCATTCTAAAATAAAAATTCCATTAGTCTGTAAAACATCTTATAAAACTCTAGGCCAGCTTTCTTCCTAATAGACTGCTGAATAACATCTTTCAATCAAGCAACTTCCATAATGAAGATTTGGCCATGACTCACGATTATACCTATTTCATGGTGAAATCTCATTTAAAAAAACAACTCACACAGAAATATCTCTTCTCTTTAGAGTATTATTAAAGCAGCAGTGAAATGTTTACAATTATTTCAGCTGAGAGAATAAGAATTTTGATAATTGTTGAAAAGTACACAGACAAGTCTGATGAGGTATTTCAGCCAAGAGAAGCAAAACAGAAATGAAAACAACAGAAAACAAAAATTCAAAATATCAAAACTCATATCAACTAACCAGCTAAACAAAAAACTAGAAAGGTAATCTTTGAAAATGTATGTATATTCTGTGCCAATGTTTTATTCTTACATGGGGATTTGAAACTCCTGTCTATTAAAGACTGAACTTTCTGAAAGAGAAGGGGAAAAGCACAAAATGTGTTATTTTACAGCAAATCCTGAGATGGTAACCAAAAGTCTCCAAAGGTCTTTAAGTGTGCAAGTTGAACTTTGCACTCTGTCTTGTCCCATTTAGCTGATTCAAGGAGCAGAAAGAAGCCCTGTCAGAAGGAAGAAAGGAAGTTTCCATTTCCATGCTCCATCCATCCAGCATGCCACCAACTTCAAGTGACAAGTTGTCCTTCACATAAGATCATCAAGACATCCTTTGAACTCATTATGATTTGACAGACAGTTCTACTGAATTCTCATTCTAAAACTACTATAGAACCATGTGTTGAGAAATATTTTGTAATCCATTGTGATTTTATCTGTCATCGACTAAGCTTTTCTCTTTGTGCAGCTAATATAAACACAATTCCTAATTCACCGTTCTCCCTCGTAGGGACCTAAGAAATACATACAAAAAGCCAGGATAAAAAAGAAAATAATCTGTGATGTTTTGCTCAGAAGACCACTGGCAGGCTCCAAGTGTCTTATCTATCTTAAGATTAAGAACAACAATTATCATTAAGTGTCTTTCAGTTTGTCCTTCCCCAGAGTATGAGCCAATATCCTTCTTAGTCTATAAATAACCTTCACAGCCTACAGATAATGAATAATGTCCGTTGAACCAGGGGGTGCCCTCTTGAAGAGATGTTAATTCTGCTTTCTCCTCAGTCACTGCTTTTGTTGCTGTGGTTGTATTACTAGGAAGGGGAAATCTGTTCACCTCTCTGGATTCCATACCAGCAGCAACTGCGGAGAAAGGAAATATGTGATACTAATGGAAACTTATTTTTAGTGTTTTCCTTGCATTTCACTGAAGTAGCTATAGCTAGCACTTGTTGAATACTTAGTTCAGTCGCTCAGTTGTGTCCGACTCTTTGCTTACTTTCAGTCAAATAGTGCCAAAGGTTTCCATGCATTGTGTCAATTCATTCTCATCATACCACCACCGCACATAATAACAAAACTACAGAACTTTCAGAAGAGTACTGATACTGAGTCCATTTTATTGTTGATGACATGAAAGTTTAGAGATGTTATATAGCTTATCCAAGGAAAGAGTGGTAGTGGAATTTGAACCCAGAAGACTAAATTCACAACTTCAGATCAGTTCAGTTAAGTCGCTCAGTTGTGTGGATTCTTTGTGACCCCATGAACCGCAGCATGCCAGGCCTCCCTGTCCATCACCAACTCCCGGAGGTCACCCAAACCCATGTCCATTGAGTCGGTGATGCCATCCAACCATCTCATCTTCTGTCGTCCCCTTCTCTTCCTGCCCTCAATCTTTTCCAGCATCAGGGTCTTTTCAAATGAGCCAATTTTTCACATCAGGTAGACAAAGTGTTGGAGTTTCAGCTTCAGCATCAGTCCTTCCAATGAATATTCAGAACTGATTTCCTCTAGGACGGACTGGTTGGATCTCCTTGCAGTCCAAGGGACTCTCAAGAGTCCTACAACACCACTGTTCAAAAGCGTCAATTCTTCTGCACTCAACTTTCTTTATAGTCCAACTCTCACATCCATACATGATCACTGGAAAAACCATAGCCTTGACTAGATGGACTTTTGTTGGCAAAGTAATGTCTCTGCTTTTGACTATGCTGTCTAGGTTGGTCATACTTTCCTTCCAAGGAGTAAGCGTCTTTTAATTTCATGGCTGCAATCACCATCCACAGTGATTTTGGAGCCCAGAAAAATAAAATCAGCCACTGTTTCCACTGTTTCCCCTGCTATTTGCCATAAAGTGATGGGACTGGATGCCATGATCTTAGTTTTCTGAATGATGAGCTTTAAGCCAACTTTTTCACTCTCCCCTTTCACTTTCCTCAAGAGGCTCTTCAGTTCTTCTTCACTTTCTGCCATAAGGGTGGTGTCATCTACATATCTGAGCTTATTGATATTTCTCCTGGCAATCTTGATTCCAGCCTGTGCTTCTTCCAGCCCAGTGTTTCTCATGATGTACTTTGCATATAAGTTAAATAAGCAGGGTGACAATATACAGCCTTGACGTACTCCTTTTCCTATTTGGAACCAGTCTGTTGTTCCATGTCCAGTTCTAACTGTTGTTTCCTAACCTGTGTACACAGGTTTTTCAAGAGGCAGGTCAGGTGGTCTGATAATCCCATCTCCTTCAGAATTTTTCACAGTTTATTGTGATCCACACAGTCAAAGGCTTTGGTACAGTCAATAAAGCAGAAATAGATGTTTTTCTGGAACTCTCTTGCTTTTTCGATGATCCAGCAGATGTTGGCAATTTCATCTCTGGTTCCTATGCCTTCTCTAAAACTAGCTTGAACATCTGGAAGTTCACAGTTCATGTATTGCTGAAGCCTGACTTGGAGAATTTTGAGCATTACTTTACTAGCGTGTGAGATGAGTACAATTGTGTGGTAGTTTGAGCACTCTTTGGCATTGCCTTTCTTTGAGATTGGAATGAACACTGACCTTTTCCAGTCCTGTGGCCACGGCTGAGCTTTCCAAATTTGCTGACAAATGAGTGCAGTACATTCACAGAATCATCTTTTAGGATTTGAAATAGCTCAAATGGAATTCCATCAACTCCACTAGCTTTGTTCGTAGTGATGCTTTCTAAGGCCCACTTGACTTTACATTCCAGGATGTCTGGCTCTAGGTGAGTCATCACACCATCATGATTATCTGGGTCATGAAGATCTTTTTGTATAGTTCTGTGTATTCTTGCTACCTCTTCTTAATATCATTTCCTTCTGTTAGGTCCATACCATTTCTGTCCTTTATTGAACCCTTCTTTGCATGAAATGTTCCCTTGGTATCTCTAATTTTCTTGACGAGATCTCTAGTCTTTCCCATTCTATTATTTTCCTCTACTTCTTTGCATCACTGAGAAAGTCTTTCTTTCTCTTCTTTCTAATCCTAAGTACTTGATTTAAGAAAACTTTAAAAAAAATCAACAGATGCAAATACTCAATTTAAGAAAAACTTTAAAAATATCAACAGATAAAACTCTGATGCTGCTTTCTTGAAACTAGAGTGACCAAATGAAAAAAATATAATATATCCCCTTTGAACATATTTTTAAACTTTAAAATTTCCTGCTATTAAATGAAAAAAGTAACTAAATACATAGGATCAACTACTCTTTTAAAATGCAAACTAGTTAACAAATAAATGCAAATTAGAATCCAAACACATTATGTATCTACTGGCTGTTACTCATACTAGAAATTCACAATTAAAAAAAAAAAATGGAATCAGAATATCCATTTGGGTGAGTGAGGAAATCTGTAAGAGTTAGGCAAGACTGTGCATTTTCCAGATGTCTAAGCAAAGAAAATAATAAATTCACATTTCTTTTGCTGTAACTTTGGTAAATAAAAGATTTAAAATAGCTACATATGAGACTATCAAACAACATCAAATTCTTAAAAAGAGTATTTTTTATCTTAGACTGTAAGCATCCTGCTGACAGTAATTATGCCTATTATATGATAAAAGACAATACCTTATTAAAATATGCTCTTTTTAAAATAATGATAATAAATCAATGAACAAAATAGTGTGACAGAATAACTGAGTTTAAGCCTACTTATGGGAAATATAAAACATTTTGTTATTCCTTAATTTTGAAGGTGGGACTCAGAAAAAATGGATGTGGACTTTGTGATAAAGATGAGTCCCTTGTGTCTGATGATCTAAAACATATGGAAAATTATTCCCCTTTCTATAATATGCCATTATTTTGTTCGCAGATTATGTTCATTTCAACCTTTGAAACCAAGTTCCAAATATTCATAGAAGAAAGGATATAAATCCTTGCTTTTCCAAGTACTGTGTGAATTACAGACAAAAGCTTTAAAAGAGAGGAAAAGGAAAAATATAATAGCATCCAAACTCTTTGTGTACCCAAGAGGCTGAGACATTATCATAATGCCTCTATTATGGCAATTGCTGAAATTAAATGCCTGCAGATTTGACCCTAAGGAGTATAGTGCCGTGTTTGCTGTAATAAAACATTTACTATAAACGCTTAACCTTGAATAGAGCCTATGTTAATACAATTCCACAATAGCTATTTTGACAACTGTCACTATATATTTAATAAATAAGCCATATTGAACCATCCCATATTACTTTTTAGGTTATCTGAGATATCTTGCTTTCTCCTTGCAAGGGTGTATTGCTTGCCAGAATCTGTAGACTCAATATATACTACAAAAATAGAATGATGTGGTACTCTGGGGATTATTCAAGATTTAAAGAACTTAACAGAAAAAAATATTCATGGAGCACGTAAAAGTGCACACAGGTTCTGTTTGATAGTTTATATATGATTTAGAATAAAAATCATATAATTGCCATCACTTATCATATTATGGATTTATGCTGGTCTTTGCCATCTCTTTGCATTAGTGTTATCTCAGCTGCTTGCTATTTAATAATCTCATATTAAGTCATTATATTTCCTATACCGGTGCCAATCAATAAGACGTAAATATGGCTTTCCTTGCCTTTGCAGAACAACTACAATGGACAAGGTGTCTATCTTGCAGTTTGAATTACATTTGCATTGTTAGCTAAATGGAACCTAGATGTTCCCTGTTCCATTTTTTTAAATATTAAATTTAACAAACTAGAAATGTTTTGAAAAGCAATAAAAACTGAAGTCTTAGAAATAAATGATGAATGTCTTTATATAAATGCTATATAAATTAAAGGTAGAATTTGTAAAGGAAAGCAGAAATGGATATAGTTCCTATCAGCCAATGAGAATCCTTCATTTCCCAATGCTATTTGTATATTTTAACTAGTAAGTGTGAAAGTGGCTTAGTTATGTCCAACTGTTTGTGACCCCACGGATTGTAGCCTGCCAGACTCCTCTGTCCATGGAATTCTCCAGGCAAGAATACTGGAGTGGGTTGCCATGCCATCCTCCAGGGGTCCCAACCCAGGGATGGAACCCAGGTCTCTCGCATTGCAGGTGGATTCTTTAACATCTTAGCCACCAGGGAATCCCAAAGTCTAACCGCCTAAGGTGGGGCTCGAACCACAATCCCTGGCTTAGGAGGCTAATGTCTTATACATTAGGCCACTGGGCCTTCCCTGGTAACTCAGAATCTGTCTGCAATACAGGAGACCTGGGTTCAATTCCTGAATTGGGAAGATCCCCTGGAGACGGAAATGACTATCCACTCCAGCTGGTGACTGCAGCCATGAAATTAAAAGGTGCTTGCTCCTTGGAAGAAAAGCTATGACCAACCTAGACAGCATATTAAAAAGCAGAGACATTACTTTGCCAACAAAGGTCTCTCTTGTCAAAGTTATGGTTTTTCCAATAGTCATGTATGGATGTGAGAGTTGGACTATAAAGAAAGCTGAGCACTAAAGAATTAATGCTTTTGAACTGTGGTGTTGGAGAAGACTCTTGAGAGTCCCTTGGACTGCAAGGAGATCTAACCAGTCCATCCTAAAGGAAATCAGTCCTGAATATTCTTAGGAAGGACTGATGCTGAAGCTGAAACTCCAATACTTTGGCCACCTGATGCAAAGAAGTGACTCATTTGAAAAGCCCCTGATGCTGGGAAAGTTTGAAGGCGGGAGGAAAAGGGGAAGACAGAGATGAGATGGTTGGATGGCATCACTGACTTGATGGATATGAGTTTGAGTAAGCTTCAGGAGTTTGTGATGGGCAGGGAAGTCTGGCGTGCTGCAGTCCATGGGGTCACAGAGTTGGACACGACTGAGTGACTGAACTGATCCATTCCAGTATTCTGGTCCAGAGAGTTCCATGGACTGTATAGCCCACGGGGTTGCAAAGATTCAGACACAACTGTGTGATTTTCACTTCATTTCAACTATTAAGTGTAGCCATAGTTTTGTTGCTGTTGCTTTATACTACATTAATTTCACTCTCTGGCAATATAGCTTGTAAAATTTTCTTTAAAAAGAAGCAAATATTTATATTTTGCAGGTTTTGATAGTTAATGGTCAGCTTGTCTATTTTTCTTTCTATTAATTTCAACACTAGTTATCTACATTTCTTTATCCCCATTTACTCTATAGTCCATTGAAACTCTTTCCTTCATCATCACACACTAAAATAACTGCAATTAGGGAGACCTGGGTTTGAGTCCTGTGTTAGGAAGATCCCCCAGAGAAAGGAAAGGCTACCCACACTCCAGTATTCTGACCTAGAGAAGTCCATGGATGGTATAGTCCATGGGGTCGGACACGACTAAGCGACTTTCACTTCACTTCACATGTGCTTGGAAGGAGAGCCAGGGTATCTGCAAATATTTGTTGGAGAGGACTAATTGCAACACACTATGGCTTCCTATTGATGACAAAATCAAATTTACTTTCCTATATGTTGGCTCTCTTCTCTCTCTGATCCCTTTCTCTCCCAATTATCTTCATACCCACTACCAGGAATTTGGGTTCTAAGTGATACCATAATACATACAATTTTTTAGAAAATGACATGTTCCATACATGTATGATTTTTTTTTAACCTATTATTCCATATGTTTCTCTGGTACTAGAAAATTTTGTTTTTCCAGTTTTATCTCAAAATATATTTTTCCTCTGAAATTGTACCTGACCCCACCAAAATTTTCCTACTTTGTATATAATTTCTCTTTTTAAAAATAAATATATTATTGAACCATTTGCACTTCTGTTCCCACTAGACAGTAAACGATGAGGTCAGAGAGTACAACATTTCAAATTTAAGTCTCTGATATCTGACATAAAACATAACTCAAAAACACAGTGTAATGACTGAATCCTACTTGACTTTTCTATCATTGAACATATTTGAAGGCTACTTTTGTAAATTATTTGGATTTTTTGTTTCTATGAGAGCACTGTATTTAAAATTTCTTCCCATTTTCCCTCACAGCTTCCTGGAAAAGTGTGCATGCCTATGGCTGATTCATGTTTATGTATGGCAAAAACCGTCACAATATTGTAAAGCAATTATCCTCCAGTTAACATCATTGGCCTACCCTGGTGGCTTAGCTGGTAAAGAATCTGCTTGCAATGCAGGAGACCTGAGTTTGATCCCTGGCTCAGGAAGATTCCTTGGAGAAGGGAATGGCTAACCACTCCAGTATTCTTGCTGGCAAATTCCATGGACAGAGGAGCCTGGCAAGACATAGTCCATGGGATTATACATACACACACACACACACACACACACACACATATATGATATATATTTACGATTTGTTGTTAAAAGACAAATACAAGGAATGAAATGCAGTCTTTAGGATGCTACCTTCTGTATATAATAAAGTAACTAAGAATATATATTTCTATTTGCTTGTATTTGCATTTATAAGGGGAAAAAAATCAAACAAAAATTCTACCATGCCAGTGACAGAGAGTGGATGAATGCGTGATTGATGGAAGCAGACATTTTATTCTACACCTCTTTGTTTTTGTTTTTTTTAAATAAAATATGTAAATTTGTTACTTATTCTAAAAGTAGAACAAGAAGCAGTAAAATTAAAAGAGACAAGAAAACCTGCTCAACTTTACCCAAACTTTAATTCCCAAGCAGCCTTCTGAGTACTTACTGGGCATTCTAGATAAATCAATACCAAGAAAGAAGATTCCCAGAAAAGGATTATAGCCTCCATCTTAACACAATAAACAAATTGGAAATTTCCTTATTCTTTTTTTTTTTTTCAGCTAGGCATGTAATTGTTATAAATCCGAGTATATGATACTAGTCAACCTGAGGATACTGACATGACAATATGCCAGAGTTATAAGGATGGTGCGTTCATCAAGATAAAACCTATGAGTTTATAAGTCTTTTGAGTAAATCACCATTTATACTTAACCTATATCACTCAGAACACATATGGTTGTCTTTTTATGTACAAGTAAGTGCTTAAAAATTATTAAGTTGAATTACATAGAAACATTTCTACATCTTAACTACTGACATATTTGTAATGCAGAAGACTGAACAGTAAACTTAAATGGATTATGCACTTAGAACTGTTTACTTTCACTTCAACACAGAAGACACTGATGAAGAGCACAAATAAAAGGCTCTACTTACTAAAATTTAACTAAGTCTGATTTGTTATTTAAACTATCACTCTCTTCTGGTTTCCTCAGCCTTCTTCCCTCTTCCTGTTCCTCTCTACATGTAATCTAATCGCCCTTTTCATTATTATATTGAGGTCTATTTTTCTTTCACCATTATTTAGAACAAGTAATACAAATTGCCCTCTTTTTTGGATATCAGTTCAGTTCAGTCATTCGAACACATCCAACTCTTTGCAACTCCATGGACACTCCAGACTTCCCTGTCCATAACCAACTCCAGGAGCTTACTCAAACTCATGTCCATCAAGTCAGTGATGCCATCCAACCATCTCATCCTCTGTCGTCCCATTCTCCTCCCGCCTTCGACCTTTCCCAGCATCAGGGGCTTTTCAAATGAGTCACTTCTTTGCATCAGGTGGCCAAAGTATTGGAGTTTCAGCTTCAGCATCAGTCCTTCCTATGAATATTCAGGACTGATTTCCTTTAGGATGGACTGGTTAGATCTCCTTGCAGTCCAAGGGACTCTCAAGAGTCTTCAACACCACAGTTCAAAAGCATTAATTCTTTAGTGCTCAGCTTTCTTTATAGTCCAACTCTCACATCCATACAAGACTACTGGAAAAACCATAGCTTTCACGGGAAGGACTTTTGTTGGCAAAGTAATGTCTCTGCTTTTTAATATGCTGTCTAGGCTGGTCAGAATGATCAGACCAAACAACAGAATGATCTCTGTTCATTTCCAAGGCAAACCATTCAATATGACTGTAATCCAAGTCTATGCCCCGACCAGTAAAGCTGAAGAAGCTGAAGTTCAACGGTTCTATGAAGACCTACAAGGCCTTTTAGAACTAACACCAAAAAAAGATGTCCTTTTCATTATAGGGGACTGGAATGCAAAAGTAGGAAGTCAAGAAACACCTGGAGTAACAGGCAAATTTGGCCTTGGAGTACAGAATGAAGCAGGGCAAAGGCTAATAGAATTTTACTAAGAGAACGCACTGGTCATAGCAAACACCTTCTTCCAACAACACAAGAGAAGACTCTACACATGGACATCACCAGATGGTTGACACCGAAATTATACGGATTATATTCTTTGCAGTGAAAGATGGAGAAGCTCTACACAGTCAGCAAAAACAAGGCCGGGAGCTGACTGTGGCTCAGATCATGAAATTCTTATTGCCTAAAATTGAAGAAAGAGGGGAAAACCACTGGACCATTCAGGTATGACATAAATCAAGTCCCTTATGATTATACAGTGGAAGTGAGAAATAGATTTAAGGGACTAGATCTGATAGAAGAGTGCCTAATGAACTACAGACAGAAGTTCATGACATTGTACAGGAGACAGGGATCAAGACCATCCCCAAGAAAAAGAAATACAAAAAAGCAAAATGGCTGTCTGAGGAGGCCTTACAAATAGCTGTGAAAAGAAGAGAAGCAAAAGGCAAAGTAGAAAAGGAAGGATAAGCCCATTTGAATGCAGAGTTCCAAAGAATAGCAAGGAGAGATAAGAAAGCCTTCCTCAGCAATCAACGCAAAGAAATAGAGGAAAACAACAGAATGGGAAAGACTAGAGATCTCTTCAAGAAAACTAGAGATACCAAGGGAACATGTCATGCAAAGATGGTCTCAATAAAGGACAGAAAGTGTATGGACCTACAGAAGCAGAAGATATTAAGAAGAGGTGGCAAGAATACACAGAAGAACTTTACAAAAAAGTTCATGGTTCACTTACTGTTGAAGCCTGGCTTGGAGAATTTTGAGCATTACTTTACTAATGTTTGAGATAAGTGCAATTGTGCAGTAGTTTGAGCTTTCCAAATTTGCTGGCATATTGATTGCAGCACTTTCACAGCATCATCTTTTAGGATTGAAATAGCTCAACTGGAATTCTATCACCTGCACTAGCTTTGTTCAATAGTGATGCTTCCTAAGGCCCACTTGACTTCACATTCCACAGTGTCTGACTTTTGATGAGTGATCACATCATCATGATTATCTGGGTCATGAAGCTCTTTTTTTGTACAGTTCTTCTGCATATTCTTAACTTCTCCTTCTAAGGTCTATACCACTTTTTGTATATAAAATGGCAAAAAAAAAAAAAAAAAAAACTTTGTAACTCTGTAGGTAACTTAGGCTATATAATTGCAAATAGTTTTTAATAACTAATTTATTATATATTATATTATAACTGGTACACTTAATCATTACAAAATATATAGCAAATAAAGACTCGTATAATTATAAAACTTGAATAAATCTTATTAATATATTGTCACCTTTTAAGTTATAAAATATATTTTCTGTTTCTTTATAAAATGGTTTTGGAATGTATAAAAAAGATATGCTTTTTCTGAGATTAAACAATTCCTTTAAGGTGTTTGGTGAGCAAAAGGATACCTAAGGATATGCCAAACAAAACTAGTCCAAGAAAGAAACAAAAACTTTATAACCACTGCATGACATCTAATCCTCAGCACTTAGCTTCAAAACTTAATTAGGTATTAGGGGCTCCACTTCAATTCTGTCTAAGTGGAGATTTAAGATGTAAGATTTTGGCTTCTGGAAAGTTTCTCAAGGAGTGTGTTTGAAAGTCAGGTATTGAGTTTACTACTCATCATTGACGTAGTGACTTCCCAGATCATGAACAAAATCTGATATGGACTGGGGCTATCTTATTAATGACCTGCTCAGGTATTAATTCCATCTCTGTGAATTCTCAGGAAGAATGTCACATTTGTGAGTGGTCTTGACTTCTGACAAGCAAGTTGTTTGAGTAAGATAGTGTTTCTTCTCAGAATCAAGGAAAATCTAATTCATTGAATGAGCAGATGTCATGTGGGCAGTATCAAAACCTGTGCCTAAGAAGTGATGCCTAGAAATCAATCCCTCTGAATTTTAAAGGCTGAGGGAAAAGTCAGGGAGTAGTAAATCATGCTAACAGAAACAGAAGGAAATTTAAGAATGAATGAAAGAATATGTTTGCTTCCATACTTTAAAAAAAAAAAAAAAAGTCCCTACTAGCCTCTCTTAAATATAAAAATTAGGATCATTAGATAGCTATTTATTTAGACATTCAGCAAAATCATACTAAATTTCACGTAGAGTCAAAGGGAAGATGGTAAAACTTGTTGTGTAACTATACTCAAAGTCTTTCTTATAGTATCAGTTATCATATATGATATTTTTAAAGATATAACTTTAATATTTGCAAACATTAAGTACATGAGAAATGAAGTAAAATGAAGGAGGGAAAATTAACTAGTCAATTGAAATCTCTTGGGATATATGTGTAACTGGGGAAAGAGAGAGAGACACTGTAATTAACTGGATGATTATTGGACAAAGAGATCAACTTAGCATTGACTGATTATCTCATTTATATATCATGTCACCTCATGTGCACCCTCCAGATCCTCTGGAGAAGGGAAAGGCTACCCACTCCAGGATTCTGGCCTAGAGAATTCCATATCTATGGGGTTGCAAAGAGTCGGACACGACTGAATGACTTTCACTTCACGTGCACCCTAGCACATAAATTAATAAATGTTCTTAATACCATGCTGAATAAATGTGTTTTGTCATAAGCATAGAGAAGTATTTAATTTTTTATTTGTTTGTGTTAGAGTTGGTGTTTCTTTACTTTTCAGATGCCTTGACACCATAATACTTTATGCATGCTAAGTCACTTCAGTCATGTCCAACTCTATGCAACCCTATTGACTGTAGCCTGTCAGGCTCCTCTATCCATGGGATTCTCCAGGCAAGAATACTGGAGTGGGTTGTCATGAGCTTCTCCACATAGTGCTTTATAATAGGCTCCAATTCCAGGTCAGTACGTACTATAAACTACTTTGTAAAAATTATAAATTAGGGGTTATTGTATCCATGTGGCTTTGGAAACTACTAAGTATCAGTTAGTAGAAGAGAAAGCCCAGGAGAAAAATGACTCATAATACTTAGTAAGGAAAGCCTTGACTTCTGGCATATAAGATGATTGGAGAAGAGTATGGAGAATAAAGACGCAGTCCATAAACGTGTCTCCTCTCTGTCTCCTGGCTTTAAATTCCTTGAGTACACTCCCATAGTCTACTGATGTTCAAATGAACCAGAAAGTTGCTCACACCCGGTCTGTCTCCCAAAGTGGAGGCTGTTTCCTTTGACATAAACATGGCACGAGTCAGGGGAAAGGCTTATCTTTTCTCCCTACCTGAGCAACCAACTGAATGTGCTACCTTCTCCATGGTTGTTTAAGTGCTAAGTCGTGTCTGACTCTTGCAAGCCCATGAATGGTAGCCTGCCAGGCTCCTCTGTCCTTTGGATTTTCCAGGCAAGAATACTGGAGTGGGTTGCCATTTCCTTCTCCAGGAGATCTTCCTGACCCAGGAATCAAACCTGGGCCACCTGCACTGCAAGCAGATTCTTTACTGAGTGAGTTAGAAGGGAAGATATATAATTCAAAATAATTGACCATGGAAAGTTCAAGTAAGTTCTACTTTTTCCTAATATGACTAATCCTTTTGAGTGTTAAAAGAAAAAAGAATTATTTCCTGTTCTGTTTTTTTATTTTTTTATGGAAGGATAACTGCTTTACAGAATTTTGTTGTTTTCTGCCAAACCTCAACATGAATCAGCCATAGGTATACACATCCCCTCCCTTTTGAACCTCCCTCCCACTTCCCTCCCCATCCCATCTCTCTACGTTGATACAGAGTACCTATTTGAGTTTTCTGAGCCAGACAGCAAATTCCCATTGGCTATCTATTTTATATATGGTAATGTAAGTTTCCATGTTACTCCTTCCATATATCTCACCCTTTCCTCCCCTCTCCCTATGTTCATAAGTCTATTCTCTATGTCTGTTTCTCCCTTGCTGCCCTGTAAATAAATTCTTCAGAACCATTTTTCTAGATTCTGTATATGTGTATTAGAATACAATATTTACCTTTCTTTTTCTGCCTCACTTCACTCTGTATAATAGATTCTAGGTTCAGCCCCACCTCATCAGAACTGACTCAAATGTGCTCCTTTTTATGGCTGAGTAATATTCCACTGTGTTTATGTACCACAGCTTCTTTATCCATTCATCTGTCAATGGGCATCTAGGTTTCTTCCATGTGCTAGCTATTGTAAATAGTGCTGCAATGAATAATAGGATACATGTGTCTTTTTCAACCCTGGTTTCCTCAGGGTATATGCCTAGCAGTGGGATTGCTGGGTCATATGGTGGTTTTATTCCTAGTTTTTTAAGGAATCTCCATACCGTCTTCCAGACTGACTGTATCAATTTACATTTCCACCAACAGTGCAAGAGTGTTCCCTTTTCTCCACACCCTCTCCAGCATTTATTGTTTGTAGGTTTTTTGATGGTGGCCATTCTGACTGGTGTGAGGTGGTATCACATTGTGGTTTTGATTTGCATTTCTCTAATAATGAGCAATGCTGAGCATCTTTTCATGTTTGTTAGTCTTCTTTGTAGAAATGTCTGTTTAGGTATTTTTCCCATTTTTTGAATGGGTTGTTTGTTTTCCTTGTATTGACTTGTAGGAGCTGCTTGTATATTTTGGAAATTAATCCTTTGTGAGTTGTTTCATTTGCTATTATTTTCTCCCATTCTGAGGGCTGTCTTTTCACCTTGCTTATAGTTTCCTTTGCTGTGCAAAAGCTTTTAAGTTTAATCAGGTCCCCCTTGTCTACTTTTGTTTTTATTTCCATTACTCTAGGAGGTGGGTCATAGAGGATCTTGCATTGGTTTATGTCATCAAGTGTTATGCCTATGTTTTCCTCTAAGAGTTTTATACTTTCTGGTCTTATATTTAGGTCTTTAACCCATTTTGAATTTATCTTTGTGTATGGTGTTAGGAAGTGTTCTAATTTCATTCTTTTACATGTAGCTGTCCAGTTTTCCCAGGACCATTAATTGAAGAGGCTGTCTTTGCCCCATTGTATATTCTTGCCTCCTTTGTCAAAAATAAAGTACCCATAGGTGCATGGGTTTATTTATGGGCTTTCTGTTTTGTTTCATTGGTCTACATTTCTGGTTTTGTGCCAGTACCATACTGTCGTGATGATTGTAGCTTTGTAGTATAATCTGAAGTCAGGAAGGCTAATTCTTCCAGTTCCATTCTTCTTTCTCAAGACTGTTTTGGCTATTTGGGGTATTTTGTGCTTCCATATCACTTATGAAATTTTTTGTTCTAGTTCTGTGGAAAATGCCATTGGTAATTTGATAGGGATCACATTGAATTTGTAGATTGCATTTGGTAGTATAGTCATTTTCACACTATTGATTCTTCCTACCCAGGAACATGGGATATCTCTCCATCTGTTTATGTCATCTTTGATTTCTTTCATTAGTATCTTATAATTTTCTGTGTACAGTTCTTTTGCCACCTTAGGTAAGTTTATTCCTAGATATTTAATTCTTTTTGTTGTAATGGTGAATGGGATTGATTCCTTAATTTCTCTTTCTGATTTTTCATTGTTAGTATATAGAAAATCAAATTATTTCTGGGTATTGATTTTGTATCCTACAACTTTGCTAAATTCACTGATTAGCTCTAGTAATTTTCTGATACTATCTTTAGGGTGTTCTATGTACAGTATCATGTCATCTGCAAACAATGAAACCTTCTTCTTTTCTAATCTGGATTCCTTTTATTTCTTTTTCTTCTCTGATTGCTGTACCTAGGACTTCCAGAACTATGTTGAATAATAGTGGTGAAAGTGGACACCCTTGTCTTGCTCCTGATCTTAGGGGGTATGTTTTCAGTTTCTCACCATTGAGAATAATGTTTGCTGTTGGCTTATCATATATGGCCTTTACTATGTTGGGGTAGGTTCCTTCTATGTTCATTTTTTGAAGAGTTTTAATCATAATTTAGTGCTGAATTTTGTCAAAGGTTTTTTATGCATCTATTGAGATTATCATATGGTTTTTACTTTTCAATTTGTTAATATGGTGTATCACATTGATTGATTTGCATATATTGAAGAATCCTTGCATTCCTGGAATAAACCCAACTTAATCATGATGTATGAGCTTCTTGATGAATGATTCAAATTTATTGAATCCTGTTCTCTAAAATTTTGTTGAGGATTTTTGCATCTATGTTCATCAGTGATATTGGCCTGTAGTTTTCTTTTTTTGCATTGTCTTTGTCTGGTTTTGGTATCAGGGTGATGGTGGCCTTGTAGAATGAGTTTGAAAGTGTTCATTTCTCTTCAATTTTTTGAAAGAGTTTTAGAAGGATAGGCATTAGCTCTTCTCTAAATGTTTGATAGAATTTTCCTGTGAAGACATCTGATTCTGGGCTTTTACTTTGGGGGAGATTTTTGATCACAGCTTCAATTTCAGTGCTTTTAATTCTTCATAATTTCTATTTCTTCCTGGCTCAGTCTTGGAAGATTGAACTTTTATAAGAATCTTACATTTCTTTCAGGTTATCCATTTTGTTGCCATAGAGTTGTTCATAATAGTCTCTTATAATCCTTGATATCTCTGCATTGTCTGTTGTAACCTTTCCTTTTTCAATTATAATTTTGTTGATTTGATTCTTTTTTTTTTTTTTTCTTGATGAGTCTGGCTAAAGGTTTGTCAATTTTGTTTATCTTATCAAAGAACCAATTTTTAGTTTATTAATCTTTACTATTGTTTCTTTCATTTCTTCTTCATTTACTTCTGCTTGGATCTTTATGATTTCTTTCCTTCTACTAATTTTGGGGGGGGGGGGGTTCTTCTTTTTCCAGTTGTTTTAGGTGTAAAGATAGTTTGTCTATTTGATGTTTTTCTTATCTGTTGAGGTAGGATTGTATTGCTATAAACTTCCCTCTTAGGACCACTTTTGCTGCATCCCATGGGTCTTGAGTTGTTATGTTTTCATTGTCATTTGTTTCTAGAAATTTTTTTATTTCCCTTTTGATTTCTTCAGTAACCTGTTGGTTATTTAGAAACATGCTGTTTAATCTCCATGTGTTTGTGTTTCTTAGTTTTTTTTCTTGTAATTGACATCTAGTCTCATAGTGTTGTGGTCAAAAAGATGCTTGATATGATTTCAATTTTCTTAAATTTACTGAGGTTTAATATGTGGCCCAAGATGTGGTCTATCCTGGAGAATGTTCCATGTGCACTTGAGAAGGAGGTGTACTCTTCTGCATTTGGATGGAATGTCCTGAAGGTATCAGTGAGACCCATCTCTCTAATGTATCATTTAAGACTTGTGTTTCCTTATTAATTTTCTGGTTTGATGATCTGTCCATCGGTGTGAGTGGGGTGTTAAGGTCTCCTACTATTATTGTTTTACTGTCAAGTTCTCCTTTTATGTTTGTTAGTGTTTGTATTATGTATTGAGCTGCTCCTATGTTGGGTGCATAGATATTTACAATTGTTATGTCCTTAGTCACACTGCCTCTGGGTTTCAACTGTGCTTTTATTTCCACCTCTGGATATGGGTTGTCCACTGGGGTTTGCTCATGAGGCTGCCATGGAGAACTTGGGTTTGCCCCTGTGCGGGCCAGGTGTGGAGGTGGTGCAGCTGCTTGAGTCTCAGGGGTTCTGGCAGCGTCAGGTACTCAGGGCAGTTGGCAGCTAAGGCAGCCAGAAATATAGTGCTCTAGAAGGGTATGGCAACCAGTATTGGCCAATACACTCCAGTATTCTTGACTGGAGAACCCCCTCCCTGACAGAGAAGGCTGGCAGGCCACAGTCCACAGGGTCACAGAGTTGGAAACTACTGAAGCAACCCTGCACACATAGGCATAAGACTTTTTTTGCCTGTGGCAGCTCTGCCCCAGTAAGAGTTGAGCATGAAGGTAGTGCAGTTGCCTGGCTTGCAGGGACCCTGGCGGTGCTAAGTGAGCAGAGACACGGACTGCCTCCACCACAGGAGTTACGGCTCTATCAGAGTCTTTTTTGGGACTCTTGTAGCTGGTGATCAGAAGGCCTCTTTGGCCAGTATTTCTGCGCAGCTCTGCCTGTTCAGGCACTTAGAGGACTTCCTTGGCTGGGATCATTTTCTGTTGTTTGGTGCATCAGGCACATAGACAGGCCCCCCGCCTGGGGCCCTATTCTGTAGATTGGTGCATCAGACACTTAAAGGGGCACCCTGGGTGGGGCCCTACTCTGTAGTTCAGTGCCATCAGGCATTTGATGGGCCAGCCTCTCTATTGTTCAGCTGCCAATGCTGGCGTGTTGGGGGGAGCCAGGCTATGGTGATGGCTCCACCCCCTAGTGTGACTCAGCAGTATCGCCTTGCTTCCATGGCTGCCCAGCTTTCTTCCACAGGCATTTCCCACTATAATCTCCTCCCTCACTTCCCCTTGATCAATCTCTCCACAGTCCACAGCAGCTCAGCCCTGGGATTGCTCCACAGTCCCCACACTCCAGCTCCCAGCCACTGGGCCATCTAGGGTAAGTATGGCTACAGCAAACACTGTCTGATTCACATTCCATTTAGGCTGCCACAGATCAGCTGTTTCCGTCTCAGCCTTAAATGTTTTTCCTCTGACTCAGACAATTGCCCCATGTGGGAATCAGACCCCTGCTTCAGTTCTGCTACCTGCTCAAGGCAGGTCCACTCCTACTAACACTCCTGTTTTTCCCCCAAGTTCCTTCATCCTACCAATTTTGGCATGTGTCTATATATTATTTCTGCTGGTCAGGTACTCTTCTCTGCTCTCAGCTGGTGTTCTGCATCCACTTCTCTATCTAAAAGTGTATTCCTGATGCATCCATGTAGAGAGATGTATTCCATGTCCACCTACTCCTCCACCATCTTGTTCCTTTCCTGTTCTGTGTTTTTGTTTTATAAGTACTCCATATATACCTAAGCAATCTAATGGTGAAATTCAGAATTATTTCTCTCTGTCTCTGTTCCCTGTCTCACTCACTCCCCCTCTAAATCTAAGAGGACAGAGATGGAAAGAATAAAAAGCAATAAACATGATTTTTAAAAGCCTCAGCTCCCACCTGAGTCTCTATTCCTTTTAAAAAGCAATGGGTGTAATGGTACCTCATTGTGGTTTTGATTTGCATTTCTCTGATAATGAGTGATGTTGAGCATCTTTTCATGTGTTTGTTAGCCATCTGTATGTCTTCTTTGGAGAAATGTCTGTTTATTTCTTTGGCCCATTTTTTGATTCCAAAAGTCTACAAGCAATAAATGCTGGAGAGGGTGTGGAGAAAAGGGAACCCTCTTACACTGTTGGTGGGAATGCAAACTAGTACAGCCACTATGGAGAACAGTGTGGAGATTTCTTAAAAAACTGGAAATAGAACTGCCATATGACCCAGCAATCCCACTTCTGGGCATACACACCGAGGAAACCAGATCTGAAAGAGACACATGCACCCCAATGTTCATCGCAGCACTATTTATAATAGCCAGGACATGGAAGCAACCTAAATGCCCATCAGCAGACAAATGGATAAGGAAGCTGTGGTACATATACACCACAGAATATTACTCAGCCATTAAAAAGAATTCATTTGAATCAGTTCTAATGAGATGGATGAAACTGGAGCTCATTATACAGAGTGAATTAAGCCAGAAAGATAAAGAACATTACAGCATACTAACACATATATATGGAATTTAGAAAGATGGTAACGATAACCCTATATGCAAAACAGAAAAAGACACAGATGTTCAGAATAGACTTTTGGACTCTGTGGGAGAAGGCGAGGGTGGGATGTTTCGAGAGAACAGCATGTATATTATCTATGGTGAAACAGATCACCAGCCCAGGTGGGATGCATGAGACAAGTGCTCAGGCCTGGTGCACTGGGAGGACCCAAGGGAATCGGGTGGGGGGGGGGAGGTGGGAGGGGGGATCGGGATGGGGAATACATGTAACTCCATGGCTGATTCATGTCAATGTATGACAAAACCCACTGCAATGTTGCAAAGTAATTAGCCTCCAACTAATAAAAATAATTGGAAAAAAAAAAAAAGCAATGGGTGGCAAAAGTGAGGAAAGCTAAGAAAATTAATTAGTTTTTTGGAATCCTAATACAAGGTGGAGTTAAGTAAAAATGGCAAAAGAAATGACAGCTATATCATTCAAAACCTCACTGTTCATTGTTTAAATTTTTCACTCTTTTACTTATTTTTTAAATCTTTAAATTTTATACAATTTTTAAAGGTTACTTTCCATTTATAGTTATTACAAAACATTGGCTATATTCTCCATGTGGTTCAATATATCCCTGAGCCTATGTTATACTTAATAGTTTGTCCTCTCTCTCCTCCCCATATTACACCAGCTCCCTCTCCACTGGTAACCACTAGTTTGTTCTCTGTATCTGTGAGTCTGCTTTTCTTTTGTTACAGTTACTTGTTAGTTGTATTTTTTAGGTTTCACATGTAAATAATACCATATAGTAATTTTTCTTTCTCTGACTGACTTATTTCACTTAGCATAATGCCTTCCAAGTCCATCCATGTTTCTGCAAAATGCAACTTTTCATTCTTTTTTATTAAAAAAAAACTAAAAATGGATTAAAAATATAGGATCTTATAAATATAAGACATGATAGTATAAAACTTCTGAAGGAAAAAAGGGCAGAACACTTTTTAACATAAATCACTTTCCATTTTAGTAAATTTCTCTTATGCTATTACAGTTGTCAAATTAATAGGGGTCAAAATAATGAAATTCTTTAGTATTTTTAACTGGAAGGAGAAAAGATATAAACTTTCAATATCTCAAGTAGAAAAATTATCCTTTTCAACCAAAGCCACATAAAATGATTTATTTATCACACTTTTTACACAGTTAAACTGGAACAAACAAGCTTCTTAAGATCTGACCTTAAGCTCTATTAGGATATTTTTACTCTAACTTCTTCACTGCTGAAGTAGAATTTGACATAGCTCATTTACCTACCTTTGCTGAACACTAGAGGACAAAGGTGGTAGAATAAACCTTTGTCTCTTACTTCTGTTGAATACCCACGGCACTAAAGCTCATATTTACAATTACCAAAATTCCAACACAATCTATAGTCTTAACTATAGATTTAACTAAAAGAATTAGCAATTATCACCAAAAACTAATTTCTTATAAATAAAAAATTTGAATATTATTTGAGTATTAAAAGTATTCTCAAACATAATAAAGCTAAGTCTTTTGTTATTCTAAATTCTAATAGGTTATACTTTTACTTATATTTTGCTATCTATTTCTTTGTCTACATTATTCAACTGCACCATTACTCATTTCTTAAATTCCCAAATGTCTGTTCAATGTTATTAAAAGAAGTATAACGCAGTGGTGAAGCTAATGACAATCTATTATTTGGTGCCTGTAGTAAGCACTATTTCAAAATCCCTTCCAACTATGAATATCCTTTCCTTCAGATCTCCAAAATGGGAAAGAAAACAGTTAACAAACATATAAATAAAATAGGAATAGCAAGAAACACTCTAATTTGTTGTACTTTTTAATATATAGTTCTTACTATTATACTTCTAGCCAAATGAGTCTACCAATATCAATACATATTTTAAGATTTCTAATTCTTGATTCTTTATTAAAGTATTTGAGCCAGTGAGCACAGCACAGCACAACCTAAATAAAATTAACTTTTATGAACCTGTCAAAAGTCCTTTATTTTCTTACTGAAAAGAAAGTTTAAAGTGAATTGAAAGCACATATACTACATGAAAGCAATTCCATTTTCCTTCTAAAATATAAGGTTCAAAGTCTGTGGAAACAATAAAGATATAAATAGTATCTGCAATCATATTTTAAAATTTAATAATATTTTTAAATTATTTGAACATATTGGACAAAAGCAGTTAAAAAACTGTGCAAGGAAAAAGAACAAATTTTTAGGACTCTCAGCTAATTGAAACATACAGTTTCACCATAAAAATAATATCAACATATTTTGTCCTAGCATGTAAGATAGCAATTTGAATTTTACTTAATGGTCATACCTAAATGTGAACAAACATAAAATCTCACATTTTGCCCAGAAGAGCTATATCTTATCTCAGGACATATTTCTATTTTAAATTAGAAGTGCAAATAGCACCAGGGATAAATAACCTTTAGCATAAGTATGCTGCAACAGTTTTCTAAACTTGCAAACTCTGTCATCTCATTTAATTCTCAGAACAACTGGACGATGTTCAATCAGTTTGACTCATTTAAAAACTGAGTAAACAAAATTGCATATGCCCCAATGGATAAGAGCTAGACTAAAGCTTTAGCCTCATATTACATGATCTACTACATTCTCACTTCATGGTTCTTTAAGGCCTATCCCAGACTGTTTCTGAGTGATGCTCTATTTCCTAGCAAATCAGATTCATTAGAATTTATAGTTGTGAAATTTATGAATAAATACTTTATTATAGTGTCCTAGTCCATTAGGGCTGCTCTAACAAAATACCACAGTCTGGGTGACTTAAACAAGATAAATTTATTCCTCACCGTTCTGGAGGATAGAAGACCGTGAGCAGGGTGCCAGTGTGGTCAGGTTCTGGGGAAGGTCCTCTTTCAAATATAAGACTGCCAACTTTCCTCCATGTCCTCACATGGTAGAAGAGGCAAGGGAGCTCTCTATGACTTCCTTCATAAGATCTTTAATCTCATTCACCTTCATGACCTAATCACCTCCCAAAGTTCCCATCTTCTAATACTATCACACTGGAATTAAGATTTCCATATATGAATTTTGAGGAGACACAAACATTCAGACCACAGAACACAGCTTATGTCTAAATCTCAGAAAAACACCTTCCAGAAACTACCTAATGTCAAAGTTACTATCCTTCATGGTAATGCAGGGATGTGTAGAAAATCAATCAGTACTTCTCAAATCTTTTTGTTTCAAGACTTAATAAGTATTAAAGACTTCAAAGTGCTTTTGTTTATACGTGCTAAATACATGGATATTTATTGTATTGGAAATTTAAAACTAAAACCTGTTTAAAATATTTAACTCATTTAAAAATAACCATAAAAACTCATTACATATTAAGATAGTATATTTTTATGAAAATACTTAGTAAAAACACTGATATTATTCACAATTTTGCAAGTATTTGTAATGTCTAGCTTAATTCTTCTTGTTGTTCAGTCACTTAGTCCTGTCTGACTCTTTGCAACCCCATGGACTGCAGCATGCCAGGCTTCCTGTACATCACCAACTCCCAGAGCTTGATCACACTCATGTCCATTGAGCTGGTGATGCCATCCAACAATCTCATCCCCTGTTGCCCACTTCTCCTCCTGCCTAGCATATTAGAAGACAACAAAATTCTCATTTCTTATTCTGAATTCAAACTGTTTCATTACATTAAATTATGTATTGTAACTGTATTGTATGTGTTCAAAAGTTGAGAAGACATGCAGCTACTGCCGCTAAGTCACTTCAGTCGTGTCTGACTCTGTGCGACCCCATAGACGGCAGCCCACTAGGCTCCCCCGTCCCTGGGATTCTCCAGGTAAGAACACTGGAGTGGGTTGCCATTTCCTTGAGAAGACATGAGAGAGAAACAAAAAGGACCTAAATCAAATGTCTAAGATAAAAACTACAACGTGTGAGGTGAAAACATACAATCATTGAAATTAAGGGTAGATTAAAAAGTGCTAACATTACTAACATTAGAAGAAAATGCTAGTCACTTGAAGGCATAGCCATAGAAAAACTCCAAAATGAAACACAAAGAGAAAGAGGATTTTACTTGTAAAGTAATGAATAGCAAGCTGTGAGGCAACTATAAGTGGCCTGATATACATGTAATTTGATTCTTCAAAGGACAGAAGAGTCCTTTCAGAAACAATACAAAACAAAAAATATTTGAAGAAATAATGGCCAAAATTTATCCATTTTTTAATGAAACATTTAAATCCACATATCTAAGAAGCTCAAGAGACCCAAGTACAAGAAATATGAATAAGAAAAAAGAAATAATTAAAAGTAATGGCATTTTGACAGTTGGAAAGGCTGTACTTGGGGCAAGAGGATAGAAGAGAACTGTGTATATTCTGCTTAGTTTTGCTATGAAACTGCTGGGGTCCAGCGAAGCAAAACCAAAATATGCCTCAATGGTATACTGATTACCTTAATAACAGTTACTTCAAAAATGACTGATTCAGGAGCAAAACTTCCCATCCTGTCTCCCTGAGCAGAAAATAAATCTCCCATGTGAAAGGTACCCTCCCTCTGTGGAGGGTGGGTGTTCAGGTGTGGGGTGATGGTAGAAAGATAATCCTTATTACCAGAGAAATCAGGAGTTCAGGGCCGAGAAACCTATATAAACACCTTGTTACGTCTTTACTAATTTATTACCCAAGCCCAAACTTTGCTTATTTTTGTATTAATTAATCATCATAATCTTAATTACTTTGTCCCGTCAGTTCCTCTCAAATTTATTGCTTCTATAGCTAAAAAGTATAAAAGCTGCCTGCTTTAGCATCTGCTTAGGTCTTATTTCTATGAGACCTCTCTGTGAACAAATTAAATTTGTTTCTGTTTTTACTGTTAATCTGTCCTGTGTCCATTTCCAGCCATAAGAACTCAAGCAGGATAGAGGAGGAAACTTCTTCCTCCCCCCAAAAATCTAAAACTGGTCTGAAAATTAAAGGTTTTTCTTTTTTTATATGAAAATTAATTAGCATTTTAAATTAGAAAGAAGAGACATCACTTTGCCAACAAAGGCCCATATAGTCAAAGCTATGGTTTTTCCAGTTGTCATGTAAAAATATGTGAGAGCTGGGCAATAAAGAGGGCTGAACTCTGAAGAACAGATGCTTTCGAATTGTGGTGCTGGAGAAGACTCTTGAGAGTCCCTTGGACTGCAAGGAGTCAAATCAGTCAATCCTAAAGGAAATCAATCCTGAATATTCATTGGAAGAACTGGTGCTGAAACTAAAGCTCCAATACTTTGGCCACCTGATGTGAAGAGCCAACTCATTGGGAAAGACCCTGATGCTGGGAAAGAGTGAGGGTGAGAGAAGGGGGTGACAGAGGATGAGATAGTTGGATGGCATCACCAACTCAATGAACATGAGTTTGAGCAAACTCCAGGAGATACTGAAGGACAGGGAAGCCTGTCGTGCTGCAGTCCATGGGGTAGCAAAGAGTCAGACACGACTTAGCAACTTAACAACAAAAATAAGCATTTTAGTATGGTTGCAGTATATAAGATTAATATAAAAAATGCTAACAACAGTCAAAATTGAAATAAAATGCCATAGAAAATAGCATCAAATCTAGGAAATAGGAATAAATCTGACAGGAAATGCAGATTAATAGAGTGAAATATACAAAATAATACAGAGTCATTAAAGACAAAGTAACTAGAAACACTCAAACTGATACATAGATTTGGTATAATCCCAATAAAAATCTCAGGAGACAATCTGTAAAAATTAGCAATCTGATTCAAAGAATTTACCAGAGCCAAAATAATTGAAGAAAAAAATCTGGATGGTTAACATTCTATGTTTGCAAGACTTGTTATGAGCTACAGTAATCAGGATTGTGTATATTAGCACCAAGACTGAAAAACAGAAAAGTGGAAGAGAACAGAGCTAAAAGATGCACAAATATATGGACAAGTGACTTTAGACAAAAGGACAAAGGCAAGTCAGTGAAGTGGATCTTTTACCATATGAATAAGCAATTATATATCCATAGGAAAAAATGAACTTTGATCAATAACTTTTACCATATACAAAAATTAATTCAAGGTAGATCCTAGAGCTCATCAAGAAGAAAGACTTGTCATCTTTGAAACATACTTTAAGAAAATGATAAAAGACAAGCCATAGACCAGGAATACTTACAAAGCGTGTAGCTGATAAAGTAATTGTGTCTAGAACATAATAATCCTCCAAGGTCAACAATTAGAAAACAAACACAATTTTTAAATGGGCAAAAGTTACTTTACCAAAGAAAATCTACACATGGCTAGTAAGAACAGGAAAAGGTATTCAACAAAATCCCTATTAGGGAAATGTAAATTAAAGCTACAACAGGACATCACTGCTTCTACCAGACTAGACAAAATGAAAAATACTTAAGTGAAGATATGAAGGAAATGGAAATCTGTCATACATTTGTTGTTGTTTAGTCTCAAAGTCATGTCTGGCTCTGCAGTCCACCAGGCTCCACTGTCCGTGGGATTTCCCAAGCAAGACTACTAGAGTAGGTTGCTATTTCCTTCTCCAGGGGATCTTCTTGACTCAGGGATTGAACCTGCATCTCCTGCATTGCAAGCAGATTCTTACCACCATGCATAGCTGGTGGGAACTAACAGCTTCTTAAGAAGTCAAAATATACCTACCACATAAATACAACTATTTCATGGTTATGTATTTCTCCAAGAGAAATGAAGGGCATGATCATGTATGATCACTCTTGTACTCAAATGTTAATAGCCCAAATCTGAACACCCAAATATCTTTCAATAGCTGAATGTATAAACAAATTGCAGATACATACACAGTGTAACACTACTCAGGAATAGGAAGAAATGAAGTCTTGAAATACACTACAACATGGATGAACCTCAAAATAATTATGTGAGATGAAAGAAGCAAGACATATAGAGAGACAGAGAATACAAAGGCGATTACTATAGACACACAAAACAGATCAGGGGTTGTCAAGGACAAGAGTAGGACAGGGAGTAATGGAAGAAAAGAATTAAAAGAAGTGATGCACATGTTTATTACTTTCACTGTAGTTAGTGATGATTTCACAGATGTATACATGACCCAAAACTTCAGAAATTACACACTTTGTGTGTAATGTATTATATGACAAATATTCCTCCACACATCTGTTTTTTTAAAGTTAAATGGATTTCCTAATGTAAATCATTAAAATAAACCATATATTTGTTTTTCATCTTGGAAATATTTTGGACATAATTTTGGAAGGAAAATAGCAATTATTAAGAACTAAAAGCCCTTCCACATGAAAAAAACTTACAAATGTTTAAGAGTGTAACCATGACTACCCAGTAGCTCCAGAAAATGTTGGTAATTAATGCTTCTTTTCTATTATACATTTCTGCAAGATGAGATACTTGTGTCTATAGCCTTACACAACTTTTTTGCAGGAAAAAATGTTAAAGCCCTATCAGTGATTTAAAACAATAAATTTGTTAAAGTCCAATGATATAAATGTTGTCTCACTTATTCACTTGATGAATTCAATATTAAATGTATAAATAATTATTTCAATAAAATCAAAATGATCTGTGCAGAAATTAGATTCACTATCCAAAATTTAACATTTTGATTCTTTGGATTTTATGTGCCCAAAGAGGAAATATATATTGGTTAGCTGTCCTAGAACTACCACAAAAGTTAAATATCTTTTAAAACTAATATACCTTCTTGTTGTTTAGTTGCTAAGTCATGACCAACTCTTTCACAACCTCATGAACTGTAGCCTGCCAGGCTCTTCTGTCCATGCGATATCCTGGACAAGACTATTTGAATAGGTTTATCATTTCCTTCTCCATGAGATCTCCCCGACCCAGTGATTGAACCCACATCCCCTGCATTAGCAGGAGGATTCTTTACCCCTGAGCTTCCAGGAAGGCCCTAATATACCTTACGAGGAATAAACATTATTTTTATTTTAGCAAAAATTACAAAAAGGCATCACACAATGGCAGAAACAAAGTTATACTGAATTATTTAGAGTTCAAATGATCCTCTTTAAAAAAGACTAAAAATGTGTTTTAAAATTGGCATTTTAATGTTTAAAATGTTATAGGCACAATTGTAAAATCTGGGTAAGATCAAACGTGTGGCATGTATCTGAAAAGAATGAAAACCAATATGGAGAAGAATTGGTGCTACATGATTTTTTTTTTTTTTTTTTTGGTTTGTTGCTTAATGCTCAAACATGAGTCTTATCTTAAGTTAGTATAACAATAACACTGAAAATTGATTAATTCTGGTGCCAGTTCTGAAGTAATTTATTCATTTTTTCAGAATTAGCATGATTTGCAATTTGACTTCCACACAGGTTATCTACCTACACAACCAGGAACAAACCATGTGAGAATCGGACAAAACTTACAAACCCATTCAGTGCTCCACCCTCCGTCTCAGGTCCATTGCTGTCACTGAGACACAAAGCTGACCCATCTCACTGCTGCTCTTAAGTGAGCAGAAGGGTAACTAATTTAGAGCCTGATAGATAAGCATGTATGTTTTCAAATAAAATGACTTTAAGATATCTGGGAATGCTAAGCATCCTTAAGAGAAAAAAAAATTATTTTTTATTCTCAGTGGACACATTATCACAAAATAGGATAGAAAACATGTGTTTTCTAGCTTCCACATAAAGTGAACATTATGCCCACATAAGAGTTCATGCCATTATCTAAAGATCTGAGCTACGACTGCCACACAAATATACAATTAAGGTAAACAATGTTCATATGTGTATACCCAGTCACTGTGAAATTTTTTTTTGTAGTAACCAGTTTTGCGAAAGTGCATCTGAAAAGTCACTCAACATTCTTATTTTTTTGTTTTTATTGTTTTCTATTCCTTTTTATTGCTCTGATTTTAACACTCATTTTCCTGATAATTGCTTGTATTTATTTTTATGTGCATATTTTCTTTTGTTACGTATATGTTCCAATCTTTTGCTGATCCTTTTTAATTATCATTTTTTCAATTGGTGATAAATCATTTGTCAAATACCTATTTTGTGAATATTTTTGCCCAGTTTATGGATTCAGCACTCATTTTTTAAATGGGGTGTTTGGATTATCAGAAGTTTTGATGAAATTTTATATATACAGTGCATTTTTATGGCTTCAGTAATGTGACTGAACTCAGACCATAAAGAATGTCTCGTTTTAAGATGATTGTTAAATCATTACTATTTCTGCTACTCTCCATGTCTTCCTATATATTAAAGTTACTATCAGGTATTGATTCTTCTCAGTCTGAAGATCTTCCTTTAACATTTAGGAGAGTGCAAATATGCTCTTGAAGTTCATTCAGTTTTTAAAGAGAAAATATCTTTGTTTCATCTTCAAACTGCAAAATATTTTCACTGGATATAGAATTGAGGTTAATAGATTTTTTTCTTTCTTTGCTTTACAAATGTTGTTCTACTGTCTGTTGTCCTTTTTGTTTCTGATGAAAAGTCATCAGTCATGTTTTTCCTGTACATAATGTGGTGCTTTTTCTCTGGCTACTTTCAACATTGCCTTTTTATATCTGTTTTCCTCCAGTATTCTTGCCTGGAAAATCCCATGGACAGAGGATCCTGGCGGGCTAAGGTCAGTTGGGTTGCAAAGAGCTGGACACAACTGATTGACTGAGTATAGCGCACAAATACACGTTTGTTTTCAGGAGCTAGCCAACGATGGGCCACAGTGTGATGTCCCTTGTATGGATACTGTTAGGGTCTCTTGAACTTCTTGGACCTGAAATCAATTATTTTCACAAAATTAGAGACTATTGGTGCCAGTATATCTTCAAATACTTTTATGCTCCATTATTTCTTTCTTCTTTTCTAAGATCGCAAATATATACACACTGTACTTTAATATTGTTCTGTAGATCACTGAGAACTTGGTGTTTTTTTTAAATCTTTTATTCTCTTTGTCCTGTAGATCAAATAATTCTTATTGATTTATGTTTACATTTATTGACCATTTCTTCTGCATTCCTCAGCTGTTCTTGGGCCCACCCAATGAATTTCTCATTTGCACATTTACTTTCTAATTCTAAAATTTCCATTTTAAAAATATAGTATCTGCTTCTCGAATATGATCTATGTCTTTACTCATTAGGACAATATTTTCCTTTAAACCTTTCTATATACTCATAAATGGCTGCTTTAAAAATCTTTTCAGCTGATTTCTACCCCTGGTTTATGTCAGGGTCAGTTTTTATTTATGGTTTTTCTCTTGATTATGGCAAGAGTCTTCTAGTTCTTCACATGTCTAGAAAATATTTACTGTGTAATGTATATTGTAAAAGACACATTGTAGTCTCTGAATTCCATTACCATCCTTGAAAGACTTTTATTTTCTATCATTTATTTACCTTTGCTAGATTAAAACTCTTTCTTGCATTGGACAGTATCTGTACTTTCTACAAAGGCCTTTCAATCTTCTAGCTGTTGCCTTCTATCAGATCTTCTGGAGCATGGCATACTACATATAGTCCAAAGGCCTATCAAGGATTTAGCAGAATTGGCACATAACCTTAGGTTCCAGCCACTCTGCCTTACACAAAAATATTTTTGACTGAGAAATCATAAAATTTCAAGTATCTCTTCTAGTTTCTGCATACTTTTTCTTTTCTTTTATTTTTTGGCCATACCACAAGGCACGCAGGATCTTAGTTCCCTGACCAGAGATTGAGCACAGGCCCCCTGCAGTGGAAGTGTAGAGTCTTAACCAAGGGACCACCAGTGAACTACCCCAACCTATCATTTTTATATTCTCAATAAGAGATAAATGACCACTATTAGTGCCTCCCTCACCACTTGAGTAGTATAAAACAAAAAACTTTGGTCCATGGAAGGAAATGAAGAAAGAACATAAAGAGACATTGGGAATAAAAATAATCTTTCATTATTGTCCCATGTTTTATTAGTGTTAGTCCTGTTCAGAATGATCATTTCTAATATGTTTTAGTGGAGGCTATAGCAACTAGGTTCACCTCTAATTCTTGGAGAATGATAGGGACTGTAGTTTCAGAATTTAGCTAGAATGTAGCAAGGAAGTGGGCAAAAAGGCTCAGCAGGGAATTAAATGCAGGTATTGGTTAGCATTAGCTTTGGTTAAAATTATCCGTGAAAGAACATAAAACAACAGTGAGGCAAGTCAAAATGGAGTTTATGTCACTTTTACAGAGGAATCCTGAGCCCACTCTGGGCTCTGATCTTGGAGTCAAGGATCCAGACTCTATTTTGTTCTTCAGCCTGGTTTCACCTCACATTCCAAGATGGCTGCATGGGCTCAGGCCATCTTGTCTTTATTTCAGCCATCTTGGATGAGAAAGAGAATTGAGTAACTCAGGATACCACAAAGGATCCAGAAACTGGGTGTGATGGCCGTGGCTTTATATTAGGCAGTGCCAGAAGCCATGTTTGGTGGTGGTGTTATCTCCAGCATTGTCTTCCAAGTCACCAAAACTAGCTCAAGCTCTTGTAATCTCTGTTTGGAATCCTTGTAAGGAAATCAGTCATATTTCTGTCATTGTCCAGTGTCTCT